>NW_028321897.1:10625000-11250000 GCF_036245765.1 Copidosoma floridanum | reverse complement strand
TGAAAGATCGTCTAATGTATTAATGATAACCTAATTGACACAACTGCTTGCTCTACTTTTTAGACTCACGATAAATATTTTTAAAAATGTGAGTTCTTTTGCATCAAAGATAAAATACCTACAGTTTTTAATACGTTGTAAAAAAACTCTGCGCGATGCATTTTGGTCACTTTACATGTGTATGTACAGATCAATGCGTGCAGTTGTATCACTAACCACTAAATTACCTAATATTTACAAGAATTGTCATAAATTTTTTGGCATCCAACGCCCAAGGGTAAAATTTTTATAACGGTACCCTTGCAGCTTGTTTTGAGAATTACTTAACCACCCTTAAGTCTATAGTATAGTACGGAAAAGTCTTTCGAACAAACACTTTCGTTTTTTAATAGATGGCAATAATTATGTCTAACGTTCTTAGTTAAAAGTTGAACCATTAGATTTGTTCTACAGCTAAATAAATAAAATTGTTTAATCAGAAACTAGCCACCGACCCAAAAGTTTTATTTGTTGGTAGTTACAGTTTGCCTATTAATTATGTCATTCATACAGCTTTATGTTCTATATCCTTGTACTGATCTTTTTCATACGTTAGTCTATTTATCTTTCTTTATTTTAAAATTGTTAATAAAAGCCCAATTCTTTTTATCATGCATTGGAGTTTCAATGTTTTAACATGTAAATTTTAAATAAAGATAAAATCAACAACTAAGTTATATCTTACCCGTTAACTCAATATATTTAGTAAATTCGAAGAATTATTAAATATTACGAGTATACAACTTATAAGTTTTTTAGTTTATACTTGCAATATTCTTACAAGTTCTCATTCTCACAAACTAAATTTAAAAATTGGAACAATAGTGATGTTAATCAAAAATAAAAACAAAACAGACAGCTCGCGCAATGGCACATGATCAAAAATTTGAAAAACCTTTAAGGAAAATATATAAGCAAAAATAAAAACAAGACTTAAACTTAGAAATATAGACTTCATACTAAATATCAATTGAAAATAAATTATACAATATAAATGCTTTCTACACTTTACAGAAAACAATTGGCTTTAGTCTAAGCATTGGCAATGACAATTGCCAAATCTAAAGGGCAAAGTTCTCATACATAAGATTTATACTTAAAAAAGCCCTTATTTTTTCATGGACACTTATAAGTTATATTCTGAAGACGTAAATTTAAAGAGGGGATACTTCTGCACACTAAGTAAGAAAATAATACAAAATTAGAAAATAATGTTATATAAAAATTTTTTTTTATTGTATCACCGTACAGCTTCTGAACAGTACAAAAGCTTAAGAATTAAAAAAAGTTAAAAAAATTACAATGTTTTCATTCGGTATAAGTATATAATGTTTTTTAAAAATTTTTTATTACGTTACAATTTTTTATTATGTCACAAGATTTTGTAATAAAAATCTTATTTTATACACGTTACAGTTGTATGTATAACTGTATCATTTACGTTGTAAATAGTAATTTGTTAGTAAGTATGTATGCATACTTAATTCAAGCTTTTTTTTTTTTTAAATCAGACGATTTTATCACAACATAATTAAATAGTTATAACTTATAAACATAATGATAAGTACACCCAGTATTAATCATAATTTTTTCCTTTTGAAATTGGGTGAAACTTCTTTAGGCAAGCCGTACATGAGGAGTTAACTCGTGAAACGAGCGAGCAAGCTTGCGAACACTGCCATTTACAAAAGAATATATATATATATACATAATTTACGAAGAGCGAATCGGGAGGAGATAAGGATTAATTAATCAACACTAGTGAGATGCAGTAAAATAACTGTCATATTTGCAATATGTACAAATTAGTGGAAGCTTGTAATAAAGTTACACTAGACGAAATATTCAACGAACCAGAATAAATAAAATTGCCGATAATAAACCTCTGTACAATGTCTCACAATAATGGAGCTCGTGACTCGGAGTCTTATTTCATACTGACTCTAACAATAAGGAGAACCAATGGCAAAGCCAAGCTTGATAATTCACACAAGCTTACAGCCCCCCTATTCAAAATCGAGGATACATCCGTTGGAATAAGGCACAAGCTTACTAGCGTGAAAAATATTAGATTCATACTTTCTAAACTTACTGTCTATTAAAAACATGACATCAGAAATTTTATCTTAGATCTTAAATGGACCAATTCTAACGGAATCCGTTTTGTCTCTATATAATTTATTAGCATTTTGTATATAAACTAAGTCTCCTACTTTATAATCGATTCGTTTTACATTTTTGTTATAATACTTCTTATTTTGATTGTGAATTTCTTGTGATTTTTTTATTGCTAATTTTCTATTTTCTTTTAAATTTGACAAATTCTTATCATTTAATTCTTCGGGTAGAAATGATTGGTTAAATCCTGTTAGCAAATACTTAGGAGTGAATCCTGTTAAACTATAGATTGTGTTATTGTAGTTCTTTATATATTCTTCCGCCACCTGAGGCCACGAGTTGTTTTTGTTTTCAAAAATTTTGCATCTTATTCTGTTTACTAATGTTTGGTTCGTTCTTTCATTTAATCCGTAGGAGAATGCACAATCTGCTGCCGTAAGAACCATTGTTATATTATTTTTTTCTTAAATCGTTAAAGCTGTGCTGAAGTGATACCAGGGTACTGATCTGATAATACTACCGTAATATCTCCATCTTTTTCTACTTTTTTTATTAAATTAACAAAATATTTCGCCACTTGAGTCTTTGATGTGATTGTGTACGCGAATCTTGTGAAATGATCTACCGCCAGATGCAAATATTTTTTTATACTTTTGTGACCTTTAAATCCTTCTATTGTATCCAAAGACAATATTTTAGAAGGTTCTTTTGCTGGTCCAAGCTGAGATAAAGGTGCCTTAAAACAACCAATTCTTGACTTATTCCTAATACAAGTTTCACAACATCTACAGATCAATCTTAAATGTTTATACATATTTTTAAAATAAAATTTCCGACCCACTGTTAATATTAACTGTTTGGTGCCAATATAACCTTGGTTGATATGTATATTTTCGGTTAGAGATTTCCCGAAGTCTTCAGTAATCCATATTTTTTTTCTATTGTTTAGAGTCTTGTACATTATGTTATTTTCAATCGTACATTTATCATCTATTTTTAACAATTTTTGATCGTTTTTAATATCATGCAGTTTTAATAAATTTGAAACTTTAACGACTGAATTATGATCTGAATTCTCATATACATCTAAGACCGGATTTCTGGATAGGCAATCACCTTCAATATTATCTTTTCCTGGATGGTGAGCTATTTCAAAATCAAATTGCGAAATGTAATTTAAAATCTGTAGTAATTCCAAATCGTCACTCTTTTTAATATTAAAATTATGTATGGGTCTATGATCCGAAAATACAGTAAATTTCTTCTTCATCAGGTGATATTGCCAATACAATATTGCTTCCTTAATAGCCAAACACTCTATAAAAATAGCTTTTTTTTTTTCTTAGCATCTGTCAGCTTTTTGGAGAAAAAAGTACTGGTTTTTTGGAACCGTTTTCCTGAGGTTGTTTCAATATTTCTCCCACTTCGTCAGTACTTGCATCTGTGTAAATATATATAGGGGCCTCTGGATCAAAAATTGCTAAAGCGGAAACCGAGCATAAATACTGTTTCACCGATTCGAAAGTATTTTTACATCTTTTAGTCCAATCAAACGGCACATTCTTTCTTAACAAATTTCTTAAAGGATCTAGCAAAACAATATGATTTGGAATAAATTCTAGATAAAAATTTGTTTTTCCTAAAAAATCGTTTAACGTGTTCTATTGTTTTAGGTGTAGGGAACTTCTGTATCGCCTCTAAATTATCATTTGTCGGTCTAATGCTGTTATTTCCCAATTTGTGTCCTAGATATTTTATCGTTTCGCAAGCGAACTGACATTTTTTTTTATTCAACTTGAAACCTTGTTTAGATAATGCCTTAAATACCTGTTGTACGTGATTTAAATGTTCCTCATAACTTTTGGAAAACACCAATATATCGTCGATGTAATTTACTGTAAAATAGTCCAAATTATTTTTTTTTACCACGTTAGCTAAAACTCTTTGAAACATGGCAGGTGCTGTCTTTAACCCAAAAGGTAAACAATTTCATTGCCAATGACCGTGGTGAGTGATAAATGCCAACTTGTGTATGTCCTTTGCTCTCACTAGAATCGACCAGAAAGCTGATTTCACATCTAGTTTTGTAAAAAATTTACAATTCCTGGCTCTCCTAAATTAGCTCTTACTGATCGTGTGCTTATGCACAAAACCTCAAGAAATCATGGAAACAATTGGGAGCAGAACGGCACGTGCAACAAACACCGTAATGAATTCCTGGCACGTATGGTAAGATCTTCTATCCTTAGGAAAGGTTGACTTTCTGGAACAATTATTTTGTTTAATTATCTGAAGTCAATACATAAGCACGATCTTTTGCCTTCTTCCTTCTTGAATACCAATGTTACTGGAGCCGCATGAGGACTGCTTGACTCTTCAATTAATCCTGCTTTTAACAAATCCTTTACTTGTTTTTCAATTTCTAATTTATCTTGGTTGAGCATCTGTAGGGTTTTTTTGAAACATATTTGTTTTCTGCCAGTTTTACTGTTGCTACATAATCCTTAACTGTTCCTATATCAAATTTTGACTTTGCAAAACTAGTCTCATTTTTTTTTATAATATCTTCCATTCTGTTTGCACTTATTTCACTTGTGTTAATTTATTTATTTATATTTTTCAACTCTTGTTCGTGTGATAAAATTAGGTTTTCATCCTGACATAATCTGAATTTTCTTATCAAGTCTAATCCCAGCAGAAATTCACTATCAATTACATTATCTTGACAACAAAAAACTGAAAATTCTCTTCTATGTTACACATTTTAACTTTGAGCGTTATCGTACCTATTGTTTTTGTTAAATCTGCTAAATCTTTAAGAGTATCTCTCTCACTTATTATTTGCTTCATATTGGTTTTATTGATTAAAAATTTTTCGTTAATCAAAGAAACATTGGAACCAGAATCATATAAACCAATTGCTGAAATTCCATTTGTTGAAAGTTTTACTTTGATAAGTGGGAGAACTACACGTTTTTTGCCTCATCATAACTAGCTATTATTTCCTGTATTTTATTATTATTGATGACCTTAATGTTCTCGTTGTTGGATTTTTTTATTTATTTGTCTTTATTACGGCAAAAACTCTCTAAATAAAATCTGTTCTTAAATCCTAAGTCTTCACAAATATTACATGGTTTTTTTTATTTAAAAATTTCTTGATTACAATATCATAATTTTTTTTAATTTTACCGAACTGTTTTAACTTTGCCATTAAATTTTCTATATTAATTGTTCTGTATGGGTAATTCGCCATGGTGCTGGATTCGAGGAAAGGAAAATAAGACGATACTGTATAGATTATTGTGTCTTTTATTGTTTGACTACATTCGACCTCTCGTCGATGCGTACTGCCTGTCCCGCTTGATCATTTGGCACACTCGGTCTCTGCCTCCCACACGCATCAGCACCGCGCACACATACTCCCTCGCTTCGTTCACCTCGCGTCTCTACAACTACTGCGCGCATACATTACATCAATAATAGACTTTCTATCTTATTTATTTTGTATAAAATTCGGTAAACTAATCACGATTAAATCAATTTGCGTGTTTATAGACACGCTATTATCAATTTCTAATAATAAACCTCTTTTTTTTTTAATGCAAATTCTAACAAAGATCCGTTGAAAAATTTAAAGTTAACCGCATACGCAATGTTTGTACAGGACTGTGCCGAGAATGTATCAAGAAATGAGTTATTCCATGCTTCTCAATTTAGTACGGAGTTTTGTTTAAAGAATACTTTATACTAATCCATTGCGGATTTTTCCAAGAACAATCTGAAAACTTTGGCAGATTTACTTTGGGTAATTCCCACTCTGTTACACTCCTGCACAAACAAATTTATCCAGATACTTACATTTAAATTCTCACCGTTAAATTTTCAATCACTATATCTTCTATGAAGGTGCTCGTTTTCCTATCTAATGTTATTGTTAGCTCTCTAAATTCTATTGACTCTTGAGCAGCCGTTGTCTCTTTTAGATATTCGTCGTAGAACACAACATTACCTTCTGTGTCTAAGTAAATATCATGGATTTCTGTCGTTAAAGTTAATACTATAGTTCGAAATTTATTACGAACTTTTAAACTCTTGATGACATTTTTAACGATCGAATTCTCGAAAAAAACTTTATGCTGTGCACTGGTCTGTTTGTCTGCCAGAAATAAAAACATTTTTTCTTGATCCAGCAGTTGAATACGCTTAACTTTGACCACTGTGCTTTTTGGATCTGCGCCAGCCTCCGAGTCACGAACTCCGTTATTGTGTAAGTCCCGATTTACGAAGATGGAATTGGGTGAAACTTCTTTAGGCAAGCCGTACATGAGGAGTTAACTCGTGAAACGAGCGAGCGAGCTTGCGAACACTGCCATTTACAAAAGAATATATATATATATACATAATTTACGAACAGCGAATCGTGAGGAGATAAGGATTAATTAATTAACACTAGTAAGATGCAGTGAAATAACTGTAATACTTACAATATGTACAAATTAGCGGAAGCATGTAATAAAGTTACACTAGACGAAATATTCAACTAACCTGAATCAATACAATTGCCGATAATAAACCTCTGTACAATGTCTCACAATAACGGAGCTCGCGACTCGGAGTCTCATTTCATACTGACTCTAACAATAAGGAAAACCAACGGCAAAGCCAAGCTTGATGATTTATACAAGCTTACATATATATATATATATATATATGTTTTTTTTCCTATATTATATAGTTAACTTAGTGGGGAATTTCACACAAACCCCCCACCATCCCTCACTTGCCCCCCACTAACCCCCCACACATTTTTCATGGCCCCCCACCGCCCCCCCACAAAATATTATATGAATAGTATAGAAGTATAGTGTAAGTCTTTATTGAAGTAAGGGGGTTTAACCACGTATGGCTTAATGAGATAATAACAATGTATGTTTTAATATTTAATCAAATAGTTACAAATTACTGCACAATACTATAATGAGCTAAACTTAAATACAATCAATTGTACTTTGATTTACTGAATCCCTTGGTTTCTTTGTAAGCAAAACGTTTTTGCTGGGCTGACTTTTGTTGTTAGCATTTTGTAACGTTGCCTTTTACCAGCCCTGTCAATATGTTAAAGTCTATTACCACATTACTACCAAATCACATGAAAATATTGTTTAGTATTTTTTCTCAAAACATCCCACGTTCCCCAACCTACCCCCTATGACCCTACCACTGACCCCCACGAATTTTTTCATGGCCCCCACTGCCTTTCCACACCACTTTTTTGGAACCTGACCGTGATCATACCGCCTTTACCTATCTTTGGACAAAACCGTCTTATTGCCATGATTTATTCCATCGTCAAGAAGAAATTAGAAGTCATAAATTAATTTATAATAGGTTGTTGCGCAAAACATCATTATTTATACAACGAAGTACGTTTAAAAACCAATTTATATGGAGTTAAAAATATTTAGAGACCAAATCAAGTGACGCGGTAGCGCCACATGCAAGTTTGAGTAGCAGATGGTGCATGGCTACCGCGACACTATATACGCTCAAACTCGCATTTTAAATTTTCGAAATGGTAAAAAAATTATTCAACATCATCATATGTGTAGTAGTGTAATGTTATTCAGCTTTTCTGATGCTAAACTATGATTTGAAAAAAAAATCCCGACCACAAAAGCTTTTTTAATTGTTTTATCATATATACGTTCTTAAAAAGTGCTGATTTCATTTCAAGAATTTTTACGTTCAGAGCAAAAAGTTTCGACTCTTAAGTTAGCCGTGGACGAGCTTTATTAGTATATATCGAGCTAGTGCTCAGTTCAATGTGAAGTTAGTCGCGCTAAGAGTATTTACTTTATTTATATCATTATATATATATATATATATATATATATATATATATGGGTGTGTATATTATGATAATGATAAATTCAAGGTACTGAAACAATTAATATATCAGATCTCATCTCATCTCATCTCAGAAAAATATACAATAATATCAAAGATAAGTATTACATCGATAAATTTTCTTGATTCCCTGGTCATTGTTAAACACTCACAGTGGCGCTGTAGTAGCATTTCTTGATGCCCTAGTCACAGTAGGCTGTGGACGCGCAGTACGTTGCGAAGTTCATGTGGTCGTTACGAACGAGTTATATCGACGCTGGTGTCAGAATCAACACAATCATGTAACTCGTTGCCAAGACTGTGATAGGCAAATAACTACGGAACAGCCTGATTATATTGTCAGGTTACAATTACTTGAATCAACAACAAAATCTTATACACTACAAAAAATTATAGATGACAATATAGGAGATTGGATGACTTCTACAATTAATTGCGGTAATGGCTGTAAACAGAAAATAATAGAAAAGACTGGTATAACTGTGAGCAATAGTGAAATTCTAGTACAATTAGAACTATTTTCTATGACTGAATATAGTACCCACGAAGTCAATACTGTCAATGTTTAACCCAATAATGCTATTAATTAAATAGTTGGTCTTAAGATTAATGAAATACCACAATTAAAAATAAAAATAGGAAAAAAAATGTATAAGGCTATTAGTGGTATATTTCATCATGGCCCAACAACTTCTAGCGGGCATTATACTAATATGCTCTGTCAAGGAAATCACTGAATAAAAGTGGATAATGAGAACGTTCAGAAAAGACCTTGGCCAAGATGTGCTAAAGATCTTTACATTTTGATCTTGTAACAAATCCCTTAAGAAATCGTAAGGAAAGAATTTTATATCAGAAATGTTATAAAATCTATAAAAAAAATACTTTTAAAAATAAGTATAAAAATCTGCAAGTTTAAGGTTATTGTCTTTGAAGGTATTCTTAATGAAATATATAAATTAATTTTTAGAAAAAATTATTAATTTTAATTATTTTACAAATCCATTAAGAAATTCTAAGAAATGAATTTTTTATCAGAAAAATTCTGTAATCTATCAAAAAACTACCTTTAAAGGAAAAGTAGAAAGTTATGCAAGTTTGACGTTATTGTCTCTAAAGAAAGTCATATTCAATTATAATAAGTAATTTTTGGGAAAGAAGAATTGGGATCATACAACTAATCCCCTGAGAGATGAATTTTTATCAGAAAAGTTATAAAATCCATAAAAAAAACTACCTTTAGAATAGGTATAAAGTTATGCAAGTTTGAGGTTATTGTCTCTAAAGGTATTTATAATCAATTATAAAAAATTAATTGCAAATATAAAACATAATTAATTATAATATTAATTAAAAAAAATTATAATACCGATAAGGCAAGAACGAATTCTGTTTTTTCAATTTAAATAAAGAAATTTTTAATATCATCTTAGGCATGAGGAAGCAGTAAAATCTAAAATTAATAGACAAATTTGAAGATAAGTTTAATTAAAATATTTCAGTATACAAACAAATAACTATCACATAATTAATATTTTATTGAAAAAACTTTTTTCACGAAAAAAACTAAAAAGATTATAGACAGCAAAAACAAATTTTTTAAGTAAATTGTATTCTTCGTTTTTAAACACAATGATGAAATGCGTGAAATATTTTTTGCACGTATATTTTATAACCTTCTAAGACCAAAAACCATATTATTTGTATACATTCTGTTTACTAATAATACGGTTTTTGGTCTTAGAAAGTAATGAAATCAACAAAAGAATTCAAGTTTTCCTTTTATAATTAGTAGTAATTTAATTGAATATAATACAATCATAAAAAATTTGTTTCCGAGATTAAAAATAATTAATTATAATGTGAATTTGAAAAATCCCATCAACCAAGAATGAATTCAGTTTTTTCAATTGCAACACAGATATTTTTAATAGCATCTTTGGCATAAGAAAGCAGTGAAATCCAAAATTCATTGACAAAATTGAAAATAAGTCGAATTCAAATATTTTGGAATATACCACAATAATTTATTTTTTTATAAAAAAAATTCCTTCGCGAATAACTAAACCAATTGAAGAAAGCAAAACATTTTTTACGTACACTGTATTTCCGTTTTTAAATGAAATGATGAAATGCGAAAAATTTTTTTTGCATATATACATTCCGTATACTAATAATACAGTTTTTGGTCTTGGGAAGTAATAAAATCAACAAAAAAATTCAAGTTTTTCTTTTGTAACTAGTAGTAATTTAATGAAATATAATCAACCACTGAAATAACACGGTTATATCTAACATTACTCGTGAAGAATATTATATTGAATAATATAGCACATATTACATAACTTGCCGGGACTGATTTTCGAGTTTTT
Source organism: Copidosoma floridanum (assembly GCF_036245765.1). Classification (NCBI taxonomy): domain Eukaryota; kingdom Metazoa; phylum Arthropoda; class Insecta; order Hymenoptera; family Encyrtidae; genus Copidosoma; species Copidosoma floridanum. The sequence goes on along the minus strand of NW_028321897.1, from coordinate 11,239,561 downwards.
AGATGTTACATATTAACGGTAATGGATAATTCTTTGTTTAACAATTAATCATTAATTAGTTTATCAATTCCATAAAGTATTTTGAAGTGTGCATTTAGTATAATTTCGTTTATTATTAATTTTTTTGCTAAATTATATTAATTTTAAAAGAAATTTTAAACAACATTTCAATGGTGCTTATAAGTCAATCAATAATTCGTAAGATAAATGGACAAAAAAATGTCTGGTCCCTGGTAGAAATCGACCATTTTTTCAAAATTTATATAATGTTTTTTCCAGCCTTTTTTTAGCATTCTACAGCTATTTTGTCAAAATATTAAATTCTGTAAAAAGGCTAGAAAAAACGTCTTATAAATGCTCACAAAATGATCAATTTTCTACCAGAGTACAAATTAAATTTTTATTGTTCTGTTTGTTTTCTTACAAAGAATTTGTTCTTTTTTATATACAACGAAACGCAAGCTTGGAGAGCAAATTGAAATAACTTATTATAACATTTAAATAAAATATTTTTTTCTTGGTTGGTGATTAACTTTTAACTTTATAATCAACTAGTTAAAAATATACGAAAACATTGTTCTATACATTCTGTTATCCGTAAGAACTTGGTATTAATTGTTCATCAAAAAACTCAAAAATCAGTCCTGGCAAGTTTTGTAATACGTACTATATTATTCAATATAATATCCTTCACAAGTAATGTTAGATATAACCGTGTTATTCCAGTAGTTGATTATGTTTAATTAAATTACTACTAGTTACGAGAGAAAAACTTGAATTTTTTTGTTGATTTTATTACTTCCCAAGACCAAAAACTGTATTATTAGTATACGGAATGTATATATGCCAAAAAAAATTTTTCGCATTTTATTATTTCATTTAAAAACGGAAATACAATGTACGTAAAAAATGTTTTGCTATCTTGAATCTGTTCAGTTATTCGTAAAAAAATTCGTTTTATTAAAAAATAAATTATTTTGTTATATTCTAAAATATTTAAAATTTGTCTAGTAATTTTGGATTTCATTGCTTTCTAATGCCAAAGGTGCCATTAAAAATATCTGTATTGCAATTGAAAAAACTGAATTCATTCTTGATTAATGGGATTTTTTAAATACATATTATAATCAATTATTTTTAATCTCGGAAACAAATTTTTTATGATTGTATTATATTCAATAAAATTACTACTAATTACAAAAGGAAAACTTGAATTTTTTTGTTGATTTCATTACTTCCTGAGACAAAAAACCGTACAATTAGTATACAGAATGTATACAAATAATATGGTTTTCGGTCTTAGAAAGTTATAAAATATACGTGCAAAAAATATTTCTCGCATTTTATCATTGTGTTTAAAAACGAAAAATACAATTTACTTAAAAAATTTTTTTTTGCTGTCTACAATCTTTTTAGTTTTTTTCGTAAAGGAAGTTTTTAATAAAATATGAATTATGTGATAGTTATTTTTTTGTATACGTAACTATTTAAATTCGATTTATCTTCAAATGTGTATATTAATTTTAGATTTCACTGCTTTCTTATGCCTAAGATGATATTAAAAATTTTTCTATTTTAATTGAAAAGACAGAATTTGTTCATGCCTTGTAGGTGTTATAATTTTTTTTAATCAATATTATAATTAATTATGCTTTATATTTGCAGTTAATTTTTTATAATTAATTAAAATAATATATTCACATATATTTATGTGCATAGTTATTACATCATCATCACTTATATAGTCCTTTATTACACAATTCTCCTTTTTACGTACATAAACTTAAATTAAATTTAGAGTATCATTAATGTAACCAATGAAAGTTTTGCATCAATTTATGAGTCATCTTATAAAGCCTGATAAAACCACAAAGACTCACGTCCATTTCTATTTTGTTTTAAATTACTGCTGAAAGTGGTACAATAGATGAACACGATATACATTTATGATATGTATTATTGATTAATAAATTTTACCTATACAGAAAAAAATAATAATTAAATTATGTTAAGAATATTCGATACATACTTATATCCAAAAATTTCTTTCCAAACTATATTTTAAATTTCGAAACTGTTTTCTCTATCGACTTGAACAAAAATTCCATTCTTATTTTGGCATCTTGATAAAGCCACGTATAAATAACCATGAGAAAAAAAAAGGTTTTTCTAAGTATAATCCTACATTATCAAAACTTTGACCTTGAGACTTATTCATAGTCATAGGAAATGCTACAACTAATGAAAATAGTTTTCTATATAAGATAATAGGTAATGAAGTATTTTCAGTTTTTAATGTAATTCTTGGAATAAAAACTTTATTACCAATTTTTTCTCCCGTTACCGTTTTGCCTTTTACGTTATACTTCAGTAATTTAGTAATTCGCAATCGTGTACCGTTACATAATCCGTCTGATATACTCAAATTTTGAATTAACATTACTATTGTAACTATTTTTAATTTGAGTTTATGAGGTGGCAAGCCTTCACAAATGTTGTTTAACATTTTTACGGGAAAATTTATATAAATATTATCATCTGATTTATCAACACCTTCATATGTTGCAGTATCGATGCTGTAATGAGTTTTAGTTTCCCCACGTAATTTACTTAAAATCTCATTGTTTAAAAAAAAAGTATATTTATTATGTGAAGTTAGTATCACGTTATTGTCAAAACAGTTGCTGTAATTACCAAATATTTTGGTACAGACATCATCTGTTATCAAAGATTTAGGAATGTTGAATGTTTCTATGTCCCCTTCTCCAATTCTCAACAATAATTTTAGAAACTCGTTATTACTAGAACGGATATTATTTTGTAATCTTAAAATTTTGAAGAAGTTATATAAAAATAATGAATAAATAGTTTCTTCTATTATTATAGTTCTATTAACGTTTTTTATAACTGGAAGGATTTGTCGAAAATCTCCTCCTAATACTATTAATTTATTACTAAAGCAAAGTTTTGTATTACACAAGTCTCTCAACGTTTCATTAACAATTTCTAAAGCTTATTTTGGAATCATAGAAGCCTCGTCCTATATTATTAAATTAACTTGCCTTTATTTTTTTTAGTTTCAAATTCTAAAAATACACTTTTAATGTTATCTAAGTCTAGAGGTAAACAAAAAGTTCTATGACTAGTCATACCTGTTGGTAGTAATACAGATGCAATTCCTGTCCCAGCCATTGACAAAATATTTTCACCTCTAGGAATAAAGTAATAAATGAGTGTCTTATATAAGTAGGTTTTTCTGGATCTACCAGGACCATCTATGAAATATACTTTTTCATCATGTTCACAAATAGTTTCAAAAATTTTTCTTTGATCTTTATTTAAATTTGTGTACATTATATCGAACATTTTTTTACTGACAGATATTTCCTCAATATTGCAATTATTTATATAGTTGCTAATGGTTGGTGTCGGTAAACTAAAAGACTTACATGATTTACCTTCCGATACTAAAATTTGATTAATTTGTAGAAGAGCACTATTGTTATTATCATTATCGAAGTCTTCCGTAAAATATTTTTTGTATTCATTCCATATTTTATCTTCTTGAATGTTTTCTGAAATCAAAAACCAAGCAAAAAATTGTCTTAACTGGTATGAAAATATAATTGTTATGGCTTCTTTAAAAATATTGTCAATTTCAGAATCATGTTCTAATAAACCCATTGCAATTGCAGTATCCCTGAAATTTTTATATGTTATTCCATTATGTTTTTTAACGTTTCTAAACGATGTTGCCCCATGTAATTCATTTAAAATAAGTTTAAAAAAAAAGCGTTCAAGATCTTTTAGAGATACTATGTTTAATCGACCTATAGCAATATTTTTTAGTGTAACTTTTCTTTTTTTCCAAATTTTAAGTTTATTGTAAAAAATGTAATGTTTTGGAATGTTAACATATTTAAGTGATTTTGCTAAATCATCTACTTTATTTAATTTAAACCAAGCTGTAAGGGGTGTTTAATAATTTTTTGTTACATTTTTAAAATTATTTTCTTCAAATATGAGTTTTTGTCTATTTTAAAGATAAACAGCTAGATTTACAACTGTATGACTTCTACTACAAATTAGATATTCTTAAAGTCTCCAAGCTGCTTTCATTGGACTAACATATCTAGCATTTACGTAACTACTAATTGTACTTAGTATTGATATTGCTTTGTATTAATGCACAATATTCGGAAGTTCGGGGGTTGGCACGCAGCGCGCGCAGGGGGGCGTGAGCCCCACTAGTATATATATACATTTATTATTTGAGTGTATACTAGCCAGAGCAGACTGCGCCACAGGCAGGGGGTCAGGAGTCCATAAACATATATATATGTGTGTATGTGTTTATAAGAATTTACTTATGTTATATATCATAGAAGCACGTAAAATTAATATGAGTCACTTTTAACATGGATATACATAATTATATACATATATATATACTCTTTGGGCTTCGCCCTTTTGTGCTATCTGCCTGTCAACTTCCCCCCCCTCCTTGTTGTGTTATAAGTCTTTTTTTTGTAGATAAGCTTTGCATTAATATCTCATGAAGCTTAAAAAAAAAGAAATTAATTGTTAGTATGAAACAACATATGTTAAAGTATATTTAATAGAATTCAAAAGACTACTGCATTTTTTTTTAATTCCTGGAAATACATGTTCTATGCTGAAGAGTCATTACTAGGCTGCTTCTAAGAAAATGTGAAGAACAAGCTGTTGATTTCGAATAAAAGTGTTAAAGTTTATTAAAAAAAAGAGATGTGCCCTTGACTTTTTTCTTTTTGGTGTGCTTAATTATTCTTTCGAGTGGCCCCCTTTTTTACATGAGCTGTCTATCCTGTACATGTCATAAGATATTTCTAAGACCTTGTTTCAAACTCCTATAACTATATTTGTTCCCTGCCCTCTCTGTGCACCAACCCCGGTGATTACAAATATATATGTTCAAAGTATGGAAAAAACGCGATAAATATTAATTGTGACTTTAAATTAATATTTGTAATAAATATATATTGATCATAAAAGTAACATGAATTTTTAACAATTATTTCTCATTTTCTTTTGTTAAATAACGTTTAATGTTTTTCAAGTTTGTTTTCAGCTTCAAACCAAAATCTGTGGACTACAGTCTCACACTTCTTTACAGGCTGTGGGACAGCAGATAGTTCAACTATTTGTTTTTTCAAAAATAAAAAAGGAAGAAGTAGAGCGTTAAATATAATATTCAGGCTTACTCACCTTTTTTTCCACTAATTATCAATTCAGATGACCCATTCGGATGACTTGTACTTCCTCTTTTTGTTGGATTTATAAATATTTATTTTATAATAATTTAAATTCTTTTTCTCATTAGTTTTGTGTCACTTTATTTTACGTTATTTGTTTACATATAAAAGGAAATAGAGAAAAGACTGAACGTCTGGTTAATCTTTTAATATTAGTTATTAACGTCTGCACTTGATAAGCGGCAGCGGGATACTGACTAACACGCCGCGCAAAGAAATGCACCTTGCACGAAGTTTTGGTTAAAACTTTTTCGTTTTACTTGCTATGGGGCTGGTACTTGCTGACTTCATGTGTTTAAGCTTCATGGCTCGCTTCGGTTGTCACTTGACACTTTTAAGAGCCACGAAGTACACAGTCAGCTTTGTTAGACGACAACTCTCGTTGAGTATGACTCTGTAAAGAGTCTTAAAATTTTATCATTGGGAATAAAATATAACAGAATAAAATAGAATAATTATAAAAATTTATCAATTTACGCAAGTTATCACCTAACATCTCTGACAACTGCCTAATTTTTTCATATTTAAAACGACAACGTATTAAAAGATTTTAAATATCGTCAAAAGTTTATAGGTATAAAAAAGTTTACTTTTTATAACTAAAATTTTGACTTATTTGTATTTTTTTATTCATTTACTTTTGCTTTGTTGAATTTGTTTCAAAAAGTTACAAAATGTGCAAACAAAAATGTGACAGTGAATGAGACTTCCCAATTGCAACGAAAAAGAAATTCTTTCTTTCACATTTACAGAGAACTTTCTTACAATGGCTTAAAGGTATTGCTTCTATTCTGCTAACAAAGGGAATGACTACTCACAGAACTTTCAGACTTCCTTTAGACTCAAGCACTATAGAAAATCTACTCTTGCAGTTTGAGCCAAATAAACAAAAATAACGGTATGTATGAGTAATAATTTTAGATAAAGCTTCTATGAAACCAAAAAAAGTGTTAAAATTCGTTGAAAGGACTTTAAATATTCATCTAGTAGTAATAAGCTTTTTTGTAATAGAATAATAATTTTAGGTGGAGACTTTCATTAAATTCTTTGAGTACTAAAAAATAAAACCAAAATTACTTATAACTTAAGAAACACTTGAATTTTTTTATTTTTGGCCTTTGTTTAGTATTCTTTTTTTTTTAAATATAAACGTTCTATTAATATAAAATTTTCTTCATAGCTACTGGATATAGAAAAAGGCAGAATTGAAACTTCTTTAATTTCTTAAACACGGAGAAGAAATGATATTTGTTCTAAAATTTTTAAGAATGATGATGATTTTTTTATAATTAAAGCTTTATTATTATCTCCTAATGAATACACACACTTTTTGAACAAAAAAATTTTAAATAATATGGTACGAACATTAGTGACGTCCATAGTATTGATAAAGCAACTCACAAAGGAGCAGATAATTAAGACGATAATATTAATATTAGTTTTCCTACAGAATATTTAAATATTTAAATACTTTCACAGAAGGTCTTTCTCCACACGCATTAAATTAAAAAATTAACGCTGTTGTTATATTCACACGAAACTTAAGCATATCTGAAGGACTTTGCAATTGTACAAGATTATAAATTACATAATTATTAAAATACAACATCGAAGCTGAAATAATCACAGGTGAAAAAAAAGACATTATATTCTCATGGGCTATTAAATGCTGCATCGTCTAGACGTAGAAATCAAAAAAAAATTTTATTCGAATTAAATCAGAAAATAAATTTGAAACTAAAAACATTGTTTGGAATAAAATTTTAGAGGAACAAAAGAACTATTTGATAGCTGATTACTATTCTTATACTTTCTTGCAAATTATTTTTTTCATCAAAAACGAAAAATTTCAGTACCGTCTAGTACCCAGATTCATGAAATTATTAACAATCTGTTTCATGTAGTATGTTTTCAGATACTCCATCATAGATGCGAAATTTTATCAGCTTGACAAATAATTAAAAATTTTCAAATCAAAAGTGTGTATCCTCCCACAAAAAAGTTTTTAAAAAAAATTTTTTGTATTTAATCTAAGTAGCATTATTATATTAGAGAAAAATAAATATTTGCGTTACACAAAAAAATGCCAAATTCTTAAGCAAAATTTGAAGTGTATAAAATGTGGAGAATTTTTCAAAAAGAATGATCACTCATGCAGACTTTTAAAAAGTCATAAAAAAAAGTTAAACAAAATAATTGTTAAAATTGTAGGAAAGGATATGTAAAAGTAAAGCACCTGAAAAAACACTTAAGAGTATTTTTTTAAATAAACATCGTAAGTGAGTAAATTGTAAAAAAATTCTTTGTTATTGTCAAATAAAATTATATGTAAAAATAAGACGATTTGTAACAGTCAATATATAAGGCTTTACGAATTTATTTACATTATTTATGGGAAAGCTAGAGGGGAGCTGCGGGGGAAGCTCGGGAGAGTATAAGAAGGAGTAGGGGGGAGCTAGCAAAAAAGTAGGATTACTCAAAAAATGCAAGAAAATAAAAGAAAAACTACCTTATTTAGACGGAGGTGGCAAAGAGCCAAAGGGAGAATTACCTTTCTTTAACTCTTACGACTTTATAATACAGGAAGATTATTCGATCTATGTACCTATTTGTAACAGTTGATATATAAGACCTTACACATTCATTTACATTGTATATAGTGAAGATGTGGGTTAGCTGAGAAAGAGTATGCGGGGAAGCGTTAAAAAAGTGGACGAAGTGGAGGGGAGCTAGCAAAAAAGTAGGATAACTCGAAAAATGCAAGTAAATCAAAGAAAAAACTACCTTATTTAGGACGGAGTGGGGGGCTGTGAAAAAGCAGGGAAGGGTGGGGGGATGTGAGGGGAGCAAAACCTCGCTCTAACTCTTACGACTATGAAGTATGAGAAGATATATATATATATATATATATATATATATATATATATATATATATATGCATATACATATCAGTATATATGTATTTAGAAATTTTCTATAAATCAAAGCTACATCACATGTATAGGTAAAGTAACCGTGGAAAACTATTGTGCACACACGAGAGAAAAGGTGAGAGAGGAAGAGATATAGAAACATGACCCCCTGCCTGTGGTGCAGTCACCTCTGGCTGGTAAACTCTGAAATAATAACTGTATGTATATATACTTATGTGAATGGCCGTGTTTGCTCACTTGCTCGCTTGCTGGGTTAACTCCTTATATAAGGCGTGCCTGAGAAACTTTTACTTCAATAACTAAACCGTCATAGTAATCTCCAAGAGCCCTCAGTATTTTTAACAAGATGAAACACTGAGAAGTCTTATGTCGAAGAAAAAAAATGAGGATTACTGATGTAATACTGTGTTTACTTACAATTATGTTTTTAAGTTGAAATAATGTAATTGTATTGAGACAAATTTGTCTGATTTAATAAAAAAAAGTTTAAATTTAGTATGCATACGTACTAAAAAACCACTATTTACAACTGTAGCGGTGTCCCACCGTTAGGCCACATTAGTAGGCTAGGGCAAGTAGGGAAGCAGGGAAAGGGGGAAAGAGTGAAAAAGGGCCTTAGTGGGAAAGCGGGAAGGGAAAGTAGGGGAATGGGAAAAAGGGCCGAAAGAGTCGCAGATTAGTTTTGGCCAGCGAACGCGCGTGAAGCGAGTTCTCCTTTTTTGCCGTCTCTTTTTGTTTCCGTTGTTTTGGTGCGTGAAGTTTTTGCTGGAGTGGTTGGGTGATTCGGCGATAACGTTGGGAGATAATTTAACGTCATGGTAAAGTGTTGGTGCTATGACCCAGCTCCTGAACCCGTTGACAAGGTCAGACCAAGGCCAGGCCTGATGACCTTGACCTCCACACACAGCCAGTCAGGACGCCTACTGGCCTTTGCGAACTCACGCCAACAGCGCCTAGTTCCGCCTATGCAAGGCATCTATGAGGAGCAACCTCCTCGCATTGCTGTAAGTACCTGCCAACAGGCAGTCTATTGTCAAGGGCAGCGACCCAAGATTAGCCCCCGTAGGTCTGCCCAGTTTTTGTTTTCACGCCACGAGCACGTCGAGCAATCGCGCTCGACGTGCGAGAACACACTTCTACACCCGTGGGTACGAGTTGTAATCTTTTATATATTTAATTAAATATATTTCTCGTTTTAAACTTTATCGCAAGTGCTTCCTTTTGTCTGTGCCCGATCCCCTTGTGTCGTACTAAAGTCGTCGCGAGAGGTGACGACGTGAAAGTTCGCCACGATACTCATCGCCTGCGGGGTCTCGGAGAGCGAGACCCGCGTATAAAGTTTGATTGGAGGTGTCGCCAGGGGTACAGGGGCAACACAGGCCCGGTCGAGGTTGCCAGTTCCGCCTCGCTACTCCGCATCGGCAGCACCCCGTAACAACATAAAAGTTTCTGTTGTACATACAACTCCAATGTTCATAAGATAAGATTTTAATTACGATATCTTATGCTTTGCTTCTGTTAATTCATTATTTTATATTACGTATACAATGTTGTCACACAAGTAAGTTAATGTTGCTAAGGAAATTAATTGAATAATTATTACTAAGAAAATGTTGTAAATATTTATTTACAATCCTTATTTGATCTTTAATTTTTTTAAGAAATCTGAAACGTGATAAAAAAATTTTGAAATATATTACATGCTTATCCTAGATAATAACTTTATTATTTATGAAACTGGTTTTATTCTTTAACTTTTTACTTTTCAGAAGCTGTACAGTATTATGGTTAGAAGAAATTCTTTTAAAACATTATTTCCCAATTTTGGATGATTCTCTCATTCAGTTTGCAAAAGTATCCCCTCTTTAATTAAACGTTTTTTTAAGAATACCTGTAGCTGACTATGAAAAAATGAAATGTTTTTTAAATTCAAACGTTACGTATCAAAACTTTGAGCTTTAGATTTGTTAATTGTCATTGCAAATGCTTAAACTAAAGCTAATTGTTTTCTATAAAGTATGGAGAACAACCAGAAGGTACAACTAAACGAGTAAGATATAACTTAGTTGTTGATTTATTTTTCATTTACAAATCTCATGTTTTGATATCAAAACTTTAATGGATGATAAAATAAATTTGGCTTTTATTAACATTTTTTAAATGAATAAAGATGAATAGACAAATATATGAATGAGACCCTAAAAAGGATATGGAACATAAATACAGTTTAAAATACGCAACATAAGCCTTGCATAAGCTCATAGAGTAGGTCAAAATTAGTTAAACGCATGATACATTAATACGAGTGCGTATGTATCACTCGGTGAAACCTAACACGACAACGCTAAATGAATGGTTTAATTATCAGGCAAACTGTTAATACTTGCAAATAAAACTTTTGAGTCAGTGGCTAGTTTTTAATGAAAAAATTAAACTTATTTAATTGTGGGATAAAACTAAGGGTTCAACTTTTAACTAAAAATTTCAGACTTAAAAATTTCCATCATTAAAAAAACGAAAGTGTTTGTTTAACTTTGAGTATGCTTTAACCATTATTAAATAATATTTTACATTTTTTTTTTATTTTTTTCTTATCTTTTTTACTTTTTAGACTTTTCCGTAACAGACTATAGACTTAAGGGTGGTTAAAAAATTGCCAAAACAAGCTGTAAGGGTACAGTTATAAAAATATTACCCTCGGGCGTTAGACGCTAAAAAATATTGAGAATTCTAATAAATATCAGGTAATATAGTGCTTAGTAATTGAGCTGTTCGTATTGATTTAGCTACTCTGTACATACACATATAAAGTGACCAAAATGCATCACGCAGAGTTTTTTGCAACATATTAAAAACTGAAGGTCTTTTATCTTTAATACATTAGACGATCTTTAATGATATTTACAGGACTTTGTGCTCCATCTTTAAAACTATTGCTTAATACATTACTGACATAAATAACTCTAGGATAAAACACGAGAAAACTGTTCAAGAATCTTACAAGACAATTTAAGAAAATTGTAGACCTTGGCTTTTTTTTTCTTAAGATTGTTTAGAAAAATTGTAGACAGTGGCTTTTTTTTTTCAAAACATTAGCAGCCAGATTAGAACTGAGATTTCAAAATGGTTGACAGTAAAGCATTCTTGCGAGGCCTACCTTATAAATTTAAGGCCAACATAACGTCAAACGCTGTCAAAATTTTTAGGTGGCACTTAACAAGTATTTTTAAAAGCTGAAAAAATTTAAAAATATTACATTATAATATTAATACTTTTATGTACAATTAAATCTGAGATACGTACCTAGCGCAGTTGTTACACTGTAAAGCAAGACAAAATGTATCATTATACAAACAAAGCACACCAAAAACTTTTAATGTTTTTAGCCCGAATAAAATAACACTCAACAAGTTAAATGTAATTATCGCAGCATGTACAGTTGCAAGAATATGTCTTATCGTCTTAACCTGATAGCGCAACAATTTTTCTACTACGTTTAATTAAGACAAAAAAAAAGTAACACTCAGATCTTTAGGAGTACAATCATAACTTCACCAATCGATCTGAAAATAAGTAACATGAGTTAAATAGAACAAAATCATGCTAACTTTAATACAACATGAGGAAAAATTATAAATTCTTTAGCTCTACAAAACCTACACTATACCAGAACTAGTTACTTAAATGTTGAAATCTTCTTTTTCTTACCAGTTTACAGCATTGTGCAATTAGCAACATATAAACAACTCTAGCATTAGTATTCGACATTGTGACAATAATTAAAGGATGTCCCTAGCTTCTGCTTGACATTTTTTGAAAATTAAATAGACTTCTTTTATTCAATGATCCAATAATTAGTCCAAGCTTTTAACTGTGTGGGCGTATAGGCCCAGAACTTTTGGCACGATCTGGTGCAACTTACGTGGCACGATACGTGACATTTACTCTGTGATGAAAAAAAACAAAATGACTTAATCATGTAACTCATAATGAGCCTAAATCTTCAGAGATCAAAAAATAATTTAATAGTCTAACAGACACTGAATTCAAATAACAGCTAGATGGATTTGAAACTTAAAGCCCAGAAGGTACATAAATATGACGTAAAATAAGTGGTGATGTAGGAGATCCTAATACCAAGACACATTGAATAACTTTAAGGAGTCATGAAACATTAAAAAATATTTTTTTTAAACTATGCCAAAATCTCGGTCTTTTACCCCATTATGACTAAAAATAGGAAGATTTAAATCATCTAAAACGTAAGAAAAATGCATTAAAAAATTATAATTATACGTAAGTGAAGCTGTGATACTTGCATGTGTCGACCTTAAATATCCATCCGTTTAAATCGTACACAGGTCAAATGTAGCTGTAAGTCAAAGCGACCTAGGAGAGGACCACTCTGTCGCCAACGCATCTAGCACTCTTAATAAATTTGAAATAAATGACTCCACTAGTTTATAAAAGTGATTAGCAGTAATAGTCACAGTACAACACTTTTGATACCCTCTAAGCGATCAAAAATTTACAATCTTAAAGGATTATGAGCCTTCGTCGTGGATCGAACCGATGAAAGATCTCATAAGAGAACTAAATTGATGAAGAGCGGAGCTCTGATGGTATAATAACTACACCTATTAGTCTAAATCTGGATTTTTAAATTCAAACGCTGATACTTTATAGTACAATTTCATAAATGTTCATTAAATGAAAACCGTTAAGGATAACAAAGAATTAAAAAAAAGGTGAAAAAAAGTTAAAAGAATATTAACATCCAGCAGAAATAGTAGCAGCAGTCGATATGACAGCCCCAGCTTCGACAGCGAGTCTAGTAATATAACACTTTCGTGTGCAGTCCAAGAAGCCTGTTTAAATGATTCCGTGATAAAAAAAAGTCTCTTACACGTGCTAATAGAATAAGCTGCATGTAAAACTAAAGCTCAGCCTGAGTAAGAAATCAGACGTGGCTGTCTTCAGCAATTAGACAGAAGAAGAAATTAACTGTATTAAAAAAGATAATCCAGATCTAAGAGCAAGGCAGGACCAAAAGATCAAGCAAGTTTGGTCTGCAACAAGAAAACTTACTAACACCCTCGAAGCAATATAAGAAAAGAATGACAACACGTCAAACGCGGTTAAGAGTGGCCTTAAAAATGTTTTTAAACATCTTTAACTAGCTGCTGCTATAAGAAAACAAGTAAGTGTTAAAGAAGGGAACTGAAGTACACAGTGGTGAACGAATTTTGAGCTACTGATATATAGTAAGAAAAAGAGAAATTATTTTCGTCAGTAGGTGCAAAAAACATCTCTAAACACTGCCCGTAAGAAAATAGCTCGGACGAAGCAAAACAAGAGTCCCTCAGAAAAAACGTGAAAAATGGAAGAGAGCAGGGGAATTAAAAAAAAGAAGAACTGGTGTTTGCGACATGAAAAATTTTTCTTCTCAATATAGAAGTGTCTAATCAGAAGACCATGACACAAAAACAAAAGTCCTGGTAAACGGCAAAAAAGGACGAATCTCTGCTGAAATAAGTGATACGATAAAGGCAGGCTTTTATCTTAAAATGACAGAAGCAGTTATTAAAAGGGTTTTTGCTAGAAAGAAGATTTGCTACCAAAAATCAGAGAAGTCTAAAATGTTGAAAACTTAGCTTAACATGTGGAATAGTTAGAAGTTGGCCCAGGAACAATGGTTACGAATGCACAAAAAGTGACGCTAGAAACCTGGTATTATTACCGTATTGTCGAAGGAAAAGTAACTAAGGAGTCTATGAAGAAGATTATCAGAATCTGTAGAAAAGATTTAAAGGTTCTGCTGCTTGAAGCAAATGCTTAACGATAAAGAGTAGGGCTTATGACCTTTGAGGGAGCAGTCGCCAAGAAAGTTGAGCATGCAGGCCAGATTAAGATTGAGTTCGTTTTTTGCCATGCTAAAAAAAGGCTGGTTGTGAAAATGTGTTTTTAACGTCGATGGTGTGGTCACGTATCCCATGACTGTGAAGAAAAAGACCAATTAAAGCTGTGTCTCAAATGCAAAAGGGCCAACCTGCGCAAAGAAATGCAGTAGCACAGCACAGTATTTATATAAAATGGACAGATTATATAAAACACAAGGCCATTGAAAAAAAGCTTAATTTTTGGACAAGCATTAGAAAAAGCCAGGAGAGAAGCCTAAACGATGCGAAAGTAAGAAGGCCAAAATATCCTTTTTTAAAGAAGTGTTATCTAATGTGGAACCATGTTACGCTAAATACACTTATTATTAGCTAGAGAAAGAATTAGGCATTTTGTAACGGCAAGTACTTGTGTATAATAAATTGCCAAGCACAATCCAAAGGTTGAGCAAGTTAAATCTGCACTAAGACAGATTAGAAACACGTTTGAAGGTATAACCAAAAAGTATGGGAAAACTGCAAACGTCATTAAAGAAGGCCTTAAAGCTTCTCTGAAACAACTGGAAGCAGCTGAGGTGCTTAGACAAGGCTCACTTTTTAACAAAAAAAGGTTTTCAAAAACTTGGAAAAAGTTCTTTGAATTCCTTAAGTATAGGGAACAAAGGCAAAATTATTTTCGATGGCACATTTAGAAAAGAACCCTGAAGACTGCCCTTAAGAAAATAGAACGAGTTAAAAGGAACAAAAGTCCATCAGATATCTTGGAAAAACGCCAACAAGCCATTTCTTCTAAAAAAAAAAAAACCAGGCAGACGTTAACGACAAGAGGTTCTTCTAAACGACAAAAAACGCCAGAATAAAAGAAAACAATCGACAACAACAGTATAAGTAGAGACGACCGAAGAGTAGCCCTTTGCTCATGTGCTGAAGTCAATAAAGGCGAACTTTGACAATGACAAGGCCAATGCCACAGTCCAAAGTGTTGTCACCAGATAAAAAGGAGACATACTTATAAAAATCATAGGTGTAGAGGATGCGATCGCAATCTCACAGCAAATCAGTATCTGGAAAGAAAACTGACAAAATAATCACCAAAAAAGTGACACTAGAGGTCCAAGACCTGGACGCTATTATCGAGAAACACAAGGTCAAAGAATTTTTTTTGAAGAGTCTTGGACGAGGAAACCAGGAGCCTGAAGTAGCTCTCGTCAAACGAAATGCCAGAGAACAAGGGCTGGCGTTAATAATAATGAATGAAGTAAATGCTTGACAAGCAGATGGCAAAGGTAGTTTAAGAGTCGGTTTTGTAAGCTGCCAAATTCGATAAAGAATTAAAGTAACCAGATGTTACAAATGCCTAAAACATGGACATTTCACAAGCAGCTGTGAAGGAGACAAAAGATCTGGTCATTGTTTCCAGTATAGGAGCTGCAACCTTTCACTATAGGAGCTGCAACAACAGAAACAAAAAGTGTCCAGGCCCAGCACAGTTTTTTCTCTGTCCAACGACCAACAACAAGCACGAAGCTGGCCGTGAAAGCTACCTCATATTTAAGTAAGCGCTAGAGGAGGCCTGAAAAAAGATCCAAACAGGATGCGAGCAAGGCGAGAAGGCCTTCAGCAGAAAAGTAGGCTTATGTGAATCCACGCTGAGCTGAGTACTCTTACTTATTAGTAAGGAAAAGCAAATGGTGTCAAGCTTGCTCGTTAATGCTGTGAGACAAGATGGTCTCCATGGTGGCTTTACCGTGAAATAATGCTTACGTGGTTCCAGGGTGGTGTTACGTCGAAGACGGCGTAGGAGTAAATTTTGTATCCAGGCCTAAACTTTCGATTAATAGCCTGGAGACATAACAGCAAGGGTGGAAGACGCAGCACTGGGGTAGGAACAGGGTTAATGATTGTAGAATGGTGTGCTAGCTACTTGACCATCAGTATTTACACCTACGGCACGCAAGTGGCATTTTTTTGGGAATGGTACCTTAGTTCTCTTTTAAGAAGTCTATAGTCTTGGCCATCGGCAGTTGCACCAAACACCACACAACTTAGCATTGTTTGATAAAGGCTAGTTGCCTGATCATCAGTATTTACGCCATCTGGCACACAACAAAGCGTTATTTAAATTCAAACAAAGCTAGCTACTTGGGCATCAGCATTCACACTAACTAGCACACAACTTTTCGTTGTTTTCTTTAAAAAATTTTTGTAAATTAAAATTCTTCTTTCACCACCGGCTTAGTCCTTATTATCCAGATTAAACGGCACGCAATAGTGGGTTTTACGTGAAAAAAAATCGGCTATGGGGGATGTATAAGAATTAATTTTAAAAGTATCATTATAAATTTTTATTATTGGAATACAAAGAGAAAAAAGGAGATACGAAGTGGCTCTCTAGGCAAGATCCAGGTGGCTGAATATAATTTAAATCGAAATGATAGACCGTATTCTCCAGGTTACAAATAGACTTTGACCAGATTATTCAGGTTACGTATACTAGAGGGGAAAAAAACGTCAAGCTCAGCCTCGATGTAACACCCCCCTGCTAAGACTGTTGCTAGGACTTGTAACGAAAAACTCAGAACAGTTTGCTGTGTGAAAGTATATAGTCATTTAGTCTTATTACACTATTTTTCAATAACTATTATATAATGGTTATTCCTTTATAAAACAAATACCTTATTACGTTTTGTACATTGTAAGGTTAGCAGTTTAATTCTATTGTTAATTTTATTAGTTACATGATTGTGATCTTTTAATGGTGGCTAGCAAGAACTTACATCTAAAGAGAAAAAAAAAAATAAAAAAAAATAGGTATTTTTTTGTTAATTTGAGTTGGATTTTCTTCTATAACCCTCCTCCTAAAACTGGTACTAGGGTTTCTGATGATGAACTGGTAATAGTCTGCTGAGTACATTGCTTTAGGAGAAGGATAATACGTTATGGTATATAACTCATAATGTCGTGTGAGTAATAATTATAATTTCTCTCATAAACAAAATACATGTGAGGTTATTAATGAATAAAAGATTAAAAACTTATTTGTCGAAATACGTATAACCATCAATCATAAGCATTTATATGCTTATAGTTCCGTGGATTACAACTTATCACATACTTAATCTTTTATTAAATTTTAGAAACTTTCTCAAACGAGAATAGTCACAAAATTTTTAAGGAGTAAAGTCCAATAGTGCAAATACAAATTGGTGAGGTATATTAATTTCTGACCAGCGAAAAATTGGTTTTCTTTTAATTTGTTAATAATCAAAATAGTTTAAACCGTTGGGGTGCTTGCAATTGTGGCTTATGTAGATCGTTGAGAAGTGAATTTTGTTCAATCGGAAATTTTATGCAATCTCTTAATTTTTCCAAGTCACTGGCCTTACGAATGCCACTAGTTGCTAAGTTAGAATGCTTGACGAAGTGCCATGTGGCCTGTGTCATAGGTTTTAAAGCTTTGGGCGGATTTACTTCTATTGGAGTACCTAATACTTGATACTATTTATCGTTTATCTTATATAGCTATAGAAAAATATAGTGACATGGAATTTTTGTACCATATCTTTTTAATAAGCGTGTTTTAGGTGTTAAAAACATTGTAGTTCTATTGTTGCTCACTGGAAGTTCGGCGCAGTATTCTTTAGTTCTTGTTACTGCTACTTTTATTTGAATTCACTCAATTATAGGTATGGCTTCGCCAGCAATTGTGGCCTACATCAGGGTCCCTTCATGACATTGTTAGCGAATGGATCAGGAGATTCATTAGCTATTGCCAAAGCGTTTTGCAGCGCAATGTGCTATACTTTGCCACGCTGGGTCAGGATGTCCTTACATATAGATTTGACTTGTGATTGAAGATGTTTTTCTACATAGATAAACTTGAAGTTTATATCTGCCGATGAATTATTATTATTAGGATTTTTTACATTATCAGTGGCAAAAGATTGGCCTCTTTCTATTTCGAAGATTATTAATTTTGGGTATTCTGTTCTGATTATATGGTACCCGCAAATATTATCTTTTTTTTTTTACTGTCAAAGCAAACGTTATGTCGTCTGACTTGAAGAAATATATTATTTTTCCTATAGATTTTTCTACATCTACAAGTTTGTTAGCAATACCTTCGATTAAAACGTCATATAATTCGAAGTTGCTAGAAGATCTTGGTAGTACATCCCAATAGATGTTGCTACTGTCTTGGTCTATACAGTTGCCAGCACTAAAAGGGCCCCAAACTCCAGAGGGTAGTATTATTTTGTCTTCAATTTATCTTTAATTTCACTTGGAGGGTGTCAACTACGGTAACGTCACTCTATGATCCATAGCGATTTGCGTAGTATGACCCATTGCATTTTTCTTCAGAGTTTACAGAACCTGTAAAGGACACAGCGGCACTAGTTGATCTGTTGATCGCAACACTCCAAACACAAATTGTAAGTAGGCGATCAGTAGAGCCTACTTTGGCTGCCTCTCTTGCCAACTAAGGTCCTACGTTGGCAGCGTCAGGTGGCGTTTGGTAGGCCCTTAGTAGGCTGCCTTCATGGATGTCACCAACTTTCAATCGATAAATATAGATATGTACATATGAGAATACACATTGTATTATAATTGAGTTAAAGTCGTGCTTCATTTTAAACGAATCATATTTATTTTCTTTATGAAAATTTCTTATCACGGCATTGCTGATCACGTGTAGTTACAAAAATATAACCCTAAGATGAATAGAAATTTTACATAAATAAAGATATAAATGTCACCTTAAAAATATCTCATTAACAATTGATATCAAGTTTACAATATGAACATGTAATTTGTGAGTCAATTCTGAGGAATTTAAAATAATCAATAAGAAATTAATACAAATTACATGCTCACACTGCAGCTTACTTTTTTTTTCATACAAAAACATGCTGATTCAATTAATTAATAGATGAACTTGATTCGAGGGTGCACATCTAAATGACTGTGTACAAGCGGTTAACTGTTAAGTTTTATAATCTTAGTACGGTTTTTAAACAGTTTTTGTTGAAATTTTTTGAAGCACCAACTATTATTTTTAGTTAAGTACTTTGAGAAACTTTGTTTAATTGACAACAAATTTAATGTCGATTAATTTTTTCAGTCTCATATATGTATAAGAATACTGATTAATCATTTGTATAGGACTCAGTAAGAGACAATTGTAACTTGTGTACCTGTGGGTAATTTTACGCTCCAGTTTACACTGCAACTGTAGCTGATATAACTGTATATACTATTCGAGAAGTAAGATAAAGGTAGGTTATGTAGGCTGCCTAATGAGTACCTCACACACGCCCCCTGTCGCGACTTCTTGTGCCCTCAGTAGGCTGCCTAAATAGGGCCTCATAAACTAGAGAGGCAACTAACTTTCATTTCTGTTCGGGACTATTTATGTTCAGTATGTCACTCTAATACATGCCAGTATTGTATACTTCCATGCATTCATCACAATTAATATTATCGATAAAATTGGCTACACCATTATGCACTATAAAGCTGTGTAAGTGCATGCCGCTATAATTAATGGCTCTTTAAATTGTTATTTTGCATTGCACAACGTCTGTTATAGCAAAGTTATTTAGTTGTAACGATTGTATATGATGTTTAGTTATATTAATGGTTTTTATATAGGTATAAGTGGCAGGGTAGACAATACTTGTATGTACAAAGCTAGCCCTTACTTGGTGATTCATTTATTACTTAACTCGCTCGAGTCGGTATTAATTCCCTTTTTGTTGAAAGAAAGTGTCTTAGATAACCTATACGCGTGAGCTAGTATTTTGTGCTCATTTACTTTTTGTATTTTAACATTATATTTACTTAATATTTCTGAAATTTTATGAGGCCCAGTAAAATAATCTTCAAATTTACCCTTTTTAATACCTTTTAATAGCTAGACGTACTTGCAAATCCTAAAGCATTGTTCGTTTATAGTTTTATCATAATTTTCCTTAGACTTAATTTTCGTTTTAACTCAGTTTTCATACGCTTATTTTCAAACATTATTAAGCTCAGATACTAAGTTAATTATATAATCTTGATACGTTGGCAGATAATCTTCAGTTCATTAATGGTGCAGATGATGGTTACCTTGCAAGTCTTCTAAACACAACTTCATTCGGCATATGTTTAGTGCTTTCTTGTATGCAGGTATTGTAGTTAAGGATAGCCAGCTGCACCCATTCATCCCAATCATTTTCGATATCAGCCTATTGCTTGAGATATTCGCCTAATGCATGGTGCGATCTCTCTAGTGATCTGTTTAATTTGGGGTGGAAAGCTGTTGTTGCTACTTTCTTAAACTTAAAGCGTTCTTCAACATTTTCCATAAGGTTGCTTAAAAAATTTCTACCTCAATCTGTCAAAATCATCTTAATTGCTCCAAAACTGCTAATAAAACGTCGTATAATTGCGTTGGCTATCATGAAAGATGTTGCATCTTTTAATGGTACTGTAATACAAAAGTTTGACAGCTGATCTTACATCGTTAAGATATACTCTTTTCCTTCCCTAATTAAAACTAAAGGTAGGCGCCCGACAATATCGAGTGCAACCTTTTTAAAAACGGTATCAGGCGTGTCTGTTATTAGCATTGGTGGCTTAGTTTTTATACTTACTAATTTTTTTTAGTTGGCATTATAGATATTGCTGAATACGTGGTTGTATGTAATACTTTAGTCCTTCCCAGTAGTACTCTTGGCGTATGCAGACCAAAGTTTTAGAGACACCTCTGTGTCCTTTAGCCAGTGATTTATGTTAAAAATTTTATCTCTATCTTTATCTTCTACGTATTTAAGGGAATTCTTACATACTGTAATTTTGATATGACTATTACTTAATATACCTTTAAGCATACCGTATATTTCTGCCCAATATAAATTACATATATTCATACTTTTAGATATGCTTATAGTAGTTAAGTTTTTCTCTGTCAAAACAAGTCGCAATTTTTCGAAAGAATCTTGCATCTGATTTTTTATTATAGTTTGCGATACTTGCTCTTAATCTGTAATGCAGATATCTTTTATTTGTTAAATTCTTTACTTGAATGCTTTCTTATTCTAGTTGTCACTTAGCTGGTATTTTAATTAGCTTAAAATAATCCATGCACATCCTCGTCTAACGGGGCGCCTATCATGTCAACAAAATATATTACATTATCTAATCTATGCTCTAATAAGTCCTTTGTTTTGAAAATATTGCTAACACCATGTTTAGTGTTGCTGGTTTTATCACCAGTGTCAATTGAGTCCTTTCTAGGTAGTGGCTTATCATTGTTAAAATTAGGATCTTTAGCCTCGCTTTCTTAATCGATATTATCGTCAGACGACTCCAGATCTATTAGATTGTTTAATTTTTTCTTGACCTTTTCTTGTTCTAAGCGTTGTTGATCAGTGGTTTTCTTGTTTTCCTTGTTCAGCCTCGTTTTTTCTTGATTTCTACTTGTGAATTTTTTCTTTAAGTATCATCTGGTTATTTTAGTGTGACCCTAGCCAGGCCCTTTATGAGGTAATTTTGCTACTTAATAGCACGTGTTTTTTCAAGCGTCTTAGGTTCTGCGCCTTAGTACCTTAGTACCTTTGCTTTCTTCTAAGGATTTTGCTTCGAGATTTTGTAAAGCCTTTTGTCTTCTGGTTAATACATTTACCTGTTTTGTTATTATTGGATTACGTGATAATGCGTCTGTAGGCAAATTCTATCTACGTGGGTGGTAAACTATGTCATAATAATATTGGGATAATTTGTATTGATTGAGTATTCCATGGAATTTTACTGCGTCTTCATAGTTTCTGTCAATCCTATTAGGATAACTTCCATTTTTTATTCGATTCTTATGAAATCTTAAATCTATCATGATGCCTACTAGATTTTTACCTAAGTAAAAATGTACGTAATGTATGTATTCATTTTTATACATAATACTAAAAGTATTAACTCGTCAAGTAAGCGATTCAGATCTACTGAGGGCGTTGAGTTGTTTGGCGTTCCTAAAGTTGTGCTTATCACCTTAGGGGCTAAATCGTTCTCTTGGTTTTCTTGTCTTTTATGCTCATTATAATATTTTTTTTTACATTCTTGTATCGTGTGGCCTGTGTTTTTGCAATACGCGCACACCTTACAGACAGCAGTAGTATGATGATTTTTATTGCACAGTTAACAATACAGCAAATTTTTGGCTTGCATTTAAATTTCTGTGGAATTCCCAGTTACGTGGGCTGATGTGTTACATATTTGACAAACTAATCTGCATAAAAATTCTGCATTTTTCGATGGTATCTTGATTTACTAAGTTACACTTGTCTGCAGTATGGCCTCTCCTTTTACACCGTGGGCCGATGATTTTGAATTGCACAAGTGCTCTACGTCACGCGTCGTCGATACTGTGACCCTAGCACTATCTATCACTCCGGAGCCTCTAAAAAATATTCTCTGTTACGTCAAGGACGGCATGTGAGCAAATTTTGTACATAGGCCTAAGCTTTTGCTCCATAGCCTCGGGACATGACCGCAAGGGTTGAAGATGGAGCACTGGAATAGGAACAGGATAAAAAATTGTAAAAGGGTTAGCTAGCTATTTCGCCATCGGTCTTTACACCTACGGCATGTAACTGGCCATTCGTATGAGAATGGTAACTTGGTTCTCTTTTAAGGAGTCTATAGTCATCGGGTTGCCAGTATTTTACTAACGATGCACAATGTATAGCTTTGAAAATTGGGTGGGCTAACTAAGAGCAAGCTGCTTGGCCGTCAGCATCTACATCAACCGGCACACAACTAAGTGGTACTCGATAAAGGTGAGTGGCATGGCCATCGGCACTTACACCAACCGGCACACAACTAAGCGTTATTTAAATCTCAACAAAGCTAGTTGCTGGGCCATCGGTATTCACACCAACCAGCGCACAACTGAGCGTTGTCTTCTTTAAAACGTTTTTGTGAACTAAAACTTTTTTTCTACCACCTACAAGGCCATTTATAGCTGGATTGAACAGCACGTAATAGTGGTTTTTTATGCGAAAAAAAAAAAAAACAACCAGGGGGGATGTATAAGAATAAGCTTTAGAAATTTTATAACCTACTTTTATTATAGGAATAAAGCAAAAAAAGGGTACAAAGTGGCTCTCGAGGGAAGATCCGGGGGGCTCGATGTAATTTAAATCGAAATGATTGACCGGATTCTCTAGGTTACGACTAGACTTCAACCAGATTCTCCAGGTTGTGTAGAGTAGTACTGCTCTCGGTATTTCACCAAGCTGGCCTGATCATTGAATGCATTGACCGGGTTCTCCAGGTTATATGTCAGAAGTCTAGCTACTGCTCTAGGTATACACCCAAGCTGGCCTGACCATTGAACGAAATTTTTTTGGGACTGAGCTGCTCGTAAAGGAGACCAGGGGCTGATGTAACGGGAGATCTTGTCTCCTTATTATTGCCACTATGGTAAGAGACCACAAGACGCACATAGGTTCTTAGAATTAGTCTGCATTATCTCGTGGCACGGGGACGAAAAGATTTTTTATATGCTTTTCGTCTTCCTTTACATGTGCCGCGTTAGTGTCGGGTTGATGCTTACTCGCTAAAGAATATTGTATGGTCATAATACTGGTCCCATTTGCTGGTATTTGCTTATCGAAATTAGGTTGTACTACAGTTCACGTTATTTTTCGGTTTGGTGTCTCTGGGTATTGTTAGTGTTAAGGGAAAGAAAGTGGTAGAAGTGTAGCATGCTGTTATCAAGTCTCATTGTATAAAAGCTGGCCAATGTATGAATCAAAATTCTGGCTCAAGCGTCGGCGTATTTATAAATGGTAAAGACACAGAAAAAGGAAAGGATAGAGAATAATTATTAAGTTTCATGAGGTGATGTAAATAAGTCTGTCAACGAAAAAAGAGGAAAGAAGATGGAGACTAGTTTTTGGGTCTTTGTCTTAGTCGGTCTCTCCTTATACATGTGTCATAAAGCATTGGCTCCTGTACAATGTGTATGTGTGATTGTATGTTGTTTAGGTTGATACGAAAACGCGGCCTTATGAGGAGAAAAAAAAGGGAGGAAAGGGGAAAAAAGATAAGTCAAGCTCAGCCTTGACGTAACAGTGGAACTAAAGCCATGTAGTATACTCTAGGATCAGTAAGTATGAGTGGTCTGATTAAAAAACTCCACTGAGTCCCACACTACCGCTATTTCTGCGATATGCTTTAATGCCTTTCCTCTTCTTCCACAAACCAACTTCTACTCCTCCTTCTACTACGACAACTACTACGACAACTACTACGACAACGACTACTACAACTACTATTACTAGTACTTCTACTGTTACTACTACTACTACTAGTACTCCTACTGTTACTATCACACAACAGCTACCATTACTACAACTACTACTACTACTACAACAAATACTGCTACTCGTATTACTACTTGCCCTCTAGGGGCTGCAAGTCCTTGCCACTAGTGAGGGTGCCTGGCTAAGAATGAGGTAGGCTCTAAAGAAATAGGTGATCATTTATCTGAATGTGTGAGGGACTGGATTTCCCCGAAAACAAAAGGAAAAACAAAAAAGGTTGAATTAAAAAAAATGAATGAGAGTATAAAATGTGTATGCGTGCAGGGACTAGAGCTTGAAGAGAGCTGTCTGGATTCTCGAAAACCAGCCAACTTGGAGAGCTGGTATGGGCTGACCCCTCGTCCAAGCCACTAAGAATACTACTACAACTTCTACTATTAATGCTACTATTAACTTACATAAGGGCTTTGAGGCACCAGAATGTACTGGAATATCTTAGTAAGATACTAAATAGCTATTTTCAGGATCGTGTATTCCGGTACGACACGAAGGATGGACCAAGAAAGAGGCGCCTTACGTCGGGAGTTGCACTGGGCTCTGCCCTTGGCCCTGACTTATGGCAGCTGGTCGACAATAAACTTTTGCACCTTGAAATGTCTCGAGGGGTTAAGCTAACAAGTTTTGCTGATGACATAGCACTGCACGTCACAGCGAGATCCCGAGAGAAGGTTGAGCGCAAAGTTTGATAGGCGATCACGATAGTGTCGGGGTGGCTGCGGGATCATGGTTTTAAACTTTGCATGACTCGAAAGGACTGGCACCTTAAGCGAATGGTGGCGAGTTATCTCGTTTATGCTCCGAGACGCAATAGTCTCCCTGGTGGCTCCACCGTAAAGTAATGCTAACGCGGTTTCGGGGTGGATCAAAAGCCACGCGGCGTGAGCAGGGTCTTAGTGGATAAATATAGTCTAATATAAAGAATATACCAAGTCCTACACTACCGCTGTCCCTCTGGTGTGCCTCAATGCATTTCCCCTCCCTCCACAAAAAAAAAAAAAAAAAAATAAATAAATAAAAAAAACTACTACTACTACTACTACTACTTCTACTACCACTACTATTACTACTTCTGCTACTACAACTACTACTACTACTTCTAATACTTCTGCTACTACTAGTACTACTAGCTAACCCAGGTGGGGTTCTTGCTCATTTCTTCATACCAGGCGCTTCCCCAGGTGGCAGATAGGGGCATCCTCATAAGATATGTGGTGACGATGGGCACCTAGGGGTGGCTTAGACTTTTTACTCAACGCCAGGGCAGTCTCTGTGGGTGGGATTGAGGAAGAGTGGTGACTCCTGGCTGGCCCGAGCGAGAAGCGGTTCTCTCTCGTAACAGAGAGGGCCGCTGCCCTGGTTTTGAGCTTTCCCAAATATTTATTTTTAAAAAAAAGGGAAGTGCTAGCCTTCACTGATCAGAATGGCATTAAAAAAAAACCAACATGAAGAATTTAATGCAAAACCTGTACCCTAGGTGGTAACCTTTCTAAGGGAATCCACCGGCAGTTTCGATCCGGTGAAAGCCCACGTGACTGTCGCAGGCCCCATGAATTCTAGGAGTGGCCACAAAGACGTATCACGTGGCCAACAGGGACTGCTAAATGTTTCATGGCCCCTTCCTCATGGACAAAAAACGAAGAGCAAGCCTGTTGAGCATAGGTACCATCGACACTGAGAACAGAAACGTGTTACTATTTAGCCACCGAAACCAGGAGAAGCTTGCCTCTTCAGTAGAAAGTGGTGCTTAGCTCAGAGGAAGGCGACAGCAAGTAGCTGATAAAGTCTTATTAGCAACGAAAGATATTACGGAGACGCTACAACTATTCAACGAAAATTACGGCAACACAGTAAACGCTGTTAAGAATAGGCTCAAAGCCACGCTTAAACACCATTAAGACCCAAAGGTGTCAAGGAAAGGCTTTTTTTATAAAGAAAAAGTGTTTGCAAACTTCTTGAAATCGTTATTTAAGTTATTTAAGTCTCTGCAATAGAGGGAACAAAGGCGAGATTATCGCGACAACAACAGTAGTAGTAAAAATAGCCAAGGAGCAGACCTTTGCAAAGGTTTTAAAGGCGATAAGGGCGAACCTTGACCCTGAAAAGGCTAATGTAGCAGTTCAAACTGTTGTCACAACAAAGAAAAAAAAAACTACTTATTAAGGCAAAAGGTGTGAAGAATGCTATTGCTTTCTCACAGCAAATTAAAAAGTCAAGAGCCGGACAGGGACTATAAAAATGAGCAACAAAAAAGTGACACTAGAGGTCCGAGATCTAAATGCTATTGCAAAGAAAGACGAGGTCAAAAAGGTTTCAGCTAGGACATTTGGACTTAAGAGTTGGGAGCCAAAAGTAGCTCTTCTAGGACCAAATGCCAGAGGACAATGGCTAGCGTTGATAATGGTGGACAAAACAACTGCCAGACGTGCAGAACAGTAAGGCAGGCTACGAGTTAGGTTCACTAGCTGCTGAATCCAATGAAGGATTAAAGTAAAGAGATGTTATAGATGCTTTAGATATGGACACGTCTTAGTCAAATGTAACGAAGAAAACAGATCGAAGCTTTGCTTCTGCTGTAGAAGCTCAAATTACTCGAAGAAAAAGTGTCCAGCCTCAGCACAGTGCTTTCTTTGCCCAACAATGGACAACAAGCACGAAGCAAGTAGTGGAAGCTGCCCTTCATTTAGGAGAGCCCTAGAGAAGGCCAGAAGTAAGGCTCAAGCGGTCATTTAGGTCAGTAGCCTTACATAAAGCGCACGACAGGGTGCTGGTCCTCAGAGACCCCAAGTCCATTTCAGGACTATAGAGCAGCTGCTCCTCTAGCAAATGGTGGCAAGTTAGCTCGTTAATACTGTAAGACGTGAAGATCTTCCTGATGGCTCAACCCCGAAGTCATGCTAACGTCGTTCTGGGGTGAAACTTATACCACAAGGCATAAAAAATTTTAGTGGGTATGGGTGGTGTGATAAAAAAATTCACTGAGTCCCATACAACCGCTGCTTCTGCCAAGTGCCTCAATGAAGTTCCTCTCCCTCCACAAAAAAAACCTCTTCTACTTCTACTACTACTACTTTTTTTTTTTTTTTTTTTTTTGTGGAGGGAGGGGAAATGCATTGAGCCACACCGCACGGACAGCGGTAGTGTCGGACTCGGTAGATTCTTTTTATTGGACCACCCATAATCACTAAACCCCCCCCCCATGCCACTTGGCTTTTGATCTACCCTGGAACCGCGTTAGCATTACATCAGGATGAAGCCGCCAGGGATACCATCGCGTCTCACAGCATTAACGAGAAAGCTCACCACCATTTGCTAGAGGTGCTGATGCTCTCGAGTCCTAAAAAAAACTCGGGGTCCCTGAGAACCAGTACCTTGTCTAGCGCTTTATAGTAGGCTTCCTACTTGGCCAGCACCACAATAAGCCTAATGCTTTCCCTTGCTAATAGGTAAAAAGTACCTAGCGTAGCGTGGGTCCACATAAGCTTGTCTTTTAACTCAAGGCCTTTTTGCCTTATTTTGATCCTGCTTGGGCTTTATCCCTGGCCTCCTTTAGGGCTCTTCTAAATAGAGGGCAGCCTCTGCTGCCTGCTTCGTGATTGTTTTCCATTGTTGGGCCAAGGAAGCACCATGCTGGGCCTGGACACTCTTTTTTCTAGTAGTTTGAACTTCCACACCAGAAGCAAAGCTTTGATCTGTTTTCTTCTCTACAGTTGCCTGAGATGTGTCCATATCTAAGGCATTTGTAACATCTTGTTACTTCAATTCTTCTTCATATTCGGCAGCTTACGAAGCCAACTCGTAACCTGCCTTCCTCTTCTACTTGTCTGGCAGTTGCTTCGTCCGCCTTCATTAAAACCAGCCTCTGTCCTCTGGCATTTGGCTTTAAAAGAGCTACTTATGGCTCCTGGCTCGTAAGTCCAAAAGTTCTAGCGAAAGACTTTTTGATCTCATCTTCCTCTACAATGGCATCCAGGTCTCGGACCTCTAAAGTCACCTTTCTGTTGCTCATTTTGACAGTACCTTATCCGGCTACCGACTTTTGAATTTTCTGTGAGAATGCAGTAGCATTTTCTACACCTTTGGCCATAATAAGTATGATTCCTTTTTTTATAGTGACAACACTTTGGGCTGCCACGTTAGCCTTATCAGGGTTAAAGTTCACCTTCATCGTCTTTGGCAACGTTGCAAAGGTCTGTCCTTCAGCCATCTTCACTACTACTGTTGTTGTGGCGTCCACTTTTTTCTTCTGGCTTGTTTTGTTATTTAGAAGAATTGCTCCTTGTTTTCCACTACCTGTTTCCTTTTTCTTTGGAGACATTGTCTGCTAGCGTTTCTCAGGGCTGTCCGATGGGCTCTTGCTTCTTTTACTTCGTTCTATTTTTTTTAGAGCAGTATTCAGGGTTTTTTTCTGTACATGCCGTCGAAAATTATCTCGCCTTTAGTCTCTACTGCAGAGATTCAAATGACGACTTCTAAGTTTTTGCATACACGTCTTCTTCATGACGAAAGCCTTTTTCTAGCACCTCTGCCTCTTTAAGGTGTTCAAGCGCAGCTTTTAGCCTATTTTTAACAGCGTTCGCTGTGTTGCCGTTTCTATCGTTAATTAATTGTAGCGTCTCTGTCGTATGTTTCGTTGCTGATTGGATTTTATCAGCCAATTGCTGTCGCTTATCTCTAAGCTTAGCACCATCTTATTCTAGAGAGGCAAGCTTTTCCTGGGTCTGGTGGCTAAATACCGACACGTTGCTGTCCTCGGTCTTGTTAGTGCCTATACTCGACAGGCTTCCTCTTCGTCCTTTGTCTGTAAGAAAAGGCCATGGAACATTTAACAGTCCATGTTGGCCATGAGATAAGTCTTTGTGGCCCCTTTCAGAATCCGTGAGGCCTGTGACAGTTACCCGGGCTTATACCGGATCGGAACTGCCGGCGGATTCCCTCAGATAGGTTTCTACCTGGGGTTCTAGTTTTGCATCGACGTTTTTCATTTTGGCATCTTTTTTTGTGTCGTACTGACCCGCGAAGGCTAGTACTACCTTTTTTTTGTAGAAATAAGTGTTTGGAAAGGGCTAAAACCAGGGCAGCAACCCTCTTTGTTACCAGAAATAACTGCTACTTGCTCAGGCCGGCCGAGAGTCACCACTCTTCCTCAGTCCCCCCCTTCGAAGACTGCCCTGGCGTTGAGTAATAAGTGTAAGAATGGTGTTTGTGTGTAATGTATGTATACGTTGGTACACAACGGTCATCCCAGCGAGATGAATGGCAGGTGTACAGTCCCATGACTGCGCAGACAATCCAACAAAACGGGCTGGCGTAAGGCAATAAGGTGCCGCCATATAGCCTCCTCAGTGGTAGTAAGCCTGCATTAGTCGGCCCACCACGTCTTTTTTGTTTATGAGGCGTACAGCCATATCAGATGTGGTTACCCAGACTTACCTGCACCTCATCATCCGGCTTTACCCACCGCGGTGGTGAGGCGCGCGAGAACGTGCAGGCACCAGGACGGCAGCTGCGGGTGGTGGCGGCTCAATGTTCAAGCCTGCCGCAAGGAGAGAAGCTGGATCTGGTTGGTGGCGAGGCGCACGAGAGCGCACTGATGCCAGGACGGCAGCTGTGGGTGGCGGCGGCTCAATATCTGAGTCTGCCGCAAGGATCGGGAAAGGAGCCGGTCGGCGGTGAGGTGCACGAGAACGCGCAGGCACCAGAATGGCAGCTGTGAGTGGCGGTGGCTTAATGTCTGAGCCTTCTGATGCTCCATCATCCCTTTAGCGCTTCGCTGGGCTGGCAGATGGTTCACCCTGATGCCTTTTCATTTTTTTTACTTACTGTTAACCTTCTTTGCGCAAAGAAAGAAAATGCAACGAATCCTGTCCACAGCGCCAAATGTTGCCAACAATAAGGCTCACGCCAAAGGAAAAAACAGTGAGTAAGTCGTAAACAGCAAACGTTTATTTTTAATTCTATACAATTACAAAGTGAACTGGAAGCCAGGCTCTCTTTTCTTTTGTATTTAAAAAACGGAAAACAGAGAAAAGACAGTTTTAAACAAAATATCACGGTTGCATGTCAACCTTGCTTTTAAGCATACAAGCGCACTGCTGGCTATCGTCCGTGGCTAAAAAAAATCTAGCTTTCTCACCCCAACTTCCATCCCTTGTACGAATCTTATGTTCGATAATAGGTTGACCACAGCAACTCTACCGCCCACTTCAGCAGCTAAGTCGAAATACCGACAAAGGATTGCATAAAAGTAAGAAAGAAAAAGAGAGTCTGCCTTAATACAATTAATTATTCGCAACAACAACAGTAGTAGTGAAGTTGGCCGAAGGGCAGACCTTTGCAATGGTGCTGAAGACAATGTAGGTGAACTTTGACCCTGACAAGGCTAATGTGGCAGTCCTACGTGTTGTCACTACAAAATAAGGAGATATACTTACTTAGGCCAAAGGTGTAGAGAATACTACTGCATTCTCACAGCAAATTAAAAAGTTGGTAGCTGGACAGGGTACTGTCAAAATGAGCAACAGAAAAGTGACATTAGAAGTCCGAGACCTGGATGACATTGTCGAGGAAGCTGAGGTCAAAGAGGCTTTTGCTAGGACTTTTTAACTTAAGAGCCAGAAGCCAGAAGTAGATCTCTTAAAGTTTAATGTCAGAGAACAGAGGCTGGCGTTGATAAAAGTGGACGAAGCAACTGCCAGACAAGTAGAAGAGGAAGGCAGGTTACGAGTTGTCTTCGTAAGCTACCGAATACGAAAAAAAATTAAAGTAACAAGATGTTACAAATGCTTGGGATGTATACACATCTAAGTCAACTGTAGAGAAGAAGAAAACAGATTGAAACTTTGCTTCTTGTGTGGAAGCTCGAACCACTGGGAAAAATAATGTCCAGGCCCAGCACGGTGCTTTCTTTGCCCAATGACGGACAAGAAGCACGAAACAGGCAGTGAGAGCTGCCTTTTGTTTAAAAATGCGCTAAAAAAGGCCAGGGTTGAGGTTCAAGCAGGACGAAAACAAGGCAAAATCGCCTTGAGTTGAAAGGCAGGCTAATGGGGACCCATGCTGCGCTGGGTACTTTTTACGTATCAGCAAGGGAGAGCATCAAGCTTATAGTGGTGATTGCTAGGTTAGAGACCTACTATGGAGTGCTAGAAAGGGTGCTGGTTCTTATGGACCCCGAGTCTTTTTCAGGACTCAAGAGCATCACTACCTCTAGCAATTGGTGGCGAGTTAGCTCGTTAATGCTATGAGACGTGATGGTCCCCCTGGTGGCTCCACCCTGAAGTAATGCTAACGCGGTTCTGGGGTGGATCAAAAGCCACGCGGCATGTGGGGGGTTTTAGTGGGTATGGGTGGTCTAGTGAAAAATTCCACTGAGTCTAACACTACTGCTGTGCCTGCAGTGTGCCTAAATGCGTTTCTCCTCCCTCTACAAAAAAAAAAAAAAAAAAAAAACTTCTTCTACATCTACTAACGTAATAAATGAGAATATTCTAGCTTAATTTTTATGAAGTTATTAACATACACTAAATAACAGTAAGAACAACACAAAAGTAATGTATCTAACTCTATCTGCATAGCAGTTTTTTTTTTATACGTTTTTATAAAACAAAATAAATTTACATGATATAAAATACCAAAATAGTCTTTTTATCCGTGTTAATTTTGTCTTCAATAAGAAGTCAAGTAGTCTAATATTTTTTAAATAAAAGACATAATGTCGCGTACGACGCTTTAATTTTATTCTTTAGCTTTTTTTTATAGAGTTATGTATTTTTTATTAAATCATACAATCTTTAATTATGGAAACTATTTTCTAAGTGTGTTCGAAAGTATAGTATTTTAGACAATAGGAAAAAAAAAATAAACAGAACAATTTACTATATTTTATTTAATAACCTTGTCACTTTTATTTTAGCAAGAACGTGAAAACGTAAACAGCTGTTCTTGTACACTTTTTTTTTTGACGGATGAATTAAAAAATTTAACGATCTCACCTTTCAAGTTATCAACGTAACATGAACAAGTAACTGCATGAACATAAGTCAATTAAAACAATCGCGATACATCTTTTAGTACTTAACACACTTGTTACTAATTGAGTAGTGTCAAATAATTCAGTTACTTACAGGAAACTTAAAAACCTTGTCATATTTTTTCAAGCTTTAAATTTTAATTGGTTTTAGTACGTCTAATGGCTCACTATTCATCTTATGTGAAAAATATTATGTTCATAAAGCAGATGGAAATTAGGATTTACTTATTAAAAAAAAAATGTAAGCTTACTATTCGTTGTTTTTTTGTAATTTTTCGATTTGAATTAAATAAATAATTGTATTTTATCGTTAAATAAAATTATAAAAGAAAAATACTGGAATCACCAACTAAAAACAATAATAGCTTTGAATTTTTTGATTATAAATAGTGAGATGCGGTGCTTATTATTTACATGACCATCCTTCAAGAAATAAATCTTTCTTCGTAGGGGCCACTAAAATTGATTAGAATTTTCAAAAATTATTTATCATCAGCCATTCTGAATGGACGTCAACAAAGTACATTTTTTTTCCATGAAAACAAAGTGGAACTGGCACGCAGCACTCTTGCAGTTACTCTGGGCACAATGAAAAACAAATTTTTTTCGTCATTTGGGCCCGAACTAGTTTATAACCCAAGGGCAAACTAATCTACTCAATTAATAGTCTTATGTAAAAAAGAACTGCAGCATTTGTTTTTTTGTGGTAAGTAACTTGCATTTAGAAGTAAGAATAAAGTCGTTAGTAATAAAAATTTCAAAAAGGCTTACAATAGAATTGGTTAATTTTTGTTTTGTAGAACATTTTCTTGATTTTGTATGTTATGGTAACATAACTATTTTACAATTTCTATGAGTTTTTTACCCATTCTGACCTCTAGCCCTAGTTCTTTTACTTAATATACTAGGTTACTTATTCCTTTAACATGTATTTCTATGAAACTAAAGAATTGGCTTATTCATATTTTGTATTTTTAGCAAGTAATAACTGGCTCACTATTTTTATTCTTTTAACAACTTTTTTTTTTTTTTTTTAATTTATTAAATGCAGAAAGTGGAAGAAGGGCCACTTTGACCGGGTTTTGAGCCAGGATCTTTTTTGCTGCCAGAAAAGTGCTGGAAATTTCCTTTGCTTGCTTGCTTGTTATGGAGAATGTCACTATTGAACTTTTACATCCAACTATTTTAGGGTCAAGAGTATCACATTGGTTTTGCTGAGGTTTAGATACATTGTCTGCTATTTCGTCATTACTCTCACATTATTTAATAATAATTTTTTCCGTAAAAAAAAAATTACAAATATTAGGAGTTTACAGCATTTTTTCCTTAATATAAGTTTATATTACTTCTGAATTGTTAATAAACATTACACATTAGTGGCATTGTTAAAAATTATAAGACAATCTTAAAAAAAATAATCAGGAGCTACCATTTATTGTTAAGTTCAGAGGGGTTGGACTTTGAATGAATGTCAATTTTTTTTTAGGTATCGTTAAAAACTGGGTTGGGCATGACAAATACACAAGTAACTCATTAAGGATGATACTAACAAGATTTGTTGATATAACAACTCCTCCATCATCAAACTTACTACGGTATTTTTCATCGATAGCCACCTGCCGAAAAGAAAGAACAAAATTAAGTATTTTAGCCAATGTAAGTATTATCATATTCGAAAAAGATTTTTTTTAATTTAAAAACATATAAAACTGTTTTGATTAAAAGCATGAATTGTTCTTGAAGGGCCACTGTTACATTAACATTAATATTGCTAGGGTCACTTGTCCTTTAAATGTTACTTACATCGATTAGCCTCTGATCTATAACATAAGTTCTTAGGCAATTGCTTTAAAGACTTAATCTCTCACTATTATATGAAGGCACAATGTTTGATTGTGTGTTCGCAAAAATCTCAAAATCTACTTAACCAATTAATTAGTAGAAACTTATTTATGCTACTTATCAAAACTTACTACAAAATATCTCTAAAAGAGGGGTCTATTTTTTAACTTTTGACCGCTAAAGGGCGAGTAGTTATGTTTCTAAGGTTACTTGACAATGACGGAGCCACTTTCACTGTCTCTTTTATGGAGTTACTTTATTCAGTAGAAGTTTATCGTACGCTTTAGTTACAAGTGACACGCACATCAGCATATAGTCGATGTTGAGTAATGTCACGTTCTAAGAAATCGAGTAATTCATAAAATTTTAATCATTTTTTAACGTATATGGTGGAGAAAAAAGTATTTAGTATAACCGTAGAACTTGAAATTTTTTTTTGTTTTCTCAGCTTCATCTTTATTAAAACTGAAGAAATTTTTTTTTTTTTTTTTGAACTCGTAGGGTAAAAATATATAAAATACAGAGTTGTATCCAGTTATTTCACCTCCAAATTTTTTCTCATTTTTTAAAGTCCTAACTGAAATTTTTTGGCATTAAAACTTCTCTTGATTTTTAACGATCTTATTATTTCTCTGTAAACTTGCTGTTGCTTATTAAACATTAATTTGTATTGCTAAAGTATAATGTTTTTTTCTGTTTAGTTAGCGATTGCTTGCAATTCATCTTTAAATTTTGATTTTTGCATTATAATGCCAAAATCAAGATTGTCTTGCAAGACAACTGCTGCACGAGTCAACCCGTGTTATGGATAAATACAAGCTTAGTCGATCATGGCATGTTCGTCTACCAGCAATTTTCTTGGTTATTTATTTTAATGGTACATAGTTTTATAAGCAGATCGTTAAGCGGCAGATTTTGACAGTTACAAAATGTACTATAAGTAGAACTTTACAACCAGAAATTGTTTTATGGCCATTCGGCGTAATAGTAAATTATTACATTAAACTCAAATAAATAATTCAACAATCAATGCAAAGAACTAAGCAGACGATAATTGATTCCTTATTGAAATGTTAGATCGTTACATTAAAAGATGCATCCAGTAATATATCGTTTTCGTGACAAAGCTTAGTAAATATCAATTATTTAACACGTTAATTAACTAACGGCTAATTGTTCTTTTTGTAGATCATCTTATAAGCCAGTTATTTCATAAGAAGATCACTTAAGCAACTTAAAAAATGTAAGCAAGTCGTTTACGAACGTATCCTTTAACGAACCTACTTCATTAAGAGTTTTTCAATAGGCAAATGGTTTTTTAAAGAGACAAAAGCTTTGTGATATTGTTTTAACAGCAATTTGTAATGAAAATGAGCTACTTAATCGACAAATTATTTATTGAATCTTATTTAACTAGTAGATGCTTCGACAAAGAGAATCTTACAAAAAGGAAACACATAATTAAGAATTTAATAATTATAACTAAATGTATGGTTATTTCAAAAAAATTTTGTACAAAACTTACGGCTAATATATTTTAATTAAAAACCTTACATGATATTGCAAAAAGTAATTTACTTAAAAGCCAGACAACAATATTATAATAATTATTTGTTTTAATCAATACAACAAATTCCAAGATTCTCTACAAAAGTTTCTTAAAAAGTACAAAATTAGGTATTTGTGACATGGCCTCTTCTTTAATTAATACTTAATTTTTTTGATTTTTATCATAGAAATTCGTTATAATTGTGGTTTTAGGTACAGTCAGATGATTGGTACCTCTACACAACTTAATTTGTTATAATTTTTAGGGACACATTAAATTAGGCCTATGTTATTTACAACTTGAAATAATGGTAATAAGTAACCAGATAGTTATTCTTACAGCATTACATGTTTGCATGTTGATGAAGTTTAATGTGTTCTTGATCAAAAAAGCGTCTACTCCGTTTTAAGGCCATTCAATCGTTTTTAAGAAGATTTATTTACTCGCTGGAAAAAATTAATGTTGTATTGTAAACTTGCTAGAAGAATATACGAATTTTTTAAATATTTCTGATTATCCGAGCTTTCCAGAATAAAACTCTCGAAAGTGCATGATTTAACATTGTTCTTATAGATGAGAGCAAGTATTCAGCCTGTGTTCCCCAAATTTTGAGGCTAGAGGTTTATTCATGATGAGAAAAGAAGTTCAAATGGATAGCTTTACTTCTACGGAAGACTGTCGTATCAAAAAATGTGCATCTTATTAAGCATTTGAAAGAAATATATATGAACAAAATAGTAAACAGATCTTATGCTGAGTGTATAAGAGAGAACTGAGCATTGTCTGCTATTAGCTGGCCTTTTTACACTGAGTGTCTTTACAAAGTTGCTTGTAAAATTTGTTAAACTGAAAATAATGATGTAAAACTTAGCCCAGCCTTTCTTAAAACTTCAAACTATAATGCTGTGTAAAAAAAAGTTTACTTTTTTAACATTGATAACACACTTTGGTCGACGAAAGTTGAGTCTCTTCTTACCTTTTGTAGGTTATTTTTATCATGAGAACAACATGTTTTTAAGCTTTCTCACTCGAACTATCGGAAATAAGCAGGTTCAAATTATGTACCATAATTTATTTATGATATTTAATGGCTCAACTTTTGAGCACTGACAAGTTCTACACAGTTAAATTAACTGTGATGCAGTAGGCGGACGTTTTCATGCATGGTAAGTACAGCTCACTTTAACACGGTGTTTTATGGGAGCATCCGCACACCTACTAACCCGCCAAGGAAAAACGACTGAACCTTCGTAAGAAAGTAAGGATTCCACTGTCTCATATAGCAGTAGACAAGCTAGAACAAGAGAAAAACCATAAAAAATTCTTAGTAATTTTTGTTTCTGTATCGACTAGAGCTGTTTCACTAAAGATAGTACATAGTTATTCGGCTAAAGCATTTTTTTAACCATAATCACAGCGTTTTATTACTTTTTATTTCATAAAGAGCACAATTTAGGCTTTAGCACTTACTGCAAAACTAACTTTGTAGAAGCCTTTTCCATTTGCAAAAAACTCCTAGAAAGTTTTGTTCATATAATAAACTTTACAATCTTCTATAGAAACTAGAGTCACAGTTGAGTTTCAGATTAGCTACATTTAAATTTAAGTGATTATTAAGCAAACCAGTGTTTATGTTTGCAGTATTCTCTACCTCATCATGTAAGGAGATAACTACCATGAATTGGAGCTAAATTTTTTACTATTAGACCCTTTAATCTTAACACTTTTATAAACTATAGTTTATTCAGTTGTTTTATAAAATGAACATGGTTTTTATTCTATAAAAGGGTACTCTCTATCTCTCTCTCTCTCTTTCTCTCTAAGGTTTGTAGCAGACACACACAAAAATTTAAACCTCCTGCCTTTTTCGGCCTGGATTGTTTTCTTATACCTCTATTGGAGTTTTTTATGAGTTACGCCTCTGCTCATAGCCTGGGTGGGCCTTCACCTATCTTTTTGGTGCTTGAGGCCTCCTGCTGCATGGAGTTAAAGCCTTTTATTCGCTTCATGCTTCCGTGACCTCACTGAAGTCAGTGTTGTGCTCGGCTCGGATGGTGTGAGGATTGCTCCCTGGTTGCTGGCTGGGAAGTGCTGTGCAGCTAGTGACTGTGATCAGATGAGTGTTTTCCGTGAGTGTACTTTGGTAACTAGATGACTTCTTGGCCAGGTGCATCATCCGCTGGGTGACCTCTGCATGCCTGTAACCAGCAGTGACGCCATCTGGTGAAGCTGCTGTAAGTACCGACATGTATGCCATGTCAGTACTTTATCTCTTGTTCAATGTGTCATATTGTGTGTGGGCCACGGATGTTCGACGGATTGCAATACTGCGGGCTGCTATTGACATGAGTATAGTACATCACGTTATTACACTGAAATCTTAATTTAAGCGTGTTGTGTCTGTTAATGCTGAACGAACTAAATAGAAATGTGTATGTTAATGTCAGTAGCGTAGGGTGTTTCCGAGCGACTTATGGCATTGTTGCACAGCAAGCCTGGTTTCTCACAATTTGTGATGCTTATGTGCTCACATCCTTTAATTGTGGTTACTATTTGGTTAACACTAGTGCTTCAGCATTATTGGTTTCATTGGTTTTATTGTACTTAGCTCATTCTGATTTTAGTCTCTATATGTTATTTTACTAGGCTTAATTTATGATTCAATGAGCGACCCCTAGCAAAGCTGCCATAAGTGCTTGACACCATTGGTACAGCTAGGTAACAGCTGTTCTACCTGTTAAACGTCGTTTCATGAAGGCTGTGTTTTGCTTTATTAAACCAAAAAAACGAGTGATAGTTGTTGCGCACGGACTTTTAGCGATACTGTTCAGCGATTAGAGAAAGCATTAAGTCGTGGACCATCACAGCTTTAGTTAGGGATGCGTGCACAATTGATCGACTGCTTTCGTGGCATTGACGTTGTTGGAACGAATCACGTAGACCAGAATCTCGTTGTATCACTTGTGACTGAGCTGAGCTTACAAGTAGAGAATATAATAACCAACGGCTCCCTGGAGGGCGAGAATTTGGGTCCGGATGAGTTGCCCTTGGGCTGGCATACCTTTACAGCGTCTGATCAGTTTGTAGCACTTTAGAAAGCCGTTACAAGAGCCAAGGCGAATACCGATACATGGAGCCAGCGCGTGGAGATCCATGTGAGCACTTATGTTTAAGGATTGAATCAGTTGCTTTATGAGCATGCTGAGCTTAAAGGCACACTTCAACGTGTGTTTAGGACTCAAAGGGACCCAGCGCCATGTCAGCTCCAGATCGTCGGTGTACCAGGGTGATACTAGGGTGGTTCGATCAACGTGACTTTCTTCAAAAATTGTTGCTAGTTCTACAAGTGCAGGGGCTGCTCTATGACGTCATGAATGTAAGTGCGTTTCCAGTAAGGGGGAGGGCTATAGCCCTCAGGCTATGGACAATACCATAAAAC
Organism: Copidosoma floridanum; assembly: GCF_036245765.1. Lineage (NCBI taxonomy): Eukaryota > Metazoa > Arthropoda > Insecta > Hymenoptera > Encyrtidae > Copidosoma > Copidosoma floridanum. The sequence goes on along the minus strand of NW_028321897.1, from coordinate 11,200,211 downwards.
TATATAAGTTGCCTCCTAGGTCCACACACTCATTACTTATGAAGGCCAGGTCTAAAGCTAAAAGTATTACTTATAAATTTGTTTGGGTGCGAGGCTGCGAAGTTCTTGTGCAGCGCCACGAGTAATTACAGCGACAAAGCATGCTCTCTCAGGCTGACCTAGATTTGCTGCAATGACTGCCCTGGTAGCGGGTTTCTGCTCCTTTTTGCGACAGCGGATTCCTTCGCTTAGCGCATCTTAATTCCAACTCCATACGTAAAAACGTGGATGATGTCAGGTACCTCCTGCATCACCATGATATTAATGTTCTGGCACTTTCAGAAACTTGGCTTACACCTTTGCAATGTTCGTCTTCATTTCAGATACCCCGTTACAAATTATTACGCAACGATAGAGACCTGGTGGCGACTACGGGTCAGTGACGATATGTTCAGGGTGGTAGGGTGTCATGCTACGTGCGTGAGGACATTGATTGTGATACCGTGGCGTCACCACAGATCCTTAGACTGAACGAGACCAAGTACCTAATCTTAGATCTCAAGGTTAATGATGGTTATCGCGTCCTATTAGTGGTAGTCTACTGGCGCCAAAAGATCGACAACCTCGCTGAATTCTTTACTGCTCTCCAAAGGGCTGCAGCACATTTCTCGGGTACCCTGGTGGCTGGAGATTTAAACTCAGATCTTCTGGAGCAGAACTCTTACTTGAATTATCTTCGTAATTTTACCCTTGAAAATTCTCTCTACCTGGTCCCCTTTGGGGTAACACATCATCGTGAGGCCTCACACACCTGGCTGGATGTGATCTTGACGGATTCTGGTTAGCGTGTCCTGATGTCACGGTCGTCTGATGCACTTTGTGTCAATGGTCACAGTTATTTAATTATCAATTGCAGTATTATTGTATCCCGTAAGGTTACTCCATGCATGGTCCGAGATTTCCGTTGTTTCTCTGCAGCGCAGTTTAATCATGATGTGATTCTTGACTATCAGCGATCTGTGGAGCGGAGAAGTAGAGCGGTGGCTGAAGATGTAAACGTTGGCCTTGATGAGTTCCAAAGAACGTGTTAATAGCATTTGACGCTCATGTACCCATGAGAACGTGTCCCAAGCGCCGCTGCCCCCTGGTGCCGTGTTTTGATCAGGAATTAAAGGCTAAGTGCAGGGTGCGTGACCATCTGTATGGCTTGGTAAGAAGGATGGGTGACATGGCATTGCTTGCCCAGTATTGTGAAGTACGTGTGGAGTTGCAACGGGACATTTACTTGACTCGTGACAAGTACCTGAGGGGAGCCCTGGAGGATAAGGCGAGTCCATCTGGGTGTTGGTAGATGTTGCTCATGTATGGTCTTTTTGGAGAAGATCGTGAGTCTTCCTTGCGTCACCTTTCAACTGATAATGTCAAAGGGTACGTCTTTTTCGTGGCATACGTTTACTCCTCTTGCAGTGATTCTGCGTTGGAACGTACTCTTCATTGGTTACAGTTGCTGTTACCAGGTTCTCATTTGCACTTGTAACGTGCGCTAAGATAGGCTCGACAATTATGCGTTGCAGTGGAAAGACCAGGAGTCACAGCTTTAATGAGTTGGCATTCACTTACCTTCGTGAGTGGTCTTCTGTCTTCATTCCGTTTTGAGTTAATTTATTTAGTTTATCTTTCGAAACTGGTGTCTACCCTGAGGCATGAAAAAGATCTGTGATTGTGCCACTCTCTAAGGTACCTCGGGACCCATCGGATGCCCAATCGGTGGCTAATGTCGTTTACTTGGCCAGGGTATTTGATGTTTTGATTGCGCAGCAAATTCATAATTTCCTAGAGACTAACAATTTTCTATCGCATATGTAATCAGGCTTTCGAAAGGGCCATAGTACACAGATGGCATTATTGAAAATCCTAATGACATACTTCTTTAACCATGGTTGCATGGCCATTAGTCGTTTTACTATTTTATCATTTTGAGGTAACTGTTTACCAGCTGGTTGCTTTAGCCACGAAAAAGTTTGCGAGTTAATTATGAACCAGTACATTGTTTCATTGTTAAATTTTTTTATAAAACTGTTACAACAAAAAAATTTGTTTTAAGTAGATTGTAATTCATATTAATAAGGAGACTATGATTACGCTGCATTCATGGATTCTGTGACAGTATATTTTTCTTTCTGCTCATTATTTTATGTATTAACCTGTTTGATTTCATAGTGTAGAAATATATCACCTATGATAAACATACTAATATGATAAGGAAAGAGCAACAGAGATAAGAAAACGTGTGGGTATAAAAATAAGTTATAAAAAAAATTATTGCTGTAACGATTAGTTATAAGCTAAATAGAAAATAAGAATCAAAGTATATGTATTAAAAAAAAGTAATTGGTGACTGATTATAGGTAGTATTGTCTTTATGTACCTATTTTTATATCTTACTAATATACAAAGCAAATTCGCTAAGACGATTGTAATCGCTAACCGCAAAAACTACTTAACTGACCTTGCTAAAATTTTGCATATTGATTTTTGACACTTCCTATATGGTTTAAGTATAGTTTTCATCTTGAAGAAGTTATTAACAATAGCAATAAATAAGCTTAAAGCTTTGAAAAAATACGCTAGCTTTTTACGTTAGTTCAGTAGGATCCGCTAGGTGTCATTGACATAAAATCAAAGCTACCTGCAACGGAATTAAATGAATGTGGTTATAATACGTCAGAGCGTCTCCAATATTTTTGCCATCTTTAACTAGCAAGTCACTGAGCTGCATCAATACTGTAGGTGATAGTCATGCAGCTTGGTATCCTGGTTACTGATGACGCTCTTCTTCGATGGGCAAGTAACCTGGGTCTACTTTCACCCCTGAACCTCCAGAATTGACAAGTGCCACCAATGAAAAATTTATCCCAACTGATAACGTCTTCGGTGAAATACCAGGAAACGTGTTAGGCCAGAGCACAACCTGCTCCAACACTTCAGAGTTATGTGGCCATTTCACAATCTGGCCTGGTGCCGTCAGAGAATTTTTTACTACAAATGCAAGCCAGGGAAGACAGTCCTAAGGAGCACGGGCAGCCACAGCGACATACTTCTTAGTAGTGGTCCCAACGGCATACCCACACAGACGGTATTTTCTAGGCCCACTTTCCCGACTGACGATGAGCGGTTGGTTATCTGGGGAACGACCTGAAGACAAAAATTCTTTGGTCAGTGGCGTACCTCCCTTCATCATGGTCTCCATACTCAGAAACTTTGAGGGTAAGAGTCAAGCTACCTGCAGCTAGCTCTTCATTATCAAGATTAACAATAAGGAAAAGCTGGAAGTCTCACCACTGGCCCTTTTTAGGGCCACTATAAGTACTTACGTTCTCTACTTAACCATCAATCTCATTGATTTTTTTTGAGGGCCGCCTAAGGGTAAATTACCTTGCCAACAAATACATTTTAACTACTATTTTCGGAAGTGATTTGTTGGCTAAAAGACTATGTTAAATAGAGAAGGCCACTATTAAACCAATTCAGTCGTTCGCTGGCAGTCGTCACGAGCGAAGTTGTTCTTCGCTAGGCAGCGAACCGCAGTGACCAACGACCCTATATTATTCTCTTAACTCTGAGCATTCAATCAGAAATCACCGATTCTTTCCAAGGTATGCGCTGGGAGAACCTAACAGCTATGAAGAAAAAAAAAACTTGAGTTACCGGGACAGTCTCCAACGAGCAAGCATCACGAACCTATCTCCCCACCTCAGTCACCAAAGCAACTGAGTCTGCAAAAAAAAGGTGTTATAGAAACCAATGTCTTCAACGTTATACCAGGAGCCGTTAAGAAAGATCCCTACAAGTAGCTCTAAAGTTTTGGACTTTGTAATTTTACTCCCGATCAGTCAAGGGCTTCAACAGCAGGCCAGAGAAGATCATCCTTAGGTTCACCAGGTGGTCATGTTTGTGGGAAACTTCAGGCAAAAAAGTGTTTACTTAAGAAACTCACCAGTTTTTTTTAGGGCCATTGGACGTTGAATGATCTAGCTAACAAATATGAGAACTTCACAAAGTTAACAAAAAACATCCTTTAGAGCTCAAAAAAGTCTTAACCATACTTAAAGTCGCAAGAGGGCAAATTAAAAAAAACGTTGTGTGCGTCCAATATATATTTTTTAGACGTCAAGAAACTGACGCAGAACACTTGTCGAGATTAAAACAGCAGCGTCAAAATTGAGTGATTCAGAATCCATTGCGTGAGATCAACTTTTTACTCAGCACCCTCACAGTTATCTTTGAAATATTCCAGATTTTCGAATACGTAGAATATGTATTTGTATTTTTGTGGCGATAAAAAATATAAAGACAAAGCTGCAGGACTTTGTTGTTCTTATCATAAAGTTGTGAGATAAGAAAAAAAAATTTTTTTTCACACATTCTTTTTGGGAACTTTGAATCCTTAACAGCTTAACAAAATAGTCATTTGTGTAGATTATACGCAAGAAACTATAAAATTACAACACTTTAGGGCTAACGATTATTTAATGGCATAAGGAATGCACAGTACTTTTCAGCATAATTATATTTTAATTTTTTTTTACAGTAATTATTTGACTAAATAAGCTGTATAAATACCAAACAAATATGTTATTAATGAGACTTTTTTTTTTATGAGAAAAGTCAGGAAAAGATGTGAAATTTTTAACTGAAAACGTTTCACATTACATGTCAACACACGACGGTGTTTCGCTTAGCATGTCTCGGGCAAAGCCGAGACGAGGGCCACTAGTTTGTTTGTATTGTATTATTTTTAGGGTCACTGGATTAGAATTGTCCAAATATTTAGGTGTATTTTGTTCCAGACTCAGATTTTATTAAACGTGTCTCTCTATATAAGATAGTTATAAAAGTATATCTGTACACACATTCCGAACACTCTCCATGGTCAGAGATGAGTACAGAGATTCCTAACGCTAATGCTACGATGCAAGATGAATTTTTGGCACTGATAGAGGTAACTTGCCACGGCCAGCCGTTGAGCAGGGTGCACATTTTTTAAGAGTTGAAAACTCGTATTAAACAGCATGCACCTACGAAAAAAGGAGGGAATTTGCGTGTAAATCAGCATATAGGTTGCAACACCTTTTCTCTATTGATGCAATTGCGGCACAAAGACGATGACTGATATCTGTTGTATTTTATGCTGAGACGATGGCTAATAGTTTGAGTTCTGAAGTAAAATAACTATTTCCGTCTATTTTACCTTTTGATTGGCCATATGTGTGACTTTCTTTTAATTACTTTGATCTATTTGACATAAGATAGCTATAAGAGCAATGTTACTAGCATCTGTATGTAAGGTAATTGGTTCACTAAGGTCGGGATGATAAAAAAATTAATAATGGGTAAATAAATTTTCAACGCTGTTAAATGCCTGTAAGTGCTTGTCCTCCTACTTTCAACATTGATGCTTGCAGATTAAATAAAGCAGTGGTTCTATTACGCAGGATTTTTCATACGAGATTTTTGCACAAAAAGTAACTTACCCTTATAATCCTTTTATTTGTTTGGTGTTTCTGGAAGTAGGAAGATTTTTAATTTTTTCTTCTTTTTCCGGATCTGGCTTAATGCCATGTAGTAATAACGTGTGTCTGCCTAATTTGATTAACTACCGATAAAATTCCACTTTTTTAAAACGGATTGTTATGTTTTTTTTTAAGTTCTTTCAAAAAGTATCCCTAAATGGTTTAAGTGCTTGGAAAATGTTTTGGAATCACATAAATAGTCATCAACAAAATTAATTTTAAAGTCTTAAGTGCCTTTTAGAAAAACATCAGATGCCCCAGTCAAAGTGGCACTACTTATCTTTAAGCAAAAAGGTACTTCTTTAGAATGGTATGTTCTTTTTTATGGGGAACAGCCGTGTTCTTTCGCGACTCTTCATATAAAGAAACTTGTTATTAACTCTACGCTAGTTATTACCCCTATGTTACTGCATTTTCTTAATACCGCATCCGTTTCTTCGGCCCCGTCATAATTGCATAGTAAACGTTGATTTAATTTTCTTGCACCAATACATATAGGCACCCATCCGTTTGATTTTGATACTACTGTTAGGGGATTTACATAGCTGCTATTTGAATGTTCTATGATGTTACGCTGGAGCATTCTTTGAATTTCCTTATTTACTTTTTCTTTTAGTTTCGTGGGTATCAGGTAACGGTATGAAAAACGAGGTTCTTTGTTTGTTACTTTCAGTTTATATGCATACGATCGAAATTATCCCAGTTCCTTACAAAAAATGTGTCTGTACTTCTTTATTTAACATTCATGTTAATTTTTTTGCATATCGTTTGTATTTTTAAGCTTTTTTATTTTCTTAGATATCTCGTTATCAGGTATTTATATATCTGTGACTAGAACTTCATCGTTGGAATAACCAAGCTCTTATTTTCTGTCTATATATAGAATATATTTTATTGTGTAATATGTCTTTGTGTATGTGGCAAATTGCATTAGTTTTTGTTTGTGTTCGTAAGAGAAAATAATTTTGTTTTGGTTTAGGTAGATATTAACCTTATTTTTGTTTAAAAAATTTATTCCAAGTATACAGTCACAAACAAGTTTTAGTTTATGAGAAAATGGCATCAAAATTCGTTTTACCTATTTTAATCTTTATTCTGAATCGTTTTTTAACCCTAAGTGACTTTTATCTGATAAACCAACATGCTTGAAATCTTATTGCCGGTAGGGTAGGGATGTTTTTTATATATCGTTATGTTTTTCATAAACATCATCGGATGTACATGTTAGCTTAATCCTAAAATCTATTACAGCCTCAAGTCTAATTCCTTTTATTTCAATAATCATTTCCGAGCATATTAAAGCTTTGTTAGTTAAATGTTTACCGTTATGTGGTTATTCTAGCAGTGTCTGCCTTAAGTTTTTTAATACTGTATTTATTTCTGATTTTACACTAGGAAGTTTTTTATGATCAGCCATGTAACTGAAAATGTATGTATTTGTTCTATTATAAGATTTCTCGTAACCAATCGTTTTTTGTTTACATGGGTTACTAAATAGAGACACTACTGTATGTATAACGGGTATGAAAGACTCTTGGGCCTTTACTTGTAGTTTTCCTATGATATTTACATCGTTGTTTTGTTCGAATTTGTTATGATGATGTTTTACTTGATTAGTTTTTGTAATAACCCCTTCTGTCGTTGTATTTTGTAACATATAAGTTTTAGTATTACTTGGGATTTTACATACAAAGTTTTATCGTTTTTCTCATTTGGGAGCTCCTTGATTAAATTTATCTGAGTTCTCTGAGTTTCCCGATTATATGAATCTCTTCGTGGTCTCTACATATAATCTATTTAAAATGTTATTGTTATTTGTGATCCATTCTAAGTTTGTATTTTGGCTTATATTATTTATGGTGTTGTTATTTGTGTTGTTACTGCGGTTATGCTAATCAACATTTAGTGGGTTTGGTGTTAAAGTTTGGAAATATCTATAATTACGGGTAGGGTTAGGGCTTACTTGTATTTCGTAATCGACAGATGAGTTTTCTCTTACCGTAATAGAACTATTGAATTCGCCTACTGCATTTATGAAATCTAATAATTTGACGAGGTCATCAATTTTAGTAGTTCCACAAAGAATGATAAAATGTTAAATTATTTTATCGAAATGATTTGCAAATTTTTTGGCTGCTTCTGCTTAAGTTAGTAGTGCTGATAACATTTTAACATAACTGTAGAAATTTAAAACATATTCACTATGACTCATTTTATTTGTGGCTTCAAACGCGTTTCATTCAAGTGCCTGCCACACCTTGTTTTGTATTATTAGGTTCTAATAATAATTTAAGAATAAAGTTTTTCACTCATTACCAAAGACTCAGTATTGAACCAACCAAGAAACTTCTAAATTAGAAAATTGATCCATAGCAGGACTATATATCTAAATTTAGAAGTTTCTCGGTTGGTATCCATAACTTATGAGGACATAAATCATGTATATATATATATATATATATATATATATATATATATATAGTTATACATACTAGTAATGTCAGTGAGTTTGAAGATCGTCCCATTTAAACAGACGTATGTTGATTCATAAGAACCATGAAAAACAAATATGTGAGAAATGTGGAAAGGATTTCAAAAGAACAGATGGGTTAAAACGACACATGATATGTCATAACATTAAGCTAACAAAATAAATTATTGTTTCAAAAGCTTAATTTTGTCTATCCATTTATTTATACCTCCTCCTGAATTCTGTCTTTTTGTTAATTAAGTCCTCCGGTCATCAAGAATTTTACATTTGGGTAAAGTTGACATTGACCAGAAAGAGATTTAAAATGTAAAAGTTTAATCAAGTTAAACAAATAATGGTACTCCAGAGACATAAAGTGAGAAAGGGGAAGCGAATAGACAGAGGAAGACCTATGATCAGCGACCTAAAAAATCCTTATAACGAGGTATGACTTGGGTACTAAATTGCGTATATTTTTCAGTATTCATAATTGTAAAGCATTTGATAAATAAGTATTTTATGGGGGGTGGTGGAGGGGGAGGTGAAGGGAGAGCGAGGGGGAGGTGCAGGAGAGCTGAATAGGAGCGGAGGGGAGCCGGGGGAGCTCACTTAAATATAATTTGATTCCAAATGACGTTAAAACAAGCAAATAACTACGTCAATTAAGGGGGTGCTGAGGGGGAGCTGAGAGGAAGCCGGGGAGTGGGGGGGCTAAGACTTACTTTTGTCAATACAACTATATAATATAGGGATATTTATATATTGGAGCCAGACAACTTTGTATTTTATGTCTTAGCGTGTCTCATTTCAAAGTTGTTCTACTCTTCTTATTGTAATTAATTACATTCTTTTTCTCTGCTCCGACTGCTGTGACTTCTCTCCATGACAATCAAAAGACAAATAATGTTATCAAAGCTGTGTATCGATCGTTATTGGCCAAGTCCTCCACTATACATGAATTTCTTTTTCATTCCTATTTATATAATGGTACTTAGTGGTATGGTCGTGAAATATTAAGCAGTAAGGTGACGTATCAGCTAAAGAATTGTTATGTGATACAGCTTTTACTTATACATCTACTGGAGCATTTTTTAATGATTTGTTTTGCTTAGAGCAAACAATGACAATTAATGGTATTTTATTTGAAAAGATGTATGTACTAAACCAAAACAAAATTAAACAAATTTTAAAGTTCAAAAGCTTATAGATATAAGCTTATCCTTTTGCAGATAATTCAATACACGAGTTTTGATTGTATTTTAGTAAGAATGTAACGGTCGATCCACCTATGATGAGTTTTGAACTTTTTGTGCACCATGGGCAATATGACAGTCAATCTTGAAAGCAGTACCAATTTGTTGAAGACCATGTTAGAGGCTACATTGCCTGACGTCTAGCATAGTATCAGGTGTCATCTTACGTGTATAGATAAAGGCAATATTAAAAAACGCATAAATGAAAGCTCTAACCATACGCCAAATGTAAGCAAACTAAATGAAAACTACTCCTATTTCATAAAAATCCAGACTAGGCCAAGCAAATTTTCTCTTACCATGGGCACAAAGTGAAACTGTCGCTTAGCACCCTCGGATCACACTTTGCGCCCAGTAAATTACTTTCAGCCCACGGACAGTAAAGTTTTTTGCGCCTTATGGGCCCGAAGTACTTTTCTACCCTAGGGCCTAAAGTAATTAACTTGGCGCAAAGTATGCCCATGGACACAAAGTTGCGCTTTGAGCCCTCAGTAAGGAAGACACTAAACGTGCCTTGGGCACCAACCTACAACAAGCACGCCCTTGCTCTCATGTTTGTACTTTATGCCCTAGTAACATAATGTACTATTCTCAAACAGGTCTTAAGCCTAACAGCAACCATAACTACTTTCGGACAAAGAAAAGTCAGCATAAGGTCCAAAAAAGTGGTAAAAATGGCCAAATCAGGCTTATTGCTTCTTTTGGAAAAACTATGAGTCAGCCAAAAAAAATTCGAAATAGAAAAGATGCACAATATCAAGATAAACAAAATCAGCCTTGAAAGACTAAAATTTGCTCTACCATTTTTTCATTAATTGCCAAAAAGTACCACTTTCACCACGCTTCTCGGTATTTTATAACTAAAGTTCTAATTAATGTTTTAACTTTAAATCTTACCAGAACAAAAGTTCAATGATTCTCAACAGACCTTCTTAATTTTAAAACGATAGGATGTAACCTTTTTGCAAACCATCAAATAAACTTAAACAAGGTCTGTCCCAAAAATCGCTCTGAAAGAGTTGTTAAACCATGTAGGACCAGTCTTTAAAATGCTTTCTCCTAATAAGATGTTAATCTAGCACTGGTTTGATTTTCGTATCCCCAATTGTTTTGTAAGTACCGTAAAAATGTATCGAAAATAGTGTTTTTTTAGACAGTATGTTCGAGGCGTATGCGTTAGCACACACTAGGCTCGGATAGGGTGATAGGGAAGACACAATCAAACACAATAAAATTAATCAGCATAAAAATAACAACTTTTAATGTCACTCAAGGGCTAAAAAAATTCACAGTTAATATTCACAAAAATAGTAAAGGTCAAAATAATACAGGAGAAAAGAAATAATGTCTATAGTCCTAAAGCAGTGAACTATTGAAATATATAAAGGCGAAGAATGTAGAAAAAAAAGAGTCAAGTTGGATAACACAATATGTAAACACGCACTGCCCTTGAGCTCGCAAGAGAGTTTGAAAGTTACACGAATAAATGTGAAAATAAAAGCACTGATATAATATAACTGATTGAAATCTTGATTAACTAAAAACGACTGTCTGTAGAAATACACAATAGTTTCACTGAGTCTTGTTGTTGATAATCACTGGTAGTTCGATGAGATTAACCATTTGAGCTGGTCTGCAGATTATGCAGTGGGCAACTTAAACAAAGCACTAAGTGCACTGCACTGCACAACTGAGTTTTGTCCACTGTATTGAGAGAGTTAATCAGAAGATTTACACTAGGATTTAAGGTGATGTATGCACCTTTGAATGCTAGAGTTTGGCAACGTTAATTAAGAGAGTCTATCCTCGACGAGAGCTAAGTATAATCTGGCGCTTACAGTATACAAAGCTCGCCGCGTGAATACACACACACACACACCTGCAGCGCGCCAAGTCGACCAAGCGCACACGCACAGAGCGTTGAGCCGACAGAGACTACAAGTGTACACATTGTACACAAAAGCCGGGCCTACTGTCGGTCGCTCTCATTTCCAACACAGTACTTCCATTAAGACCACGCCTACTTCCTCGCAATACCACACTATGTTCTAAGACGATAAAAATGGAGCTAGCTGTCTTCGAGATCTTATATCATCAGTTACAAATCAGGAAAAACAGTAATTTTTCTTTAATTTGTAGTTGACAGCATAGCAAGCACAGAAAGAGTATAGCGGACAGGTAAGATGTTGACCTAACCTTACAAATAAAAAGTTTTTGAAACTTTTTAATAAACCGATGATACTACTTCTATTTAAAAGACAACTTGTTTGTATAAATATCTTTGAAAAATAAGACAGTTGAGATTGAGTAGAAAAATACATAAACAAACAACTTTTAGTCTTACGTGATTTAATATAACTTTAAACATGAAAGTTTAAGTAAACTTTTAAGTAACGGTATTCTTCCTGCTATACATAACAAAAAATTAACCATCACACTTAGTTAAAGAGCAAGAATAATGCACGTCTAACGACATAAACTTCATCGGTTATATTACCAGATTCAATATGGTGCACAGTGAGAGATTTTGCGTATTAAGTTTCAAAATCTAAATATTTTGAAAAAAAGAGATGAGTTCAGAAAATTCTGCAAAAAACTAACAGCTTAGATAATGGAGAATATGAAATAACTATTGTACTGAATGAAATGTAAAATCCTCACCTTTAAATTATGACTCAAGAAAGAGCTTTTGACGAAAAAATTTTTAAAATATCGTAAAAATATCTGAATCTCCTCTTTATAAATAGTTCCTTCTTTGTATAGTGGTTTTATAATAAAAGACTTAGTTACAAGCATTCTAACATAACTTAAAGGCTAAAATATTTATACTTTTTATGTTAAAATCTAATATTTCAATGAAGAAATGGTATTAAAATACTATTAATAAAGTCTCAAAGAGTGGTCAGTCGATAGCTTAAAAATAAACAGTCACCTCACGTTAGTTACTAAACTAAAGTTTTTAAGAAAAAAAGCCATTTTTATGCATTCTTAGGCTCAGGTATACTGTTACTTTGACAATTTTTTAAAGACTTTTTTAAATATAAGTCTTTTTCTGAAAATATCACGTTGTTTAATATTTTAAATTTGAAATATAATCATTGAATCTCATACTTAGTAGTATTTTATTAAATCTTTTATTGTTAATCAAACATTCATACAGCTATTTAATAATATAATGGTGACTTAATTATTTTAATTTTTCGGAAAAATTTTTCTGCAGAAGATTTTTTTTCAATTTAATTGTTACGATTTAATATTTGATAATCCTTTGTTCCTTTTTCCTATTCTTTATCATCAAAGCTTTGAGTACTGCAAAGGATTCTCTTAACTTATTCTTCCCTTTTACAGACAACATAATAAATGTTTTCTACGAGTGACCAAGATTCATCATGCATTTGAAAAGACTGCTTTGTAAAATCTTGGAATAATAAATTTTACAGGAATTTAAACAAAGTTTTTTTTAATTTCATTGGCAAACTATCCAACCAGTTTCTTTACTTCGATAATTCAGTATTTTTTTTCTTTAAATCAGCACCTTGAAAAAATACATTTACTTATTAAATTCAAAAGAGACAAATAATTTAGGTAATTAAACTGCAACATAGTAAGAGATTTAAAGTAGCTAGTATTGAAAATGAAATATCTTAAGAAGTGAAAAAAAAATTCATAGAACTATTTTTTAAATTTAAAGCTAAGATTATAGAGAGTGTAAAAAAACTATAAAGAGTTTATAAATGTCGAATACCAAACTTAAAATTGAAAAAAAACTAAAAAGAAAGAAAAGTTTTTGTTTTACTTTAACATAAAAATGATCAGAGAATCTTTGAAATATTGTTTTATTAAACTTGTGTTTACATTGTACTCAACAAAAATTCAGTTTAATACCAATTAACATAAGCATTAAATTAAAAGTTTCAAGCCTCTGGATTAAAATCTTATACCATGAAACAAAAAAAATTATTTTAAAAAGGTTTTTTTTTTGCTAAAAGCTAAGATAATTTGAAAGAGAGTGTCACGATCAAAAAATTTATTAATTTTAATCCTAATTTTTAAGTTTCCAAAAAATCTCGGAAAAAAAATTTTTTTTATAATTATTATAAAAATGCGTGGATTACTTTTTTCTCACCTGTTCCGTAAACATGTATAATTATTATTATTTAAAATTTATCAAATACCACCTAAGATATTATTTTCATATCGTTTCTTACTCTTGAAATATAAGGTTTTTCCATGGAAAATAGGAATATTTTAGCTTTTTGGTTGTGTTAGGATGCATATAACTATATCTTTTATAAGTACGAGAAACAATTCATAGAAAGGACATTCAGCCATTTTAACGATATTTTTTAAATTTTTTCTTTAAAAATTTTCCCTTAAGACATAATTTAGAGGTAAGGATTTCACATTTTAACATTTTATTCTTTACGATAGTTATTCTTTGTTCTCTATTATCAGAGCTCTAAGTTTGAAACAAATTTTTTCAACTCATGTCTTTTGTTAAAATACTTAGCTTTTGAAACTAAATACCCAAAATCTCCCATGGTGGGCCATATTGAATCCAGTTATATAACCTATGAAGGTTATGTCGTCAGACATGCATTATTGTTGTTCTTTAACTTAATTGGACACTTAATTTTGAGAAATTTACACTATAGAGAATCTAGTAAGTTAAAAAATTATTTAAACTCTAAAGTTCAAGATAATGTTAAATTCCTTAAGAATTTTAAAAGCTGTTTGTTTATCTACTTTTCAACTCAATATCAACTGTAACACTATTTGAAAATGCTTATACAAACGAATCGTCTATTGTATAAGACTTGTATTATAAGTTTATTAAGAAATTACGAAATCTTCTTTATTTGTGAGGTTAGGCTAACATCTTACATTTTAGCTTCAGTTTTTCTATAATTGCCATGCGACTACCTAAAAATTGTATAAAAATTATTTCTCTACGGGTCTTTTAACTGGATTTATTAGATATCAAACACAGCTTTTTCTATTTTTATCGTTTCCGAAGATAGTGTGCTATGCCAATCCAGCGCCACCACTGGTACTTTGTGAAAAAACACTATTTTTTAGTAAATTTTTAGGGTACTTACGGAAAAGTTAGAGATATAAAAGCTTAGCCAGTGTAAGATTAACATCTTATTACTAGAAAAAATTTTAATAATCGTTCTTTATGATCTAACAACTTTTATATAGCGATTTTTTAGAAGGACCTTTTATTAGTTAATTTGACGGTTTGCAAAAAATTCACATCCAATCGTCTTTAAATTTTAAAGGTCTGTTAAGAATTGTAAGACTTTCGTTCTGTAAGAATTTAAAGTCAAAATATTAACTGAATCTCCAGTTATGAAATAAACTGGGTAAAACTGGCTTTTTTTTGGCAATTTACAAAGAAACGGTAGAGTTTAATTGGGCTTCCCAGAGCTCATTTTGTTTGTCTTGAAATTGCGCATCTTTTTTACTCATAACGTTTTATTGGCTAAGTAACAACTTTTTTGATAAAAACGAGAAATCTAATTTGGTCATTTGTACCATTTTTTTTAAAACTTTTTTGAGACATTTTTTTAGTTCTAAAGTAGTTTACGTTTTGTATCAGGCGCGAGATCTATACAAAAATATTTTTTTTGGCCCGATCTGGATTCTGAGACTTAAATCTAGTATGCTTACACTAATTTTTACCAATGAGGTACAACTTATAATTTTTTACCTTTTCAAGTATACATCTACATTGTAAGAAATTTACATAAATAAAAGTTGTGTGCAATTCGTTTATATGTATATACATGTTTTACAAATTTTTATTGATGCAGACTAAATACTAAAGGGCTCAAACGTTCCAGCAACTGTACAGTTCCTATGTTATGATTTAAAAGCTCATTATGTTGTGTGTCTTTCATACATATGCCACAATATTTCTGTACCTTTGCTTTTACGAAATCTAAAATCCATTTAAATCTGCCAGCAGTAAGCTCACCACATAAAAAAAAGAGTTAGTATCACCACCAAATAATGGCAAACCGTACAAAATCTATATTGAGTCACTGCCTAAAGTACTGACAGTGCTTACTTTTTGACTTGCATTAACCAAATTTGTTTGCTCACTGTAATACACATTGCAGTCTCGAGCTTTAAGGTAGTGTACGCATCAAAGTGGGCTTCGACCCAATCTATACTAATACTGGGCATTGTATCACCTATGCTGAATATCACAATGTTTTATAAATTAAAGGAGAGGTCAGACAAGGCTAATATTAGCAAATCCTGGTGCTGAGTGCAGATTAGCTTAGTAGTTAATATCAGACACTAAGTACGCTACGTATACACTCCGGGTGACATTCAGTGAATAAAAACAGCCGTATACACAGAATGCGTTGTAAACGTACAAGGTTTTCATGATGTGTAACCTGAGTTTTTGCCTAAGGAAGTGGCTGTGGTGTCTCTTACAAAACCAGTAATCAGTAATTTAAGTGTGGCTTCCTCATGCAACTTTTCTTTTCTACCTGAAAAATGGAGACAACATTTAGCGTGGTGCTACAGTTATAAGCATTTAAAGGTTTAATACAAGTGTACGAATGCATTGACGCTAGACTCAACGCTTTCGCAGATAAGCACCAATTATTTATTGCATCCTTGCTATAGTGTTAAATACATTACAATACTTGTCAAAAGCAGAAGAATTTGAAAATCATGTAAAAGTAGATGTAGAAAGAATAGGGATCAACGACGTAACATTACATAAATTTAAAGTATTCTTACTACTTTCACCTTCTCCTTAAAAAACTTTATCTGACTTAGCAATCAAACAATGTATAAAATAAAAAATATTTTTACAGAATGTATCTTTTTATGCTTTTTTTTTTTTAATAACCTATGTTTTTGAACAAACGCGCAAGTAAAGATAACGACTGACTTGATGGACTTTTGAAGTAAAACTGCTTTATTTTTTTGCATAAAGTCAACCAGAAAAAATAACAAATAAACAAACAAGATATCGCTGCGACAACGTATTTCTTTTTCTTCGCATACAATATCAATTTAAGTATATATATAAACATACATGCGATTGCGAGCGTCTCGGTAGCTTTCCATCCGCAGGAAAGAGTTTGTATCTTTCCCGCCCCGTAACTCCACTTTGCGGCCCCGGACGATACCAAGACCTCCTTCACCTTACGATCACCGTGCTCGCTTAGCCTCGCAATGACCACGTAATTCTCATTGTGTTGAGACGCCACTTACAACCTTTATTTTTTTCTTAAAAATATTAACTAGCTTATAAAAAAATCAAAGTAACAGAAAAAACCTTTCTGCCAATGCTAAAATTTAGAGCTGAAGAATAAATACATCTCTGAGGCTAGTTTTGTACAATCCTGTTTATTTATGTTTATCAGTTTTCTGACAACTATGAAATTATCTTTCGTATTTAAGGTATGCTTTAGAAAATGTCAAGTTTTCTTAACTACTTCTTTCAAGTATTCTTCTGAAGCAGAGGTTAGCTTCGTCTTTCAACTACTTGGGAGATTAAGTAATAAGGCAGTGAAATGGTTTGAATATTTAATACAATCACATTAGTCGTAGAGAGAAGAGGATCAGAAAAGTGATTGATTGATATAGAATAAATTCTGTAAGTTGCAATTTTGTAGAATAAATTCTGTGGTAGACGATGACCTTGCTTATGCCATTTCAACGCATATACAGTTTAAAATTTTTTTCTTATTTTGACACCATTAGTTTATACATAGTCCACAGTTTATATTACCCACTATACTTATACACAATTAAATAGCTTAATGGCTTAAGCACAGCATGGCGCAGCTACACAGGACTACACCTTAACGTCAACTACACTTTAATGTAGAGAAGAGTGTAGTATAATAGTAAGACACTGTAAGCTTTGTGTGCATCTAAGAAAACATATCACCTTATCAAGAAGAACTAAAATATTTGATCTTAGTACTCGCAGTAATCTAACCTTAATAGATGTATAAACTCTTACAATGTTATGACTAGAGTACAAGAATACTTATCTGTATTTTTTGGTCATAAATAAAACAATAAAACCATTTGATACACAACTTATTTGCATAACACAATATAAGCAGCTCATACTAAAAGTCAAACAATACTAAAGAAAAGTAAGGATAAATATTTTTCTACACATTTTTGAATTTCCTTTTTTTCATTTCCTTTTTATTTCTGCTTTCATATTTTTTGCACCTTGACTCTCATTCTGTTTTAAACTATTTTATGTGAAAGCTGAGTACTAACTTCAACCTCTTGCTTTTCTTTCTTACTTTAAATAAAAATCTGTTTCCTATATAACTTTTTTCTTCGTTCACTTTTTTTTATCACAGCTTTTCGTAAATGAGATTGATTGATTATAAAACATTATTTATTACTTATCAAATATGACATCACAAAACATTCAAAATCGTGGTATTAATATTGTCCATTATGGTATTCGTAGTGGTAGGGGAGTTGATCTTCATGGAAGTGGTGGCTCTGCTGTTATAAATGTGGCTGTTGGTGGTGGCCCTGCAGCCGTTGCTTCAAATGGTAAACCATTACTAATACTTGTAGTAGAACGTAGTAGCGTAAGACACGTTGCAGTCTTAAAGTTTTACTTATACATGCGCGAGGGTTAATCAACGATCTTAGATTTTGACATTGACAAAAAGTGTGACGAAAGTGGATTTAGCTTAATTCTTTTCCCTTACCTTGTTGCCCATGACGTACTTCCGGATTCCCCTTCAATACATGATACCACATCACATGACCATGCCAGTACTCTAAGAATTTAGAATTTTATAAATATTATTTTTTTCCACCAGTTCTGAAAAAAAAAAAAAAAAGAACCAGTTTCCGAAGAGAATGGGACCCCCGATCTCTTGCATACGAGCCATGGCCTTTACCACCTCTGCTATGAGCTGACCAAGCAACGGGAAATGAACTACTTTATTTTGTCTCACAGTTTGTAACTTATTTTAAACAGAAATTTTTGTTTTATGTGTATTAATTTCTTGAGTGAAACTATGAATCAAATTAAAAAATAATTTTTTTGAAACAATAATTTTCTTTCGAAATGTTTTTATAATAAACTTGGAAATCAGTATATTTTAGCATAAGACCTTTCCAATATATTAATGAATTTTTACTCCTATAAACATTTAGTTTGTTACTTTTTCAGTACAGAAACTATTCTTTACAATTCTTTTATCTTCTTAACATTTTCAAAATTAAAAAAAAAAAATTTTTGTACTGTACAAATACAATAACAAATCTATATTGTGTCTTTTTTTCACAATTTTTTTATTCCTAATTTAAGTTATTTTTTGACTTAAGGACGTTCTTTACATACTTCGTGGGGGAACGTGAAGGCGTACAGTGAAGCTAGAAATTGTTTTCTCATGTCAATGTACTTATATACAAGATTAAACGCATACCTTATACATTTGTAATTTCGTCTTTATACATTTATAGTCGGTCTATTTGAAAATTTGATAGGTTTTTCCAAAAGTAATCTTTTGTTCCGTAAAAAGTGGGAGATTCCTACAAATCATATTAATGACCTTTAACGTGTTTTTTTTTTTAACGTTACATGGTAAATATTGATTGTTTAAACTGTATCATGTATATAATAACGGTACAGTCAAACGAGCTGCAATTTTTGTGGGTAATTTTTATGCTATTTTAATATACGTTGGTCGTTTTAATAATATCTGTCAAAAAAGATAAACGTCCTGGAGAAAAATTCACTGGTATGTAACACTACCCTATTAAAGAAAGCTAGACAACAGGAAAATTTTTCTTAATTATTAGTTTACAATTATGTTTTAGATATGAGCGTGACATTACAGATGTAATAAGCATAGGCAGAAGAAAGTTGTTCGGAAATCACCAGAAGATTTGATGCAAACGCTAGTCTATGTAATTCTGTTATTGTATTGTGCTGCAATATACTACTTAAAATCGTTAACTTATTAAACATTAATTAAAAACATACTTGATAAAAGTTGGTAAGCTCATTCCCACGATGATTGCACCCCCTTTGTATTCAATATTGTTTCATAGCAGGTATTTTTATACTTAAAGTTATATTGTTTGCCATATAATTAAACAGAAGTATAACTTTATACTTGGGTCCACAAGCACTCACTGTCCACTGGTTTCTTTTGTTATCACAATTAATGTCGCTGCTGTATTAGCTCGTTCAGCTTGCTTCACCTAATTTTGGGACATAAGATCCATATGAATTATCTTGATATTATAGAACAACTAACGTGTCAGATGTATAAGGAAGTAAAGTGATGGACCATTTAAAACTGATTTTAATAGTTCTGTTCATGGCAGATCTGTAAACAGTTAATAAGAATATGTTTAAAAAAGTTAATTATATGGCAATTAGAAAAAAAAACAATTCTGAAACATTCCAGGAAAAAATTAAAAAGCGATATTTAAAGGTGTTTTTAAAATGTTCATGTGTGTGCCTGCAAAGGTGACTGATGCAGACACTCACATATATATATATATATATATATAAGGGTAATTATAAGGACAAAAGTGAAATCATGCGGACATCCGCATGATTCTACTATGTTATTGATATATACTTTAGAAACACGTGAGCTCCGCATAAGTCACATTCTATTAACGTGACTTCCTCACAGCCCCCCATAGCCCTCCCAGAATATAAGAGAAAATTCTGTTGATTTCACCGTTATTTTGATTCATGAAAAATTTACTTAATTTTTTTGAGGCCCCCCCCCACGCTTACCAACCCCCTCCCTGTATATTTGGAAGGGCCCCCACCACTCCTTTATCACTTTTTCACGACCCTCCTACTATGTTACTCATCCTGCACCCCTTGCAATGTAAAGGATGACTCTACAGATTTGTAGTAGCTCAGTCTATAGGACATCGATTAGCTATTGTATACACAAACTGTACATAAGCTAAAACTAGCTGTAGCCAGAATTGAAAAGCATCAACTTCTACAACTCATTGAGACTTAATCCTTGAGATTATGAGAGGAATTCTAAACGACACAGTACCACTTATAGAACAGTAAAAGATATTTTTAATAATATTTTTCGTAATGATCAAGTATGCTTATACAAAAAAGTGATGCAAGATAGTTCCGCACGTGATTTGAATTTAACCTTTTTTTTTTTGAGGTAGGTAATATAGGTAATAGGGCTCACACACGATCTCGTTATAATACTTTAAGTTATATGGCAATACAAGTTAACTATTAGGTTTTTAACATTTTTAGCGTAGAAATACAAATTAATATACTATAAATGTAACACAATCCAAACACTTTTTTTTGTTAATTTATTGTTCAAAGAAAAAAACTATATCGAATCAGACCTTTAATGATACTTATTCCATAATCACATTTTTTTACATAAAAATTGTATACACACTGAAGACTGGCTTGGTCATGATGTTGGTGACTTGTTCGTCCGTAGAAATTTACTTTACAGAGGTTTTACCGAACAGTACCTTTTTATGGATGAAGAAATGCTTGATAAAAATAAGTTTAGTTTTTTTGTGAAATTCTGGATTTTGTGAAAATCTTACGGTGGTTAAGCTGTCAACTTAAAGAGTTGGTATTTATCTCATTTTCTTAGAACTATTAATAATCTCTAAAGCCAAACGATTTTTCTTGTAGCTTCTAAGGCAGCAACTAATTATATGTGAATTGTTAAATCTGCTACCATGGACTGTTATTGACTTAGCCAAGCTGCCACTCCTCCAGCATACATAATGACAGCTCCTGAGGTCGAGCGACCGATTGAGGTGCAACCACCGAAGTTCATTTGAAAATTCTTTTTACTTGAGTAACGTTTTCAGTAGATGAGCTGTCTAAGTATCTTAATAAGAATCTAACGCTAAACGCCAGATGAGATCTTGTTTGGACCATTTAATACATAAGAGTACCCACTGCCTGCTGGTACGAAAAATTTACTTCTTGGGTAATTTTTCCTGTTTCTGGTGTTTCTGTACCTTTAATGATAGGAGTAGATACTGGCTTACACTCTGAAAAATTAAAGTGACTTGAAACCATCTTGGAGTATGCAGTTTGACTTACTCTTACCTTACTGTCAGTTTGATTGATCTCCAAATCTAAAAAGTAGGTGGCCTTTCTGTACGTAATTTTAAACTCGATTTGTAAGTTCTTGAAAAAAACTTCCAATTCACCCTAATTTGTAGATCTAACTAAGACATTTTTGACATATAGAACTAGAATGAGTTTTTCTTCATCCTTATACTTGGAGTATGGATAGGGGTCACCGTTACTTGCTTTGAAACTGAGCTTTAAAAGATATCCATCAATTTTACTAAACCAACATCCTGGAACTTGCTTCAGACCATACAGGCTCTTCTTGAACGGGCAAATCTAAGACGTTTCACTTCTGTAGCCTTCTGGTTGAGTTATGTAAGCTCTTTCCTAGAGGTCTCTATATAGAAATACCGTTGAGATATTAAACTGGATCAGATTTACGTCCTTACTGGTTGCTAAACTTAGTACTGCCTGTATGGTTACTTACTTTGCCAGGGGACGAAGGGTTTGGTTGTTATCTACACCTTTTTGTACGTAATTCCTTTAGTGACTAGCTTTGCTCCATCAAGGTCTCTCTTGGTACGAAAGGTTAACTGGCAAAATATATCTAAGGCTCCTACTGGCAAATTGACGAGAACCCAAATCTTTTTCTCTTAACAAGATCTTATCTCTCGTTCCATCGCTGCTTTCCATTTTTAAGATTTGTTACTATTATGACAGCGTCTTCGTAGGTCTTTGGATTATCATTATTAAAGAGAAAAGCCTCTGCACTTTTGGCACAGCTCTGATAGTAATGAAGCTTGTTCAAAGTCGAACGATCTCGTAAGAATTTTTGTTCTGAATCTGACGCACCCTTGTCTTCTTTTTCTTGAATTTTGTCAGTGACAGATCAGAGTAGCCTATAACGTCACTTCTGCAATTATCTTTTTAACAGGTCTCTTGCTTTTTAAGTGGTAACAGTGCTTGACTGAAGCAATCAGTGGTAATTTATTGAAACTTAATTATTTCTTGACGTAACCACCTTGGATTTACTTTGAAGATTAATTCTGTATCTCTTATCTTCGTTATGGCAAATCAAGATACCTTTTCGGCCTTTTTATATATTTTTCTTTTATTTTGAGACAGTATGTATGTGAAGAACTCCAAGCCAGTTATCCTTAGGTACCTAATTCTTAGTTTATGTCTAAGCCAGAGTTTATAGCGGCTTTTACCTTTGATAGACAACTTTCCAACTTGGTTTTAAACATGTGCAACTAAATCAGTTCATGTTATCTCTCGAAACTTGACATTTTTATCCGAGTACTTGAAAGTCTTGACCATTTCAATAATTGTTTTATTATCCCTTTTACTTTCACCATTTTGGCCAGCTGTGTAGAAGGCAGTGAGCCTCTGGGTAACACCCTGTTTTGAGAGTATTTTCCTAACATCTATTTTGTCAAACTTGCCATAACCATCGCTAAGCAGCTCCTTGATGATGTTTTCACTTTGTATAGCGTGACTAAGTATACTTTCTTATGCTATTTTTACCTTTGATTCTTCCTTGAAAAAACAATCATACCTTAATTCTGTAAAGCCGTCTTTGAATTCGAGGTAATATCTATTTTCCTCAAATAAACTGCAGAAAGCACCAACGATGTTATACGAGACAAGCTCTCTGGGTGATGTCAATGGCTTTCTCGTTTCAAACGATAGACAGTGAGCTTTGCCTTATATACATGGCTCACAAGGCTTTGTGTCTAGTTTGACTTCAATGTTGAGCTCACGCTGGAGCAATTTCTTTACATGCCTCTTATTTTATTAGCCTAATCTTTCATGGTACAGCTGTAGCATTGACTTATCACTGACTGCTAAATACACCTTAGCCTTTTTTTCCGGTTTAACTAGTGATATTCTTGTGTCGTACAGTAAACCATTAACTTGACGATTTCCCTTTAGGACTGAGTTGTGATTAGCTAGCAACTCACACTCAGTAATGGTTTTTTGAAAGACACTGAAAGGATTGCTATCATGTGCAGTGAAAACCAAAAGCAAGTTCTTTGACGCATTTGGTACGTACCAAACATTTTTTAGAGTTACCTTGATGATTTCGCTGTTGACTACTAACAGAAAATCTATACTTTCCTGTCTGAGTGCTATCAGAACCTCTTTGCCTGCTGCTTTAACTGTGCACTTATTCTCAAGTGGTGTGTAGTCCACACTATTCGTTATGTGTTTTATTGGACCGTTATCTATTCACCAGTTTGGCGATAAGGTGTTCGTAACTTTGCAGCTCACCATCAGCTATCCACTTGTGACATTTGGGCACCCAGTAGCCTTTTTTCTGACAGTAGCGAAAGGTTGACTTTTTTTGCTTTTTTTTGTTATCTTTTGCAATCTGTGTATCTGCTTTTAAAGTATTTGGCAGAATCTGATCTTCAGGCTTCTAAACTAAGTTTCTTTCAAAAGTTCACAAGTACTTAGTCAAGTTATCAAAAGTCTTACCTTCTGCTTTTGTGATTATCATCAAACTGGATTTATTTCAGTCAAAGCTGCTGGGTATAATATACAGGATCTTGATTTATTTTATTTATCTTACAAGACAGAAGTAAATCAGGCAACTTTACTTTACCTTTGTTTTTCAAGCTAGCGTTTAATACAGTCCATAGACTTCTGAGCTTGGCAACGTGAGTTAAGACATCCTCACTTGGTGTCTAACTGAAAGCAAAAATCTTCTTGCAGATCCTGGACATCTAATCCTCTGACTTCACTTTAAACTGTGCTTTTAAAGCTTCTCAGGCATTGTAAGCTGACTCTTTGTACATGATCTTTTGATAGACTACATCTGTGAATGTACTTGTGATCATTGATTTTGCAAAAATGTTTGCTTGTCTATGTATATCACTTTTCTTTTTGTACTTTTTCTGTTCATTCCTGCTTGCATCTCTGTCAAGTGGTTCTGGCTTAACAAGCCTCTTTTTAATCACATCAAGTGCACCCTTGTGGTAATCAAGGAGATCGCGCATTCTCTTTTCCCAGATTGGCTAATCTTTCTCGCCAGCTAGGGGCTTTACGTGTTTTGTAAGATCCATGCTGATTATGACCGCTTTAATCTGTGACACTTAACCTCTCAAGCAACTTATGATAATGGATAGCATACGAAATCCATAACCTATTAAGACTCAATGCTTAAGATTATGAGCGAAACAATAAATGACACAATAAATGTTATTCAACGGTAAAAGACACTTTTTATAATAACTTTAAATAACGATTAAGTAAGCTTATGCAAAAAAGTGATGCAATACAGTTATGGACGTGATTCGAACTCAGCCTTTTTTTTGGAGGTGGGTAATAAAGGTCGTATAGCACGCGTGCTATCTCGTTACAATACTTAAAGTTATAAGAAAATCCAAGTTATCTACTGAGTTCTTTACATTCTTAGCTTAGAAATACGAATAAATGTACTATAAATATAACACAATCTTCATACAACTGAATGTCAACAAGCTCTTGGCTGTATACAGTAATTTGTTTTTCCACACCTTTTAGAAGGCAAATAGATCAATTACATTCTTAAAAACAACGAGTACGAAAACATCAAACACAGTTATTTCTTTACACAAATATAGATAAGTATAAAATGAAAGGTGCGCTGACCTTTTTTTTTTGGCAGGTTTCCTTTCTTGCATAAGGCTTTAAATGTATACATGTAATAGTATGACATAATATGATTACAAATCTTTATGAAATCTTACAAATAAATGAGTTCGCTTACAATCTGTTTTTCAGGAACTCGTTTGTCCTAAACCTTCTACTTTTTTTATAAATAAATGAAAAAACAACTTTGTACCTAATAAGTGAAAGATATTATTTGATACATAACTCCAATTTTCATAACATAAGATTTTCAGGACTGAATCTTAAAGTTTAATTGTTTTAAATTATTGTTTTTTATTACTTGTATAAAGTAATTATGAAAATAAACTTGTTTTGCGAA
Organism: Copidosoma floridanum; assembly: GCF_036245765.1. Classification (NCBI taxonomy): domain Eukaryota; kingdom Metazoa; phylum Arthropoda; class Insecta; order Hymenoptera; family Encyrtidae; genus Copidosoma; species Copidosoma floridanum. The sequence goes on along the minus strand of NW_028321897.1, from coordinate 11,174,890 downwards.
AGAACAGTAAAAAAAAAATCTTATTAAATAAGACATTATACATAGTTATCCTTAGTCAAAGCTAAAAGTTACATAACTTACAACAAAATTGTAACGTTATACGATATTAACATATCATGTCATATGCTACAACTTAATAGTATTGTTTTAATTTATGTAATAACTTTTAATTCGTCAATCTTTTTTTTTGTAAAGTGTACATCCTCTTAATAAAAAATCTCTTCTCAAACAACATTTTCTTATTCCAAATTATTTTTTAGTTTTATTAGCACAAGTATCCCTTTTTTAGTTCAGCATCTTAATAACGATACGTGAAGTTGCTTCAAACAAAATACAAGCTTTTTTAAGTATGTACCGACTTTAACGAAACTTTAACTTAAGAGTTGTGAATTGTCAAAACGAATTCCAAGACTAAAGGAAATTTCTTGCTGTACAGTGTAAAAGGTAACAACGAGGTATTATATCATCTGTGGTTAAAGTCATTTTCGGTGTAAATACTCAACTTCCAAGTTCTTCCCCTGTGACGATTTCATTTTCAATATGACACTTAAATAACCTACTTATCTTTATTCAAATGCCGTTGCACAAACCGTCTACAATACACAAGTTTCTTATTTACATAACCATTGCTCTTACTTTTAAATTAAGCTCATACAATGGCTCACATTTATAAATATTGTTAAAGTTTGTAATAGATAAATTTATGTAAATGTTATTATCCGATTTCTCGACGACCTTGTACGTGACACGATCCATGCTATCGTATTGTCAAAATAACGTAAAAGTTGTCGTATTTTCTTTCATTAGATGAAAAATTTTTTCATAAAAAAAATAGTGTTTTCGTTTTGAGAAGTTAAAATAACTTCTTTTTAAAAAAGTAGGTTATTTTTACTCAATAGTTAAACACACATCATTGTCTTTTTATTTTTCAAAAATAATCCGTGGTTTAGTTTTTTCTCTTAAATTTCTAAAAGTAATTTTTAATAGTTTTTATTATCTGCACAAATGTTTGTATTTAGTTTTAAAATATAGAAAGAAATCCAAATAAATGATGACCTAATAGTTACTGTTATAACCATACCTCTATTACCATCTTGATAACAGAAAGTGTTTGACAAAAATTATCTCCTGAAATTATTCATTCATTTGGAAAATGTACGTGTGTATAGTGTATGTATTACGCAAAGTTTTGCTTACTATATCTAAAGCTTATTTTTTAGTTATAGGATCCTTATTCTAAATCATCAAATCAATTATACGTAATTCCTTTTACTCAGATTCGACTTTGAAAAATGCTGGCCTAATATTATTTATATTTAAAGGTCAGTGGAAAGTTTGAGTACTGGTCATACTTTTTAGTAGTTTAACTGACGCTTTATTATTAATGTTGTCTTCTTAGTTAGGCCATTACCACACCTTTGACTTCCTTTTGACACCCCGCCCAGGAAAAAGTACACGTTTTCATACTTGTGTCTAGTGGTTAAATGAGGTGTTACTTTTCAGATCGCCATACGAATAGTGTGGACAACGCTTATTTATTACAATTTATCGATATAATAATACTTTATTTTATTAACTTAGAAAGCACATAAGAAAATAAGCTAACTTATTTTTAGTGTTTAAAGACTGTATCAAGCTTTTTTAAAAAGTATTAAACAAGAGTTCTTTGTATAAAGATAAAAATCATCCAAGTACTTGATTACGCATCAGTAATTGACCAATATAACAGTTATCATCAATAAAACTGTTTTTGTATGCTGTTAACTATAGTTTTTTGTAAAAACTACTTTATAAATGTATAGTAATTTTTTTCCTGCTCGTACCTCTGCCAAAAATATGATTTTTTACCTGTTTGGAGGAAGCAAAGTGCTACATACATTCAAGGTAAGAAATTGCATGTACTACCAGTAGGAATATTTTTATCTTGACTTAAATATTGCTGTAAGAGTTTAAGTGAATACTGAACGTTTAGCGCATAGTTCTACTAAATCCAGCAGTGAATTGGCGCCAAAATGACATACTTTAAAAATAATTTTGTTTTTGTTTGTGACAGCTATAAAAGTATTATTACCATTTTCTAAAATTAGAGTGAAATTTTTTTCATAATTAAGACAAGAATAGCGTAACTAGGAAGCATAAAATTAAAAGCCACTTTTATTTCTGAAGATTTGTTATTTGTCTCCTCGATAGCTCAAGTGGTAGAGCAACTGTCTAGTAAACAGGACGTTGTGTGTTCGATCCGCACCCAGGGATAATTTTTTCTCGTTCTTAATTATTTCTCTAAAGAAAAATTTCTTGAAAAAGAAGCTACGTGGATTTGTATTATCAGTATTTTCTATACCTTATATATTTAGAAAGAGCATGAATGGATGGTAATAGAGAGTGCTTGTATGAAAAGTACCGCCATCTATACATATGCGCCTATAGATACAATGATTAAAGTGTATCGACGTTCGCTTGTATACCTATTGGACGTATTTGAATTCTAATTTACTGACAAGCATTAGAGTCACATTTCTATAATATCGAGCTTAGGTGAAAGACAGTTTAAGAATTGAGAGCGAGAAATAATGTAATAATAATAAATAATAATGTTTATAATGTTCGTTTGAAAAAAAGAAGGAAAAGACTGGTCAGAGCGTACAGGTCGAATGAGTTAAGCATTATTGAATGTATATCAAATTCCTAACATTTATTTTACTGATATTTTATCATAAAGTGAGATGATCGCACGCTTATCGGGTTAATAGTGACAACAGTTATTATTAACGCCAACGTAAAACACTATATAGCCGGCAAACAAAATTAGGCACAATTAAATTGAAAAAGTAACGCAAAGCATTCGAACGCAACATACCAGCTGCACACAAACGAAATCAATCAAATAGTAAAATAATCACCAGTCACTAAGCACACCCACGGAGCGCAAGGCGAAATATAATAATAAATTAAAGGTGCAATACAGGCATACATATATAGTCTGTATCACGCAAACGCTTGGGACGTAGCTATCGCTGCGCGTATCTTGTACGTTCGCCAAAATGGTGGGGAATTGCGCGAGACAAGGGAACGCATACCTGGGCATGCGCTGTGGCGATGCGGCGGGAAATATGGCGTCAGCCTGTACCTTGTATACGAAGGTTTTGTGCGTGGATGATGATGACGACCGCTGCTAAGGTTGGTCTGAGAGTTCTGCTTGGCCAAGAGACAGATGGACGTTGCTCGTCAATTTATTCGGGCTCGAGAGTGTGGTAATATGGCGGATGGCCACCGCGTGGCCTGAAAACTTTAGACACAAGAAAAACAGCGTCTCAGGCGTCGTCTGTGCAGCACATGTAGTGTCACACGGGAGGGCAGCTATCGTGTTCTGCGAGGAGGGACAGCCTCCGTAAGCAGCTCTTTGGGAGGACAGCTCCCGATCAACGGTCAAGAGTTCAGCTCTTTGTTTCCGAGGCCACAAAATGGCAGGAAAGTTCGATCACACGTGAAACGTTTTGTTCGCGTCGATCTCGAGGTGCTCTGTTACAGGGCAACAGCTCCTGCTTGCTCAAACTTCGAGTTGCTCTTGCCCGTCCCTCACGCATTCTCCCTTTTCTCTCTCTCTCTCCTTTCTCTCTCTTTTCAGTCCTACCTAGCCCCTTCTACCTATTCGCTTTGTTGCCTGCTTTTCCTTCTCTAACCCGAACATGCCGCCCGCCTATTCACTGGAGGTGAATATTTAATTTACAATGTCATTTGGTGAGATACAGTTTTCGGTACCCTTTATCCGCAGTGGACAGAGGCGAGACACATGTCTTCTGAAAATACCCGTGGATGTTCTGACGGAAACAACTCGAACGAGGCTATCCGGAGCTGGGTGGATTTTCATAATTCGACCCAAGGGCCATTCGTTGATAGCGCTCGTCACGGACTAGGACCATATTGCCGACTGCCATATTTTCCGTTGCTGACCTTCATTTATTGCGCTTCTGTAGCTGCTGTAAGTACTCGTCGGACCAGCGTTTCCAAAAGACGTTTTTCAACCGCTGAACTAGCTGGAACCGAGTAAGGCGGTTCTGTGGCAGATCAGGCTGATCCTCGTCGGGATCAGGAAACCCCCTATTAGGATCACCCTATTAGGAAATGCGCTGGGGTTAAGGCGTGTAGATCGGTTGCGTTGACACTGAGTGGGGTTAACGGACGAGAATTAAGGCACGATTCAATCTTGGTCAGGTGCGTGTATAACTCCTCATAGGTAAGTACGTGTTCCCCTATAGTTCGCTTTAGGTGGTATTTAGTGGATTTTATCCCTGCTTCCCAGAGACCTCCAAAATGAGGGGAGCTGGCGGGAATAAAAGACCAGGTGGTTCCGTCGTTGGCCAATGCTTCCGCCGATGTCCGATAGAATTCCGATGCTCTGTGAAACATTGCCCTTAAGTCCTTGTTTGCCCTATGGAAGGTCGTGGCGTTATCACTGTAAAGCCGCTGACAGCGACCTCTTCCACTGACAAACTGACGGAAGGCAGAAACAAAACTGATGGACGTAAGATCACTCACGAGCTCGAGATGCACTGCTTTGGTAGCGAAACATACAAAGAGGACTATGTACCCTTTTGAAGTACAGTTTCTCCGTATCTTGCTGGGTCGTACTGAAACAGGGCCCGCGTAATCTAAGCCGGCGTTCCGGAAAGGACGGGCCGCCGTTACACGGTCACTCGGAAGATCTCCCATTATCTGGTGAATAAGACGTGGCTTTACCTTCTGACACGTAATACAATGTCGAACCTCGGACTTTACTAACTGACTCCTATCTGTCACCCAGATCATCTGAGAGAGGGTGCTAGAAGTCAAGGTGGGGCCTCCGTGAAGGCAGGTGTGGTGAGCATGCCTAACGAAGAGACGAGCTAGAGCGGAGCGACCCGCTACGATTGGGGGATGCTTTCTATCATCTGGTATAGGCGCATGTTCAAGACGCCCACCTACCCGCAGGATGCCCAAATCGTTATCGTAAACGGGGTTTAGTTTGCTCAAGAAATGGTTCTTGGGTAGGTGATCGCCGCGCGACAGCGTTAGTAGTTCATCCTTGAAAAATGCGCTTGTGAAAGCAGTATGGCTGAGGCTCTGGCCTGTGATAATTCCGCTGCCGTCAGAAATGCCAGTAAAGGAGGAAGAGCAGACTTTCTTAGTCGAAGCAGTTTCAAAGGCCGTAAGCAGTACGCTAGAACTCGAACTAACCGTGTCAGGGTAGAGAACCTGGTGAGGATATCCGATTCAGGAGGGGCCGGAGGAGTTGGTCGGGTGGTCAGCACACGCACCTGTCCAGCCTTTGGCAGCCAAAGCTCCCGATCTTGATCGAGCCAGCTCGGACCGAACCACCATTGTCGAAAATTGGCTAATTCAGTGGGCTTACAGCCCCGCGAAGCTATGTCAGCGGCATTTCCCTTGGACGGGACGTGGGACCAAGTGGCAGCCGGAAGCTCCGTTTGAATAAACGCCACCCTGTTTGCAACAAAGGTCTTCCACTGGCGGGGATGCTTATTCAACCAATTCAAAACTATCTGACTATCAGTCCAGGCGTAGACCTTCAGCTGTTGGAAGAAGCGAGATTTTTTGAGGTACTGAACAAGCGAGACGAGAAGAGCTACTGCGCACAATTCAAGATTAGGAATGCTAATAGTTTTCAAGGGGGCGACCTTGGTCTTGGACATTAATAAGTGGGTATGACATCGGCCTTTCCCCGTAGTCATTCTTAGATACACTACGGCGGCGTACCCTCTCTTTGATGCATCGGAAAAACCATGTAGCTTATATTCTTGCCCTGGAGAGGTCCCAACCCATCGAGGAATAGTTATGTCTGATAAGTCAGAGATAGAGCTGATATAGGCATTCCACCTGTTACGGATATCGACCGGGACCGGGTCGTCCCATTTGCATCGGAGTACCCAGAGATCTTGTACTAGTATTTTAGCTTCAATAATTACCGGGGATACCCATCCAAAGGGGTCATACAATCGGGCAATTTGGGCCAGTATGTGACGTTTTGTGATGCTTCCCATCGTTGCTTCAAAAAGGTTAAGGTTAAACTTGAACTCGTCCTTCACTGGATTCCACCGTAGCCCTAGGGTCTTTACGGTTTGGCTCTCGTCGATATGAACGACTGCATCTCGCGGGAGCAACTCGGTCTGATTAGCGGCCCATTTATCCAATGCCATGCCTGCGGATTTTAGTATTGAGACTAGCTCGTTCCTTCTATTTTTGGCTCCAGAGAGAGTATCGTCCCCCACAAACATATCGTCCATGTAAACGTTTTCTTTTAAAATCTTAGCTCCGAGGGGAAACCTGGAAATCTCGTCATCAGCAAGTTGTAACAGGGTACGTATTGCCAAGAACGGTGCACAATTCGTACCGTGTGTCACAGTGGTAAGTCGATAATCGATGGGACTACTTTCCTGATCTGGGGACCACACGATCCGCTGTTGATTTTGATGAGCGCGGTTAACCCAAATCTGCCGAAACATTTTTACTATATCGGCTGTGAATACGAATTAAAACCTACGCCAATCAAGCAGCAGAAGCGAAAGGTCGGTCTGCAAAGGGGAGCCTGGGAGAAGGTGGTCGTTCAGACAGTGATTGTGCGTTTTCCTAGCCGCATCAAAAACTACCTGAACTTTCCGGTAAGCGTTGGATCCAGTGACTACAGCATGGTGAGGAAGGGACCAAGCCTGTGAGTTGCCAATCTCAGTGGATGATATGTGAGTCATGGGACCAAGGACTTCGTAACATTCCATAAATTCTCTATATTGGGCGGACAACCATGGGTCCTTAGTGAATCGCCGATGCAGACTTGACAGAGTGGTAATCGCTGTTTTCCTGGTTTCTCTGCCTAGAGGGGGAATCCTCTCTCTCAGGGGCAGTTGCACAGTGTAAAGACCTTCGATGTCTCGTGAATGGATGGTCTGATATTAGTGTTCACAATTTTCATCCTCGGGCTTCCTAGACTAATGAGCTTCGGAAAACCCTTCAACCAGCCAAAACTTATGTAACAGATCGCTCAAGGTATCCTAATAAGTGGCATGCAGGGCTTGGACATGGCTGACGGATATTAGCGCCGCCCGCCTTGCCGCAATAGGTCGTACGGGACCCGATACGATCCAATCCAGGCTAGTGTTTTGAGCAGTTAAACTTGTGGGCGGTGCTCTCCTAAGGCCCGACCTTAGCAGCCTGCCGTGGACATCGGCTCCGAGGATGAGATCTACAATTGCCTTGCGCATGAACATCGGGTCTGCTAAATCTAGTCCATCCAGAACCTGAGGGGGTAGTTCAGGGAGGTCCTGTTCTGGAATATAAGACGTGAGGCGAGGAAGAACCAACGCTGGAACATCAAGGTGGAAACTGGGAGAAACGGTGGATCGAATCTTGACTGTCACAAGAGCTCTGGCTACTGCTGCTTGAGAGTCTCCCACCCCTTGAAGCGCCACCTTAATAGGCGTTCTCGGTAAATTCAGCAATTAAGCTAAAGATTCCGTTACAAAGTAGGTTTCGGCTCCTTGATCTAACAAGGCTCTAGCCCTTGAATTGTGTTCATTAGGGCCGGTAACGTTAACCTGGGCAGTGGCTAGGATCACAAGAGAGTTCACTATTGGGAGGCTCGTTGTAAAGGTATTTGCCTTGAATCCAGTGCCTCCTGTGGCAGAGTAGGAAGGTTTGCCCTCTGGCAATGGTCGATTGGAGTCGAAGTGCCTTGGAGAGTTTTTATGGAGAAGGGTGTGATGCTTCTCCCTACACGTTACGCATCGAACAAGAGATTTACACGCGTCAAAATAATGGTTGCCTAAACAATTGAAGCACAGCCCGAATTGTCGTGCATCATTTTTTCGTTCGTGGACAGACCTTGACTTGAACTTAGGGCACTTCCAGATTGGATGGACGCTCGAGCAGACCGGACAGCTCGGACTATGGGTTTTATTTGTTTTCTGAGAAAAGTGCGCCTTGCGAGAAACGATGCTGGCCTTAACCGCGTTTGTTTTTCCTTCTAGGCCAGGTTCCGCCCCTAACATGGACAGTCCTTGGATCCAATTTTCTAAAAAATTGACGAACTCGTTAAAGGTGGAAAATCCATCCAGATTACTTGGGAGGTTATTGCCAGCCCTAATCACCGTCCGACGATCCCTGACGCTCAATTCCAACTCCCATGCCTTACGTGAGACAAGGTCTAACAGGCTGAAAAGGAGGTGAACCAGATAAACATTTCAGTGCTTCACCGGCATCTTCAAATTCTCCAAGGCTCTCACAATTGTCTGCACTTCATCGGAGAATGACCGAAAGCCCGCGGCAGACTCTCGAGTCAAGTGCGGTACGGCATATAGCGCGTTTAAGAAATTATTCATTGTTAAGCACGGGTTGCAAAAGCGCTTCTGCAAGGCTGCCCAAGTAGGGGCGTAGTCGTCCCCTTTGAGTGTCACGTCCTTCACGAGATTCGCAGCAACTCCAGTAAGGCATGACTTGAGATACTGTAACTTATTGACATCAGGAATGTAATCGATTTCATGAACGAGAGATACAAACAGGCCCGAGAAACTTTTCCAATCTTCGTACTTTCCCGAAAAAGACTAAAGGGCAAGCTTTGGTAATTTTCCTAATTGAGGGTCGATGTTAACTAATACGTTGGGGTCGTTCCGTTGAGGGCGATTTGATCCTTCGGCCTCCTCTAAACAAGTGAGGACTGTCAGTAACTCGTCGAGATAACCCTCGTAAATCCTTTGTTGTAAAGTAAATTTTTTCGTAATGACATAAGGGTCCGACTCAGCATCTTCGCGCACGACGATATCAGCATGGACAGTTCGAGCTTCGTCCCACACACGATTAAGCGCTGTTATTCGTGATGTTATTATATTCTTGGTAATGGATTCTTGATCGATCGCATCAAATAGGGCCTTCATTTGCCTCATTTCTGAAAACCGAGCTTCTTGCAGTAAAACTAGCCTTTTTAAGGTAGAGGGTGCCATGCTGTGCCTGATTTTAATGTTATACGGCAACGACTATGATTCAATAATAAAACTTAACGTGGGCTGCACAACATATAAGACAAGAAGGTGAGAGTGAATAATATAAGTGTACAAATGAGAGAGAGAGAGAGAGAGAGAGCGCCATGCACCAATACCCTTGAATCAAAAAGATTGTTACGCAATATAACCGCATGCTAACGCCCGGTACGCCCTGACGAATCTACTCGTTCTTTGGTTGTGAGCTCCTAACCCGGGGCACTAAAAAATGTTTATAATGTTCATTTAAAAGGAAGAATAAAAGGACGGGTCAGAGCGTACAGGTCAAACGAGTTAAGCATTATTAAATGTACATCAAATTCATAACATTTATTTTACTGATATTTTATCGTAAAGTGAGATGATCGCACGCTTATCGGGTTAATAGTGACAACAGTTATTATTAGCGCCAACGTAAAACACTATATAGCCTGCAAACAAAATAAGGCACAATTAAATTGAAAAAGTAACGCAAAGCATTCGAACGCAACATACAAGCTGCACACAAACGAAATCAATCAAATAGTAAAATAATCACCAGTCACTAAGCACACCCACGGAGCGCAAGGCGAAATACAATAATAAATTAAAGGTGCAATATAGGCATACAAATATAGTCTGTATCACGCAAACGCTTGGGACGTAGCTATCGCTGCGCGTATCTTGTACGTTCGCCGAAATGGCGGGGAATCGCGCGAGACAAGGGAACGCATACCTGGGCACGCGCTGTGGCGATGCGCCGGGAAATATGGCATCGGCCTGTACCTTGTATACGAAGGTTTTGTGCGTGGATGATGATGACGACCGCTGCTCGGGTTGGTTTGAGAGTTCTGCTTGGCCGAGAGACAGATGGACGTTGCTCGTCAATTTATTCGGGCTCGAAAGTGTGGTAAATGGCGGATGGCCACCGCGTGGCCTGGAAACTTTAGACACAAGAAGAACAGCGTCTCAGGCGTCATCTATGCAGCACATGTAGTGTCACACGGAAGGGCAGCTCCCGTGTCCTGTGAGGAGAGACAGCCTCCGTAAGCAGCTTTTTGGGAGGACAGCTCCCGATCAACGGTAAAGAGTTTAGCTCTTTGTTTCCGAGTGTACAAAATGGCAGGAAAGTTCGATAGCACGTAAAACGTTTCGTTCGCGTCGATATCAAGGTGCTCTGTTACACGGCAACAGCTACTGCTTGCTCAAACTTCGAGTTGCTACTGCCCGTCCCTCACGCATTCTCCTTTTTCTCTCTCTCTCTCCTCCCTCTCTCTTTTCAGTCCTACCTAGCCCCTCCTACCTATTCGCTTTGTTGCCTACTCTTCCTTCTCTAACCCGAACAAAGGTAAGAAATTGCATGTACTACTCGTACGAATATTTTTATCTTGACTTAAATATTGCTGTGAAAGTTTTAGTAAAAATAATTTTGTTTTTGTTTGTGACAGCTATAAAAGTATTATAACCATTTTCTAAAATTAAAGTGAAATTTTTTCCATAATTAAGACAAAAATAGCGTAACTAGGAAGCATAAAATTAGAAGCCACTTTTATTTTTTTAAATTTGTTATTTGTCTCCTTGGTAGCTTAAGTGGTAGAGCAACTGTCTAGTAAACAGGAGGTGGTGTGTTCGATCCACACCCGGGGAGAATTTTTTTTCGTTGTTAATTGTTTCTCCTAAGAAAAATTTCTTGAAAAAAAAATTATGTGGATTTGTATTATCAGTATTTTCTATACCTTATATATTGAAAAAGAGCATGAATGGATAGTAATAGAGAGTGCTTGTATAAAAAGTACCGCCATCTATACATATGCGCCTATAGATACGATGATTAAAGTGTATCGACGTTCGCTTGTATACTCATTGGACGTATTTAAATTCTAATTTACCGACAAGCATTAGAGTCACATTCCTATAATATCGAGCTTAGATGAAAGACAGCTTAAGAATTTAGAGCGAGAACTTATTTTAACTTACGGTGCGAGTGAATGCACGGCTCCTCGGTAGCTCAAGTGGTAGAGCAACTGTCTAGTAAACAGGAGGTTGTGTGTTCGATCCGCACCCGGAGAGGATTTTTTCTCGTTCTTAATTATTTCTCCAAAGAAAAATTGCTTGAAAAAGAAATAATGTAGATTTGTATTATCAGTATTTTCTACACCTTATATATTGAAAAAGAACATGTATGGATTGTATTAGAGAGTGCTTGTATGAAAAATACCGCCATCTATGCATATGCGCCTCTACATACAAAGATTTAAGTGTATCGATGTTCACTTGTATACCTATTGGACGTATTTGAATTCTTATTTACCGACAAGCATTAGAGTCACATTCCTATAATATCGAGTTTAGGTAAGAGACAGCTTAAGAATTAAGATTGAGAACTTATTTAAACTTACGGTGTAAGTGAATGCACGGCTCCTCGGTAGCTCAAGTGGTTGAGCAACTGTCTAGTAAACCGGACGTTGTGTGTTCGATCCGCACCCGGGGAGAATTTTTTCTCGTTCTTAATTATTTCTCCAAAGAAAAATTTCTTGAAAAAGAAATTATGTGGATTTGTATTATCAGTATTTTCTATACCTTATATATTGAGAAAGAGCATGAATGAATGGTAATAGAGAGTGCTTGTATGAAAAGTACCGCCATCTATACATATGCACCTATAGATACAATGATTAAAGTGTATCGACGTTCCCTTGAATACCTATTGGACGTATTTGAATTCTAATTTACCGACAAGCATTCGAGTCACATTCCTATAACTTTCCAAATATTGTTTAACATGTCAAAAGAGAGATTTATAGAATTGTAATTATCTGACTTATTGACATTATTGAACGTGACATGATCCACGCTATAATAAGTTGTCCTATTTTTTTTTTTTAAATTTAAAAATTTGTTACTTTAAAAAATATTGTATTTTGTCGCGTACAATATCATAGCTACACGTTTGTGGGCCCCCTCTTTTTGGGCCTCCTGCAGATGATTGTAGAGGGAGGGAGCAAAGAGATAAGCAAATAAACAGCTAATAGGAGCTCTCTCTCTGGCTGGAACGAGCAAGGACGAAGGTCGTACACATGCAACGCGCTTTTCTTCCGTTCTTGCAAAAATAAAAACGCTAATACTAGTTTCTCGATTTTTTACTTCGTGCGCATTCTAAGACCATAGAATCCTACGCAACAGTTTTGGTATCAGAAGTGGGATGGTCATCGCTATTAAATAAGAATCAAATGTTTTTCTTGGTTACTGTCAACGGTAGAGTATCGACTTTCACGATTTTCAAAAAACACACATAGTGTCGTGCCATAAAGTAAGCAAGAATCTGCTACGAGAGGAATAAGTGGAGCCAAGAGTGGCTGAAGCACAAAAAAAAGCAACTTTAATCAAGGACCAAGGTGGATGATACCGAATACTACGATAAATATTAAGCAAACAAGGATAATAAATATCTTGGTTGCCATCATTCTAGCCAGGCATATGGTAAGTACTTGAGATTTATAAATAAACAAATATATTTAACTGTCCCATGGGTTCTGTTAAAAATTTTTGTGCGTTATAAATTTATTTCTTCGCTATATTGGTTTTTTGTTCGGTATTTTCCTCGTAGTATCGGTGGTACGTTATAAGAGTAATTTATCGTGTGTCAAAAAGATTTCGGATCGTAAAAATAAATTAGTTAGGTTGAAAGTAAGAAAATAATGAATAAATAAATAATAAATTAGACACACTATAAATGTTAAAGTAAAGCAGGCTTATTATCGTGAAATAAAAATGCAAAGAATCATACAGAAATTTACTTATAAGTGTCTAAGCGCTCTCATACAGACAGGAAATAGAGGAAACAGAAGAAAATAATAATAAAGAATCTATGATGGAAAATTTTGATGAAGCGCAAAGTGATGTAATAAGTGTTAGGGAGGACAAAATTCCCTTATATCTGGACAACGAGTCAGAATCAGAAATAGTGACCGTATTTTTATAGCACAGTTCCAAAAACTTAAATGGAATTGAAAAAAGTGGGCAAAAAAAAAGCGTATGCTAATGTTAAAATTCTTTAAAAAAATGAAGCCAGGGATAATTAGGAAGAAAGTTTTACAAAGAACGTCATGCATAGTGGAGGTGGGTGCAGAATATTTAAACAACATAAGAAACAACATGGCGAATATGTCACCCTTGAAGAATGCATATTTTACAGCTGGAAATGGGATGAGCAAAATTTTAAGGGACGTAAATACAAGATAGGTTCAACATTAAGGATACACAAAATACGCTTTAACATGCGTTCAGACAAGGAAAAAAAAAAGTGGTGCAGCAAACAGCACAGCAATGTGTGACACAGTTTTTGGAGGAAACACTAAAATAAAACTGTAAAAAATTAGTACTTGGCCATAAAAACAATTGGGGCTTAACGTCAAGTACGTTGAAAGAGGTAAGAATATATGGGGGACAACAAACGGGAATCCCAAATTTTTTGGGTGCGGGGATGCATGATGCTGAACCCAGCTATGAACCCACAGGCCCAAGTAATGAAAGGGTAAGAGGCCAACTGATAGCACCGTCATCTGACTGGCCATTTCGAGATAATAACATAAACGGGGAATACATTTTGCAAAAGCAGCAATATCAAGCGCAGCCAAATCCAACTTACATAAACACCATCATGAGTTTACAACGAGCAGAAAACACGTACCCTGTTAGCATGCATTATAGTACACTGTCCTATATCAATAGCGTGGTGAGTGGCATTCCTATATTTAATAGAGATCCAATAATCTTTCCGTTTTTTTAACAGATGGTGAGGACAGCAAATCGAGCAGTTTTGTATCAATATAAAAAATACTTTATAGGTATACTAGGCGGTTAACTTAGTGAGATGGTGTTTAATACTGTAGACGCATTTTTACTCGCTCTATCACGGCGATTCATTAGCATAGAAGACATTCATACACAGCTGGCCCAACTTAAGTCACTGACTCAACTAAACAGTGAGTCAGTTATTCGCTACTGCAGTCGGGTGCAACAAGTGCATAATAAAATAATGATAACTCATGATGCCAACCTACAGCTGTCCCAAATTCAGAAAACTGACCTCAAACAATCGGCAGATAGAGAGTCAGCAAAACAGTTTATTTATATGTTAAAAGCACCATACAGTTGAAACGTGGCTGGGGTAAAACATGTAACACTGGAGAAGGCCGTTGAAATGGCTATAGACGAAGACAACGAGTTAGTCTACATTAAATGGCACCCAATAATTTCAGCACTTAGGCAACACAGGAGAGTTGCTTTGGTAAGAGAAATCCAAGGATAGGCATCGTAATCAGCGATGCGCCAGAGAGAGAGAGTGATACAGACGAATGGAATGGTATCAAAAATGTTAAGTGCTGCTCAAATGGTCAAAAGCACTGTCTGCACTCTTCCAGTGTATGCGGATGGAGGTACTGTAAGAAAAAAAAAAAAAGAGATCCCGATAGGCCCAAAAGAGAACCACCCAAGAGACTAACGAAGATGGAGGACAAAAATGGAGAAAGATCTGCGTACAATGATCAGGCACCTAATGTGCAGTACAGCAATCTTGACCCCAGAAATTACCATAACAAATTTAATAGCAACACATTTAATTATTATTCTTATAATAATAACAATAATAATAATAATAAAAGTAATAATAGAAACTTAATCAGCAACAATAGTCGTCATCGAGCGAATAATAACAGGAACAACAGTAGGCCATTCGAACAAAATCAAAATTTTAATGGTTAAAATAGAGTAAATAATTATTCACACAATTATAATTATAACAATTATAATCAGCAACGGAAAAAAAACTTATAATAATTATGCACCTGGTAATAACAACTATAAGAATCATAATTAGCAACGAGAAATTAAATATAATAACTACTTACCCGATACAAGCAACTATAACAATTATAATCAGCGATGAGAACATAATTATAATAATTACGGACCCAGAAACAAGGGTTACAACCTCTAGAATGAGAGAGAAAAGCAAAATAGTCAATGAAATCATGAGAAAAATGTGAAAACAGATGGGTCACACGCAGAAAACTTAAACTCCCAGGATGCTTAATGTGCTTCCTAAGCGTCATACATTCCCTAGTGGATAGGAAGATAACAAAAACACTCGACAGCAAAAAAACGGCAAGCGTACAGGTAAGAAAGTCACAAGCTTTCGAGAGTTAATATAATAACAAGGAGAGATAATTTGCCTTAAAACAGCCCTCAAATAGAAGAAGGACGTAACAATAACGAAAACTAGCCTCCACGTGAAGCAGAAAAAAATATATTTCTAGCAGATAGGACACCCTCTTCGGTATTTATGACAAGCACTCAACTAAAAGGTGGAGAAGCAGAGTCTTACCCAGATACAGGAGCTATAATTTTTATTATAAAGTAAGACAGTATTTCTCCAAATGCATTCTTTAACGTGAAAAACGGAGTTAAGATTGTGGATGTTACGCACAGAGATTGTAGCACCTGCAGTGTAGTTGAAACACCACTAAATGGCCTAATGTGTAGGTTGCATGTGGTCCCACGCAATTTCCCAATAGATAGAGAAGGGATAATTGGATGGGACAATTTTAAGTTATATAAAGGTCACATAAGCGCGAAGGAAAATATTTCTTACGTAAGAGGAATAAAAATTACTTGAATCGAGCCAGAGATGCTTGAAATTCTTGCCAGGTGTAGGCAAGTTATATATGCCCACGTCGGGATTAATAGCAAAAAAATTAAAGTAGGGTGGATTTCTTTGCGAAGAATGAGAGAAGTAGTTTTATTCGGAAATTTTATAGCTTAAAATAACGGTGGAAAAGCTTATGCTGAGTGTTTAAACACAGTAAATGAAGCAATAAGCATACATGTACCAAAAATTGAGTTATGGGAATGCGGAGTGATGTGAGAGGCCGATCCATTTAGTGTCAAAGGGAATGACGCTCAGGGCATTAATCAGGCAATGATAAGACTTTTCGATGCAAATGGCCAAGAAAGAAAGAAATTTAATAAAGTTGAATACAGCGTTACAAATTATCGTACAAGCGATGGGAGCAATGGTGTTTTCAAGATCACTAACAATTTAGACAGTTTGTCGCATAAAGGGAAAATATCAAGAATCGATTAAATAGTACAGCTGATTGATGTTTCAAGCTGCAATGAGCAGGAAAAATCGCACATCCAGAAACTCATAGGGTATAATCCATTGTTATTTGGCCTAGATGGAGAACCACTGAAAGCAACTCATATAATAAAACACCGCATCATAACTATGACTGGAAAGCCCGTGACGGCGGGGCGCTATAGGTACCTACTAACGCTAAGGAAACAGATGAATAAAGAGATAGAGAAGTTGCTCGAGCAAGGAATCATCAAGCCTTTGAAATCGCCATACAATTCTAACATGTGGATGGTACCCAAACATGCAGGGCCGGACGGGGAGAGGTGTTGGTGCGTGGTAACTGGTTTGAGGCAACTCAACAAAATTACTGTAGGAAGTTGCCATCCCTTACCATTCCAAAGCGATATACTTAAGCATTCAGCGTTAGCGATATACATTACAGTAGTCAATTTAAATCAGCGATTTTTCTTAACAGAAATTCATGAGGATGACGCACACAAAACAGTGTTTTCTGGACCAGACGGTCATTATCACTATAAGAGAATGCCAATGGGGGGTACGGACTCGCTCAACACATTTTTAAGAGTGATGTCACTCGCGTTGATGGATCTACAAGGGCATAAAATCGAAGTGTATTTGGATGACATCATGATGTTTGCTCCAAACCTCAAATAGCACAGAAGGCGTTTTATTGGACTTTCAAAGCAGATTGCTCAGCCGCTCTCAAAACTCTTGAATAAAGGAATAGAGTTCAAAGAGAAGAGAAGCAGGAGCAAGCTTTCAGAACACTATCTTGCGCATTATGTAGTGAGCTGGTACTCATTGCACCTTATGTAAAGAAGCTCTTTATAGTTCCAACAGATGCGTCAGACTACGCAATAGAAGCGATATCAAGCCAAGGCGAATTGAGGAAAGATAGACCGTGTTAATATGCTTCACAATGCCTTCAAGGGATAGAATTACGCTACCCAACGTATGATAAGGAACTGTTGGCTATAGTGTTTGCAAAAGAACAGTTTCAGCCGTACTTAGATGGGCGCAAATTTACAGTGGTCATAGATCATGAGCCACTCAATCATTGTCATACGTCAAAGAAGCTTGACTTAAGAATAAATAGGCTAAAAGCGAAACTACGAGGCTACGAGTTTGATGTTGTATATCTGCGAGACATTTCAAACAAAGCATCAAGATGTACTCTCTTAAAATTCAGTAATAGAAGAAAGAGAAGTAAACACTGAGCAGCCGCGCCAAAAATTGTATCAGCTGGCGGACGAATAGGAGAAAAAAGGTCCAGCCAAGAGCGATGGGCCTCCAGCAGTACGGGGCTCAATGATTGGGGCTGGCAGCAAATACAAGCAAGCTTGGTGGTCGAAGAGGCGAGGAGAGTGAAAGGCACCCAAGAGTTAACGGAAACAAACGAGGTAGCAGAAAGTGTTTTATCTTGGGTTGATACGAATCATAGTATAACTAAAAAACTATCTGTCCATCAAACTTCAGATAAGACGTTTTGTGAATATAAAACAAGCTCATATGACAAAAGGAGCTTGTACGTCCTTCAAGTGTGCGCGTGTGTGTTTAAGCTTTGAGGTGAATACTTTATAAAATGCTGACACAGAATACGGCCAGCCTCATTGTGAAAATGCATGTATGTATAAATGAATAGTTACTCGCTCATTAATTGTTAAATTCTGATAATGTATACTAATTAGGAATTTGCAATTTACACATTACTTCGTTATGTTTAAAATTGATTTTTAAATCTTCAGAGGGATTAATTTTAAAATTTAAAACTGTCTGTCACAATTGAACTTGTATTTGGCGTTCTTATGTTGCTGATACGTGCTTTTATCATCATTGACACAAAAACTCAATCGCACTTGTCAGAATATGCGATTGATACTGTTGTATTGTTACTTTCTATTATGTAAAATTATAACACGTAACGTCATCGTGCAACTGTAAATGCAGTCTGCAAGAACATCGCTTATTGGTTGACCTTACTTAACCAAAGGCATCTTGTACTCGCTCTGATGCTATGAAAACGCACCACTAAGAGAAAAAAGCGTTTTTTTTACGTCTGTCACCTGTCCACTAAGAACTAAGTAAACCCTTGACTCTCGAAACTCGTAAGTACCTTTTACACGTAAGGCTGAGGCAACTCAATTCCGTATCAAGAATATCAAAACTATCAGACTACGTTAAGGAGTGAGGTACAGCAAAGGAGGCCTGCCGAAAGTGATTCCAGCGATAGCAGAGAAAGTAGAAATCGCAGCATCTCACTGGCCACAAACTCGTTTGTGTAGTTGAAGGACACTCTGACGGTTACAGCACGAAGCATTAGGGAAATCTGAAGCAGCAGCAAGAATAATCATTGATAAATTTAAGTAAAATATCAGTAATAAAATTCACGCTAAACCTTGTTAAAGTGACCCCATTGAATTGTATTTAAAAGAACAAATTATTATTATACTGCTTTAATAAAAAAATACAATAGTTGCCTATGTTATTTAAGTAAAAAATACTATTTAGTACAAAAAAAGAACAAATAAAGCTCACGAGCTAAAATATAAGAACCCCACGAATGGCACTTAAATAAAAAAGTTCAGACCAAACTCTGGACAAATCAGATCCTAACAGAAGCATTGAGACACTCGGAAAAGGTTTTTTTAAAGGCAGAGGTGTTAGTGCGTTGGAAAGGGCTAATTAAGCACGAAAAAGGTCGAAGGAAGAGGAGAGTGAAGGAGAGAAACCACAGTACAAGCATACAGCAAATGAGCCTCTTACTGATGGTACTTATGAGTGTAATAAAAGGGTGCAAGAAAAAAACGATTATGTAAGAGACAGAAAGAACATAAGCACAATATGGGAATAGAAGGCACAGATTTGGATACATGAGACGATGATGTTAAAAAAATGACAAGACTGATCACTAAGCAGGGGAGGATCCTGTTTCCCAAGGAATGATGGATGGAACATAAGGTTATATTACAAAAGAACCGGGGTTTTAAAGAAGAGTAAAAATGACGAGTACACCAGCAGTAGTTCTTATGAGGGAAAGAAAGCAAAAATTGCGCAAGAGACAACTAGAAACATTAAACAGACAGAAGCCGAATTTTTCGATTACGCTGACAATAATAAAATAATTACGAAAAAAATAATAACAGCTAATTGTGATACGCCACAAGCGTCAAATAGTACAATGGTATAAAACGCGAAATAGAAGGAACGTAGGTTAGCTAAGCCCTCAATGAGCGCAAAGACAAACTTTGGTCCAACAAGAGAAGCCGACAAGAAACCGGATGTACACGATTTGTTGAAGGGAAGATCAGACAAACTGTGGGCGCAAGTTATGATTGACGTCAGAAGGCAAAATATACAGGGAAGGCCGGAAACAGGACATGATGTGTGGGAGCCTAATGAAAAACCCGTAAGGATCCTGCCTTGGCCAAACCACCACCCTCACCAGACCTCCACCAATGGCTTAAAGCGATTCTAAGCTATTAACTTACAAGAGTACAATGACAATAATAATAACAATATAAATAATGTTTTTTATAATAATGATAGTGATATATATAATACGAATAATAATAATAATAATAATAACAATAGTAATAATAATTGTAAAAATGATAATAGAAAAGCTATTGTTAAAATAATGATGAGAGTAAAAGTGCTTTGCTTGACGCAAGGTAAGATAATATGTTTTACTGGTATTTGAACGTTTACAAAGTAACAAAAAAACTACGGAATTTTAAAAGAATTTTAGTCAACATATTGTTATGCTGCAAGTAGTAGAAAAGAAAGTCGTTTTGTGGTACCCTAGGAAATCAGAGACTGTATAACCCTTTTTGGAGGCAGGCGTACGGACTCTCTCCGAGTTAAGAAAAGGGAAAGGGTTACTTTCCAATTACCTTTACATTCGGGAAAAAGTGTTAGCAATTAACTAGCTTACAAATAAGATTATTGCAGTATGTTTATGAAATCAATAATGCGATATAAAAAAAGTAACTCTGTGAATCAGAAGCTTGCGAACTTAAATGGTAAAAATGAGGTAATTTTTTAAAGGTAACTAATGTTGTGTACCAGGTTTGTTTTAGTGACTATGTAATGTTATAGTTTACTAGTGGTGTAGTGTATACTGGTTGTTTGTGATGATTCTGGCTTTAACTAATGTTTTTGCTTGCTTCAATGTATTAATTCTTAGCTATCTTAATGTTAAGCTTTATGTTAATCTAAAATTATATTTACTTTCCATAGTTTATTTTGAGTATTCCCAGTTAAATTTTTGTATTCACGATTGTCAAAAAATATTTTGTTTTACCTTTTTAGTCAGAATAGGCCAGCGTTTATGTACATAAATCATAATTGTTCTGCAGGTATCAGTCACTTGCAATTTAATCACCTCTTTTTAAATGCACGTTGGTCTTTGCACAAGTTCCTTCGAAACAACATTCCTAGGGAATGTGCAGGGAACAAGAATTTTTTCATAATCTTAGTCTACTGACATTACACCCCCCTCTTAAACCTGTTTTTAGAACTTCTGAGAGAAAAAGGGTCTGGGAACTGCTTACTGTTTGTTAACAACTTATTTACCTAGTTTACAGTATGATAAATACAATTTACGTACAAGTGTAAGTTGTTTCTTTTTTATTTATATTTATTTATTGGTTTGGCATTTGCTCACGATGCCTTAAGGTACCGGCAAAACAATGGAGGACCATGTGGTGAGGGAAAAACAGTGATCAAAACTTGCACTAGAACCAATACCATAATTAGGGTTAGTAACGTTTATACGTGTCATCGTAAAAAAAATTTTATTTTTGTGTATAAATGGGGCTGTGCCTCCTCTTATCCCCCCATAACCCTTTAAATCTGGTATTAGGGTTTTAAAAAATAGTCCTGAAAGCAGTTTGCTGAGTACCTATTCTGGAGAAAAGTAGTACATTGGGTTGTGCAGTACTCTTTTGTGGGTTGTTATGAAATGCCATAAAGAGGCGCCTCTTTTAAGTTGGGGTCTTGGATTTTGAAAGTAGTTAGGTTTTTTTTCTCCATGTAGTCTGGTACGTGAATTTGGTACTGCATTTCAGTCTCTTTTTGTGGTTTGAGGTTCCTATTTCTTTGGTGATTCGGATGATTTTGTCCCACAAAAATCAACAGTTGACTAAGTGTATTCCAGACTGCACCAAGCATACGTAATGACCATTCATAAGTTTGGTGTAATAAGTAGCTATTGATTAGTCCTTCTGCTATGGTTCTGATTGTGTAGATAATGAGGTAGATGACTTGAAATCTTGCACTAGCGTTGCCAAAAGCAGTTAGTTTTTCCCATACGCACTTCCAGGCATTGTCAGCTAGCTTCTACAGTGATGCTTGGTTGAGGAGCCTGAAAATAGAGCTTCGATGGTCAATTGCTGATTGCCCGTGCATATCTCAGGCAATATCATTAAGAAGCGCTGGCGGCTCGATTGAATAAATTATTTGATCTCTCATTTCTGTCGCTTTTTTCTGTTGCTCACATCTCTGTTGCTATGTTTGATCGTTCAGCATATTGCCAAGTTGTCTTTGTCATCGGTTTTAAAGCTTTGGGGGTCCTCACTTCTGTTAGCGTGTTTCTACACGATATATACTTGATACTATTTGCTCTTTATCTTGTACAGTTAAGGAAATAAAGAATTGCATGCGATTCTTGTTCCATATCTCTTGAATACTTCTGTACAAGGTGTTCAAAATATAGTGGTACCGTAGCTTTTTACTGGTAGCTCGGTGGAACGGTTTTTTTTATTCACCAGAGTCACCTCAACGGGTATGCACTCGATGATTCGAATGGCTTCCCTAGTGACAGTAGCCATGTAGCCAGGCCCTTTGATAATGGTGTAGATGAACTGGTCAGGGAATTTATCAGCTATGGCAAGAGCGTTCTTCAATGTCATGCGTTTAACTCTACAGCGTTGTACCATAATATCACGGTACAACGATTTCACTTATGATCTGACCTGTCTCTCAGCATAAGCAAATTTTGAGTTTATGTACGCCAAGAGATCCATATTTTTGGGATTTATAGATCCCTTAGCTACCAAAGTCTGTCACTTTCGCGTCTGAAAGATAATAAGTTTGGGGTGTTTGGTCTAAGTTACGCTGTATCTGCAGATTTGGTCCATTTTATTCTTTGCTAAAGCGAAAGTTGTATCTTCTGATTCAAAAGAGTAAATAACTTCTCTCCATGGATCGGTAGGGTCTTCGGTACGATCAGCTAGTCTTTCGAAGAGAACGTTGAATGTCTGGAAGTTGCAATTAGTTTGAGGGAGAACGTTCCAGTAAGTACTACTTTCATTTCGATTTGTTCATTGGCCTGTACTTAGAGAGCAGCATGTATCAGAATCCAATATCATTTTATCTTCAAGCAAGTAGACTCTAGCATAATATTCCTGGACATTCACTTAAAGCGTGCTTTGTACTATTACGTCGCTCCAAGAGCCGTAGAGATCTGCGTTAGAGGCTCCTTTGCAACCTCCATCGGACATAAGTGATCCTGCAAAGGTGGTGAAGGAACTAGTAGTTTTGTTGATCCCAACTCCTTGCAGGACTAGCAGGTCCTTACTGTTTAGCCCAGAGTTGTATATTCTGATGCATTTCTCTCGGTCTATCTCGTCAATGCAGCTTATATCTCTATTATGCACTGCAGAGCTATGAGAATGCCTACTACAGTGACGAATGTGACGTTGAATTACCACCTAACATTGTACGACGTGCGTCTGCCGTAATTATTTACTTATAGCAGCTGCATGTGACGCTTCGTACACTTCACTGTGTCCATCAGGATATCTCAAAGATCAACTTCTAGCAATTGTAGGGTGGTAACGTTTACAGTTTGTGCGCCACAGTCGTACCCAACAAACTATGGTGCTACTGGAGCAACGAAGAATATCAACACGCAGAGAAGCTTCATCTTTTTGGCTGTAATCACAAAGGGTTATAAACTAGATAACTAAGGTTTATTAGACCAAGAGAGAAAGAAGAGGAAGAGACAGAAAAAAAGGCGGGAATTCAAAAAGCGAGCCCAGCGATGTTCACTAACCCACAGCCTCAGAGCTTTTGCTATCTGATTTGCTGGGTTTGTTTTGCTCAAGGTCTATTTTCGATAGTCGTAACCTATTTGCATGCACTACTCTATATAAATTACCAACGAGTATTTTCACCGTTTCTTTACTTAATATTTCTAAGACCTCATGGTGTCCTGAAAAATGGTCTTTGAACTTACCCTTTTTGACCCCTTTTAATCAGAAGACATAATCGTCTACATTAAATATTTTTTCATTTACCTTTCTATCATAATAATCTTCAGATTTAAGTTTTGAGCTTACTGAATTTGCATGTACTACTTTCCTTATACTAGTTAGCTTAGTTACTAAATTTATGATGTAATCGTTATAAAAAGGTAGGCAATCTTCTTCTCTCAGTGACGTAAGCGATGGCAGTGTGGCTCATCTTCCAAATACGATTTCATAAGAAGTCTGGTTGGTAGATTCTTGTATACAAGTATTGTTATTAAGGATGGCCAACGTCACTCATTGGTCCTATTCGTTTGCTGGGTTTGTTATGCTTAAAGTCTATTTTTGATAGTCATAACCTATTTGCATGCACTACTCTATGTTCATTACCAACGAGGATTTTCACAGTTTGTTCATCAAATATTTCTAAGACCTTATGGGGTCCTAAAAAATGGTCTATAAATTCATCCTTATCGACCTCTTTTGATAAAAAAACATAATCGTCTACATTAAATATTTTTTCATTTACCTTTCTATCATAATAATCTTCAGATTTAAGTTTTGAGCTTACTGAATTTGCATGTACTACTTTCCTTATACTAGTTAGCTTAGTTACTAAATTTATGATGTAATCGTTATAAAAAGGTAGGCAATCTTCTTCTCTCAGTGACGTAAGCGATGGCAGTGTGGCTCATCTTCCAAATACGATTTCATAAGAAGTCTGGTTGGTAGATTCTTGTATACAAGTATTGTTATTAAGGATGGCCAACGTCACTCATTGGTCCTATTCGTTTGCTGGGTTTGTTATGCTTAAAGTCTATTTTTGATAGTCATAACCTATTTGCATGCACTACTCTATGTTCATTACCAACGAGGATTTTCACAGTTTGTTCATCAAATATTTCTAAGACCTTATGGGGTCCTAAAAAATGGTCTATAAATTCATCCTTATCGACCTCTTTTGATAAAAAAACATAATCGTCTATCTTAAATATTTTTTTATTTACTTTTTAATAATAATACTCTTCAGATTTAAGTTTTGAGTTTACTACATTTGCATGTACTACTTTCATTATACTACTGAGCTTAGTTACTAAGTTTATAATATAATCGTTACAAGTAGGTTGGCAATCCTCTCCTCTCAGTGGCGTGGACGATAATAGTCTGGCTCATCTTCTTAATACGAGTTCATAAGGAGTGTGCTTGGTAGATTCTCGTATACAAGTATTGCGATTAAGGATGGCCAACTTTACCCATTGGTCCTTTTTGTTGTCGCTATTGGCGTATTGCTTAAAAAATTCACCAAGTGCATGATGTGACCTTTCCTGGGATCCGTTAAACTGCCGATGAAAGGCTCTGATCTTTACTTTTTTTAATTTTGAAGCGTTTGGCAACCTTCTGCATCAGATCACTCAGAAAACTCCTCCCCTGGTCTGTGACATTGACTTTAGGTGCTTAAAAACTGCAGATAAAACGTTTCACAAGTGTGCCGGCGCATAGGCGATTGTTGCTAAAGTGGCGTCTTTTAATGGTACTGGTAGGCAAAACTTGGAATGTTGGTCCTGCATTGTCAGTATATACTCATTTCCGTTCTTTGTTTTCAGTAACTGGCCAACAATTTCCAGAGCTACTTTATCGCATACATTTCCAGATTTATCGGTTATTAACATAGGTTGTTTGGTCTTTATCCATACTAATTTTTTCAGTTGACATTCTAAGCACTGTTGAATGCGTCTTTAAATGTGGTGAAGTTCTTCCCAGTAATATTCCTACCGTATACGATTAAATGCCTTAGACAAATCTTGGTGGCCTTCGATAGGAGACTTGTGGGCTTCGTAAAATATTTTGTCTTTATCATTGTTGTCAGCATAAGCTAAAACATTTTCAGAACTTATAACCTTATTACCGCTGTCTAAGAACTTGTCCTTTAATAAGTGAATCACTAGTGACCAATCCAAGTTCTATATGGTCTGGCTCTTTATACTTAATGTGCTTATATGTTTTTCAATCAGTCTCATCTTAAGCCTTTTATAAAGCATCTTTAATCTGGTTTTGATTATTAACTGTAATTTCTCTCCCTTTTTAGTAAGGCAAAGCACGATTTGATACCTGTTAATAGTAATTTTTTTCATACTGATGCTTTCTAACTCTGTTGGACGAGGTGCAACTATTTTATTGGCTTAAATGAGCCTGCTAGCACCTTCCTCGAGAAGTTTACCAGCTGTGTCTGAGAAGTACTTGGTCACGGAAGAATAGGATTGTAACACCTTGCCGACGGTTAGCCCAAGCAGCAGCGCTATTACATTTCTCCTCCCGTGGAGCGGCAGTGGGAAGCTCTCATGGGTGTTACGAATGTAGTGGTTTGCTTACTACAGCTTCTATTTCCAAGTTCCACAGTTGAAACACACATGCTCTCACGAGGGTATCCCCGCCCCCACTCCTTGAGCGCTCGGGCTTCTCAACGTAACGAGGCCCCACGCTTGCTCTCTTTGCCTACAGACCGGTGTGCAAGTAACACCTGCGGGAGAGCTTGTTTTCTGCTGCTGAGTCGGGTCAGTTTTTCAAGCACATCATGCTATTAATTAATGCTATATTTAATAATTATGTGTTACCTCTCTACTTTTGCTGCTTGAGATGTAATTCTTCTTATCCTCGTCTTGGTAAACCTAGTTCTACATTCAAGACAGTTCCTTTCTCTTTAAATCAAAATCAGCGTTTTCTAGTTGTATTTTAACATTAATGTTCTTTTTTCCATGCAACTTGACAATAATAAAGGAATGTAAATTGTATTTTTTTTGGATAAATGTAGTGGAATGCTTTTGCTAAAATAATAGTTGTTCGTTGATTTAAGATACGCATCCGACTTCTTATTTTGTCATTGCTTCCCTTTGGATAACAATTCATACCACAATACTAATTAAATCGTAATCCTGCTGACGCTCTCTGCTCGAGACTTCCTTCAATAAGTTTCGAGTGAGCTAAGCAGTTCATTAAACAGTACTTTACATTATCATGTTGATATTCCAATAGCTCTTTTGTTTTGACGAAATAGTAAAATTGTTAGCTTATCCTTAGTTTCTGATTCATGTCAGTGCTCATGTTCTGCAAGGATGTTTCATTGCTGTTGAGTGGGGGTCATCAGTTCCATTTTCTGACTGAGTCGTATTGCTAGATAAAGGGTCACTGAAGTCGGGCTGCAAAAGAGGTAGGACCTTTTTGATGAGCCCTCATTTTTTATTCACCTTACCTTGCTCTACTGTTTCTTGGTCTTATGCCTTTATTTGATCGGTAGTGGATTTTTCAGTGATTGTAGTTTTCTCAGGGCACCCTCACTTTTCAGAGATTTAACTGCAGGCTTCTTCTTTATCACGTGGTATTATCAATTAATTAGGGTCATTGACAATTATAAGGTTGTTATTATCATCTTGTTGAGCCACTTGTCACCTAGTTACAATACTAACTTGAGCAAGGGGTACGGGGTTCTTTGATAACGCGTCTGTGGGTGCGTTTAACCAACTGGAACGATGGATCGTTTCATAGTCATACTCATAGAGTTTAAAGCTCTACTTTTGCATTCTTGTATTAAGATCTGGGGTTTGGGACCATACCAAGGGTTGATGATCTGTTACTATCATAAATTTGCGGCAATATAGGTAGGGACGGAAAATCTGCACCAAATGCAATACTGCAGGAGCTTCTTTTACATAGGTGTCATAGGTGTTGTTCCGGCCCTCGTAAGACATGCAAAGTTTAGGCAATCGATCGATTACTCTCAAGTTTTCTTTAATAAAAGAATACCACCTATGGCGTAACCGGACGCGTGGCATGTTATTATCAATGTCTGATTTAAGTCTGGAAATTGCAAAAGGGGAGCAGTGCACAAAGCGTCTTTGAGTCTCTGAAAAGCGTTTTTTTCTTCGTCATTTCAATGAAAGCTTTAATTGCTTCAAAGAAGCTTGCCTAATGTCTTGGCTTTCCTTGCGAAATCTTGAAGAAAGTATCTGAAATATCTGGCAAATCCCAGATATTGCTTCCCGTTCTTAAGATTTTTCAAGGAAGGGTATGATTTTACTGTTTCTTTTTTCTTGAGGTCAGGGTTAAATCCTTTTTTATTCAATATGTAGCCTAAGTGTTCTACTTTTTTATGCATTAGTTTGAATTTGCTGGGCTCAAATTTCCAGTTTGCTACGCTTACTCCTACCATTACTGGATCAAAGAGACATTCATGGTCTTCAAGGGTTCTCGCGTAAATGACTATGTCATCAATGTATACGAATACACCATTGCCGAGTTATTTGTCAAGAGTTCTTGTCATAGCGGCCTGATACTCCAATGCTACATTACGTAAGCTGAAGGGCATCCGGGTGAACTCGTTATGCCCATTGGAGGTCGAGAGCGCGGTTTTGTGGGCGTCCTCCAGGTGCAGCAGGATTTGGTAAAAGCCTTACTTACAACCAATAACTGTATCATACTTAGAGTTCCTGACATGATCGAATACATCCGTTATGTTGGGAAGTGGGAAATTCATTGGTATGGTCTTTTAATTAGGCAGTCTAAGATCGAATACTACTCTTTATTTATGGGCGCCGTCCGCGCTCTTTTTGGGTACAATATATAGAGCTGTACCGTAACCCGATTGATATCGTCTTACTATACCATTTTCAAGTAATTTCTGCACTCAACGCTCTACTTCTGCCTTTAATGCATGAGGTAGCCTGTATTGCTTCGTAACAACCGGTACGTTGTCAATCGTGGGTATACAGTGGGTCGCTATGTTAGTTGCCGTAGGTTCAGCTCCTTCAATGTGAAAACTTCTGTAATGTCACTCAATCAGCCCCCTAGCTTGAGCTATTTTACTGGCTTCAAGCGATGTTAGATTTATTAGATTTTCTTGCTGGTCAACCTTAGACTGGTAGTTGTTGGTATTACTGTTGGAGGTTTTTTGAAAAAGGAAACGGAGATTGATGACTCTCTTAGTTGTGAAAATCTAGATGACGAATTTTGCAGCTTTGGGAAAAGGTAGACATTCCGCAAGTTAACTGACAAGCTATATGACAAATGAGATATTGCTGATATGGGCAGCAGTGGAGCCGGTATCTAAGAGAGTCATCAATCTCCGCGTCATCGGGCGTAGCATCATCTAATATTGTCTCTCTGTCAGTAGGTGGTTGTATCTTTTTGTATCCTATACTAAGGGAAACTCTTTTACCCTGTAAAATAAGCAATTTATTGCAAAAATTAATCCTCATCTTATTGCAAATAAAGAGATCCGTGCGTAAGATTCCTTCAAAGGGTAGTTTTTTAATGTTTGGTATAACTCGAAGAGTGATCTCTAAAGCTCCTAGGCTGATAACTGTGTTTCCGAGAATTTCCACTCGTTTCGGTCCAACGCTACTAATTACCCTCATGTCGTTTGCGTTGACGTGGTAACTTTCCAGGGCTTGACTATTCTTAATTATACTAACTTCTAAGCTGGTATCCATCAGAAGCTGTCTGGTTAGTTTGTATGTATTAAAGTACAGAAACTTTTTTAGAGACTCATTTACGTTGGAGCAATAAGTTTCGCATAGACGTTTATTTAAATTCTGTTTAAATTTCGTGACTTGACCAGGGAACCTTAATAATTGTTGCTCGAAGCTCATTTCGCACTTTGTGTCTAAAAGAAAACTTATTCCTAGTATACCACCACAGGGAATGTTAAATGATTCCTCTACAACACGAATAGTATCCACGAAGTTGAGAGCCTTTAGTGTTATTGTGTCGGTGGATGACGTCGTGTCACCACCACCTACGCTGTGAAAATTCATTATTTCATTTCTGCTGATACAGACATTAGCTTGGACGCTCTCGCATTATATCAAGTTTTTGCGAGAGCCCGAATCAATCATTGAACTTATAGACTTGGTGTCTAACAGAAAATCTAGGTAGGACACATACTTCGGTTCTGGGTTTGACTCGAGAGAATTAATTCCTGCAGACTTTGATTCGTATCTACGAAGTGTGTTAATTCTTTGGGGGTACTTAGAGTCGCACTTATTACCCAAACGCCAGAGAAGTTTTCCTGTTTTATGCACTTATCATACTGTCGTTTTCTGCATTCCAGCGTAGTGTAGCTTTGGCTGGAGCAGTAGACGCAGATTTCACCGTCTGATGCAAGGTGTCCTTTGTTGTGGCATTGCGTACAACGTGGTTGAGTTTTGAATAGTGGCTAGTGCTGCCTGTAGTTGATAGCCGCGTACCCGACTAGGTTACATAATTAGCAAACTACGTTACTTATCGGGTAGTTACTCATCATATGGACCTGTCTTTCGCAAATAAAACAAGCTATCTGATTTCTGCTCGTTTTTGCACATGTCAAGGTGGTGTGACCTACGGTATTGCATAGCTGGAATGTTACCGGCTACGCACCAGCTTCTTCAGCATTTCTTTGTCCCAAGTATTTGAAGCACTTGATGGCAATGTAGCATCGTTTTCCGTATACTTCACAAGTGATAGGGACT
Source organism: Copidosoma floridanum (assembly GCF_036245765.1). NCBI lineage: Eukaryota > Metazoa > Arthropoda > Insecta > Hymenoptera > Encyrtidae > Copidosoma > Copidosoma floridanum. The sequence continues at coordinate 11,144,982 of NW_028321897.1, read as the reverse complement.
TCTTTTGGCCACTGTTCGGAAAAGTAGGGAGTATTGTCACTGCTAAGTATTGTAGGGGGTGGTTTGCACTTATTGACAGTGTGACCTTCCTGCTTATATAGCTGGCAAATGGTTCGAGACTCGCAGTCAGCGTTAATATGATCATTAGATTGACAGAATCGATGGTATGGGACGTAGAGCGGTTTTCTTGATTGTGAATTTACCCTTGCCTGGCCTCCTAATGCTTGCCTCGTTTGTAGTGCCTTTTCTATCTTAATGGCTCTTTTAATTGGGTCATGCATGGTTTCTTTCTCTAGTGTGTATAGTTTACTTTAATTTCTGGGTTCAGTACGTTCTTGAAACACTCTATCGCCCCAGACTGTAAGGACGTGACACATGTGGCCGAAACTACTCCATTATCCTTCAGCCTTCTTACTTCCAGTACTTTGTCTTCTAAATCGCATACTCTGTAAGGGTAGTTAGGCACTGTTTCTTAAGACTTTAAGAATTCATTACCCATCCCACCAAGAAGTTTATGTATTGTTTTTATGGGAGCGTAAATGGCCTAGATATGATTTTTTAATTCCTCAATGTTTTTGAAAATTACTTTCCTTATGGCAACTGGTGCTTCTCCTATTAGCTTACATCTAATCAGTTTCAAAAGGTTAGCTTCATTGGCCACGTTTACCATGTTCTTTGCTTTATCGCAGCTTTCTAAAAAAATACTTAACGGTATGTCCTTGTTGCTAAACTCTGGAACTATCTTTAAAGCGTCTTTTAAAGCAATTGCTTGTGCCATTGTTATTAGCTTGTTTGTGGACGGGTTGCGCTGAAGTAAATCTTCTGTACCGTCTTGTTTCAGGTTGCTGGCACTGGGGGTAGGGGGCCTAGGTTGGTGTGGTTCGATTTGGTCTTCCTGCCCATTTGTGCTTTCGTGAGTGGTATATATTGTATTATTAATATACGCTGTAGCTGTATCCTCTGGTTTGGCGAGATTGTTAAAGGGTGGCTCATCGTCAGATGGTGGAGCCTGTTGGCGAGTAATGCATCTATCGCTCATGGGGTAGGTAGAATTTAATATTTTATTACGCAAACTCAAGCTTGCGAACAGTGAAGTTAATTTATCTACGTAAACATTAATTTTAATTCAGAGGCACTCGACGACTGCGTGCAAGGTAGTGATGTACGTTCGAAGGTTATGAACTTGGTCGCACAGTGATGTGACTGTTGCCCAGCGGTCTTTATTGAACAGCTTGAAAGCATTTAGTTTATTGTTAACTCTAGAGAACGTTACAGTGTGTTGGCGTAGTGTATCTCAATTACGTCGTGTTTTGGCTTCGACTTGCTCTATGCGTATTTCCACCTCATGAATGTCATCCACTTCAAGCATGGTTACAACTGGAATATTCAAGAGCATTACTGCTTGGCTTGCCAACGCAGTTTTAGAGCCTTAATTTGTTCTCTGACAATGATAAAAGAATATTGTTCGTCGACACCGATAACATAGCATTTGTCTAGTTGTTATTCTTATTTTTGCTGAGTCCGCGAAAAGGGGCTTAGCAGTATCACTTCTGGTACCTCGGATATCTACTGGTCAATTTTTTATTAGTTAAGGTAGTAACCATAAGATTTTTCAAACGTAAGTTGGCTGGAAAAGGGCCACATAAGCTCTAAGCTATATGCTGCCTCTCTTAACCCTCTTTCAAAAACCTTGGGAATGGCGTCGAAAAATACCGGAGTAATGCAGCCGCAATCTAGTTTAAAGTGCCGTATCGTTTGGCCACAACAATAAATCAATTTCTCTATTTTATTGTACTCCTTATGCCAAATTTAAAATTCAATGGTACAACAATTTATTATTTAATAATAATTATTGTTTTTTTATTTTTCATCGATATAATTATATCTAGTATCATTTATTCATAATATTTCACCGTAGTCTGATCTATAGGTGTCTCCATGATCGCCGAAATCCCATAAGGCGTCTGTTAGCTTTCGTTCTCGCTAGAACAATGCCTTTATTTCTTTCCTCAAGGTTTTTAGGCGGTCGCGTATGTCCTCCTTTGCTGCTCTAATTCGCTAAACCGAGGCTTCTGTTTCTGCCAACAGTTTTAGAGGAATTCAATAATTCTGAGGGGCTGGTGCTTCTGGTGGCGCAGATATCTGCCCCACTGCCACAAGCGAAGCAGAATCTTACGGGCCCTTTTTCTGGCTTTTTTCTCGCCTTCGATTTTGTTTTACCCACAAGAGTTCTTGTTGACCTCTTTCCTTTGAGATCACGGGCTTCATGCTTCGCTTTTTCACTAAAAAAATGGTTGCGTGCTTGGGTTACTTACTTCTAAATTATTCATAAATTACTTACTTATTAATTTATTATTATCTTGTATATGTTTGCATGTGTGTTTTTTTTGTTATTATTATTACCTATTTATTAATTTACTTTTTTTTTAAAGAAATTAGTTTCAGGCTGGGACAAAAAAATAAAAGGGTTCTGAGGATAAAATTAATCAATTGATTTCATTTTTGTTTATTATTATCAATGTTTTGTTTGGTTTGTATTTTGGATTTGAAGTATGGGCTTTGAATCAAACAGGGTCTTGACATGCCCTAACTTCTGTGCTCAAGGTGCCTCAGGCAGTGACCGGCCCGTATACTATTTCCCTAATGTGATCGGTAAGTCAGGTGCAGTCCAGGATGGCGAGGGAGGTGTTCCTGTGTTGGACGACTCCAGGCAGCTTAGTAAGGTAGTATTTTTCTTTTTAAGGTCTTTAGCTCGAGTCTTATACTTGACAATTTCCCGGTTATGGCGGGAGCGTTGTGGTCAGACAAGGCGCTGGTGGAGGCCACAGTAGTGGTGTGTTTTGCTGGTCTTACCACTACCCGGGTGGGTGGTAAAATATTACCAATGACGCTGATTTATTGGCAACTCCATGGCAGCTGTTGACTCTGGTTTTTCTCTGTGGTGAGACGGAGGCACTTGTTTTGGTGCTGCACTCAAGTTAAAAATTTTTTCCCACGGAGGCAACTGATCCTCTATTAACTTCTGGAGGTAATTCTTGTAGTCTAGTGTCGCCCTGCGCTCCTTGTTAACCACTTCGCGGCAAGCTTTGCGGTATTATTACTTCAACTTCCTTTTGCTGACTTCGCATGTAGCTTCAAAGATCTGCTCGTGCGCAACCTCTTTTAGACTACCGAAATTCACTGTAGGGGGGGAGGGGGGAATTAAAACAAAGGATCGAAACTTTAATTTCAAGCTAATAGGCACAGAAAAAAGTAAGATCGTTGGCTACTTATTCAGTTTCTTAGAATTGAGGCCACGAGTTGCCTGAGGGCTGGGTCAAGGTGCTCTACTAGGGATCTTTGGCAACTAGTAAGCTCATTGACAAGGGTCTCAGATTTACCCAGGATAATTTCCATAAGAGGGGGGTCTGGGTTTCCTGTAAAATCTATTATCCAAGGCTCATTGGTAACTACCACTATCCTTTTTGTGGGTCGGACTGTCTGAATAGATCGTTTGAGGGTGCTTGGTCAGCTTAACCTACTCCAAATAGCCCCTGACTTCTTAAATTTTTTTACTTTCCCAGCTCGATGACCTGCCACTGGTAGAAAAAAATTGTATAATATGATTTCACGTACCAAGAATGGTCAAATAGTTGATTGTATAGTAAGGAGCCGCTAGACTCGGTAGCTGCCCGTTTAGTCTACACTAAACAAAACAATGCAATTCAGTGACACGATACGGCACTTCGACGCACGTATTTTGCTAGAGTTGCCTGGGTATGGTTCTGTGTACCGAGAATGAAGAATAAAAATAAAAATAAAAAAAGTATAAGATAGAACGTAACCACTGGACTTGGTAGCTGCCCACTTAGTCGACTTTCATCAAAACAATGCGATTCAGGGGCACTGTAAGACGCTCTGACATACGCATTTTGCTAGAGTTGCCTGGGTATGGTTCTGTGTACCAAAAATGGAAAAGTAAAAAAAATAGAAAGGTGAAAGAAAAAAAGACTATCCCGATACCTGTGTAACACAACAAGACCAATAATATCCTTCCGGAGCCTCCAAAATTCTTTGTTTCGTTGGCGCGACGTACTATTGCCAAAGGGTTAGTTCTAACTAACGACACAATACTTGTAAAAAAGCTACGACTGTTTAAACACAACTTAAAGACACTACTATGCAAGGAATATAACGATGCACTTAACTTACTCACGGTGCGACTTAAGTTAGTCAATTTTCTCTGGAGCGGCGTACCAACGGGTATATCATCATGTTTGTAACCCACCATGACTAATCGATTTCGTGATCACCTAAGTGCTCAAATTATTCTCACATTGAGAAAAAGACATTTTTTCAATATGTGCTCTATTTCTTAGTACAAATATAAGCTACTTTTTCTCTTAGTAAGAAGTACGTCCATAAACCTAAGAAACTGTAGAAAAATCGATTTTTTGGGTTTCTAGTTGCTGAAAATATTTGAAAATCATAAAAATAGTTTTATTTAGTATATCATTTAAAAAAACAAGTTTTATTTAGTATGTAGTCAGTGAGAGATCTTTAAAAGTATAGAGTCAATTAATTTCAACGGTTTACAGATCCAAGGATACAAGTATCACTTAACTTTGTCTAAAAACACAGTTTTGTATCTTTAACCTAACAAGCGTTCTTTGTAAATGAGTCTTACATGACGTACGGTTACTTGGGGTTACACGGCAAAATAATCTCATACCACAGTTCTTGTTGCCCCAAGTGACTGTGTGTTATGTAAAGCTTATTTACAAAAAGCTTTTTTTAAGTTAAAGATACAAATTTGTGTTCTTCGACAGAGTTAGGTGACACTTGTATCTAAAAATCTGTATAACGTTCAAGTTAATTGATTCTATACTTTTAAAGATCTCTTAGTGAATACAAACTACATTAAATTAATTATTTTGGAATTTTTTTGCAGTAAGAGGTATGCTGGTCTATACATGCAGACAGAGCAGGACGTATTTGCATGATAAAATAAAGGATTATCAGTAATAAGCTGTACATTATGATTCTCAAACATTTCAGCCACTATAAATTAAAAAAGTCAATTTTTCTACAGCTTTTCGAGGTTATGGACGTACTTTTACTTACAAAGAGAAATAATAGCTTATATTTGTACGTAGAAATTAAGCCAATGTCAAAAAAATAAATTTTTTAAAATGTTAGGATAATTTGAGCACTTTAATAATTATGAAGCCGATTAGTGATGGTGGCTTACACAAATTGTTGCCACCATACTGATCTTCTATTTAAGATTTTTTTAAAAGCGCACACAGCAAAATAAAGTATATTTGTTAAACTTGAATTGAAGATCACAAAAATTTAAATGTAGAATAGAATTGAAGGGGCACCAGTTAAATGGTTGACGCGTTTTGTCATACATATATATGTTTATAAATAGTGACTTATGCGGACCTCACGTGTTTCTAACATCTTGATAAACATACATATAAATATGTATATACCAGTGAGGCTAACGCCCCCCTGCGTGCTCCGCGCACCAACCCCCCATTACAGGTAAAAAGCTAGAAAGCACGAAAGAGTTGTTACATAAAGCTCTATAGCTTCTCTTAACGCTGTGGCCTCTGGGCTACGAGACTCTTGCCATTTACTTTTGTTGACAAGTGCTCTGTGACGTGTTTGGATATGTGTACATACACATATATATATATATATATATACGTTGAGCGCACGGTAGCTTAGTTGGCTAGGTCATGCTTCTCGAGGAGAGTGAAGGCGACCTTCTCGCTGCAAAAAATTGCCTAACTTCCCCCTCTTCCCTTCCTGCAATAAGAAACCTCTTATCCCGTTAGTTGTCCCTTTCCCATGTGCTAAGTGCCCATATCAGTGTCCTTATTAAAAAGTGCTGGACGTAGAGCACTATAATATAAAAAATATATATATACATGTATGTTTCAGTAGGGTTTCACTCCCCTTAGGCAATTAACATGCCAACCCCCAATTTTTGAGTCATTTAGATATTTCATTTTCTTAGTTTCCTTTTAGAGAAAAAAAATAAAATATTTTCAAAAGTGAATAATAACCATTAAACATAATGCTTTTAACTTAAGCAGTTAATTTGATTAATAAACATGACGTAAAAATTCCGTTGCTCTACGTGTCATCCTCTTACAAGCATTTGCCTACAAAAAAAGTTTAAACGTCTGAACTAGAAGGACTAAAATCTCTGTACATAATCTGTAAAATCTTCTAGATATCACCAAAACTTTAAAAACTTTCATACTATAAAAAAACTTATCTTTAATAATGTTATTAATTGTAACACATTTAATAAAACAAAGAATAAAATGTAAAAACTTGTATAATGCCCTTATCGCTTCGCTTTGTTGTAGAAAAAAATAAATAAATGTACTGTTGTAAAAATGGAGAAATAATTGAACCATTATTAACCGAATATATTATTAAATAGCAACAGCTAATACTACACGACTTAAATTTTAGATAGTAAATTTGATATTTTAACAACAGCTTTTGTTTTACTACTTTAAATGCAAAACGCTCTGAACGCAAAACGTTTTTAATAAAAAAAAAAAAATTAAAAAAAAATACTAGATACAATTAAAGAATACAAAAACAAATTTGTAACATGTTATTAAATATGGTAGAATCTAATACTAATGAAGCAATGTGTAGCGAAGATTATATTTCCTATATTGATAGTGCTATCATAAAAAAAATTAGAGAAAACTCTGAGTTGGTTTGGAAACATCTAGAATTTATGACTTAAATTTTTAGTGCAAATACATATGCAAAAAATAAGAATATTTATATCAACTTTGTAACATGAACAAACTTTCGATCGACAAATTATACTTTACAAGGATGACTAATTGATTATAAAACCATTACAATAAACTAGTTACTTCCTAATAAAAAGCAGTTACCGTATTAATATTATTAACGAGTACACATTATGATAAAAATTAATCGCATAAATATTTTAGAAAAAATTAAAAGCATACACAAAGAAAATTCATTTATTCGTCTTATTGAAAATATAAGACCATATTTCAAACAATGCATTAAATGTGTTAATAAATTTTAAATTCAAACGGAAAATAGAGAATCTTTTTATTTCACCAGCAACTCACGTAGGTAACCTTTAATATATGTTACAACACTATCAAGATGCAATGGTTATAATACAAGATATGGCAAACTACATTTATTTATAACAGTTACATGTAACTTACAATTTAAGGGGATAAGGATTTATTTACAAAATTCTCTGGAAGGAGCAACTCCAAACTTTTGATTTAATTTAAAATTACAACTCATTTAAAATAACATATATAGGAAGAGATTTGTATAGATATCAGTACATAAGATCGTACTTAAAAGTGTTGTGATGAATATTTCTTACCGTCCGAAGAAATGCTAAATTTTAAATATCCTACAAGCACTTCTAAAAGACTTGACATTTCTTAAAATAATGAGCTCTTAGTTTTCATTTTTAAGAGAATGTATGGATTTCCAAACATGTAGCACTAGCTATTTGTAATTCAAAAGTTGGTAAAATATCCTGTAATGTTAACAAAAACAGTGAAGTGAGCTGTCAAAAAACTAGGATAATGAATATTTCATACTCATAACAACAAACTATATGATTTCAACAAAAACTTTTTAACTATAAAACAATTATTATGCTTGTTACATAATAGTTTTTATCGCCTAATTTTGCCTTCGGTTGAAAACGGAAGATTGTGGACTACAGTCTCATGCTGCTTCACAGGCTGTGTGACAACAGATAGTATAACGATTTATTTTCTCCAGAGAAAATCGAGGAAAAAAGTTAAACAAAACATCCGTATGAACTTACCTTTCTTTCTGCAAGAAATTCAAATACTGGCCTTAAATACTGGCAACTCTACTTTTATAAGTAACTCAAATGACTTAAGCTCTTTTTTTTCGTTGGATTTCTACTTATTTATTTAATAAAAATTGAAAATTTCTCTAATAGATTTAACATTGATTTATTTAATGTTGGTTGTATACAAAAACAGGGAAAAGATAAAACTTTTGGTTGCTCTTTTAAAACGAGTTATTAAAGTCTGCACTCAATGAGTGGCAGCGGGCTACTAACTGAAACGCCGCTCAAAGAAATGCACCTTGCACGAAGTTTTAGTTAAACTTCTTTGTTTTACTTTCTATGGGGCCAGTACCTGCTGACTTCGTGTGTAAAGGCTTCGTGGCTCGCTTCGGTTATCACTTGACATATCTGAGAGCCATTAAGTACAGTCAGCTTTGTTAGGTGAGGACTTTCGTTGAATACTACTTTTTTAAGAGTCTTAAAATTTTATAATAGAGGGAATAAAAATAATTTGAAGTGGAATAAAAAGAGAAAACTCCCTCTGTCTATTCACTCCCCCTTACTTATTATATGTCTCTGAAGTACCATTATTTGTTTAACTTGATTAAACTTTAACATTTCAAATCTCTTTCTGGTCCATGTTTATTTTACCCAAATATTAAATTCTTGATTACCTAAGGACTTTATTAACAAAAAGATAGAATTCAGAAAAAGGTATGATTAAATAGACGAACACAATAAAGATTTTAAAACAATAATTCATTCTGTTAGCTTAATGTTGTGACATTTTATCTGTTGCTTCGACCCATCTGTTCTTTTAAAACCTTTTCCACATTTGTTACATATTTGTTGTTTATGGTTTTTATAAATCAACAAACGTCTGTTTAAATGTGACGGTCTTCAAAGTTACATATTTTTTAGTTACTGAAAAATTTCTTGATAAACAATATTTTTAATTTCTGATTTTTTCTCTAATTTAATCTGAATGAAAATTATTTTTGGAATCTTACATCTTAATAAAGCAACTTATAGTTGTCAACGTGTAATAATGAGGTGCCAGTATTCAATGTTATTCTAGGAATATAAACTTTGCTTTTTTTTTTCTTCCATTATAATTTCTGCTTCTATATGATACTTAAATAATTTTGTTATTTTTAATCTTGTGCCTTCACAGAGACCGTCTGATTTTCTTAAAGTTCTTATTATCACTACTATAGCATTTATTTTTAATTTTAGCTTGTGTGGTGGCAATCCTTCTTTGAAATAATTTAAAAATTCTATAGAAAAATTAATACTTATTTTATCATATGTTTTATCAACTCCTTTGTGAGTCACGTTTTCTGCTGTTGTAAATTTATTATTAGCCTGCATTGATAAATTCCTAAGTTATGTCGTTATTTTGTCTACTGAATCTGTAAGTGGGGAGTTGGCACGTGGAGCGCACAGGGGGCGTTAGCCCCATTAGTATACACAAACACACACACACACACACACATATATATATATATATATATATTTTTTTTTTTAAAAAATCAGATCAAAGGTACGAAGTAGATCATGGTAAACTAAATACCTAAGGAAAAGAAAAAAAAATTTTCACTTTTTACCTTTTTTTGCTTTTCAAAGTTATTTCAACCTTATAAATAAGTATACGTTGGCAGTAATCTTTACCATGTATAAGCATTATAAAAAAAAAAATCCTACAATAAATCTATACGTTTGTTTATTTATTTATGTGTTTTTTTTTTCTTCTTGATTCTTGAAAATATGATTTGCATTGGATAAATCGTTCGGGCATAAGGTTATGAAATGATAACAACAGGTTCAATGATTATTATATGAGTTAATATTTAAAGTATATTTTTTTCTTTGTACAAAGGAAGGTTTGATTCTTGTTTTTCATTTTTCACCTCTTTTGACTGTCTTGGCTTTTTTTTTGTGATCTTAATTGAGTTACCTATCAATGTTAGCCCACGTAAACGTTCAAGGTTGGTGTAGTACTCTGCCCTAGAACACAGATCATGGTGCCAGTCATATTTGATGAGGCTAACAGTTTTAGTACAAATATTACATTTCGTCACCATTTTAATTTGGATACTACACGATGTGATTTGCAATTGTAACTTGCATATGTATACAAGATATCCGCATGTTGTATCTATTGTTGTGCTTTGTTCTTGGTTGCAGGTCCTTTCATTTTTGACATATTGAACTTCATGGTTTTGAAGTTTGCTATGAACCCTGATGTTTGCTCTTCCGGTGTAATACGTAGCAAATGCGACGCATGTATCTCTTACATCATCTCTTCTGGCATTGAGTTTTATACAACTAATATCATTGAGTGGGCCAAAATTTATCATATATTTGGTCCACTCATTGGTCATCATTACGACCGATACTTTCATCATTAGCCTTAGTGGTAACTTTTCAGCCTGGCTGCCAGAAGTCTTAACAACTAGCAGAGGAGTCGATGTAGTTATGTACGTTGTTGTGTTGGTCATGGCGTAAGGCCACTTTTGTTGGGTTGTAGTGCAATGTATGGCTATCTTTCGCATTTTCACAATCGCAGATTTGCAATACAACGAAATAAGACATTTCACTACATGCTAAAGCTTTATATTACAAAAAAAAGTTTGACAATCGAGAACATGCAACTTTGAAGAAATACACCATACGTTCGAGTCTTGAAGCCTCGAATTTTTTTTTTTTCCTGATGTCTGCGTCTACCAATTTTGTTTAAATATGTGGCGGTATTGATTATCGAAATGTTATTTTGCTAATAGGTTGTATAAAGCTTAAAATCAAAATCTTAGAATTAAGGGATGTATTCCTTAACGTATGAAGTTTATAGATAAATAGTGGAGCTCATTTACAAGGATCATTTACTGCTACTTTTGATTTTTTCTCGTAAATCGATGATTTTGGCAAGGCTTGACTTTGCTTCTAAAGTTTGTGTACATGGTTATCTTTTGCATGTAATGACATGTCTGTGATATGTCAATAACTCTATTTGTTGTTGACACGAAGAGTGAGTCAAGTTCTTATTCAATTTGTGTTTTGTACTTCTTTTAATTCGCTCAGCGTATTTTATGCGGTACTTAGACTCTATATTCTGCAACGCCAAAATAGCGCTTTCAGAATCCGTGTGTTTAACGTATTCTTGGGATAATCTTCCTCGCCGATCTTAAACAACATAAAAATATGCTAAGATACCAAATTAAGAAAAATGGTTAAAGAAATCTTTTTCACTTGTCGTTTCTCCTATATCTCACGGCAAAAGACACATAAGTCTTTTTTTTTGGATTAGTGTTTCATACATTATTATCACTTTTTGACGGTGTTGGTGAAAAAATCTTTTCTGCTTGATAAATAGTGTATTTTATCATCGAAGAAGTAAGTGTCTGTTAGTGTTTGATCAGTTCTCTTAGTAAATAAATTAATATTGTACTTGGCAGTTATGGTACTTCGTTAATCCAGAAGTATGTGCATTTTCTTGCTGTTTACCTTATTTTCTAATTGTTAAATAACTTTATGTTAATTTGGTTTACGTTGACTCTAGTTTTTTTCGTTATTTTGTTATCAGGGTTCTTCGTGCAGCCTGGAAAAAAAAAGTATCAAATTGCTAATAATTTATGTGTCTACTTCTAACTTTTGGAGTGTATGGTATGAAAGTATCTAACTTCATCTCTTTATTGTAAGTCTAGTTTTAGATGATTGAGGTATTTTTTGTTTTTCTTCAATTTCAACATGAAGTTCAGTTGATTCGTGTTCTTTTGGTTTTTATTTTATGGTTACTCGGGGCTCTATGTTTAGTAAATTGATGGTGCGTTTTATAATTTTTTCCGAGACACTACGTTTCACAGTCTTCTAAAAATAGTTTCTTGCTTTGCTGATGAGTGTTGCTATTATAATTGTAGTAATAGTAGCTACAATGTCATTAGGTATTAAAATTTAAATAGATGTTTGTTTTTCTTACAACTTTTGGGTTCATATTTTTTCTACTTAATTTATTATATTTAATACATTCAATTCTTAATCTGCCCATGCTTGTTCATGAAAGTATCGAAGTAACGAATCAATTTTATAGAATCACGGAAATTATCAGTGTCTTTCAAGGGCTTATAAAGTACAGTTAAGTTTAAATTCACTTCTACTTGATAGGTATATTGTATCTAAGTGATACTCTTATGTTTACTGGTTCAGGTTAATTGGAGAGTTTTTCCTGTATGTCCATCATTAATTCATAAAAGACCTTTACCTCTTACTCTTGTATATTGATCCATGTTATTGGGACGGATAATGTTTTATTGTTTTTCATCAGGTGTTCAGTATAACCATAATGTATCAGCTAGTGAGTTGATGTCATTGACTTTCAGTTTTCGGTGTAATTGTTATTTTAGAGTATTTAAATACTTCTGTTTCAAGGTGTCATAACTTAAGAGTTTCACATTCATTCATAGAATAGGGTTCCTTCAACGATTATATAGCTGAGCATATTACAACCATACACTATTTGATCACATTAAATAAATGTATCTTCGTTTAATCGTAAATACAAATGTTGGTCTGCTGCTACTGCTAAGTAAGGCTACAATGGTTTTATAGAGGCAGATCAATTTTGTCCAGATTTAGGTATCATAAGTATTTGGGTCTTTAAATACTATAAAGGGTTTGATCTACGAGTGGCAAATGTGATATTACCATGGTTTGATTTTCTTGATGAACAACATCTAATTTGCTTAAAGTGCTTATTTCACTAGCATAAAGATTTTCTATTGGTGCTACAAATTTCAGATTTTGTGCCAGGGTCCTTACATCCTGGACTACGTTTTTAAAAATATTTAAAGGAAATAGCTTTGGATGTGCTTTTCCTCTCTGTAAAATATGTAAGATGTCAACCAGATCTTTATGGAAACAAAAATTGTGATCGAAAGTAGGCTAAGTTTTTCTTAGGTGAGCTGATAAATGAATTAGATATCTATTGAGAGTAAAATCTTGTTATATATTTTATATATCAGCAACTTGTTTTAAAATATGCTCATAGCGTTTTGTAGTGTTAAATAGTTCTCTGAATGAGCTACAAATATATAGCTATTCTGTTCATACAATTTATTATACTCTTTCTGATCAGTATGTGGATTGTTTGTGTTAGAGTTTATGACGTTAATATCGTCTTCTGTGACTTAGCCAAAAAGTCCTTTAGCAACGCTTCTCATAATTCCAAAAGTTGTCAGTCTTTTTATTTACATACTGGGTGGTGGAATAATGTTGTGCCTCGCATGGGTTGCCACAGTATTTGATATGTTTAATAGTGTTGCTTTGAGGTTTGTCTATCGCTTTATCTTAAAATTTAAGAGGTTAATTTTCATATAGTGGGTAGGATAACCAAACTGTGCAATAAAATATTGAAAAATTTTAATTAATCCTTGAGTAAGTGTTCGTTTTAATATAAATTTATAAACATCCAGCCATATCACAATTTTTCAATCAGCTCTCTAAATTTTTGTCATACCGATTCGTTCGTAGTATATTCCAGGGTTTGTTTGAAGTGGTTCTATGCTATAGTGGCCATAATTAGCATAGTCTCAATCTGCACAACTCTCAAGCAGTACTGTCAATAAGATGGCCAATATAATCCGCATTGCTGTATTTTTTTTCTTTTTTTAAAAGACTTGTAGAATAATGTTGTTACAGGGAAATCATTATTAGGGAACTGGTTTTAATTTATCCGTGTTTCGCCGTACGATTTTACCATTGGTTTTTTTAAGTAACACATTATTTCCCTCTTCAACTGTTTTAACCTTTAGGGGTTCATTATATAAGTGATCAAATGTATGGAAACGCACTCATTTTTTAACCCACACGTAATCTTCTGGCTTGAAATTTAGAGGCTTTAATTTTTCATCATATCTGGTTTTTGCTTGTAGTTTTATCTTTATTTGTTGTTAATTATTGTTTTTTTGTCACAATTTGCATTTCTTGAAGTCACTTAATAAGATTTTGTTAATACAATGGATAGGCTCGTAACCTTTTATCTTCAGGTATCTTCAAGATTGCTATTCTTCCAAATACTAGTTCATGGGGCATAAAATTTGTTGCTGCATGTACACTCATTTTATATGTAAAAGTTGTAAATTTTGCAGAGTTCTCCTTGTTATCATAACTTCTAGAGTAAGTTTTTATAAAGTCAGCTAGGGCAGCATGAATTTGCTCTGGAGATCTGTTTGTTAAAGGATTATATGCTGATGTAGTTAGATGAGTAGTGTTTAGGGTTTTTATGAGTTGTTTCAATAAATTAGACACAAACGTATCATGTCTGTTTGATAGAATTACTTTAGGTGCACCGTAAACTAATATTAGATTCTGTACGAGTGCATGGACAAGCGTACTTGATCTAAGATCAGGACAAGGGATTTATATAATGTAGTTAATCAGATATAACCAGCTGGTTAGCAAATGGCAATTGCTATTTGGTGTTATTCTTAATGTACCAACGGTATCAATAAAAACTTTACCAAAGTCTTTCATAGATGCATCTGTGAGCATTAAGTATTCGTTTTTTTTTTTGTTTGATTTTTTTCTTTTGACATTTGCTCCATGTGCGAGCATAATAAGAAATATTATTTCTCATCATAGGCTAACAAAATTGCTCTCTTTTTTTCCGGTAAGTTTAATTATTTTCTTATGTCCTCTAATAGGGCCTGTATAAAGTGTTTATATTATCTCATTACCTTCTTGAATCTCTCGAAAATCAACCTTACCGTAACAAACAGTAATTTGTATGGATAATTTATTAAAAGTTGTTAATAATATTTCTGTTATTTATCCAGGTTCTAAATTATCTGTAACATCTTACTCTCTCAAAATTCAGAAAGTTTTAAGATTTCGTCTTAACAATATTATTTTAAGTGATTTAAGAGCTTGTGTGAGATTTTCAGAAGTTACTTAATCGGTAGATATTTTATTATTAACGATTAACAGTGTATTATTTCCTCTATAAGGTATTATTAACATTCGGCCATTTTTTAGTTTCTTTAATTTCAAATAACTAGAATCCAGTGCATCTATCGATTGCAATAGTCTTGAGACAGATGTGACTGGTTGACAATCATTGCTAATAAAATGACCTATGTTATCCTTTCTGTACGTAAGACAATATCAAGTGGTGATAATGTTGTTTGTTAGCTTTCCTCTATTTATGATCTTATAACTGTCAGTACTACAGCTACTATCACTAAGTCTTACATACACCTTTTCGTACTGTTGTTTGTATCGATTGATCGGTGAGAAAGGAAATAGGTTTGACAGTAGCATAAAATTAGGTGCAATACTTCGATCTATTAATTTGTTTGCATTGCAGTTTGTTTGTTGGTTGTTTTTATCTAAAGTCTGGTGCTTTAGGCCGTTAGTTTTCTGCAACAATAGAAGTACTCGTGTGCGTTAGTGTACTAGAACTTAGGCATGTACAAAAGAGGGTTCAATGTCCACTGTACGTCTTGATAAATCTGCAACTTTTTTATGTTATGCAGAATAATCAAAATTATCAGGATCATAGCTATCCATTTCGATTAATATGCTCTGAGTTTCAGGATCTGGCCTATCTTTATCAGAAAATCTAGTTACTGATAAAAATTGCATATCACCTTGCTCAGATTCACTATCATTGTTGGACTTGTCTAAATATTCTTAAAGACTGTTGTTAACTTCTGTATTTCTTTGTAAGTAACCTTATTAATATTACTTGTCGTAGTTTAAGGTTAGTCTTAAAAAACATTGTCGTTTGAACCTGCACTAAGTAAAATAAGTGTAACGGAGATTTCGACATTTTTTGTGTCTAAGTCTGAGTTGGTGTCTGTGTCTACTTTCATTTTGGTCAATTCTTGTCGTAATTCACTCTGTCTTGGGTCATATACTGGTAGTTGTGGATCTTTTCCTGATGATTCTTCAATATCACTTGAATCATTTTCAAAAAACCTTACTTGTCCTTGACGATGCACCAAAGGTTATGATTTTTCTGACTGGTAACAATGGCATTTCCTTATTTGTAGAACTATGAGGTCTTGTTTTGGTGGTTTCTGTATTAATACCGCTGGAGTCTCATGTTCAGGCTATTGATTTCGTTACTTTCAATGAGCTAGGAACTTTTGATGTTTTTTTAGTAAAATTTTTAATATACTTGAGGTGTAGATTATGTATGCGGTTGTGGACATATTCTTGTTTGAGTTCTCTGAGCAAACACAATATGATCTAACTTTGGTGTTTGCTTGTTCATTTCTGAACCAAGGGGTCGTCCAGGGCCTCTGGCCAATTTTGGTGCATTAAATTCTGATTGGTTCATGTTTTTAGATTTTGTTACTTCTACTGTCTCCTTCAAGGTTGTTGGGAATGCTTAAGGTTTAATCGTTGTTGAATAAGATGCTCTCACTATTTCTTCTTTTTGATCTTGTAATTTTGTTTTCTTCTCTTCCTTTTTTTTGTGAACGTATTATCATTACTCTAAGTAATTATAATCCATTGTTAATATTGTTTTTCACATAAAGAAATAGTCTCACTTCATTTCTAGATATGGCATCAGCATTGGTATTGAGTGTTTTTGGCTTGTGTTTTAAAATGTATTCATAATCGGTGAATTAAAGCATCTACTAGCTTACAGATCGAATTCAGGTGCAATATATTTGAAGGGTTGAATTTTTCTTGGATCTATTTTAATCGTAATATTATCTTCATTACTCTTTATCGCCATAATATCACATTGAGCGTTTCCATTGTTTGCTTTTTCTTTTTCTAAATATACTTCATGACATCCTACGTTGACTTGTGGTAAGTATCTTTTAGTCAAATTAGTAAAAATTGAATTAATTCTTACTACTTTACGTGTCTGAGCGTTGATCGTATATTAAGTTAGTTTATTAGTGATTTTTTTTTTCTCATTAAGGCAATGTTGTTCTACGCTAGATGCTTTTTTACTCTGTTTAGTGGCATGGGACTGAAGTGTATCTCGGTCCTTTAATTCGTTATTGTTACTGTGTATTTTACCCTCATAACTTTTATTATTAGTGGGCTTCATAAAATCATTACACATTTCTGATAAAATCAAATTATCAAATTCATCTCGAAGATTTATCAAATTCATCTCGAAGATAAAAATTAGCTTTTATATCTCTAAATTCCTTGTAATTAGGTATATTTGACCTTTTAGGTAGACCTACAATGTACTTATCATAGAAATTTGGTAAATCAATGTTATTCCTTAGGCTCTCTGTCTCTTTGTTAATAGTAAGAGTTGCAGCTAAAATTTAATTTTCCTGTACTTGTTTCTTAAGTTTTATTAATTCTTGTTCTTTTTCATCCCTTTCCAATAGCTCTGTCTCTTCAAGAATTTCTTAAAAAGGAATAGGGTTTATTACATCATTATCTAATATTATAGCATCGTGATAGTATCATTGATCAGAAAATCGTTGGGGATCACATAAGAAGTAGTACATTTTCCTTGTCAGTTACATACGTTGCTTCTTTAGTTAAAACTTTGTGATGTATAATTTCGGTAAAACTAATAATTTTACTAGTCTCTACACGTGAATATGTGTGCAACTTATCTAATTTAATCAGGCTTGTGGTGGCGCCATTATCGAGCATGAGTGTAATAATAAGGCTCTTCCCTTCTGGGATCGACAAACTTATGCTTGTTGGCTCCTTGTCTACGCCAAGTCCCTGGCACGTACTAATGTGGACGGTTTTGATTCTGTTGCGATGATTATCACTTCTGCTGAAACATTCTTTGCAGAGGTTAAATTCTCTTTTGGAAGGCTCATCTTCGAACGAAGGTTGGGGTGAGCCACCTGAAAATCTTGGAGACTGATGCTTATGCGTGCGGCACTGCTGTTTTATATAAATTTTTTTAAGCATTTCTCACGCGGCTTCTTTATTTTTTATCATCTTGTTTATAATCCTTTAGTGGAATATTTTTTCTCATCAAATATAGTGATGGATTTAATTACATGCTGAAAAGAGAAGTTGGCATTGAGAAACTCCATCAGCGCTTCGGCTACTGTCATATCAACGTTATCGTTTTTATTGACCATTTCTTTAGTTGTATGATTTACCGTACGTACGTTTTTTTCTTTTTTCTTTTCATTCATTTTTATTTTATATTTCATAGGCGTGCGTTATAAGAAAAAATTATACGATTATTCTGTTTTGTTAACTTTTTTTTTTAAAATATTTTATTTAATCCTTGACATTTATCGCAAAAAATATAAGCAATAAAGAAGTAATTGGAGATATATGACTGTATGTATATTTCTCTTATATGAGGGTTTGTTTGATGCATGCATGTGCAATAAGTTTGCTTGAATTTTTATAATTATAAGTCTGCTGACAAAACGATGAGTGTACTATGTGTACGCCTAAAAACTAAAGTGAGAGATTGTAATCAAGTGCAGTTATATGATATTATCTGCTCAAAGCATGGAAGTATATGAAACAGGGATTCTTCAATACTCTCTTTCTCTCTCTCTGTGTTGAATAAAAGTATTTGCCTTCTAGCACGCTCAAATATGTTATCACTGTATCCTCTTTTGGCCACTGACTAGTATACGTATTCTTAATAGTGTATGATCTTTGCTCGTATTTCTACGCATTTTTCAAGTATGTGCCAATACAGGCGCTAATGTCGTAATGCCAATTATGCTCTATATAATATAACAGTACTTATATGCATGCTTAACTAAAGTGTTTGCTTCCATTTTTTTTAACTCAAAATACATGCACTGCGACCTAATACGGGATAATATAATTACACTTGTTTGAGTGTTCTATAAGGGCAACGCGCAATTTCTGTACCGATGAATCATGAATAAGGCAAGCGGAGATTATAATAAGTTTCGAAATATTAGTAAATTATTAGTAAATTTCTAGACTTTTTATTACTATTTTTATTTTTATTTTTAAAGTTCCCATTCCATAAAGATGATTAAATTTTTGAATTGTTTGTTCATTCCTGCTTTGAAATTATTAATTTTACTTTCCAATAATTAAGTATATAAAACATGTAAACTACGGTAATTTTGTATTTGATCATTATTAAATTCAAATCTTTTTTCTACAACAGTTTTCTGTATCATAAGCTCCTGCATGAACAATTTTTTACCATTTCTTCTACTTTTTATATTACTTGCAAAAGTATGTAGTGGGGGTTTAATTGAATATTATTCAATAAACAATGTGTGTATATAAGTCAAGTTATAAGATTATATGAAATATTTATTTCATTTTTAATAATTTTTCTTGTTTAACTAACAATATTATGTGCGAATATGTTTCTGTGTATGTAATAATTATTTTAATAGATCGCTTGAAGTACCAAATCTTTGGGATAGAGTGTCCTCTTTTTAAGCAGGACTACTGGAGATAAGCCGCTCTGGTTAGCTAATTCAGGATAGAAATACAAATACCACTCTTGTTAGCAGATTTTGGGTATGGAATGTCCACTACTTAAACCAAACTAAAGTGAATAACTGTTCTAGTTAGCAAGTTTAGGATATGAATTGTGTATTTGTTCCGTCTCGTAAGTGTGTAGTATAAATTTTTTTTATTTTTCTACTGTTATCTAAGAAACAACATTACTTTTTTTTATTTTATAACAGTGACCTTTTTTTGTTCATCTTACCGTTAATTCATTTATCAATAAGTATTTATTATCTTTTGCATTCACTTCCGTTTTTTAAATTACAACCAAGTTTTGCATGTATTGAGCTCTTTGTACAGGCACAGCATATACGCGTCCGCGCATACTGCACTATATAGGGTGTTATGCACCATTTACAAACATGCGTCTTTAAATGATGTTTATTGTTTTATTAACAATAGTACTAAGAAAACATGTTGTAAACGACCAAATAGCTAGAGACAATATACCACACTCTGCTACAAAATATTGTTGAATGATAAGTGATATCATTTTATTCTGCCTTGGTTTAAAACCGACTGTTGTGGACTACCGTCTTCCGCTCCTCCACAGACTGCAGGACGGCAGATGGTCCAACAATTTGTTTGTTTAAAAGAGAGAAGACGGAAAAAGTTGTATAAAATATCTGCATGAACTAACTTTTTTTACTGCTAGGAACGCGAATACTGGCCTTGAGTACTTGGTAACCCTACATTAAATATCAATTCAAATGACTCAAACTTTTTACTTTCGGTCATTTCATATTTTTCAGTTTATATTTTTTTTTTTTAATAATATCTTAAGCTTCTTCTTATTACTATTGTATCAAGTAATTTTGTATTAGTTGTATACAAAAAACATGAAAAAGACGAAGCGATTGGTCGCTCTTTAAAATGAGTTACTAATGTCTGCACTTGATGAGTGGCAGCGGACTACTAACTATAACGCTGCTCAAAGAAATGCACCTTGCACGAAGTTTTAGTAAAACTTCTTAGTCTTACTTACAATGGGGCCAGTACTTGCTGACTTTCTGTGCTTAGGCTTTGTGGCCCGCTTCGGTTGTCACTTGACACTTCAAAGAGCCACGAAGCACACAGTCAGCTTTGCTAGCTGACAACTTATGTAAAGTACGACTCTTTGAAGAATTTTAAAATTTTATCATGGAGAGAATAAGTATAATATGAAATGGAATAAAAATATAAAATTTTTTAGAACGAAGTTCTAAATGTCGCGTTACTCGAGGGGCTGGAATTTTAAAACCGACAGATTTTTTTTTTTTTATTAATTAGAAATCTCTTCCCCTCAAGTTTCTCCCCTCACCCCGTCCCCCTCACCAAGTGTTCTCTACACACTTACCCTCTCCTCACTATATATGTATATCTGCCAACCGTGCCGTGTTACTCTTCAGCACACCTTTACCCACCATTCCTCCTCACACTCTCAAGCAATTAATTTTTAAACAAATTTTAATCTTATTTTCCCACAATTTTTATTTCACTTTGAATTTTTTCTTTTACAATTCTAAAAAAAAAAAAAAAAAAAAAAAAAAAACACTTTCCAATAAAGAGATTAGAACCCTCGACCTTTTGCACAGGAGTCCACTACCTTACCTACTCAGCTACGAGCGCTGCCGACTAGAGTAACTCGGTTTCTTGTACTAATCGTGCGGTTCGTATAATATTCTATTTTTATATGCATTCGCTGATACTACATTTAATTCATGATAAAGTGTGTATTTGTGTAAAAAAAAAAAAAAAAAACAAAATTTCATTAGCGTAAATATGGTTATGAAGATTAAACATAATAAGGCGCGTTATTACGCATTAAATATTTGAACCGACTGATTTTTATTAAACCTGAGGGTTTTTTTTGGCATTACAGTAATGCTAATAATTACTGTTATAAATAAATAATTTTATGAATAAATTATTAAAATAAACTTATACGATAGAGTTGCACAACGTATCAATGGTTTTTAAGATTTTGAATTCGACTAACTAATTATGTTACAATGTCGCATAGTTATATGAATTAAAAAACAAAAAATAAGGGAATGAAAAAAAAAGATTAAATATGAAAATAAGAAAGAAATTAAATAAAGTAAAAACAAAAAAATGAAAAAAAATGTAATGAAATAAAATATGAAAAAAAATAAAACAAGAAATGGAAAAAAAAAATAAAACAAGAAATAAAGAAAAAAATGAAAAAAAATCTAATAAAATAAAATATGAAAAAAAAAAACAAGAAATAAAAAAAAAATAAAACAAGAAATAAAGAAAAAAATTAAAAAAAATGTAATATAATAAAATATGAAAAAAAAAACGAGAAATAAAAAAAAAAATAAAACAAGAAATAAAGAAAAAAATGAAAAAAAATGTAATAAAATAAAATTTAAAAAAAAAAACTAGAAATAAAAAAAAAAATAAAACAAGAAATAAAGAAAAAAAGAAAAAAAAAAAAAACGAACCAGGGGGGATAAATGGGTCATGGGACCCACGGTAAGAAGGAAGTTCTTTAAACATGAGATGAGTAAAGACACAATTTCCCAGGTAACAAGGGGGTTGCCAGACCCACGGGAAGAACGAAGCTCTGTAAACGTTAGTACTGCATTCATGTTGTTTACTAAAACAAACACGTGAAAAAAAAATAAAAAAAAAAAAAAAAAAAATAGCTTACTACTTACGATGGTTAAACTTCGTGAGTACTGTATTTATGCACGACGTTCTAGTAAACTATTTTTTTTTTAAATTTTTTTTATTCGTTTCTCAAGTGTTTGTTTTAGTAATCAACATGAATGCAGTACTAACGTTTACAGAGCTTTGTTCTTCCCGTGGGTCTGGCAACCCCCTTGTTACCTGGGAAATTGTGTCTATACTCATCTCATGTTTAAAGAACTTCGTTCTTACCGTGGGTCCCATGACCCATTTATCCCCCCTGGTTTATCCGTGTTAGTCGTCACTTAACAATGATTTTTTTCTGCTTTAATTTTCATGCACGTTTTATTATTTATATCAATCTGTATCTTGCATAGTGTAAACATGTAAAAAAAAAAGAAATACAAATGAAGGAAAGTTTCAGTTACGGAAATAAGCGTGATATAGATTTTACATTAACAGAATTTCTAAGAACAAAATCTATTTTAATGATAGATCTGCGTAAGCAACAAGTATAATATTTCATATTACATCTTATTACTTACATAATAATAAAAAAACCAATGATACAATCACTTTTATTGACGATTTTTTCATCACTCGTAGTACGTAAATAACTTTTATAATTCAAGTGTCTAAGTTTATGGTTGCACAAATATTCTTTTGATTTAAAACTTTTTTGACAAATATAGCACTTAAAGAAGAAGTTTTAACAATGTGTTAGCAAATGCCTGTTCAAATTTATTTTAAAAGTAAATGGTTAAGTGCATGCGTTACATAAATAGCGTTTTTTAACATCATGAGTTCTTAAATGATAAGTTGCTTTACTTTTTGTTATAAACTTTTTTGTAATTATTTCGTCATATGTATATACTTTTTCATTCAAGTGGATTTTTTTGTGAACAATTCAGTTGTCTTTTTAAGAAAATTTTCTGTCACATATTTTACAAACTAAAGGTTTTTCTTTGCTATGTTTGATCATAAATTATATGGATACTTTTTTTTCAAAAACTTCATCACAATTTCCACACTTGTAGACACATTTTAATGTTTTTTTGTATTTTTAAACCATTATTTGTAATTTCTAGAAAAATTATAACGTAATAAATCAGCTGAAAAAACTTAAGAGAAAAAATATCTGAAAAACTTACCTTAATATTAATAGATGTACTGGACGAATGCTTTTAAGACAAAACTTTCATTACATTTAACTTTCCTTTCAAGCGTATCGATATACTGTTAACAGAATAAGTCATAATGGTTATTTGTGTAATACGCAGCAATAATCTTAACTACATCGACTATTATGTTTAATTTATTGTAATGCTTATCATCTTGTGTACTAAAATAACTTTTAAAAAAGAGCAATTGGATCAGATGATCATTGTCAAGAAGTATCATAGTTGGTACTAGGATAATAAGTATCTTTAAAAAATTAGATATAATGTCATCAGCAATAATGGAAGCCCTTAATATTAATAATTTAATTAATATTTTATAAGAACTTTGTAGTGTGGATTTCTTATTTTACCCTTTAATTTTACATTATAAAGTTATTAGACTCAATTACAAAAAACTAATCTGGCATTTAATTAGAAATTACTTTGAGTATATGAATAATACATTCTTTTCTTCGTTTAGTAGTTATTATGATATTTATTTAAAAGCTATACTATGTTTTGTCAAAGAAATTTTAGATCCTCGAAATTTTACAAACAAGGAAACAAAGACTGAATTTGAGATTAAAAAATTTGAACTAAATAATAAAAATGGATTAAAAATACAGTGTAATGCCTACAACGAAAATAAGGATGTTCTAAATAGCCAAATATCGCTTTTTATATTATACTTATTTTAACCGATTATAACACTTTTTTCTTTTATAACTTCATTATCTTCTTTATTTTTATCCAACTTTTTCAGTGCTAAGAAGCCCAATTATTACTTTGTTATACCCTTGAGTGTCGTCCCCATCGATGCTGAATGTTTCGGCTCCTTGTCTTGTTTCACATTTAAAAACATTCACCTCTAGTACTGGCACGTCAATTTATTTGTCTGTTATGTTTATAATTTCTGCATATATTTTAAGTTCTTTTTTTCTCCTATGAAATTTTTAAATAAAATTTCCTCTTTTATGTTTTTAAGGGGGACCCAGCTGACTGATACGTGGCTGCTATCATCTTTTATAAGCGCAAATATTATCATCCTAGATCTTGTGGGGATTTTAAGATATTCTGGTTTAAGTAATGGTATTCTGATGCATTTTCATCCTAAACAATTTTCTTTGGCACTAATAAGGCCATTATACAACTTAAGAACTTCGCAGCCAATGATGCCTTCCATCTCTATTAAAAAGGTATTTGAGACTACATGCAGATTCATTATGATACCATTAAAAGGCATTTTAGTGGTCCCTTACGTGCAGCGTGCTCCGTATGAGACGCCAGTTATTAGGACTTTTTCTCTGCTCTATATATGCGTGTCTGTAGTGAGGCAGCATTCTTTCATAACTGATACTTTGACACCAGTATCTGCGTAGAACTTTGCGCTGTATGATTGCAGTTAATTGCTGCTTAACATTACTGATGGTGGTGCACTTTCAGTACTCATAATATTCACCCTGCAAATAGGTAGGTTCGTGTTTTTGTTCATGTTTTCTGCGTTAGCTAAAGCGCTACTAGTCATAGGCTCTATGTCAACTCTTTCTTCCTCATAAATTTTTTCAGCCGATCAAAGAGCCTACTGAGGGTCTGTTTTTTCCATGTGTATTTTGTCTGATTTTGTTGGCTGCTTCTCTCTCTTAGCTGCATCTGTCTCATTCTTACGATCTATCTCTTTTTCTATTCTCAGGGCCCGCTCAGTGCTTGGGGAGCATGACAAGCACCCTGCGAGTTTAAGTGTTCCGTACTATGCGTAAATATTTTTCCATCAGGTGCATTATTTGTTCTACTTAGAGCTCTTGTGTCGTTATAATTCTCGTCCCTATGATAATTTTTTTTATAATTATTATTGCCTCTATAATTATTGTAGTTACTGTACTGGTTATTGTAGTTGTTGTTGTTATTTCTTGCGTAATCAACATTCCTGTTGTAGTTGTTGTATCTGTTATAACCCGCATTAATATAGGGGTTCCTTCTATAATCGTTGTTATAGTTTTGGTTGTACGTATTTAAGGGGTTATTATAATTATTTTGGTAGTTAAAATTTCTTTACGTATTTTCCCTGTTATCGTTGTTACTTTGTTCGCGTTCGTTGCTCCAATTTATTCTCCCACTCTCTGCGTCTCTCACTAGTGTATGACATTCACTTGAATCGTGCCCCCTGCGTTTGCAGTAAACCCAATTTTTGACTCTTACATTTTGTTTTTTATGCTGTCTGCTCTGATGGGTCATTTTTTTTATGTCCGGGTCTTAAATTTTCTTATTTATCGTGTCTGCTACCAGTTTCATACATAATTTTGTAGTATGCTTCCCGTATTCATTGCAATACAAGCAATATTAATGATCCCCAGTTGTTTTATTTTTTTCTGTCGTTTTTCATGCTTCTGCTTACTCTTGGTTACGCGCACGATCATCCGTATCTCTTGTTTCTGTTCTCGCTAGGCATATTTGAGCCTTGATTCGTGCTGGCATTATCTCACGTAAGCTAAGGTCACTTTCTATTTTCAGCGCGGCTACTGTAGCTTTGCCCAATGTTTTTGTACTAAGGTATGTTACCCTGTAGTTATAAGGCGATTGTATCCCGTACGTGAATTACTTTATGGCTTCGTTTTCAGCGCTCTCTTTCAATGCCTGTCGCTGAGTAGGGAGTAGTGTCGTGTTCGAGTCGTAGAGTGTTATTATTCTATCGTGTGTATTTTATACGCGGCTGCTGTGGTCTTTTACAAGTTCACCTCTGTATTGTTTTATGACTTTTAATTTTGCTAATAACGTTTCGAGGCTCCCGACACTGCTGTGTCTGTTTATCAGTTCTACTAAAAATTGATCCACAGAAGAGAACTGTGCTAGCCATGGTATAAACTCGTTTGCTTTGTCCTTAAATAAACTTGCTAGTGAGCCAATAAAAGATTTTTCGTATACAGAGCCTACAGTCCATGATACCCATTTTAACATTTGCTGGAATAGAGGTAACTTAACGGGATCACTCTCAAATGTTGGCACGTTTGTTGCTGGATTGGCTTAATGACAACATTTTGTTCTGAATTTGGCGTTTGTTGTTAAAATTTTCTGTATTATGTGGAGGTACCATTAATTAGTTTTGGGCATCTAAGTAATTTTTATTCACGTAATTGGATTCGAATCCCTCTGCAGGATATGGTTGTGTTGTTGCATTTTGTCTATAGTTATTATTGTTGTAGATCATATCATGAGCAACCCCCTTGCTCCTCTTAAACTACTGGGATTCACATTTGTGTTTAACGCTGTGTGGTTCTTTCATGGGTTTGATGTAATAATGTATGATTTAATTGTGTAGATATTTGGCTTGTATATTATTGCACCGCCTGTGCAGCTGCTTCTTTTATTATATCGTGTATATTTGTGTTGTGTCTGGTTTGCGCTTAACCGTTAGGTTGATTAGTTAAGGGTTGGCTTCTGTTAGTTGTCGCATTTTCACGCTCAGCATGAAGAGTTAATTTTTTCTAATAAGCGGGGCTTATGCGTTTTGGTATGAGATGGCGTATCGGCTTCGGTACCACTTATGTCTTGATTATGAGATAGCCACCCGCGTCTTATGTTTGGCACTAATTTTCTCAACATTTTTATCATAAGAAGCTTTTGTTTTTTGCTGGCTTTCTGCCCCTCTGCCCATGATTTTGAATCGTCTTCTAAGTCAATATGTATCACCTCAGCATCTGTGTTAGCGTCTCCTCCTAGTGTATCGTTTGTTTCTACGTCACTCAGAAGTTTAATCTCTAGTTTTATATGGAGTTTGTCTTGTGTGTTCGTATGTATACATATATTTTGTTTAATCATAAGGCACTAACGTTGTTGTGTACTTTAATTTAACCTGATAGATATACGCACTCTAACTGGTGTTCGTCAATAGTATTTTTTTCTCGCTCTGGGTTAATTACACCTGGTATTTATTCATTAATTTAAAAAACTTTGTTTTGTGTGCTTGTCGCCTGTATATTTGGTATATTCTGCATGCAATTATGTGTTACGACTAAGGTCCTTAGATATTGTGATTAAGTAATAATATCGGTATGAAAAAAATTTTCTTTGAGTGCGTTCTCCCTTGGGGGTTATGAGTATGGTATAGAAGAACAGTGAAATTTTACCTACCAGATTTCTGTTACGATGGTCAGTATAGTAATAATCCTGTGCATCCTTATGAGTTGGCCTTTGATCCTTCTGTGAGTTGACCTGCCTTCGCTCACCCCCGTTGTTTTCTACTTTTGACTGATGTATCCCGTATTCCGTCTGGGGCTGCTGTCTGGGCTCAGGGTATCATGTTCTCCTTTTGTCCATATTTTCCTGGCTGAAGTAATTGGTAATTGTCCGAGTATTTTAGTGTGTTGCTCTGCTAGCTTCATATGCAGTTTCTTCTCTTATCGCTGTACTAATCTGGTAGCAGTGGTTATAAATTTTTTAAATAATTTTCCCTTTCTTTTGACACTTCCTCTAGATTTCTTTCATTGTGACGGTTGGACCACCAAATTTAGCATCTGGCACTTTTGACATTTTTGTTTTTTTTTACTGTATCATGAGCGATACAATCTTTTTTTTTCTCTATTTTTTTACGCTAATTAATCGAAAAAGAAAATTTTAAGACTTTTCGTTTGTTTTACCATACTGAGTAATTTCCACGCTCACGACAGACGGTAAAAAAATTTGTCTGTATCCCACTTCTGACCCCAGCTGTTACGTGCGGCTCTCGCTGCGGGAATAAGTAATAGGTCAAATAGTGGCTAACTTGTGCTTTATTGAAATTACTTACATT
Organism: Copidosoma floridanum; assembly: GCF_036245765.1. Classification (NCBI taxonomy): domain Eukaryota; kingdom Metazoa; phylum Arthropoda; class Insecta; order Hymenoptera; family Encyrtidae; genus Copidosoma; species Copidosoma floridanum. The sequence goes on along the minus strand of NW_028321897.1, from coordinate 11,117,096 downwards.
CAAGGAAAGCCGCGCGTGTCCTAATCTTGTGTGCCCGATATTTTTGCTCTCCTCTCTCCAGCTGATCTCTCTTTTCTGTGTCCCTTCGCTCTCCTTTTTCTATTACTTCTCCTTTCTATTCCCCTACTTTTCAGGCCCAAGCCAGCGGAGGCACACAAATGCATAGCCATATGTTATCGTACGTAACAGTTACGTTCATATCTGCAATCGTTCTGTGTATCACAATGTAATGTCAACATCTGATTTTTCAGGCAGTAAAATAGAAACCAAAAGTTTCTCAGGCTTATATAATTAATTCACAAAAGTATACGATAAAAAAAATCTAATATTTTTTCTGGTTTTCGTAGTTAGTTTCAATTAATTTTATCATTTTTTTAAAATCAACCGTTTGACCGTTATGATGTTATTCATCAAACAAATTAAAATATCAAAAACTTAACTAAAAAAAAAGTAAACAAAAATTAGACCATAAAAAAAAGAAATTCTTAAGTAATTAAGAATAATAGAGTACAAAAAAAAAATTAACGCGAAATATTTATGATATCGCTATGTGTCATAACACAATTTAATGTACAAGGAATGCCGTGTGTTTTTTTAAGAGAAATAACAATAATATGCCCTTATTGCTTCACTACGTCTCAAGAAATAGAAGTATATGAACTCAGTCGTTGTCGAAATACAAAATTAACTGTACCACGATTGAATTAATAAGATAAAAAAATACAACAGTTGTCATAACACGACCTTTATTTATGACATTTGATACGATATTGTACCAATAGCTTTTGTTCCGCTACCTTTAACGCAGACGTTTCTAACAAAAGAAAAAAGGCCTTATATAAATTCAAAACACAACAAAAATTTTTTTATATTACATTAGATTTGTTGAAATTGAATAATAAAAAAGTGATGTGAAGCCAAATTTAAATTTACGTTAATTATACTGCTATAAAATAAGTTAAACCAAAATTCAAACTCAATTGAAAAACATCTAGAAACTTTGACTAAAAACTTTAGCAAAAACACTTAGGCCAAAGTTACAAGCATTTGAATAAACTCGTAAACATAAACAAATTTTCGGAGTATGAATTATACATCATAAGAAAGATCAATTAATAACAACACTGTTACGATAAATTAGTCCCCTGAAAATTTAGAGAAATGATCGTATCAAAATCCGGTATTCTAGAACTATGTGACATATGTATTTATCTAAATTTTTCACTGCGTAACGTACCAACGTACCCGTATAAAAACAATTTTTGCAACACTTTAGTTCCATAGTATCTTCTATATTAATTCTGTCAGGCAATAAAGGCTGGAGCATTGGTATGAACAAAAAACCTCATGATATTGATAGTCAAAAATGAACAGTTCTATATGATTTGATAACAATGGAGCAAGGAAAAGAAGTTCACAGATATGTTTACTTCTATAGTATGATTTAGTTAAATTATCTGACAAATTAAACAATACAAGATTTGTTTTCTTATTATTTACAGAATGATTAACTCAACATTTTTTTGTACACGTACACGTCATGATAGAAAATAATTCCATGAATTTTTTTATAATTAACCAAAAGCAGCTTCTAATATTATGTTACAAAGAACTAAAAAGTCACACTTATATCAATGCATTAAATATTTTACAACATTTTAAAGATAAATGGAGATAGGGAGTTTTTTTATTTAACCAGCAATTTACATACATAGTCCTCGATGTACGCAATAACTCTATTAAGATGTAATAGGTATAATGTGAAAATGTGGCAAACTAGATTTATTTATAATAGTTACTTGTAATTCAAAATAAAAAGAGATGAAAAGTGTTTAAAAACATTTTGAAAGAGGTACAACTCTAAACGATGTACCTAACATTATTTACAGAAGATTTTATTCAAAATAACAATCAGTTTTTAATAAAACAAATAAATGAAGTTTTTAGTCACACTAGTGTTTATATTTATATAAGAAAAATTAAAAAAAGAGGTTCGCTACATACTCACAATACAGTACCAATTTATCTAAGCAATAAATTACATACTTGTGAAAACATAGATCAAGACATTTCTGCTGCAATACTAACGCATGATGAAATTTTGAAAATACTTGTGATTACAAATATGCTACACGCTCCTCATACTGAAAAAAGTCTTTGTTTTCAAAAAAGTTAAGATGTTTGTAAAAAAGGCTTTTTAAAACCTCTTGATAATAATAGTACATTTACAATGTATAGTTATACAGATTACAAAAGATGAAGTAATAGTTTTGATAAAATTTCTTACAAAATTAAAAACTGCAATACGAAAATTCCAGTTAATAATTCTATGAAAGTTCTATACAAAAGATATTTGTTAAAAAAATATAATTGTCACATAGATGTTGAATACTGTGCTTCAATAAAGAGCATAAGATTTATGTATGGTTACATACATAAAGACAGCGATAAAGCATACGTAAAAATAAAAAAAACTGATTTAAATGATAATGATAAATAAAATAAAATTTATAATCAAATTACACAATTGGTTGTCGGTAAACATTAAAGTCTGATGAAAGGAGCATGGTGAATACAAGAGTTTTTACTTATAGGCAAGAGTTATACTTAGATACGATTAGCAGTTCACAATAAGAATTAACAAACAACAAATTTTGAAAAACGCGATATTGACAAAGCAGTTTTCAAACAGAAGAACAATACTAAGTTCTTGGCTTAAGTGAAATAAGATAAACGAATTTGCAAAAACTATTAGGTACCTTAACATTTCATCATATTACAATTTTTATAATCAAACTGAATCCAAAGTTTTTCTGGAAACCAATTCTAAATCACACTGAAGGTGTATTGTTCAAGATTTGTGAATTAAAAAAAAATTTTGCATAACTATGAAGATACAGCAATTAACATGAAATTAGTTGAAAGCAACTTTTAAATTTTCCAGATTTTTGAAGAAGCCCAGAAAAATGTGTCAGTACCTTTCCAACTAAGAAAATTCTTTGCATAGCTTTTTTTATCGAAAAATATTTAAGGTAACGATGTATGAGATAAATTAAAAAATATTCAATCAAAGACTTTTTTAAAAAACAAAGTTACATTATTTTTTTTTAAATTTAATTAAATTTTTTCTTCCGAAGATAAATCTTGCAAATATTTTAGCTTACCAGAATCTTAAATAATCAAAGAAATTATTGACCCAAAAAGACTATGAATATGATAAACAATTGAAAGAGACAAGTAGGAAAATGTTTAATATTCTACATCATCAACTGAATAACGACCATGAACTTATTTTTGGAACAATTCGTCTAAATTTAGAACAAAAAAATCTTTATAGATGGTCGAAGAAGTTCTGGTAGAACGTTTTCGCATAAAACCATCAATTACTTCTGTACGTCACAGAAAAAAGTATAATGTTTATGACTTAGACTAGAATGACTTTTATTTTGTTACCAAGAACAGTTAGACTATCTTTTATTCTAAATAACATTGGAACAGCATTTTTAGCACGTGACTCCAACAAATAAAAAATTTAGGAAAGTAAATATCATAATATGGGATAAATCTTTAATGGTTTTCAAGTCAGCTAAAGAAATATTTAATAAAACATTTAAAGATTTGTGTGATAATGATTAACGTTTCGAAGAAAAATTGATATTATTAGGCAGAGATTTCAGACAAATGATACCGGTTTCAAAAAATAGTTTTAAAACCTCTATTATAAAAAAAAAACAATAAAAAACTTTTACTTATAAAAATATTTTAATATTTTTGAATTATGAAAAAAAATTAAGATCACTGGATACAAAACTTCCTTCGTTCACATTATATATAGAGAAAGGCAAGATGTATGTGTTTACAATACCATATGAATGAAAAACGAAGGACATTTTCTGTAAAATTTTTTATTAATAAAACATTTTTTCCGTAAACCAAAATATTTAAACATTATATAACGACTTCTCTTATTTATTGAACAACAGAATACTCTACGTCATGGAAGGTCTTGTCACGTCATACTAAGATTTTAATTATGCAAGAGGAAAAGGAACAGTCGAATGTGACTAAAACATTAAGTTAAATTTTGAAGTAGTAGTTTTAAACGTTATTTATAAAGGCTTACTACCTCATGCACTAAATTTAAAAATAAATTTAGTAATTATGTTAATAAGGAATGTAAGTATGATAAGCGGATCATATAATCAAATTTGTTTGCGCATAGCAAAATTATATAAGTATAACATTAAAGCTTCAATTATTACAGGCAAAAACGAAGGACAAATAGTAGTTACTTCTAGAATCACTTTAAATACCAGAAATTATTCTTTTTTACTGTTTATTAAACATAAAAAACAGTTTCTTTTGATTTTGTCTTTTAAACGACAGTAAATAAATCACAGAGCCAACGTTTTAATTCTGCAGGATTACAACTTAAATAGCCTTCATTCTTCAATGGCAAATAATACTTAGCCTGATCCCAATGCATATATCATAAGTATTCTCATTCAAAACAATTCTAAAGATAAACTGAAGTTAAAAATAGTGTTCGAAGGAAATTTTTTAAAACTGACAACGTATTCATGATAAATTTCGGTGTCATTATCATATTTTTATATCAGTCATCAATGGATTTAATAGAGTTTTAATGATATAAGAATATGTTTTATCAAACACACTTATCTTTTAAACATTGAAAACTATTTTTTTTATTTTTAGAAATCAAGATTTTGAATGTAATAATTGCATTTGAAGATTCGAAGATTATTTCTGAGTCACCAGTTATACGAAAATTTATACAAACGGAACGTTAACATGTCACCATTCAAAAATGATAATCAAACGTAGAAAAAATATTACGAAACACTTAAACAAGCACTAATATAGAAAAATCTTTTTGTGTAAAACGTGTAACAACTGTTACAAAACAGTTTACAACTGAAAAGAGTACTTCCTAACGCATGAAAGGGAGATCAACAAATGTATTTTGAAATTACACGAAATTATAGAAGTAATAATGTAAGCAAATGCGTTAAGCAAACTTAAAATATCAACATACGTGTATTATTTAAAATCTTATGTATTTAAATATTGTCTTGTTATTAGATAACATTGTCTTTATTTTAAAATCATTTTTAATTGAAAGTAAATTAATAACAAGTTACGAAAACTTTATTCTCAGTATGTGTAATGTGTAGAAGGTGAAAAGGACGTATGAAAGAGATTAAGGAAGAAATGGTGGAGTAGCGTGGGAAAGGGGTGAGAAAGAGGCAGTAGCGCAGGAAAGAGGGGGGTGAGAGGAAGCAAATATTATAGAATACTAATAGCAACTACATAATGTAGAAATATATGTATATATACAAGTATTAATATATATATATATATATATATATATATATATATATATATATATATATATATATATATATATATATTAATATCATATAAGTGTCTTTTTAGAAGTGCAACTTTAAATAATCTGCAAGAATATACAAAATATACGTCCCAATGAGAAATTCCTAAGAAAGTTCCATTAGAAAATCAGTATTTAAAAATCATACTTCCTTAACAATTTTTTTATACTAGATGAAGTAGCGTTCTTCTTTCAAACTAAATTGCAATAGCAGTTATTTCAGTTACATGTAGAGAGAAAAAAGTTAGTATACTTTGTAAAAATGCGTACAAAAATTCATATTACCTATAAGACAGTCATTTATTTTTAAAAAAAGGTATTGTAGAGCTTTTAGCTATTTTTAATTTGTCAGTGGTTCTTAGGTATACGTAACAATTACAAATGTAGAAACATATACTTATGAACATATAATAGTATCAGCATTCTTTTTTCTAGGACTCTGTAGCATACGAAGATTGGAGACACTGGAACTTTCCAAATTTACTTGAAGTATTACTAGAGTTTCCATCCGTTCAACCTTATGCTCCTGTGCTTCTGTTGTACCTTACTCCCTTACAGCCAAGATTCTATAGTATCTCATCTTCACCACTCGCACATACTAACGAAATACATTTGACTGTTGCCGTTGTGCAGTACAAATCACAAGGTATTTTAATACGAATAAATATTACAAACCTTTAAAATTATCTGCTGTTATAGAATAAGGGTGAAAAAAATTGAACAGAATGAACATATGTACAACATAACATATTTATAAATTTTTCATAAGACTAAGCTGCACTTTCTTGTACGTTGTGTATCATTGAAATTAAGTTTGAACGAAAAATAAATAGATTTTAAACTCTTCTGTTAAAACTATATATTATTACTTATTAACACAAAATTCTTTTTTTTTCTCAGTTATTTGTTATTTTTCTTGGTTCATAAAGAAGAAGAATTAGAATTCATTTTTACGAAATTTTTCAATGTCTAATAAAACATTTTTTGTTTTTTTTTCTTTACTTTATGAAAGCTATATCAACTTGATAAACTTTGCAAACTCCTTGAATCCAAAAATAAAACAGAACCTTTTAACGAGAGTAACAATATAAAAAGTCGCAGAATTATATTTTCATCACAACTGCCACGAGTACTGTTACCTAGGTAAATCAGTTATGAGGAAAAGAATGGAGGTAACTAAGAAAATATTAACAAGTGAATAGAAGTATTTATTTATTTTACTCTTACTTATAAAAAAAAAATATTAATTTTGAAGTGCGGCACTCCTCCAGTACCTCCAAAATTCTTTACGTTCATAATAGAGAAAACAAGTGCACAGTGGGTGCTTGGGTACCTAAGTATGAAGTTATTATGTATAATAATTCTTTAAAATTCTATGACAAATAATATAGTTTTGACTATAAAAATACGTTCTATGAAACATTATCATGTATGGAGGTGATACAATTATAGGAGAAATGAGTATACCTACGTTGATTGAATATAATTTTTATTAATATTAAATGAGTTAACGATTATAATTATTTAATCATGGAATAACAAAATAGAAAAAAATCCAAAGGCTGGTTAGTACAAAACTGTACAGTTTCATTGAATCTTCCGGTGCATTCACAACAACTTCCTACTGCCTACACTGACTACATCTGTAACGTCCCGCTTACATCTATCACATACGATCCCACACATATTCCTCGTATTAAATTGTATGATTGTTATTATTTGTGTAGCCGTTTTCTCAAAACTAGCTTAAGATTAAACTATTAGAAATCAATAATTGATTTTGGTAAAACACCCACACTTGGATAATGTACGATGTCATAGTAAGTACAACGTTTCTAAGCTACGAAATAAGAAGAATAGATTAAGACACTGATTATGTTGTAGAGATTCAATGTTCTCCCAACGCTTTTTGTCAGTTTTTACCCAGAGAAGTGTCTGTTTTATCTCTTGTGACACCAGCGATCAGTCATTGAATAGTGTGGCCCCTGTTCAATTTTTTTCCCTTACTAATGAATGTGCGTTAAAATAATAATCATTATTTAAAGTAAGTGCACGGACTTTGCGTATTCAAGGGTAATTCAAGGTTTTATACGAAAACTATAGCAGTACTTGTACGCTGTAACAAAAAATCGTAACCGTATTAACGCTTATGACAATAATGTAGCTGCGTATTTGGAATCAACTATACAGTGTGCTGTAACTAACATTTAGTAATATATGATCACACGCCATTACGTCATATTCTCAGTATGAGATATTCAACAAAGGCATTAATATGTGGTACTCATGAGCTACGGAAAAGTCTATGCTGCAAGAAGTTTTGCGTACTTAGTGAAGCTCAGTAAGTTAAATTATTTTTGTGCTTTTTGGTAAAAAGTTACATTGAACCAAACACGAAATGTTTGATAAATGCACCAAATAGTTTTAAGAGCACTTTTATATTTAAAGCTCAACTTATAACATTTCAACTACTACTACTAGGAATGTTAGAGCTTAAGGCACTTTGAATCAAAGCCTTTCAAGTAGGCTTCTTTGGCTTTTTTTCTCTTTACTCACTTTACTAGAATTTATACTACAAAGTGATCCCCTGCCAAGTTTTTATTTTTACCTAATGACGCCTACAATGGTAAGAGCAGCAGTTTTTTTTCCTAAATTAGCTACAGTGGCTTTTAATTTTGGCCACACTTTTTCAGCAAGAATCTTGTCAGTGGTGTTTTTTGCCGCAATGTTTTCTTGATTCTAAGAATAAGCCATATCATGTTGTTTGCAAGCCTGATCTAACGGATTTATATCTGGATTTCTACGAGATGATCTCTTAGCTGGTTTAGTGACTGGCCCGCTATGATAATATCCTCATACATGCAGTTCTACAGGCAGTTCCTTAAAGAGTGTCTTATAAGTCCACAAACTTTGTGACAGTGAATGATCACTACTTTTTAAGGGCCAAACGATGAATGAGCTTGAAAATATAATCAGAGCACTATTTATAGTCTCGTACTTTAGCATACAGTCATCACAAACCCCGAGAATAAAATATGTTACTTCCTGTCATCAATTTAAACAAACTAATGAGCAAGATTAAAAAATATGATTAATTAGGTTGAAAGAATTGAAGAATTATATAAACAGTATCATGTTTTAGTCTCAGCTGAGTCAGCATACAGCAAACATGAGCTTTGTAAAACATTACACTCAATTTTCTATCGTAATCTCAGCAAATCAATAAGAAAGATGGGAAAATACGATGGCAGATAAGTTTCAAAATTTAAAAGCTTATCATTAACATTATCATATTTCAGTCTAAGTTGAGTCAGCATACCATGATCATGAGCTTAGTAGAACAGAATACAAGTATTTTCATCGTGAATTTCAATAAAATTGTTGAGCAAGATAGGAAAATAAAATGTCACGGTGATTTGCTACTTAATTGAATAAAAACTGCTCTTTGTGGTTCGTCAAGATGTGAAAAAACAAACTGCTTCTTGGCTTTAGATCCTTACCCAAACGGACTGAGATTTAAGAATGTTAATCTATTTTCAAAGTCGCTGAATCAGCCAAAGTATGGGTTTCTAGAATAACTGATAAAGCCTGTAGATGATGTAAAGAATCTTGTATGTATCAACTTTAAATCAATTATATACCTAGGTAAGGCACTACCCAACTGTATACTGATATTCAATGACATTGCCTGTAGAAAACAAGATAATGTGGAAGCCTTTCTAACCATGAAACATCCCAAAAGCGTTGACTGCTTGTAACACTGCTTCTTGACCTGAAACGAAAAGAGGTGCCAACGCCGCGTTAGCAAATCTCGATCTCGTTCGTCACCGTTGTCCCTCTCAACTCTTGGGTTTTTGCTCCTGAAAAAGGGGGATTGGCGCGGGATTGCTCCCGTTCTACAAGAAGAACTATTAATTTACATACAACTAATACCTTTCACTATTTCTTTTATTAAAGACTTAACACTAATACACAGTCTCTGTCTTTACAATACACGACACAACGCTTTACCTCGTCCTCTGGACTGCGCTGCAGCAACTTTGCCTCACACCCCGCGAGCCGCGAGCGCTCGTCCACCACGTCCTGCTAGTCCAGGACCAGGAGGGGCTCCTGCTCGTCCTCGATCCACACTACGCACACACCCACACTCCATCCCCAATCTCTCACACTGCTATACACTCTCTTCCTCTCTCTCTCTCTCTCTCTCTTTCTCTCTCCTGTACTATCTACCCTAATACACGACAACATGCACGAAAAATGGCGGCCGTCCCATGCACCTCACGGTCTTTCGTACACCTAGTCTTGTCAACCCAAACTCTCTCTCTCTCTCTCTCTCGCACTGTCTACACTACAATCTCTCTCTCTCTCTCTCTCTCGCACTGTCTACGCTACATACTTCTTCTCTCTCTCTCTCAATATTTCTCTCTCTCTCTCCAGCCTCACCTCGTGGTCAAACGTCCACGAGTTCAACCCGGCGTGATGTCGTCCGGTGTCCTCGAGTGGGTCATTCATCCTGCGGATTCACCCTTTCTCTTCTCTCTCTCTCAACTCTTCTTTCTCTGCTTTTTCTCTCAGTGGCCATAGTCCTTGACCTTGCGACCTTGTCGTCCTGGGAGAGCACAGCAGCTTCTCGTCTTGCACGCACAATCCTCTCTCTTCTCTCAACACTCAACGCACCTTCTCGAAATCTCTCAACTCTTGCCAAGAAATTCCGCAAAACCTCCGGAGCTCTCGCTGCTCACGCTTAAGCGTGCAGCTCGAGGCTCTACTCCCGACTGACTCACGATCTCTTGCTCAAGCAATGGCCACTGCCACTGTTGCCACCACCTATCTCCTTTCACAGTCACTCTCATACTTAGCAGCTGCTGTGTCTCGGTAGTCGCGCTCGCACTTTCCTTGTCCTTTTCTGCTGGCGCTGCTTTGTCTCTGCATCTCAACTGTTTGTTCGTTGGCGTCCTCGTCCCCTCCTCTCAGCGTGTATACAGCTCCCGAAAAACGAGCAGTTCGGAGAAGCGTCAAATTAATGCTCTTTGTATACACGTTGCATCAGCGAGAGCATTTTGAAATATAGAGGGCATTTTGCCTCGTTACATGCTTTTATCTATGCCAATCATATGCTCAAAGTTCAAAGCATTTAGTCAGAGATAATTTAAACCTCTTAATGATACTTCAGCTAAATGAAATGTCCTTAAGACAAATCTATAACGGTTATATTAATACTGAAATGACATACCATAAATTCAAAAAATTATGTCTAAGCTGTTGGAATGTTGGGAAACATAGATTTGTGGTCATAGATAAGGCAAGAGATGTTGACAATGGTAAATGGAGGAACGGATTGGTTTTTTTGCTATAAATATCACTCATACTTATTAAGTGTGTATTGATCCATTGTTAACCATCAAATGGTTAACATTAATGTTTTTTATAAGAAAAAAGTTTTTTTTCAGTGAGTTAAAAAAGCTAGAGAAGCCCTGAAACATAAACATTGATTGTAAAAGTCAGAAAGAAAATATTATAAAAAGCACATTGGTAAGACTTTCAAGCCCATAACTGACCTACTTTATAAAATTATTAATAATTAAAGAAAGTTAAGAACGTGGCACTAAGCTTTGAATCTTTACTTAAATAATCTTTCTCCCTTTTAATTAAAAATTTCAAAAATCGACACATCAATGTTTCAATCAGCTAAAAGTAAGTAACATGCTATTTCATCGAATGATTCCATCAAAGACTATGATACCTTTGTTGAAAATAAAGAACATTATATTTAAGCCCATTAGCATCCTGATAAAAAGCACATGACTCTAGGTAATTGAGCTAAGCACAAACAGACCTTAGAAACTTAAAATGGGCACTAAAGAGAACTTGACAAAAATATGATGATTCGTCGATGTAAAAGTAATAAATTTAATAATGTTATTGCCACATTTTTCAATCTCACATGAATAAAGAAGGAAGGTGGATTAATACGTTTATTTAAAATTACTAGCGTGAAAATTGCAAATGGATTACATATACTGGGACGACCCTAACAAATCAGTCAACTGGCAAAGATTAATAGTGGCAGAAAAATGAGCTGCTAATCCGAATCACACTTATGAAATAAATTCAATTGTGGAGCAGCTTCGTAAAGCTGATATTCTACATGGAGCTTTGTTATTTATTTGACTTTAGTGTTAAAATAAGCATAAACGTATTCGGAGGTGGATTAGCTAAGTTGGAAGGTGGTATTCGAGGTCCTTAAGAAATTTGATATAAGCTCAACACAGATAGTCATTTTGACTTGGAAAATAGAAGATTGTGCAATGTTGCATGAGCTATTTAATTTCACGATGAAGTTTTTCTCACTACCTCAAAAAAATTTTTAAAATTCTATTTTGGATTAACAGTAGAAAATAATATACTATTATAAAATTTAAGTGATGTATTCTTAGAAAAATACTTAATTTAAGAAGTTAAACATAAACAAATTAAGACATTGTAGCAGAGCTATCTAATATAACTTTAGAATATAGTTAGTAAGGATAAAAGCAGTAGGGAAAGAGATTTATAAGCCTGTAAGACGCAACTATCTCCGCTGAAAGTTTCATGCTTGGGGCTTGGATAAAACATGCCAAGCTGATCTTGTAAGGATAATACCTTATGCTTGGAAAATTAAAGATAAAAGATATTTGCTCACGGTTATAGCAATATTCTCCAAATATAAATGGGTTGTACCCGTTAAGAAAAAGACCGGTAATGATATAACTGCAACCATGAAGTCGATATTAACAGAGGGAAGAGAACAAAGTAATTTGCAAGCAGATCGTAGCAAAGAATTTTAGATTGCAAAAATTTCATAGTCTCATGCAAAATAATAGATATTTCTTTTACTTACTGTACAATAATCTTAAAGCGTCTATATGTAAGCGATTTCATCGTATACTAAAGAATGACATGCGAAAAAATTTGTACAAAACTTGTTATAGTTTTCTTATGGGATCCACAACGTATGCAAACTAAATCTTTTGAGAACAAAGTTCTTTATGTCACGTGTCTTGGGTAGTTGATATTTTAAAAATAACAGGTTTTCATAAAACAAAAGCCACTTGCCGGAAGTCTCTTCCTTCTAATATATTTTATTTCTCCCTTACGTCATCACCCTCATCGTGGGTCCCCTACATACTTTCCCTTACCCTCTCTCCTAACCATGCTGCCCTAGTTTCCTGCACACCTTCTTTTATCACTCTTCGTTTTTCCACACTTCACCATTACCCTTCACATACACCAAGCAATGTATGTTTCGTTTGATTAAAATTTTTTCCTCACAATAATTTTTATTTAATTTTTAATTTCTTTTTCTACGATTCTTAAAAAAGAAAGAAAGAAAAAAAAAACTTTCAAAGAGATTTGAAACCTTGACCCTCTTGCACACGTACCAAGTACCTTACTCTCTCTACTACGAGCGCTTTTAACAAGGAAATCTGAAGAGGCAGTGAATGGAGCAGGACTGGGCCACTTGCTGGTGCGGGAGATTAGGCAATCTGGTGATGAGGATTACTGAGGTGCTAACATTTAGAGAGGATTCTGTGATATAGATGCTGCTAGCTGTGACGTTAAATGGTACCGATGACTGCCTTCGTTTCTGGCTACGAACTGACCTCTGGCGTCAGGCCAGAGTTTTTCACAGCACAATGAGATAAATTAAATTATTGATTTGTGCATTTGATATCACCTATACTAATTTCTTGTAAAAACACACATTGCTACATATCATAAATGTACATATAATATGATTATACACACAATTTTTTCGTACAACTTATAAATTATGCTTTGAGTAATTAACCTATGAAATAGCACACCGCACAATCATTCGATTTTGATAAGAAATTTTTCCTTATATAACATCATCTTCTTCAATAATGGCTTCAAAGATTGTAGCTAGATCATCATAAGGGACTCCTCCCAAGCTTAAACAAAGACTATGGTTATTAAACTCCAACCATCAGTTTTCATAATTGTTCTTAGGCAGGATCTGTGCCTAAGAATATAAGGGCTGAAAGACAGAATCTGAAGATGTAGCATTTTTTTGTATACGTATGATAGCAATCTCTTTAAAAATAAATTCGTTTTGCATTGTCTTAGAACTTGAAACATTATCCACATACTTCGTCATCCTAATGTTGTTACCATTATTAGTTAGGTCACCGATTTATAAATGGTTCATGTGCTTAAATACAACTGCTAATCACTGCTCGTTCTCACTCATGTTGCGTTAGCAGAGGCAAATCAGTATAAAAAAAAGTTCAAGCAGCTTGTCATTTATTCGAGTATGTTAACGCGATCTGGAAGGATAATGAAGAAAAACTGCGAGAATTTGGCTAATGCTGACGTCGTGGAGCGTTACGTAATTTTTTGTAAAATACCGTGAATAAAATAGCAACGCTTGCTGCATAGTAATTATATAATCGAGATACAAAATAATATTGATAACAGTCAGATAGCGCTTTACAGTAATTCTGACTATAACAAGTTTGAAAAATTTTCATCGTCGGTGAAAAATTGGTTGCTCAATATTAAGCGTCTTTTATCAACGTTTTTAGCAGCATTTTATAAAATGCTAGAAGTGGAAGGGTTAGGGCTTAATGAAAAATTAAACAATCAAGATAATGAGTCTGTGACATGGAGAAATCTTAAAGCAGCAAAGTTTGTAATGGTGAAAAACGAGGCAGAGACTGTCGAAGTTAAATGTTTTAACACTAAGTCAGAATGTATTTTTCATGTGACAGACATACATAAATGGCTTCAAACAAATGTCCAGAAGACCATTCTTACACATATTAAAGAGCTTCAGGAGCACGATTCTGGATGTACTCTATGCACAATTTTTAATTTAGTTATAAATGCAAGTAAACACATTGCAATAAGTAGCATTTCTTACGTAGAGCTTTTTACTACTGTTTGGAAAAAAAACTACATATATTCTCTCAAAACTATAACTGTATTCGTATTGTGTATAATTTGATATTCGTTTTGCATTTACATTCACTGGATGCAAAGCTGACAAAATGGCCTATTTAAAGCATTGCTGATCTGCAATCTGCACATTTAAGCAAGTTTTTTGTTTCTTAACAGTAGTCGAAAGCTCTACGTAAGAAATGCTACTCATTGCAATGTGTTTATTTGCATTTATAACTAAATTAAAAATTGTACATAGAGTACATCTAGAATCGTGCTCCTGAAGCTCCTTAATATGTGTAAGAATGGTCTTCTGGAAATTTGTTTCAAGCCATTTATGTATGTCTGTCGCACGAAAAATACATTCTGACTTAGTGTTAAAACATTTAACTTTGACAGTCTCTGCCTCATTTTTTACCATTACAAACTTTGCTGCTTTAAGATTTCTCCATGTCACAGACTCATTATCTTGATTGTTCAATTTTTCATTAAGCCCTAACCCTTACACTTCTAGCATTTTATAAAATGCTGCTAAAAACGTTGATAAGAGACACTTAATATTGAGCAACTAATTTTTCACCGACGATGAAAATTTTACAAACTTGTTATAGTCAGAATTACTGTAAAGCGCTATCTGACTGTTATCAATATTATTTTGTATATCGATTATATAATTACCATGCAGCAAGCGTTGCTATTTTATTCACGGTATTTTACAAAAAATTACGTAACGCTCCACGACGTCAGCATTAGCCAAATTCTCGCAGTTTTTCTTCATTATCCTTTCAGATCGCGTTAACATACTCAAATAAATGACAAGCTGCTTGAACTTTTTTTCATACTGATTTGCCTCTGCTAACGCAACATGAGTGAGAACGAGCAGTGATTAGCAGTTGTATTTAAGCACATGAACCATTTATAAATCGGTGACCTAACTAATAATGGTTACAACATTAGGATGACGAAGTATGTGGATAATGTTTTAAGTTCTAAGACAATGCAAAACGAATTTATTTTTAAAGAGATTGCTATCATACGTATACAAAAAAATGCTACATCTTCAGATTCTGTCTTTCAGCCCTTATATTTTTAGGCACAGATCCTGCCTAAGAACAAATACGAAAACTGATGGTTGGAGTTTAATAACCATAGTCTTCGTTTAAGCTTGGGAGGAGTCCCTTATGATGATCTAGCTACAATCTTTGAAGCCATTATTGAAGAAGATGATGTTATATAAGGAAAAATTTCTTATCAAAATCGAATGATTGTGCGGTGTGCTATTTCATAGGTTAATTACTCAAAGCATAATTTATAAGTTGTACGAAAAAATTGTGTGTATAATCATATTATATGTACATTTATGATATGTAGCAATGTCTGTTTTTACAAGAAATTAGTATAGGTGATATCAAATGCACAAATCAATAATTTAATTTATCTCATTGTGCTGTAAAAAACTCTGGCCTGACGCCAGAGGTCGGTTCGTAGCCAGAAACGAAGGCAGTCATCGGTACCATTTAACGTCACAGCTAGCAGCATCTATATCACAGGATCCTCTCTAAATGTTAGCACCTCAGTAATTCTCATCACCAGATTGCCTAATCTCCCGCACCAGCAAGTGTCCCAGTCCTGCTCCATTTACTGCATCTCCCCGCGACCCAGTCGTGCCATAGCTTGAAACTTTCCCAACACTAACTACCTCTTCTCTCTCTACTACGGCCTCTTCTCTACCCACAGCCACTTTTCCCTCTACCACCCAGGGAGAAGCTAAGGGGGGGGTTAGAATAGGCACAGTTTACCTTCTCTCTTATTATTGCCAATTTCAAAAGTTGTACTTTCTGGTAGATTAGTGGTTACAATGTAATTGAGTATTTTATTTTAAGTTTATTTGTTACAAACACGGTATTATATTGTGACATTGTGTGCAATATGTCATCAAAAATGGAACAAAATCCAGGCATACTCTGTTATAAAAGACTAAAAACTAGAATTGACCATAAACAGTAGGGTTAGGTAGCCTTACACGTATTTGCACAATCGTTGAGATACGTTAGTTAATAAAACTATAAAAGTGACGAAAAAATCAATTTTTGTATATCTATGTCAAAATGTTAATGCTAACATTAAATAACAAAAGAAGAACTAGCTCAAATAGGGCCCATCAGCCAGCAGTGATAGTCTGGTTAGTTTGTATAACTATAAATAAGTATTTGTGATGGATGGTTTTCATGACAAATGCTTATTTACAGTTATACTTATTTATTTGTGGCTGTTTTAATTGTAACTCAGCTATAAGTGCCACGTAAGAGATAATTGTACAAGCAGGGAGCAGGCTCTAACAAAAAGTTAGCAATGTTAATAACACTACGATATCGTTGTTCTTGTACCTCCTAATTAAAATAAACTGGTACTCACTTATAATAATCAAATGGGAGTTACTCTAAAAATAATTGACAAGCTAGGAGAGCCCTGTGTTGTCTCTCAGAAAAGCTTAGACTTTTGACTATGCCAAGAGTTGTACCAGCAGGCCTATGCTCACGTTATTTAAATCAAGTCATTAATGATTTTTCAAGGGTTAGAAATAACATTGACGTTTTTAAAGTGTACTGTCTATTTAACTATTTACAAAGTTATATCAACGTATTGGGAAGATTTCAGCAAATAACTAAATAATAATAAGCAATACCTAATGAAAATAATGTTTTTTTTTGAGAACGTTACAAAAATTAAAAATTTTTAACCAGAAGTAAAGCCTTACATTGTAAAAAGGGGCTATGTGATACATATATGTATATATAGTAGAGTATATACTAGTAGGGCTTCGCTTTCTGCGTACTCCGTGCGCGAGCCCAAAAAATTTTTTAAAGGTATTACATACGAAAATCTTTATAAAGTAGTTTATGAGTCAAAATAAAACTTGTGTTGATTGAAGAAACACTTTTTCATTAATTGGTAAGATAACTTATTGCCTGGCTTTTAATCTCAAAAAATATCTATAGAAATCAAGTTGAGGAGACATTTTTTATTATTTTATTGGTTGTATACTGTTCCAAAATGGAACAGTCTAAGTTTCTTCTTATGTTTTACTCTATTTTAATAGTACACAATTATAAAAGTTGATCAAAAACAAAAAAATACAGACTAAATTACACTAATAAAAAGATTAACCATAAAATCTCTGGAAGATTATAACAGGTATTTTTACTAAATTAATACTTAATAAAGGAATCAAAAAAGCATTATTAGTAAATTTAAAAATATTTAATAAGAACATATATACAACGTTCGAGAAAAGTGCAATGGATCTGAATTGAATCGAACACGATAGCTTAATAGATAACATTTTTAAAGAAGGCAGTACAGTGATGTTACTAACTCTGTTGCGACTATTTTTGGCCTGGTTAGAAACACTAATATAACTATGTAGATCTTAGTGTACACAGTGTACTGACTTTCTTTTTCCTTGTACTTAATAAGGTTTCAAGCTCTCACTTGCTCTTTGACTGGAGAGTGGAAATAACCAAGTGACCCTTCCAGGTCTTATAATGTATTTATAAATGTATGTATGTATGTATTGTAACATACTAGCCGAGGATTGCGACTAACGTTTGTTTGTTTTGTTTTAAAACTTTATCGGGGATTTATAAAAGGAGATTTGGGAGGGGCTGGGTATCACCGGTATTGTGCAGTACCACGTACAGCAGTGAGTAGCGCAGTGCAGCTATCGTGATTGGATAGCTTTTTTTTTAATCGTAAACACTCACTAACTTGACACTGGGGCACGATGCTATCCCGGCTGCACTTGGCGCCGCCCAAGTGAGACACTACAACAAATTGTACTTAGTAGCTTAATGCTCGCTTATAATAATTAAATCTTAACTGCTATTAAATTAACACTTTTAGTACACGGCACACCATAACGGTGACGATTCCGATGCTGTGGCTTGATGTTGCCACAGATTCGTAAACAAGGTGTTGTTCACCTAGTACTCGTAATAGGCAATGTGGGCTGACTCTATAATATGGTACAAGGGAAGGGAATAAGGGACGACTACTCTTACGCGCTCAATGCACTACACCAACACAGTATGTGTTCCCCTACTGGACTACTGCTCCAGTGAAGCACTAAGCTAAGCAATGCTCCTAATGATGCTATGAGCGTCGAA
Organism: Copidosoma floridanum; assembly: GCF_036245765.1. NCBI lineage: Eukaryota > Metazoa > Arthropoda > Insecta > Hymenoptera > Encyrtidae > Copidosoma > Copidosoma floridanum. The sequence continues at coordinate 11,098,577 of NW_028321897.1, read as the reverse complement.
GACACCGGGGACCTGGATGAACGTGTAAGGGCTGGCTCAGTCACTCTAAATTCTACGGCATACGGGCCTGATACCGAAATTTTGTCCGCTACAGTAAGCCATATGCTGGAGGGAAAGAGCTACATCTGAGACTCTTACCATTTATTGTTGGTGACGAGGATTGCATGACGTGTTTGAATTTACATCCAATTCGCCATGTCACAAATTCTTCCTCATAAACCCTTTTTCCACCTTGAGCAGTTCCAAATTAACCTGCAGTTGCAGAACCTAATGCCGGGAACTGAAAAACTTGATGAAAGTGTACGTTGGTGTGAGTGTGTAAAGCATAGTTGTTTGAGTAGTGTTATATATCATTTTATTCTTTCAGATCCTCGCAGGATATTACTAGTTGACACCATGTAGCCTTGTTTTAAGTAACTGTTAAATATGTGACACTGTTGTTGTGTCATTTGAAATGTGTGTTATTATAATCAATATTTCTGCCAGTTTGTGGTGTGCGCCAAACATTTACAGAAAGTATTTAACATTTGATAATAAAATTATAGGTTACGTATAACTTAGAGACCTCCAAACTTTTGTATTCAAAGATCTTTCTGACCTGTATAAAGTACAAATGTTCTATTGGTTTGTTTCGCATTACAACAAAATAATAAAGAAGCTGTTTACTATGATTATTAGAACGACAAATTGTAATATTTATTGTAAAGAAAGTTATTAAAGAAGCAACAACAGAAAATATACTCGCAAAGTAAGAGTAAACAGCTGTATTCGAAAAATTTATTCCATAAATCTTATTATAACGATTGCTTTACTTTTAGTTTGAGCCCCAGCTTAGTAGTGTATAACATTGTTCTTCCTTACCTGGCCACCCGGCCTTCCCGTGCCCAAACTCAGCCAATACCTTTGCTGTTAAACGTCAACAAACGGTTACACTTTACCAGACCACAGCCAGAGTTCGGTACTGTGCAGCTGGCAGCCATTGTTAAATGGAAGAATTGTGTAATATATTGACTGTGTGTAAGTGAAGAAATTGGACCAGTTACTACCATCAGTTTTAGTAAACAAAACGTAATTTATTGTAATTAGTTATACTAATTTTAGCTATACAGGTTTTAAATTTAAGTTTCTTTAGCACTTAGTCTATATGAGGTCATTAATAAAATAAAGAAAACAAGAAGAAAAAAAATAAAATAAAGAGGGGGGAGAAAAAAATAAAACGAAAAAATGAGGAGAAAAGAAGAAAACAAAATTAATCAAGGCGGGAGGAATAATTACGTGCCTGATCAGCAAGGTACCTCCACCAGTCCACAGATTTCCACCATTCTGGACACTGAGCTAACGTTACGTTCTTAGTACCTCACTGATGTCAAAATTTTTACATCCTGGCCCAGTGACAGTGCGCATACTTATGCCCCGACCCACCGCATCCCCAGCATTCAGAGTCATGGGCTGGTTCTAGAGTTGAGGGCCGCTCTTTCATCAGGACTAGGGAAGGATTTTGGGTACTTTCAACTGGCGGGCGTAGAATGTTGTCAGGCCACGTCGCTGTCATTGACATGAGTGCTCAGATAGGGATTTGAGCACCTTGACCATGGACGGTTAACGCTTTACCGCTCATGCTTTCTTGAGCAGTCCCTGCCTAGACTATCTCCTCTACCCCTGGATCGCCCACCTTGACTTCGCCAGTCAAGCTCGCCCCCTCGTCCCTGCCTTGATGTTCAGGTGATGGCCTGGTTTCCTCCTCCATCACAAGATCTAGTACTGATTCTGGCTGCTCTCTGATCGTACTGAGGAGAAGCAGGAACGTCGGATCAGGATGGCCTAGCTGCATTATCCACTCTTCAGGATCGCGGTCGTCTTCGCCAATCGCTTGTACCAAGGACATAGGGTTGGTCAGTCGTTGCTGCCTTTGCTGCCTTTTCCACCTTAGACGCTGCTTGTCCCTTACTTCGTCCAGGTCTGGGAGCAGAGTCATTTCCCAGGGGGAAGGAACTTACCCTCTCCCGGGTGCGAAAGGGTGTTGTTCCACCTCTTTTTCCATGATCAGCTCCTGGTAGAGTGCTCGCACCCTTAAATCTTGTCGCTGGCTGATCAGCCATGACCACCTTAATCTTTTGTTTCGTGGTCGCATTTTCTGTAAGGGTACAGGTGTCGTTAGGGGTTGGACATATCTTTTTATGTCTTATACGTGTAAATTAACAGTTTTTCCGGTGTCTATTTCTTTAACCTCCATTACTACTTTCGACAAAACTGGAACTATCGCACATGGGCCTACAAACTTTGGGGTTTATTTTGCTGAAAATCTTAACCCAACTAAAGACAGTACGTGATTCCTCCGTAATACTAGGTCTCCTACTTAGAACTGTTCGGGTTGATAACTTTTATTATAATATTTTTCTTGGCGAGCCCTAGCTTTGTTGAGATGTTCCTTACTTAAGTCCCTAATGAAAGCTAGTCTCTGTACCCGATCCTCCCAATTCTTAGTATTCCTCATATCTAGTTTGTTCCAATTTATAGGTTTGGTCGTCAGTTTCATGGGTGACGGGTTCCTACCAAAGTTTAAGAAAATTGGGGTCATTTTGGTGGATGCGTTCACCATGGTGTTTATTGCGAAGGCAAATTCGTAGAGATGAGCGTCCCAAAGTTGATGGTCTTTATCCAAGAGGGAATTTATCATTGGGTTAAGCGTTCATATCACTCTCTTAGCAGGATTCGCCTGCGCATGGTACGGTTGTATTGTCGTATATTCAACACCCAAATTGGCGCACGTTTCTTTCATTTCCTTGTTCATAAACTCAGTCCCATCATCTATGAGTATGTATTTAGGAGCTCCCCACCGATTAAAGATCAGGTCCTCGAAGGCTTTTCTTACATTTTTTCCGTCTGCTTTGCGTAGAGGTCGCAACTCCACGTACTTCGTTAAAAGATCTTGAAAAACTAGGACGTATCGGTTTTCAGTTTTAGATGATGGTTTTGGCCCAAGTATGTCAGCGTCCACCACCATCCAGGGCTGCTCAATGTTTCCTTCTTTCATCAGGCCAGCTGGAGCCTGCTGTAAAACCTTATTCTTCTGGCATTCCTGGCATGCTCTAACATATTTCACGACATCATGGTAATATTCTGGCCAATAGTGGTACATGATCAACCGCGAATAGATCTTGTCAACTCCCAGATGTGCAGCCTGAGGCTCTGCATGAGCTTCCTGTAGTGCTATACACCTTACTTCTTCTGAAAGGACAATTTTCCATGCATCGAGATCTGTCATCATGGGGTCTATTAAGGTATTCAGTTTTTGATACCATAATTTGCCTTCAGAAATCTTCCAGTCAGGGAATTTGTGGAAAGTCCGTTTTACTAAATTTATACGCCTTTTGTACCCAGAATCTTCCGTAGGAGTAGTTGAGACGACCTTTTCCAATGCCACTACTTGGCTTTCATGTGCTCGTGACAACGCGTCTGGAACTTGGTGCAACTTTCCCTTCCTATGAACGAATTCCACATCATATGCCTGTAGCGTGGTAGTCCATTGGGCTAGTATACCTACAGGATCCTTGAGTTTGTTTAACCATGAAAGGCTACTATGCTTGGTTATCACTGAAAAACTTTCTCCCTCTTAATGTCCTCTAAAGTGGTATATCGACCAAAGTACTACTAGGCATTGTTTTTCTGTTACCGCATTATTTTGATCAGCTTCATTTAAGGTCCTGCTTACATAGCAAAAAGGATGTTCTTTTCCGTCAACCTCCTGCGTAAATACACCTGCGACTGCATAATTACTGGCATCAGTTTGTAAAACGAACGGTTTTAAGAAATTAGGCCTTGCAAGTACTGGGGCTTCAGATGAGGCTTATTTTAACTTCTCGAATGCCATTTCCTGATCAAGAGTCCATTCCCATCTGACATCCTTAGACATAAGTTTTGTTAGGTGTGCTTCAAGTTCAGCTAGTCTGTTAATAAAGCGCGCGTACCAGCCCACCATACCAATAAACCACTTGAGTTGCTTTAAGTTGGCTGGAGCTGGGTATTTAACTATTGGTTTGAGCTTATCTAGGTCAACCCGTAATTCATACTTATTGACTTTATATACCAGAAACTTCACCTTGGCTCATCCAAACTCCGATTTATCACGATTTATCACTAAGTTTGCTTCCTTAAGAGCATTCAGAACAATTTTCAGCCATTTTTTATGCTCATGGAAGTTCTCTGTCACGATTATAATATCGGAATTCTCATTCTTCTAAAAAAATATTTATTTATTCGTCAACATCTATATGGTCCCCTTCAAAGTAATCCCCCATAGATATAATACACTTATGCCAGCGTTTTTTCCAGTCTTCGAAACACCCTTGATAGTAACTTTTTGTAATGCTCTGTAGCACTCTCAGCGATTCTGCCTTTATCTCTTCAATCGATGAAAAACGCTGTCCTTTCATGGATCTCTTCAACTTTGGGAACAGGAAAAAATCACACGGAGCAATATCTGGTGAATAAGGAGGTTGGGGCATGATTACAGTCTTGTTTTTAGCCAAAAAATCACGAATAAGCAACGATGAATGAGCAGGTGCGTTATCGAGGTGCAAAACCCATGAATTTTTTTTCCATAAATCGGGGCGTTTTTTTCGAATTGCTTCACGCAAACGTCGCATTACTTTGAGGTAATACTCCTTATTAACGGTTTGACCTTTTGGCAAGAATTCTTTATGCACTATGCCATTATAATCGAAGAAAACAGTAAGCAAAACCTTGACATTTGATCGAACTTGACGTGCTTTTTTCACTCTTGGTGACGTTGAGTGCTTCCACGTGGACGATTGTGCTTTTGTTTTGACATCATAACCGTACACCCATGTTTCATCACCAGTTATGACCCTTTCAAGTGAATTTGGATCGTCGTTGACGTCGTTTAACAGCTCCTGAGCGATGGTAATGCGTTTGTTTTTTTGATCAAAATTCAGCAGTTTTGGAACGAATTTAGCTGCCACTCGTTTCATGCCCAAAACATTTGAAAAAATATGATGGCATGAGCCAACTGATATGCCAACTTCATCAGCAACTTCTCTAATTGTGATTCGGCGATCATCCATAATCATTTTTTCCACTTTTCTCACATTTTCATCGATTATTGACGTGCTGGGTCGACCGGAGCGTTCGTCGTCTTCAACGTCTTCGCAACCATCTTGGAAACGCTTATACCACTCGTAAACACTTGTTTTTTTCATAGCAGACTCACCGTAGGCTCTCTGTAACATTTCGCACACTTGGTTACACTTTATTTCATTTTTCACGCAAAATTTAATACCAAATTCTTTGACTCTTCAATTGTTCCATTGTTTAAACTAACAAAAATCGCCGAGCTCAAAAAAACACGTCTACACTAGCCGCTACAAGACAGAATGTAAACAATGAATACAGCTGAAAATTTAACCATACATTAGGGACATGTGTACCAACACAATAAAAAAAAAATTTTGACCACCGGACTCTCCAGACACGCGCAATTCAAAAATTCCGGGAACTTTTTGAACAGACCTCGTATGTATAGACATAGGGCTCCTATTCTGGTTTAATTATTTTGTCCATAATTGCTTAAAAGGTGGCCGGTGCATTCGTTAGGCCATATGGCATCCGTATATACTGATAGAGACCTCTACCTGGCACCGCAAAGGCTGTCAGCTCCTTGCTGTCATCATCCAACAGTATCTGGTGATAGGCTTCGCTAAGGGTGATCTTTAAAATCACTTTTGCCTTGCAAAGCTTGTCGAAGATATCGTCTTTCAGGCGCATCGGGTATGCATTCTTCTTGGTGACTTTATTTAACTTCCTGTAGTCAATGCGAAATCGAAATTTTTCGTTAGCTTTTGGGGCCAGTAACGGACAGCTGCATCAAGCACTTTCTGACTCCTCGATGATGTTTTCCTGTTTTAGTCTCTCAATCACATCATATGCTACCTGCAACACCGTACGTGCATATCTACGTGGTCTGTGTTTGATTGGTGATTGACCTTGTACATCTATTCGGTGTTTGGCTACGGTCGTGACGCCAAGCTTTTTGAGACGTGGTAGTATGTGTTCATCCAAGAGTTGGGCTAACTCATCGAGTTCCTTAGGGGACAGAGAATGCAATCCTTTAACTACTGCAGCGGCTGAGAGACAAGTGGTGTCTTATGCTATTGGACAGAATTTTTCCCATGTCAATCGATCTTGACTCCAGAAGTCCGTGCCATAATCAAATTGAAATTTGAATTGACGTAAAAAATCGATACCCAAGATTGCTTCATATTTTAAACCATCAGCCAATTTAAACTCAATTTAATCTCTTATACACCCTATTTATAAGTTTACTTTAATAGTGCTTTGTAGAGAAATAGGCATACCATTTGCTTCTGTGACCGTAGACTGGCATGGATTAAATTTTTCCAATCTTTTCGAAAAATTATTGCCTCAATGACAATGCGCTGCCCCACTATCGATCAACGCAGATACTCTTGTCCCGTTAATACTCAAGTTGAGAAAGTGTCTTGGTTCACTGTTTAATAATAAAATTTGTAGTACTTCGTCAGCACTTGTAAGCTCCCACAGACTCATTTTGTTGCTGACTAGCCTACCTTTTTTGTTTGGTGTTGTGCCCTTATCCTCTGACAACTGCCGCCCCAAGCGCCTGCTTTGCAATATGGAGAATATTCCGTCACTACATATTCCTAAGCCAATCGTATAAATCCTTTTTACCATCATGCTGACACATTTTCCTAAATTAATAATACCCACAAAAATTTTATCAGTTTGCTCTTTCCTAACAGAGACTGCATCCCGTTCTCTCCTTAGTAACTCTTCTTTCATTGGGTTGCCTAACGTGCACCCCCGAAGTATGAGTAGAAGAATCCACCATAACTTTTCTATTACCAGCAGACACTTAGAGCATACTACTAAAAACTTATTAACTAAACTATTTGCATCCTTCTTAACTTCAATCGATAACCTATGTGCGGGTTGTGCTCGAGCTGGTTGGCGGTTAAGAGAGGTAGCACCGACTCCCCTAACGCGTCCCCTCCTGAAGCATCACAATTCTTACATTTTACACGCTTGTTACCGATTTTCCCACACTTCTTGCAGTAGATGGCTTTAGGTCAATCTCTGCGTCAGTGTCCCGTTTGTTTGCAAATGAAGCACGCGCTCGTTTTTTCGCCTTTTTGACCCTCCCTGCTGAAGGTGAGTTTTCTTTGAGACTCCGCTCTGCCGCTGGGTTTGCCTGTACGTTAACTTAGCTCGGCTGATCGTTTTTACTACTCATAGTAGGTTATTCCACACTTTTAATTGCACTTAGTGTGCTACTTGTATCCACTTACGATTCCACTACTGCTACTTTTCGGTTGGATCCTTGTCGGCGAGGTTGGTAGGCGACAAAAGGGAAGAGAGATTCTTCGAGTCCGAGAGGGGGTCGATAGTCCTCGTCCTGACTCCTGATTAACTCCACCTTTTTTCCCAATACAAGGAAATCTGTGAAATTCCGTATGTGAGCTCTATTTAATTGACCTTGGTAACTCGGGTGCAGGTTTCTACATGCCCGGTTGACTTGTTGCTCCATACTAAGCGGAGGACTTACTTGGTCTATAAGAGTTCTGATTTTTTACAGGCAAGCCGCCACGTCCTCATTTGGTCCTTGCGTGCGCCTATCGATCTCTCTTAACAGTCGTTTCTGCAACTCCCCAATACCGAATTGTAAATACAAGGCATTTGCCATTTCCCAGATCGATCTCCACAGAAATTTTTCCATACGAAGCCAGTGGTTTGCTTTCACGTCTAATGCCGCTGGCAAGGCTATCACGACATCTTCTATTATCATTTAAGACCTCAAAGTACACTTACACAGTTTTGTTATGAATCCTTCCGGATCTTCTCTACTTGCGTTTCGAAACTCTATCCCCCATTTGTAAAATATATCCACAGTCTCCAGCTCTCACCGAAAATCTATATTACCTCGTTGCCTGCTTACTTGTTGTATGTTATCTATTTAATAAAAATTTGGCGGTCTGTACACCTATTGATTTCTTTTATTATTTGATGAATTTTCCCTTAAGGTGTCATAAGTACGTACGGGAGGCGGTTGGGGCATCCCTTCTGAGGAGTAGCTTTCTACGCCTTGTCCTCGGTCATCCACACCCTCCAGGTGGATAGACGGCAACAATAGACTTAAATTTGTACCATGTTTCCTGTGAGGAGTGCTGTGCGGATCATTTTGGAACGTGTTTAGCTGAAGGGACTGCTGATGAGATCTCCGTAATTGATAGATTGTCTATTTGGCTTGCGGATGCAATCTGCTTTTCATTTGATTCCCTCGTTACATTTCTTCTGAATACATCACGTCTCTATATCTTCCTGTGCCGTCATGACTCCTAATTCTTACCTCTCCTTCAGTGAAGTTTCTTCCCCTTAATCTCCCCTCTTCCAACAACTGACTCCTCAACTCCTGGTCATTACGTTATATCTGTGCCCTTTTGATTTGAAAATCCTACGTAAGTAAGTCTTGTGGGTTGGCGTTGTGGGTTCTATTTAGATTAAGTGCGCTGTGTGCCTGCCCTTGTTCCGATCGTGGTTCATCTGTTAATCTTAGCAGCGATAATTGATTTTGTAGATTCCTTTTAACCTATTGTCTAACCACATTTTCATAGGTACTCCTGTATGTATTAAAATTTCCTCTTTCCTCTCGTTCATTAGTCGTATTTAACTGAAACATCGCCTGACGCCTATCCCTGTTATCTATTTGTGGTAAGGATGGGCAGGACAATTCTAGCCTACCTGTTGGATATAGTTGATCCTCTAAATTAGACCATCTAGTTGTTGGGCTGGTGTAATATCGTCTTAATTATTATGTTATTAGCCTTTCCCTTATTTCTTTAGGTGGTCTTAGGTACACTAGATTACTCTTTTTTAAATACTGTCTCACATACTCTTCTGGTAGCGCTTTAACAGTTCACCTAGTTACCTGCCCCCTGTTACTAGGTCTACTGTTGCTAATTCGTCCCCTAATTCAAAGCTCGCATTAAAACTAAAATTCAAATCACTGTTTTTAAATCACATTGCTATATTTTTTTTTAACTGCAGGGGGCAAAAAAAGACAAGTTTAAAAAAAAATGTCTCGCTACGTTAGAAAGAAGAAGAGAGAAGAAAAAAGAAAAAAAAAAAAAAGAGAAAAAAAAAATGTATTAAAGAAAAAAAAATCAAAATATTAAATGTGTAATCAAGGGACAGAGTCTAAAATTTTTTAGCTAACGTAGAGAGCGAAAAGAAAAGAAATTAAATTTAAAAGAAGAAACTACAATTGAAAGAGTAAGTGCAAAAGGAATAAAACGAGACTAGGGAGATAAAGATTTTTTTAATTTTTTTTTTTTTTTTGTATAACACCTATATTTTATTTCTTAATACTGAGTACGCGATAGGGGCTGTCCTTGGTAGTGGTAATGGTTAACGTGTCATTATATCTATACATGCGCATAACTAAAATCCATAATATGACAGAAATAGTTTAAAGAAATCAATTTTAAAGATAATTTATAAGCTCGTAAATTAATGCGATTTATAAAATGTATAATATAAGACTAAAAAATGTACTGATGTGAAGTCATGGCCAAATGAAGTTGAATGAAATTAATGTCTGAAGTAATTTATAATCTGATGTAAGATATTATTTGTGATTGAACGTATATATATATATATATATATATATATATATATATATATGTATATATATATATATATTTTTTTTTATTACTCAATGTATTATAGTTATTGTATTTATTGTATATTGCGTGTATGCACTCGGCGCAGCCCAAGCTGAGACACTACAACAGATTGTACTTAGTTGCTAAATACTCTTTTATTATAATTAAATCGCAACTGTTATTGAATTTACACTTGTAGTACACAGCACACCACAACGGCGACGATTCCGATTTTGTGGCTTGCTGTTGCCACAGATTCGTAAACAAGGTGTCATTCACCTAGTACTTGCGATAGGGTATTTTAACTGACTTTATAATATGGTACAAGGGAAAAGTAATGAGGGACGGCTACTTTCACGCGCTTAATGCACTACACCAATACAGTATGCGTTTACCTACTAGACTACTGCTCCAGTGAAGCACTTAGTGATGCTCCTGGCGATGCTATAAGCGTTGAGGGCACCGGGAAACCTGGATGATCTTGTGAGGGCTGGCTCGTGTGTGAGTGTGTGGCGCTGAGGTCTCAGCTGTGCAACGTCACAGCAATTTGGCAGGCGAGAGTATGCTGATGCCATGCCAAGCTGCTCCGGTGCTAGCCTCGCAACAAGCTCAATGTTCTGTCTTTGTCTTGCCACGCAGACGCACCGTATGCTTTGCAGCAAAGCACACACTATCAGCCAACAAACCACTATACATAGGCCACCTCTATTACATTTCTGCTCCCAGAACACCAACATACCGATAGCTGCCATTTGCATATTCTTACTGTTAGTAGTGCACGCACACATATCCAAGGTACTGGTATAGGGTGATGGTAAGAAAGTTAGACCAAGCCCTAAAGTCACTTCCAATGCTACGGCATACGGGCCTGATACCTGAAGCTTGTCCGCTACAGCAAGCCACATGCCAGAGAAAGAGAGATTCCTCTGTGACTTTCACCATTTACTGTCGGTGACGAGGATTCCGTGACGTGTTTGGATGTACATCCGACTCGCCACGTCACAGTATGAATGAATTTATTTTTGTGAGCATATACGTATGATCATGAAGAGCTCCCTGTGGATGCGTACTTATTTATGCACGAGCATTCGTGTACTTACTGTCACGCAAGCTTAGGTCTAAGACTTTGAAAAAGAGAAAAAAATGGTTCCATAGCTTAGATGGTTTATGATCTAAGTGGTACAAAGTTGTAATATTCTTCTTAAACTGTTAAGGACTTTCAAGTTCAATTTTTTAACTTTATTTTTACTTATAAATTTGAAATTTTGTCTGAAATGTATAAGAACAAGTTTGAAAAAGAGATTTTGTTAAAAACATCAGTTTAATTATTTGTTAGCTTAAATTAAGCTGCAGAAGTAAAAAGTAGGTGTGTGAAACAGAACAAAAAAAACTCCCTTTGCAATATTACTACACATTATTTAGTAAAGAGTTTGTAACATTGGTGTATCCACATTAATTTTTGTTCCCCTTGCTTCAAAACTTCTTGTACCGATTTTAGAATACTAAACGCAGGGGCCAATGTGCATTTGCAAGGAGGTGAATCACTTACAAGATTGCTCGTAGCTAAGGCACTACGACAATGCATGACTCATATACATGCACGCTGGCCCATGCTGACTAAAAAAGAAATCAAATAAAATGCTTCGCAAAGCATAAAATAATAAAACAACTTTAAACAACTAAGAGATGCAAAAGGTTAGCTAGGAGCAGTTGCGCCAGTAGATAAGAATTAAGACGAGTTGACTAAGATATAATTATTGTATAGTTACGAAGCAACCTCAATATGAGTAATAATGTTAAGTGCTGTAAACCTAACAAAGCGATATTATTAGTTTTCGCTCATTTTTGATACATGAATTGCCAAGGTACCCTCTTGCACCATAAAATTTGTATACCATTTGCAAGAACCTAATTTTTGTAATCCGGACACATGTTGCTACTTTTCAATATGTAAAGGAAAGCGGAAAAGTAAGGCCAACAGTCAAAAATAGCTCTTTCACCTTTTCCTGACTCAGATATATTAAGAGAAAAGTTTTACGACCAAGCTAATATAAGGAAAGCTCCATGGCCAAATTATTCCGATCTATTTGCGTAATTTCGTCTATGTCTCTGTTCCATGTATTAACTGTTGGTCTGATGTATTTTCTATTTAAAAAACACTGCAACCAATTCCTAGCTTCTATTACGGTCCCATTATTTGTCAATCCTACTAATATTAAACATTAAAATATTTCCCCGTCCGTAAATTGTTCAATAATATCTGCGATTACTCTTGTTATCGTCTAATGGCTTAATGCCTGCAGTTCGTCCCCCCCAGTCACGCTTGCACTAAAGGAAAATTCCAAGTCCTCTAGTGAAACCGTCATGTTCATGCATACGTTGTACTAGAGGTTACCCAAAACAAAGCTGGACGATAGAGAGTATACTGTACGTTTGTAGCACTTTGTTTATACTGTAAGGCTACTATAGGGCTCTATTCGAACAAGTTTTCCAAAATACCGTATTTTCGTACTAGCAATCTGCTATACGAATGTAAACACTGTATTTATCCTACTATCAAACTTTCACTTTGTGTCTTTAGAAACTATACCCTATACACCATTTACATTGTATGATGACTATTAATACCGTACAAGGTCACGCCTCAAACTAAAAAGAAAGATACTTAATTATTATTTTATTGCGCGCAAGCAAGGGCAAAACGGTAGTGCAAAAACGAATGACCAACAGACAATAAAATTTTCAAACACGATAGATACCTGAATTTGACACACTGTGCATCATAATTGCGTATTTATTATTTTATATTATAAACTCAGCTTGCCATCAGAATTGATGTAGCGATGCAGCAGGCGATCATATCTCCTATACAAACATGTAAAATAATGACAGAGGCCAGGCAGTGTACGTAAGCTAACCTACCTGCCTAGGCATACGGCGCACACCCAAAATAGCTACTTAAAGCACTGTGCCCAGCAGTTGCCTGTACAACTAGTCTAGCGCCATGTGATGAGTCGTGCCTTGCTTACGTTGCAGTTAGTAGCAAGACACGGCATATATAAAATGATTCTTTATTATGACTTACTATAGGGCTGAGCGGATAGGAGAAATAGCTGGCAATCAGTATACATACATGAGCGAGGTTGACATTTAAGCATTTATTTGTATTTATTAATAACTCAAAACTTATTAGTATTTCTATACATTGTTTACTCTGCCCGACTATCCAACTTGGCCTGACTCCATACAGCCTTAGCCTTGCAGGTGCAGGTTCGGCAGTTGCTGCTCGGCACAATGCTTGTCTGCGGTAGGGACGGGATACTACTACGGGATAGCACTATCCTCGGGCACCGGGAGGTCCGACGAGCAGGGGTTGGCACTCGAACCCAGCAGTCCTTGAAGGCGTGTGTGTGATGGTCGTAAGGCATTCCAGAATGCCAACAGGTAGCCTTTGTTGTGCGTATTCGGTGGTTGCTCGGTACAGCACACAGTCGTATCTCGCACACACACCCGTAGAACTATATAATGTTGCGAAGCCCTTGGATTATCCATCCTAGCGGGAAGCAGACGAGACGAAGAGTGTCTTTCTTGTCACCCTGCAGATTTGTGCTCCCTGATACTGTAGCTACCTGCCTGTGTATGCGTCATCGCGTGCACACACCTGCCGCTGCACACAGTTAAGGGCTGGCAGTGCTGCCTATAGTAGGGATAAGTTAAGGGATAGGTCAGTACAAGGGCCGTGGGTGAGGTAGTGTTGGTGTGCATAGTGCCGCCTCTCCTCTTGTCTGCTACTACGACATACCTTCCTCCAACCGTGACGTCGGTTTACTACGTTACAAAATATATCTATAAATATGAATGAAATAATTAAAGTTATTAAAAAATGTTAACTCTTTTAATGCAGCACCGTTATAACTAGAAAAAATTAATTTTACTGAAAAAAAAAGTTAAATGAAATATATCATTTAAGCACTTACCACCCTGTAAGATGAAAATGATCTGAAACTTTTTTAACGCTTGAACCAATAATTTTTGGCAATATAGCAAATTATTGTTTCTCGTATTTTAATTGTTCTCCAATGGTCACATGTATCGTTCCAAGTGGATTTTTATATTATTTTTCTAGTTGTAATGCAATAGAATAAAGTTTTTTTATAAACTACTTTCTAGGCTTTTTATTTTTCTCATTATTTTGCTTATAGCTATTGTAAATTGATGGACTATCATTATAACTACACTTTATACAATATTTAAAATCAAAGACCTTATGAAAATGACATGCACGTTCGTCTTTAAGAGTTTCTAGCAAATATTTGAAATCAGCCTACACAACGAATGGTACCTGATTCTCGTAACAAAAGTTTTTAAATTCAAGCATAGAACCATTTTTGCTTTTTTTGTATTTGGAAGTAATGCCTTGCGTTTATAAATATTATATTAATAAACTCTATGAGCTTCTAATTTTTGTATCTATAAAATTTATAGAAGTAGTCTTTTGATGAAAAACTTTTTTCAAGTTTCTTATAGACAATAATACTATTAGTAAAAGACTCTCTTTTCCTTTTACATTCTTCAATTTGTTTTATAAAGAAATCATTCACCTTACAAAAAAATTTTTTAAGAATAACATGCTTTTCTAAGTATACAGATGATATATCTGAAGAGGATGCTTTGAATTTGGAGGAATCGATATACTGCGAGTTAATGTATGTTTTCTTCCTATATTTAATAAAAAAAATATTTTTCTCTGCAATTTGAATTAAAGCTGTACATGGTTTGAAAAATACGTTATTTGTAGCTTTTTAAAAAAACGTGAATCATATCTTCTCAAATAGCACAAATAGACTGAAACCGTTTTTGCTTCCTGATAAGTAATGTTACATTTATGATATTTAGCACCGTACAATTTGATAAAATAAGTATTACTATTTTTCACTAAAAAAAAAGAAGCTAAAAATAATTTTAATCCATCCAGGCTCGAGAAAAGGTCTACATCTTCGTCCAGGCTTAAATAAAATGAAGTAGTCTCTTCTTGAACTACTCGTATTAAAGAAAGCATAGTTTTTGTCCAGACTAGACATAAGGGCATAGTCTTTTTCTAGAATTCTAAGAAGGCATGGACTTACCTTAAAAAAATGGTTTACGTCTGGACATAGGTAAAAAGCATAGTCTCCATCAAAGTTTCGAAATAGATTGTAGCCTTCGTCCACGTAGTCGATAAATTTGGTAAATGTTTATAATGTGGTAACTGATTACTTTATAAGTAGAATTGACTTTTTATCTAGACATAACAATACTCTTATTATTTGTTGGTTTTAAAAAGTTTTGTTTTATTCTCATTTACTTGAGATTCTCTGACTAGCAATAGAATAACATGCTTTTCTCTTATTAGTTAAATAATTACCAAGCACCCTGTAAACTTATCTTTCATTTTAAAAAAAATGTAAGTTTATTCAAACATCAATTAACTTCTCAAGTTTTTTAGTTTTTTTAGGACTCACTGAAAAGTCGTTATTGTCGACAGTATTTTTATTTAAATATTATATCTAAGTGGACAGACGATAGACATTTTATTTAATGATACACATCGCTGATACAATTATTCATTAGGTGTCACATTATTAATGCATGTATTCCTAAATTTTATGTATTTTGGAAAATCAATATAAAAGCTACCTTTTAAAGGGTTTGATTTATTTAGATTGATAACTGAGTTAATTATAAAAAGCAAAGATCATCCTAATTTTTTATCGTGAAAATTTTTAATGTCTTGCTTAATTTGTTCTTGCACATGTGTCTTTAACCGCTTACGTTTGTCAGCTGTTTGATCGATGGTCTCCGATTTTTTATGGAAGTATTTAATAAAAATATTTTTAACATTGCCAGTAAACTTTGTATACTCAGCCACTGAGACAACAATTACTTTCACACTCTTTCAGCAATTGCTTTTTTTGTTCCGTTAAGACAACTTTGCAGTCTTTTAAAAATTTACTCCGATCTCAATGATTTCAATTCAAAATTACTGCTGTCCTTAGTCAGTTTTGTATCACGATGTTTGTTTTATCATAGCTGACAGAAACTGTCTGATTCTCTGCTGATATACTTTGACTGATATCAGAAACTCCCGCTGCTGTTGGTACTATTCCAGCAACTGACGTCATTCTAAAAGTACGTACTTAATTTTTAAACTCTCCCATTGCAGCAGTTACTCTTTTATTTACATTTTATTCGGTATTTTAAAATTCAGCTGCATAGTTTCTTAATGGTTTTGCAGATTGTATAACTTTTTAATGGTCGTTAAGTAAATGCATACTAGTTTTTATTAAAGCCGTTTAAGCTGTAAATTTTTGTCTCTCAAAAGTTGGTATACCTGAAAGTTTGCTAAAAATTTGAGCTTTATGTTAAACTATGCATCTTTCACTAATTATTTCCTATACGTCTGCAGTTTCAGCAGTTTTTATCGAAATCTGTCTTTGCAGGTGCCATTTAGCATTATCAAAGTCTTCAAAGGACGGTGCAGTTGTTATAATAATTTTATTACAATTCTTCTTCTCTGACACAAAGAACTATGTTTTACCTTATGGAAAATGTTTTGTCCGTGTACGAAAAAAAAAAAAAAACTTTATTCAAAGCTAACTAAGAATTTGCTAAAGACAGAACTTTTAACTTTACTTATAACCTTCTTAGGAGCCTGAGTATAAGCCTAAATAGTGTGAGCTTATATGGACCCACGCTGCACTAAGTACACCTACTTACTAGCATGGGCAAGCATCAAGCACTTTGTGGCGCTCGCAAGGAATGCAGCCCACAATGGATTGCTAGACATGGGTGCTAGTTCTGAGAGACCCCGAGTCTTTCTTAGAACTCTCGAGGATTGGTACTTTAAGCAACTAGCGATGAGCTTGCTCACGAAAGCTGTAATATACAACTGCCCTGGTGGCTACATTCTTAAGTTATGCTAATGCAGTTCTGGGGTGGAACTGAAGCCATGTGAAATAAGAGGGGTTTTAGTGGATATTAGTGGTCTGAAAAAAATTACTACTGAGTTCCATACTATAACTGTTGCTGCAGTGTGCCTTAATGCATTTTGCCTTCTTTTGATGGATACAACTTATGACTTTCTAAAAGCGTTATGAATTTTTCAGGCTTTAGAACACCACTAGTGCTCACGTAAGACATTTAACTAAACTTGATCACAATTCAAGGAGGGGAAGAAGTGTGTATAAGGTTAGCAGCACATAAAAATTTACTGGAACATAAAAGGCTAGGAGAGTATTGTAGGAAAACAAAAGCTTTTCCTTTGAGAAATTTAACGAATGTCATTAAAATTTTTAAGGAGAAAAAATGATGCATGTACCTACTTGTATCCTCAACTCTACATAAAAATAATTATGTCTTAAGCCCTGACATAAAATCATACGCATCTAGAAGACTTGATGGAACATTGCGTAAAAGTTAAGAACAATGGAATTAAGACCTTATAAAATTTTTTTAAAGTAAAACGACTCATACGCGTATAAACTATTAAACGATTTAGTAAAGATTTACGATTAACTTTTAGAAGATAGGAAACAACACTAGTGCCTACATTGTAACGAAGCAAAACAGCCTCCGTGTGTCAAAATGCTCTCGCTGATGCAACGTATAAAGAAAGTAAAAAAAATTGAAGCTTCTTCAAATTCGTTTGTTTTTCAGGAGATATATATACGCTAAGAGAAGAAAAAATGGTCGCTGACAGGAAACCAGCTAAACTGCAGAGACGCTGCAGTGTCAGTCAATAAGAATAGGAAGAATGTTAAGGCAACTACTAGGACTCATAGCAGCTGCTATGTTGAGAGTAACGGCAAGATAAGATACATGGCAGTAGCAGTGGTGGTGGCCATTGCTCAAACGAGAAATCGTGACTCAGTCTGAAGAAAAGCTTTGAGCTATGCGATTAAGGGTAAACAGTGAGAGCTTTTGGTGTTGTTGTAACTTTTGAGGCAAGAGCTAAGAGAGAGAGAGAGAGAGAGAGAGAAAAAGAGAGAGGGAGAGATAGAAAGAGAGAGAAGAGTTGTCAAGTAAGTGCCTAGTGTAGAGAAAAGAGAAAGAAGTGTAAGCACCAGCCTAGAAGCTATTGTGTTCTTCCAGGATGACGAGATCTTCAGATTAAGTACCAAGACCGTTGAGAGAAGAAGAAGAGGGTAAAAGGGAGAAAGAAAAGAAAGGGTGAAGCTGTAGGACGAACGGCCTGCTTAAGGACACCAGACAACGTCGTGCCTGGATGGACTCACTGACGTTTGAACAGGAGGTATGGCTAAAGAGAGAAGAAGAGTGTATTGTAGACAGTGCGAGAGAGAAAGAGAACCACCGTGTAAAACGAGCGATTAAGCTTCACCAACAAATACCCACACGGAAAAAAAATCAAACAGCTGTAGCATGAGAAAATACAGGGGCAGAAGTAGGATGGGGTGATGGGGAAACTTGGGCACTTAGTAACAATGGCCACCAAAGAAATTTGGGAGCCACGAACAGGGTGAATTGCGATGCGATCGGACGTCAGGTAACATGGTCAAACGAAAATTTTACAAATGATCATCCAGAAGCCCCAACCACTGGTATGTACAGTTATAACACACAACCAGGAGATCGCGATACACTCCGTTATGTACAGGGAGGAGATGGGCATAACCCCTTGGTGGCATCCTAAATGCCTAACTTACCTCAGTACAGCTTGAATATACCCAAAGCACACTAAACAATTCATCCGTATAATCCCGGCATGACGACTCAACAAAACGTACTCCTGTACTCACTAAGACATCATGCGAGTATACAACTACCAACAACGGATAGCATCAGCCAACCATGGGTAGAAATACACAGCCACAACACGCGTTACTTCCTTGCGTACGAACAATGATCCAACCCAGGAACCCAATATACTTACCGTTCGGTCCCAAGTAGCGATTTCGTACAAAGGGGGGAGGAGGGTTTCCATACGAATGCTATACATGAACCACAGGGGTTGCTAGGAGCAAACGCACAAATGTCAACACACTAACGCAAATCACAAATGAGGTGCGAAAGATACACGCTAGACCTTTTGGCTCGCTGGAATGTAGAATTTCGTGGACGCGCTAAAGACGATCCGGAAGATTTTTTGACGCGGTTGTGAGAATGCTTGACAACATACAACCTATCGTTAGAGGAACGGGTAAGAGTGTTACCAGCAGTGTTTGGCGCGGAAACCAATAATTGGTTCCGACGAGAAAATTACCACTGGCATACGATAGGCGAATTTATCACTGCCTCCCAGTTGCAGTATGAAATATACGACTTACAAGGTAGGGTACACAAAGAAGCGGAGAAACGCACATAGGCACTGCATTAAGATATTGCCAGTTATCTGTCAAATCTGTGAACCCTGATGGAAAAAATGTCCCCACCCCTGCCGCTCTACGAACAAATTAATCAGGCTTACAGGAACCTTCACCCGTACTATCGTGGTAGGCTTCCCAGAGTGCAAATAGGCAGCTTCAACGACTTTCTGCTGTTGGGCAAGGGTGTTGAATTAACCCAACAGCAAGACAGATAATATCGGCCACCTCCACCACCAGAGGACTGTTTGTTTCCGGCGACATCATTTGCTTCCCGAAAACAATCGAAGAAAGTTGCTGCAGTAGAATCCACCCCTAGCGCTGGGGATAGCGCAGAACTGCAGCTGGTAAAAGCTGGTAGAAGCATTAACCACCACAATGGCTACTACAGTAGTTAAAGAGGATAAAACGACAAAGCAGCATAAAACCGTGCAACAGCAGCTTGAAGAAATGCTAGCTCTGTTGAAAGATATGATGCTAGCAGAAAGACGCCAAAATGCACAAGCATCAGCCTCCAAAGATCAAAAATCAGCCGTCCTTAACACGAAAAATACGGGTGAAAATGCAGCTACAGAAAATAAAAACCGTTTATGTTTTATTTGCTGAAATGTTGGACACTGGCGTAATGATTGTCCCTACCGGGAGTGTTGTACTAAATGCGGCAAGATAGGGGACAAGCGTTATAAGTGCCCTAAATGTAATACAGAGAGGCCGAAAAACGCCAGAGGAGAGGGGCAATAGGAGTCGATGCCACCTCACCAGAACAAACCAAGACTCCATACAAACTGGTGGCAACAGTAATAAACACCGATGAAAACAAGGAACGACAAACACTTTTTAAAATTGGTTCAGCAATAAGACTTGCAATACTGACATTTTTAACATGGCTAGTAGGTAAACAAGGCAAGGCAGAAATATGTAGTATACGACGAGTATGTTTGCTGAGAAATTTTTTAAAGGTGGCTCTGTCAAAATTCCAAAATCATTGGATTGGTGCTATCACCACCTTAATACACTGGACAACCAAAGTGATGAAAAAAACTAGTTCCATAACCGACCATGTGCACAGTAAGGGCTTAGGTGCTGGAAAAGGAGAAAGAAGCACCCATTGCCAAAGCAACGGACGGAAGAAACGGCCGGAGCCGAGTTTTCTACCGTCCACCGAGGACGTAGTGTCCACCATGGGTCGAGGACTTGGGTGATGGATACATGGAACTGGAAAAGTGATAGAGGTTTTGGCATCGGCCGAAGACCCACGTCACTATTTACCACTTGATGTTGCAGGTATTAGAACACTGGCACTCGTGGATAGCGGTGTGGTACATTGTTATTTAAGAAAAGAAGTAACTAGGAGGCTGAAAAATTTCCAACCCTGTCGTGCTACGATTTCTGTTGCCAACGGAAAGATACGGCCCGTTTAAGAAACCATAGATGTTCCGATAACCATCGGGCAAACGACCAAGACACTGTCATTGGGATTAGTGGACGAGTTGGAGTACGAAGCCATTTTTGGGATAGATTTTTTGAAAAGGTTCCAAGTTATCGTAGATTACGGTAAAGATGTATGGTGTACTCGCACAAGTCCATGGCATACGTTCAAGGACAAGAAGAGCGATCAGGAAGGCCCAACAGCGGTCGCTGCTACGGGAGGATCGATAACAATGACTTCTTCCGAGGAACAAGAGTTAGTAAAAATCCTTGATGAACTGATCATTCCTCACCCGGAAAAGCTTGGCATTACCACCGTAGCCAAACATAGCAGAGACGTTCCAGGCCACCTCTAATTCAACAGCATCCCTAACGGTACGCGCTTAAAGTCCTACAGATTACATACGGTGAGATAGATCGGTTTTTGCATGAGAAAATCATCGAGGAATCCGAAAGCGCGTGGTGTAGCTGTCTAGTTTTAGCACCAAAAGCCAACGGAAAATTTCAATTTTTTATAGATTACCGGAAATTAAGCAAAATAATGCAAAAAAACGCGTATTCCATGCGACTCATGAACGATATTTTGGACAATTTGCGCCGAGCCAGGTACATATCAAAAATCACCCTTAGTGAGGCCTATCATCAAATCCTTTTAGATAAAAACAGTAAGGAATACACAGCCTTTGCTGTACTTAGTAGAGGGTTGTATCAATATGTGCGCATGCCCACGGACTGACCAACGCCCCAGCAACTTCCCAAACCATCATGGATCAGATTATTAAACCAGAGCGGGAACCTTACGTTTACACGTACATGGACGATATAATTATTGTCACCAAAACGTTTGAAGAACACCTTAAGTTGTTAAAGATTGTTTTGAGGGCACTTAAGGAGTTAAACCTCGTGATTAACTGCGAAAAATCCGAATTTGGATGTGGAGAAGTTAAGTACCTTGGATACGTGGTGGACGGGAAAGGACTTAGGACAGATGTTGAAAAGATCTGGCCGATCTTAGAATACCCCGCACCTACCACCCTCAAACAACTTAAGAGATTCATATGAATGATTGGATGGTATTCCAGGTTTATCCCCAATCTTGCTGAAAAGAAATCGCCCCTACTGAAACTAATGTCCAAAGATATGAAATGGCAATGGACTGATGAGCAGCAGTCAGCCTTTAAGAGCCTCAAGCAAGCCCTAGCCGAAGCCCCTGTCCTTTCAAGGCCTGACTTTACTTAACCGTTCGTCCTACAAGCAGACGCCAGTGACTATAGTGTGGCTACAGTGTTAATTCAAACCCTTGAAGGTGAAGAACACCCGATATGTTATGTCAGCTGCACACTAAGCAAGCCGGAGCGTAATTACACCATGACTGAGAAGGAATGTTTGGCTGTGCTGTGGGCTGTAGATCGATTAAGGGGATATCTGCAGGGGGAATGGGTAACAGTAATTACTGACCACAGCAGCCTGTTATGGCTCAATCGATTGAAGGACCCAGTAGAAAGATTGGCTCGGTGGAACACTGCGTTGCAGGCATACGACTTGCAGTTTGTCCATAGGAAAGGAAAACTACATCAAGTTCCAGATGCCCTATCCCGTGCCCAAGAAAATTCAGTCACAGTAATCACGCCCGATATGGAGCAAGTACGCGATGAATGGTTCTTGAAGCGAGTCAAGGGGGTGCAGGTGGTTCCACGGAAATTTGCAAATTGGAAATATGAGAACAGAGCTCTTTTCTTCCACAAACCAAACCCTATCGTTAGCTCAACGATGGAGGACCTCGATACATGGAAAATCGTCCTACCAAAGGAACACCTTATGAAAAACCCATGCTCACCTCGCCAATTATTCTTATTGGCCTAGGTACTTACAAGATGTAGTCCTGTATGTCCGGGAATGTCAAGATTGCCAACAGCAAAAATTCCTACAGAAAGCTCCTGCCAGTTCCATGGGGAAACGAATTACTAAACAACCATGGATATCCATAGCAATGGATATCGCAGGGCCAAAACCTCCATCGAAAAATGGACACAAATACATACTGATTATTCAAAACCTATTTACTAAGTACGTCGAGTTAAAAGCACTCTGAAAAGTAGACGGTAAAAGCATCCGAAAAGTGGTAGAGGAACTAGTATTAAACCGATGGGGAAAGCCAAAATACATCTTAACTGACAACGGTACAGAGTTTGTCAACAGGGAACTAAAAAAAATATGCGAAATTTATGGCATTGAACACTCGACCATTCCACCATACCACGCACAAGCTAATCTGGCAGAGTGCGTGATTTGCACTTGAAACCCGATGATAAACTCGTTCCTCGATAAGGATCACCGGTTGTGGGATGCACACTTGCAGGAGTTTGTATTCACAATAAAAACGATGGAGCAAGCATCCACAAAATTGACTCCGGCGTTCCTGAACTTCGGTCAGAATCCAACACCAATAGCACTTCCGAACCCTGACACGCCGGTGGCGCCATTAGATCTAACGGATACAACATTGTGGACAAATAGGATTAGCCACCTAGACATGATTAGGTATTTGGTAGTAAAGCACCTCAAATCAGCGTGAGAGAAGCAGTCGAAATAACACAATCAGGAGCGAAGGGCAGAATCGTTTGTGTCGGGAGACAGTGTTATGCGGAGAAATCACGTACTATCCTCAGGAACCCCAGGATTTTCTGCAAAACTCGCGCCCAAATTTGTAGGTCCCTGTATAGTAACTCAATTGTTCTCGGACGTAGTAGTGGAAGTGAGGGACAACGCAACAGGAAAATTAGTAAAAACTCATATCAATGACCTCAAGCAGTACACCCCTCCACGCCAGTTGGCTGACAATGAATCTAAAGTGAGCTATATCCCTACAAATACCAATCATGAGAGGGCAAAGAATCCTGCGCCAACCAACTTGGCGCAAGGCCTGGGCAGACGCATTGAGGCGAGGACGGGATCCCCGGCTCAACGACCTGTATCACAAGCCAAGTGAAGAGGAGTGGAGACGAAAAGGCGTGGTCACCCACCAAGCACGGTTGACCATCCAATCAAGGCCACCAGCGGAGAGGAGACCACAGCCCAGGGTACTGATCCAAGCCCACGGCCAGTTACGAGGTCTCGGGGCCGAGGGGCCACCCATACCAAGGGAGATCAGTGAGCCTCCGGTACCAGTGAGGAAGGCGGATGTGGTTCCTTCCCCCCAGGATATAACTTGCCACCACTGATCCCGACCCAGGCGCCCACAAGAACCACGGCACGCCAGATCCGACCCAGCCCGGAACCAGTGAGCCAACTGAACCCCGAGATGTTGAACCAGCTCTTGGAGATCGCCAGCAGCCCGGCAGAGGAGCCTCGGTCAGTGGGTGACATGGAGACGATCCAGTTGGTGCTCAGGCAGATCCACCTGGCACAGCGAGGATACTTGCCCCTGACGGCATCGGCGCCGTCCTGCCCACTCCAACGAGCAGTACCACCATCCCTTCAGGTGATTCCAGAAACGGAGGGAATTCCACGGCTCCTGAACTTGCAGGTGGCATGGCCAAGGGGAGGGCCTGGACCCTCACCGTTTATCTCAGAAGCCGACCCCCTGGCAGAGGAACCGGTGCAGATTACGGAAGCCATTTCAGCTCCTAATCAGGGAAATTGAGAGTGCGGGGATCTGTGGCATCGTTATGTGCAGTGTCCGACGCGCGATCCACCGAAAAGGTTTTGCCACAAATGTGGCAAAAAAGGCGTGAACGTCACGAACTGCCCACATTGTTGTGATCTCTGGGTGGTGGGAAGGCGATCCTATTTGGCAAGGCAGGTGAGCACCAACACGCCACACTAGGAAGTGTACAGTGACTATCCCTAAAGTTAGAAGATTTTTTTTTCTTTTCTTATACCCTTCTTTATTTTTCTTCATATTTTTTCTTATTTTTTTTTGCTTTCTCTTACCTATACCACATGGAAGATTAATTTTTTATTATTCCTACGAACTTCTGTCATTTTCTATTATTATATTTTTTTTCTTTTATCCTCAATATTGTATAATATTTTGTAACAAATGTAGTCTTTTGACCGAAAGATAAAGGCTTTACAATTTTTTTACCCACACAAAGAAAAAAGTAAAGAAATGAATGACTAACTAAAAACGAGCAGATAATCAACTAGCACATCAAGTAGATCTATATATTTATTCTAATTACGGGGGGACGGTGGCATACTTTTTTTTTCCCATACACGTCTATAAAACATTTTACTGTTTCTTTCCATCCCGTCTATTCCCTATTTTAATTTCTTACTGCAGCTTCGTGATTTCCTTCGTCTTGTTACTATCCAAGGTGTTGGCTGAGTTTGAGCACGGGTACTGAAGGGCAGGTGAGTAAAATTGTAAAGTGCGAATAGCACTATGGCATTTATGGGAGGAGCAGGAAAGAGCCCTTATGGCTCTGACCAATGAAAAAGGATGAAGTCATTTTTTTTTGTCGCTTCGTAACATTAAAAATTTACTTATTTACGTAATTTGCTATTTCTAGAAAAAAAGAAAATCTTTTTGTTTAAGTTGTGCAACTTTCAATTCATTGCCACAGTCAAATTTTTTTTTGTGTCCAAAAATACGACATCCCTCGATATCAGGCATCGTATGTTACTTTTAAGTTTATTTTATGCACAAAAGAGTGCACCTGCGTATAAGACTATCCGACAGTAGGAAAGCGGTAATAACAATCAGCTTTACACTGACACCGCACCCTACACCGCACAATACACCGATTATTACACTGACAGAGCCACCAATGTAGGCTGACCAGTATTTCCTGCCAAATCCTGAAGAAGTAGACGATCTGCGATACTAATACTTAAACAGATACTCTACACCAATCTACACACCCGTTCTCATAGGATATTTAGTGTCAACAATTGCTCACCCCTTAGGACTAGCGGAAAAATCTGGGTAAAGCTAGGGTTTGTGAAGGGGGGTTTGTGACGTGGTAAACCGACGTCACGGTAGGAAGGTATGTCGTTGTAGCAGACAAGAGGAGAGACAGCACTATGCATACCAACACTACCCCACCCACGGCCCTTGTACCAACCTATCCCTTCACTTATTCCTTCACTTATCCCTGTGTGCAGCGGCGGGTGTGTGTGCGCACCAACGCATACACAGGCAGGTATCTACAGTATCAGGGAGCACGAATCGGCAGGGCGACAAGAAAGACACTCTCCATCATGTCTGCTTCCCGCCAGGACGTATAATCCGAGGGCTACGCAACATTATATAGTTATACGGGTGTGTGTGCGAGATACGACTGTGTGCTTTACCGAGTGGCCACCGGAGACGCACAACAACGGCTACCTGTTGGCTACCCAGACTGCCACTATGACCATCACACACACGCTGTCAAGGACTGCTGGGTTCGAGGGCCAACCCCTGCTCGTCGGACCTCCCGGTGCCCGAGGATAGTGCTACAAAGAGACCCCTGCCGTAGCAAAAGAACGGTAGGCCTATTTCCTATATATCCCGTTCAAACCGTAGACAAGCATTGTGCCGAGCAGCAACTGCCGAACCTGCACCTGCATGGCTAAGGCTAAATGGAGTCAGGCCAAGTCGGATAGTCGGGTAGAGTAAACATTGTATAGAAATACTAATAAGTTTTTAGTTATTAATAAGTACAAATAAATGATTAATTTCAACCTTGCCCATGTATTTATACTGATTGCCAGCTATATCTTCTATTTACTTAGCCCTATAGTAAGTCATAATAAAGAATCATTTTATATGTGCCGTGTCTTGCTGCTGACTGTAAGGTGAGCAAGGCACGACACATCACGATATGTATGTTGCATTTTATTTAATAAAAAATCTTATTTAAAACACGTTCTGACTTTAAACATGAAAATTTGAATTCAAACGTCACACGCGGGGAATGTGCATATAGTACGCTAAAAACGCTAGAGCGAAACAATGAAAAACCTTCTACACAAAAAAAGACAACAAAGGGACTAAAGGGTCCAACCAATGCCAGAAAAGAGGTCATCTTTTGACTAGGATCCAGTCAACAGTGTTACCTAGTCAAGGGAGGTACCAACTAGGACGAGCACTTTTACGTCACACCTCACATCTTGCCTAGGAGCCGGTCAACGGTGTTACCTGGACAAGGGCAACCAAGTGTCAAGCAGACGAGCCACGTTAGAAACTACTAGTTGGAAGCTATATGTATAAGGTAAATTATCTTGACGATTCCTACTAAGAGATTAATACTTTTGTTTATACCCCAGTAGTCGAGTTGATCTTATAATTTGACATTAGTTATATATAGGGTGAGAATAATCTGGGAGAGTCTTAATAACTTGTGTTTATAAACCTACATAGACTAAAATAAGTGACAGTTACTAAGAGTATACTCAAGTTCATCTCACCTCATACTGTCTGTCTGTTTGACCATACGAGCATCTCATTGGGAGAAGCGGAAAATTAAAATTGAAATCATAGTATATACAAAAATCATTTTAAATAAGTGCAGAAAAATTTAAATTGAAATTAAAATTCCAGTTTACGCCTGAGTGCAAGGTTTAAGTCATTCATTATATTTTCCTTGATAATTAATCAAATTATTTTTTAGTTTGAAGTGAGCGAAGAATCCGAATAAATACAAATAATTAATGTAGAAATTGAAACTATAATTTTTTAATAAAAGTACGATTGAAAAAGTGTATAAAAGAAAGGAAAGAGGTAAACTTATTTGAATGAACCTGCCCCTCCACAAATGATTGCGAGTTTTCTTCTTATGCTAAAAAAATAATAAAATAATAGAATTTTAGTCAATATGACATTTTTATTAAGTGGTCAGGTAGTTTAACAAAAAAACATTTAACTTATCTAAAATTAAGCTAAAAAATTGATTCGTACAAAAGAGATTAACCTCATGTAATTTGAAAGATAGTAAGATCAATAAAGCAATAATCGACAAAAATCGCTCTATACATTGCAGGGATTCTTAAATTATTTAACACGTAAATTAGAATTTTAATAATAGTTATTTTAAAATATTTTTTGATATATAGTTAGCAACCCAAGCAGTTTAGCTCTTTTGCACTAGGCAACGAACCTGCCCTCCAACATATAGTCATAGGAATTGGCTGTGTGTTGGTTCCTAAACTTTAAATTTAATACGTCCAATAGGTATACAAGCGAGCGTCGATACACTTTAATCATTGTATCAATAGGCCCATATGCATAGATGGTGGTATTCTTTATACAAGCACTCTCTATTACCATCCATACATGCACTTTCTCAATATATAAGATACAGAAAAAACTTGATAATACAAATCCACATAATTTCTTATTCAAGAAATTTTCCTTTGGAGAAATAATTAGGAACGAGAAAAAAACCTTCCCGGGTGCGGATCAAACACACAACCTCCTGTTTACTAGACAGTTGCTCTACCACTTGAGCTACCGAGAAGCTGTGTATTCACTCGCACCGTAAGTTCAGATAAGTTCTTGTTTTCAATTCTTGAGCTGTCTTTCACCTAAGCTCGATATTGTAGGCATGTGACTTTAATGCTTGTCGGTAAATAAGAATTCAATACGTCCAATAGGTATACAAGCAAACGTCGATACACTTTAATCATTGTATCAATAGGCGCATATGCATAGATGGCGGTACTCTTTATACAAGCACTCTCTATTACCATCTATACATGCCCTTTCTGAATATATAAGATATAGAAAATACTTGATAATACAAATCTGCATTATTTCTTTTTTAAGAAATTTTTCTTTGGAGAAATAATTAAGAACGAGAAAAAATCCTCCCCAGGTGTGGATCGAATACACAACCTCCTGTTTACTAGACAGTTGCTCTACCACTTGAGCTACTGAGGAGCTGTGCATTAACTCGCACCGTAAAATTAAATAAGTTTTGGTTCTCAATTCTTAAGCTGTCTTTCACCTAAGCTCAAGTGGTAGAGTCAAAAATTTTCTATATCTTATGTATTGAGAAAGGGCATGTATGGATGGTAATAGAGAGTGCTTGTATGAAGAGTACCGCCATCTATGCATATGCGCCTATTGATACAATGATTAAAGTGTATCGACGTTTGCTTGTGTACCTATTGGACGTATTGAATTCTCATTTACCGACAAGCATTAGAGTCACATGCCTACAATATCGAGCTTAGGTGAAAGACAGCTTAAGAATTGAGAACGAGAACTTATCTAAACTTACGGTGCGAGTGAATGCACAGCTCCTTGGTAGCTCAAGTGGTAGAGCCACTGTCTAGTATACAGGAGGTTGTGTGTTCGATCTGCACCCGGGGAGGATTTTTTTTCGTTTTTAATTATTTCTCCAAAGGGAAATTTATTGAAAAAGAAATTATGTGGATTTGTATTATCAAGTAATTTCTATATCTTATATATTTAGAAAGCGCATGTATGGATGGTAATAGAGAGTGCTTGTATGAAGAGTACCGCCATCTATGCATATGCGCCTATTGATACAATGAATAAAGTGTATCGACGTTTGCTTGTATACCTATTGAACGTATTAAATTCTAATTTGCCGACAAGCATTAGAGTCACGTGCCTCCTAAGCTTTAAGTTTCTTCGGCACACGTAAAATTTCTAATTACTTTTGATTACTGTCAAATAAACGGGGTTATACAAAAAAAAAGGAAGGTCACAGCATGCAGTGAATGTAACGTGAATTATTGAGACTCGATAACGGTTTCAGTCATTTTTCGCAATTTCAAGAGATATAACTGACATTTCTGTATAAAGCAACTAGCAACGTATTTTTCTGGCTGTGTACAGCTTCTGCTTCAAATAAAGGAGAAGTTTATCTTATTTTTAAAATATGTTAAAGAAAACGACAGTAATCTTTTCTTTATCGATTTTTTCGAATGTATGGCATCTTCTTTAAATTAATTATTATTTTATTTGAAAAATTATTACATAGTAGAACAACGTTTCATGGATGCAAATAAATTTCCTATAAAAACAACCTAAATTATTAAAAAGAAAGAAAGCGTTTTTTTATAACTACATCTTTTGTTATGAAAAACTTGAAGACACTCTTACTCTAAGAGACAGCTCCTATCGTAGTTTGAATCAGGTTTATATAATTGATAAAGAATATGAGCACACCACAAGTGTTTGAATGTGATTTGAAATCATTACTTCAGAACAGTACTCAGATGTTTACCTAAAGACAAATGTCTTACTCTTAGCTAAAGTTTTTAAAAACTTTAGAACAAACTGCTATACAGAGTATGAATAAGATCTCACCCATTAAGGTAAATGTACCAAAGTTTGACCATCTCAGTAGATTTCTAAATTATGCAATTTCTAAAGTACTCCATCATAAAATAAGTCAAATTTTAAGTATTAATGGGTATAACTAAGTAATAATATTACTATTCTAAGCTGTACCTAGATGAAACAATTTTCGCAAACACAGTAAAAAAGATTCTATTAAATATTTGACTTGGTCAAGGATCCTAATTCTTTATCACTGTATAAGAAACTTGTCTCTGTAGCAAAAATTTCTTGTCTCAATAACTGGCCAGTCGTATGGATTATGAACAATTAACATTAGCCAGTGGTTAGAACACACCAAAAGTGAGGTTACGTTGACAGATGTTACTAAAGCCTGGCTTGCCAACTGAAACTACTGTTTAGATACATTTTTTAAAGTTATTGCATAAAAGTATTATCAAAAAACTTTTAACAACAAAATTTATATAATTTCTAACCACGAACATGATAATATTATCCACAGCTGCAGAAATTTATGTCAATCGTTAATTTGTTATCGTGGCCAGTCTTTAGAACTAGATTTTTAGTGCCCAACCATTAGAACATTTACCATATTATACAACAACTAAGTTAACATGAGATGCAGTGCTAAAGTCCATATAGGTCTGTCATATTACATAATATGTTGGAAAAAAGTTATTTATGATGTAGCGTACACACACATACACACGCGCGAGTGTGCGTGTGTGTGCATGTATGTATAGTTTTGTACATGAACACATAGCTACTCACATATGCATACAACCATGCGTGTTATGTACATTAAATAATTATTTTATTTAATTCTGTATTTTGATACAAATATCGCTAGAATTAGTATGTGATACAATCATGGTATTTCTGATAAAAAGTAATATACATAAAAGCATCAGTTAGTGCTACAATAGAAATACTAAGGCTGTCAGTAAGCATATCAAATAAGACCTTAACTCCAGTAACCCCAAGAATCATTTAATGTATTATGACATCAATAGCTTATACGGTTGGGCAATGACTTAATGCTTACTACAAAGTGGCTTTCAATGGGTTAAGAGTTATCTGAAACGCCAGGGCACAATGTTGAATAAATCTTTACAAAAGAGAATATCTACATTTTAACTCTGTTTATTTGAAATAATATAAAACCAGACGGCTTCTCCTCTACAGTGCCACTCTGTAGGCTTAGAATTCAGATTTATAACGACGTTAAAGCGTTGCGGTAGCACAGGTGCTGCAAAACTGACTTAGCTGAACTGCGCGAATTGCTGTGAGATCGTGCAACCACCGCACGCAACGGCCGAGGGAGAGAAATAGGAGGAGCCATCGTTAAAGTACTGACAGCGTTGATGGCAAAGCTATTCAGCCGAACAATCCCTCCATTTGTGACTTTAAAAGCTCTGATCGTCTAGTTTCCTCCACGTGTAAACACAATGAAATTGAATATTAGAGCTCTCCTTTAAGATACAAACTTCTTAATGAACGGTCTAACTCAATTGATTGAATCCAAATTTATAATTTTACCTCTAAGTCATTTATGTGCCTTCCATGGTAATGGTTGAGTCATAACATCAGCATCATTCTCTTTTGTGAGTATCTAAGGGACTTTTACCTTTCTTTTATCTACACATACGTAGCTTTCTATAGTCTCTATGCATTACTGACATATGTACTCTAACTACTGATTCATCTCTTTTCAGTATGTAATTCGTTATTTCCTCTTCATTCTCGTCGAAAGTCTTAAGTTCACGACAATCATCCTTTATAGTACACTTCATAGCTGAGATGTTGTCAAACCAAATTGTAACAGGCATCAGAGTTCTCCCTAACATGTATCTAATTGACTTGTCTAGTGATGTTAACTGTTGACAAGCATCGCTCATCGCCAAGTATTCGGCTTGACTAGTAGACAGTCTGACGTACGTTTGCTTATGGCTTCTCCATGCAAGTTTATCTCCAAACAGTCTTATTATATAGTCTTCCGTGGAGGTAGAGTCTTCACAATTCCTAAAATTTGCTTCTGTCAACGCCTCCAGTATTTCAGCTTTGTCTTTCAAAATTATGCCTATACATGAACTTCCCCTTAAATATCTAAAAATAAGCTAATCCTTTTCTTATAGATTCAATTGACTTTAAGATAAATAGTTTAATGCAAAAGCTATGTCTAGTCATATAGCATTAGCTTAATGCATTGTAGTCTTTATAGCTTTTCTATATGGTACTATTTTGATTTCATTTTTAACTGTAGTACTCTAAAATTTTTTTTGTTTCTGTTTATATCTTTTGAATCTGCTACTCACTTGTCTAAGTCACAATAAGTGTATTTTAATGTTTACAGTCTTTTGTATTGAATAACTTTAAGATATTCTCTATGTAGGCAGTCTGATGCAATATCAGTATTTTTTAGTTTTATTTCTCTCTATACTTATGCCAAGAAAACCTTTTGGTTCACCTAAATTTTTCATGTCGAACGCTTTGCTCAAACTCTTAATGAGAAAATTAGCTACAATAAGTACTACAAAGATTAAGTTTCCTTCTATTTTCCAAGAGAACAAGCATGGTTTATGAAGATCATTCTGTAAGCCTAAATTTAGCACCTCTGCACTCAATGTTGTGCTCCATCTTTTAGGACATATTTTCAATCCATAAAAATTTTTCTTTTATTTGCAAACTTTGCTTAATTTAGTATTCTTGTCTACCTTTAAACCGTCAGGAATCTTCAAATATTATTTCTTCTTCAATTTCTCTGGTTAAGAAAGCAGTTCTTACGTCCATTTAAATAACCTCTAAGTCGTATTGTTTCACTATTGCTAGAACTGCTCCAACAACAGCCAGTCTAGAAACTGGGGAGTGAATTTTTTTAGATCGTATATATTTTTGTCTTTAAATTCTTTAATAACAAGCCTTGCTCTGAATCATGTTGATCCATCTTTTTCTATTTTTCTCTTAAACACCCACTTGGAGTCTATTATGATGAGTTTCCTCTGGTTGATTCCAGCCTTCAGTATTTCTACCAGATCCTACACTCCATTTACATTTATAAACTCTAACTCTTCTTTAATTGCTCTTATCCAGTTTTTTTTCTTACTGGTTTGAAGGGATGTGAGGAAAACAATATCCAAAGTCTTTTGTTTTTAGGTTTTCTTTATAATTTTTATTGACACATCTCATAAAACTTATGTCCTCTACATGCCTTACGCTATTTGCTCTTAGTGTCTGTATTTTTCTCAACTTCCAAGTAAAAAGTTTCATCAGGGTTATCTCTTAAATTTTTGTTTACTTCTAGTTTTCTCATGCGCAACCTCTTAGCCTCTAGGTTGTTCTTTGATGCCTTTAGCTTCTTGTTGACCACCTCTTTCATGGTCTGAGCCGTGCCCGCTAGACACTTACTCACTTTTTGAATCCTTCGAAATGGTTAGCCAAGGCAAACTCTAAGCTCTTCATTTAGTCTGCAAGTTTATACATGGTCGGGAGGTGTATGATGTTCGTCACCTTTGGACTGGTCTCACTGATTAGAAATGACGAGGCATGCAAGCCCCCACACTATAGGATACCAGCAGTAAAGATGTCAGTTGATGGCTTTTGAGGGGTGAGAGCTGACGACACCGATGCTCCTTTGAGACCCGACAGAGGAATCAATCTGCCACCACCTCTTCTGAAGTTGAGTCAAGGAGTAGGTTCAATCCCAAATTTGTGGCCTGATGAGTTGACCTGCTGCTGGGCCTTCTTAACGGTAAACTTGCTCTCTATCTCAGAGGAGTCATCATTGATGTCCTCTTAACGATGCGCAACAGTTTCTTCATCTGTCACGGGATTGTACAAATGACTTAGGCTTACTTTTATTTAATGCTTTTACCGCAGTTATAAATTTGAGTTGGCCACTCTGATTATCAATTTACAATGTTCTTAAATTTTCTTAGCCTGTATTCTAAAAAATTTTGTAAAATAAACTCTCTTACTGTAGGTTACCATATATTTTCATTTCACACTGGAATTGTACTTATGAAATTGTGTTTATACTTATATCATATTTAAAGAACTTTGTTTTTACCATGGGTCCCACAACCCATTTATACCCCCTGGTTTATTGTTTTAATTTCCTTTATATTTTTTTCATATTTTGTATTTTTTGTTTTTATTTCTTGTTTTATTTATTAATTTATTTACTTTAATTTAATTTTTTTTATTTTTCTTATTTTTTTTTTTTTTAATATTTCATTTCGTTGTTTTTTCATATTCAATTTCAGTAATTCTTTTTTTTTTGTTTTTCCTTAATTTCTTTTTTTTTTTAATATTGTATGATATTTTCTATTTTTCGTTCCTTTATTTGTTTTTGTCATTTTATGCTTTTTTCATATTTCATAACTATTTTTTTTATTATTTTTTAATATTTCATTGTTTATTTTTTTACAATTTTTTTTAATATTTCCTTTATTCAATTTTTTTTTTTTTTAATCTAATCTTTTTTTTTGTATTCCATTTTTTATAAAGTTTGTTTTTTTTATTTCATTGTACTTTTTCTTGTATTTTTATCTTTATATTTTGTTTTTTTTTTAATGCAATTTGTTTCATTCACTTTTTTGGATTATACTTAAGAACCATTGATACGATCTGCAACCCTATTGCATATGTTAATTTTAATAATTCATTTATTTATAAAATAATTTATGTATAACATTAATAATTAGCATTGTTTTATTCCCAAAAAAAACCTACGGTTTAGAAAAATCGGTCGGTATTTTATGCATCAAATGCATGAAATACAAATATCAAATACGTAATAACGCTCCTTATTTGATTTTATCTACATAACCATATTTATGGTAATTTAAGTTTTTGTTCTCTTTAAATTTATTGTTCAGAATACCAATAAATAATTTATTATTAATTAACTGTATTATCAGAGAATGCATATAAAAATAAAGAATAAGTTACTTACCACGTGTTAAGAACAAGAAACTGATTTTCTATAGACAGCCGCGCTACTAGCAGAGTGGGTAAGTGACTAGACTCGTTTGCAAGAGGTCAAGAGTTTAATTTAAATCCCTTTACTGCAAAGTGTTTTTTTTTTTTTTTTTTTTTCAAACTGTAGAAGAAAGAATTTTTAAGGTAAATAAAAATTATTGTGGTAAAATCAAATTAAAATACGTTTAAAAATCAACGTGTCAAAAAGCTCATTTACAAAGGTACAGAATAGGATAGTAGTTGACTGGCGCAGCGAACTATTGATACTATGCATTGTACAACAGAGAAGTTTTCTGAGGCTGAACTTAAAAGGGGTATGGTCTTAAATTTTTATAGAAATTGAGTATTATATTTAAACAATAGTATTCTTAAACAGTGCTTATTTAATTGTAATTTAATTTTTTTTGTTACGAAAAAACATTTTATATTACAATTAGTAAATATTAAATTGACTTACATACACTTATGCACTATAAACATGTTATTAAAACTTTTTGCTCATTAAATGTTTATATAATTTATCGCAATGAATCCAGCTGCTATGGATAGTTTCAAAGCCCAACCATTTGAAAAAAATCTGATTTTCACATCTTCAAAGGATCTTCTCGACAAACTATGCATTAGGACACGTTGTGTTCTGCAGTTCTTAATCGTAAAAACCTCTGAAAAAGATTTCTTCATTATTTTTTTAAGCGATTCGTTGTTGGATTTGATGCTGCCACTCACAAGGGTGTGAACACTTCTATTGATCAATTGGGCATATAACCTTTTTTAAATGCTTGTTTTGTTTTCCTTACTAGTACGTCATCACTGATTTAAAATCTAGGCTTAGACTAACTAGTATTTTTACAAAATTTTTTAACTTTCTCATAAGTTGAACTTTATATTAGCAACAACATCTTTGGGTTTTAAACTAACTATTCGATAATTTCTAGTATTATGAACTGTTATTATCAATTGTCACGAATTAAACCATTTATTGTTTCCATGCAACCTAATTTTTTTCAACATTAAAACTTTCAGGGGAAGATTAAATCGCTAGCATATATAAACTTCAAATTTTCTATAAGTTTAGTGTAAATTTGTTTTACATTTTTTCATTAGATTCAGTAAGTTTGCATTATAAAATTCTTTGCCACGATCGGATCCCATGTTCATTGGTACCCGTCCTTTTTTTAATATCGGATGCATTGCAGCAGTTATATCTTCACGTGTTTATTTCTTGACACGCACAGCTCAATTACATTCAGAGAAAACATCGATTCCTGTGAGCAAATGCCTATAACCTTTGTTTTTATAAGCGTAAGACTACATTTTTACAAGATCTGCTTGCCAAGTCTCATCTTAACTACATATATTAAATCTTTGGCAAAACAATTGTGCCTTGCTATCTCATCGAGTCAAGCTGCTGATTTCAAATAAAAGTGGTAAAGTTTATATAAAGAGAGAAATGTGCCCTTGACTTTTTGTTGGTGAGCTTCATTATTTCTTCTAGTGGCTCCCTTTTTTAAATGAGCTGTCTATCCTGTATGTGTCAATAGATATTTCTAAGCTTTTATAACTATATATGTCCCCTGCGAGCTCTGCGCACAAACCCCCGTGACTGCAAATTAGATTTACAAAGTATAGAAAAAAACCCAAATTAAATTAATTGTTACTTAAAATTTATATATGTAACAAATGTATATTGATCATAATTAATTACTTGAATTTTTAACAATCACTTCTTATTTTCCCTGACTAATAACAGCTATTTCTATAAGATTAGTAAAACACGATTTTCAAAACGATATAATTTTTGAAGAAGCATGTAACGTTATGCTGCCTTTTTAACTACGAAAATTTTTTGCGTGGTTTGTTGTGTTTGAAAATTTTTTTTGGTAATATTATTTTGAACAAATACAAAAAATTTTTCATTCAAGATTGTAAAGATAATCGAAATAAAGGTCTTTTACATTTAAACGAAATTTTTAATTTTAAAAATATGTCTTGTAAAGATTTCAGTTAACCAAAATCAACAGAAACGATGTAAAAAAATATTGATTCTGACAATGATGAAAGAATATTGTGTAAACATAAATTCCATAAAATGTTTTCACAACTCAGTCATGATCATCGTTGAATTTTTCAAGAAATAATAAAATTTAAAAAAAAAATTTTTTTTATCAATGGTCCTGGTGGATCTGGAGAAACTTTTCTATACAAACAATTAATTTATTATTCTATATTAATTAAAAAAAAAATTCTTAAGATGGCTTAGACAAGTATTGCATCTATTCTATTTCCAAAGGGAACGACCACTTACAGAACTTTCAGACTTCCTTTAGACTGAAGCACTGTAGCAAGTGCATTCTTCCAGTTTGAGCCAAATAAACAAAAATTACGTAATGTAAAAGTAATTATTTGGAATGAAGCTTTTATGGTACCAAAAAAGCGTTAGAAATCGTTGATAGGACTTCAAAAGATTTATCTAGTAGTGATAAACCTTTTGGAAATAAAATAATAATTTTAGGTGGAGACTCTCGTCAAATGTTCCCAATAGTAAAAAACGGAAGCAAAATTACTATTGTTCAAGAAATCATAAAATTTTTCAATTTTTGGCTTTTATTTAATATTTTTTATTTAAAAAATAATATACGTTCAATTGATAAAAAATTTTTTCATTGCTACTGGATGTAGGAGAAGGCAAAATTAAAACTTTTATAATTCCTCAGACATGGAAAACAAATGATATATGCTTTTAAATTTTTAATAATGATAATGATTCTTTTATAAAAATAGCTATATTACTATCTTACAACGAATACAATCACTTTTTAAACAAAAAAGTTTGCAATAATATGGTAGGAACATTAGTAACGTAGTATAGTATTAATAAAGCAACTCACAAAGGAGTAGATAAATAAGATGGTAATATTTATACTTATTTCTCTACAGAATATTTAAATAGTAGAGAAAAAGGTCTTTTTTTAAACGAATTACATGTAAACATCAACGCTATTGTTATGTTAATACGAAACTTAAACATGTCTGAAGGACTTTGTAATGGTACAAGATTACAAATCATAAAATTATTTAAATACAACATCGAAGATGGAATAATCTTAGGTAAAAAAAAAAAAATAAGGTCTTTTGTCTAAGAATAACACTCAATACAAACAACTTCACTACCATTTATATTGTACAGAAAACGATTTTCATTTATCTTAACTGTTTCTGTGGCTATTAATAAATCTTCAGGTCAAAGTTTTAATGCCTTAGGGTTATACTTTAGAAAACCATTATTTTCTAATGAGCAATTATATGTTGCCCTGTCTAGATGTTAAGACCAAAAAAAATTTGTATCCTAATCGAATCAGAAAACAAATTCAAAATTAAAAATATTGTTTGGAATAATATTTTACAGTAACAAAAAAACTCTTCTATAGTTTATTACTATTTTTATACTTTCTTGCAAATTTTATCTTTCATTAAAAAAGCGAAGTTCAGTACCGTCTAGTACTGAGATTTATGTAATCATAAACAATTCGTTTTTTGTAATATGTTTTCAGATACACCATCATGGATGCAAAATTGTATCAGTGTGACAAATGTAACTCAAAATTTTTAAATCAAGAGTCTCTATCATCACCCGAAAAATTTCACAAAAAAAAATTTTTTGTATGTCATCTGTGTAGCATTATAACTATTTGTTAAGAAAAACTATTTGCGTAACACAAAGGAATTCAAAATCATTGAAAAAATTTTAAGTGTATTTAATGCGAAAAAAGTTAAAAAAGAAGTTATCACTTACAGAGACGTTTGAAAACTCAAGAAAAAAACGTTCATAAAAATATTTGTCAAAATTGTGGAAAAGGTTATGTAAGAGTAGAGCACCTAAAAAGACATTTTAGAGTATGTCATCAAAATAAACATTGTAAGTAAGATAATTGTAACAAAATTTTTTGTTATGGTCAAATAAAATTATACGTGAAAATTAGACCACTTAAAGCAGTTAATATATAAGACTTTACGAATATATTTACATTATATATGGGGAAGCTAGGGGCGAGTTGGGTGGGGAGCTAGGGGGGAGCGGGGGGAGCGGGGGGGAGGAAAACCTCGCTCTAACTCTTACGACTATATAAAATAGGAAGATTTATATATGTATATACATACTTTTTCTACATAAAGCTCTTTGGTATTTTATACAATTTCACTTTCATGATTTGTATTTCCTGATGACTTTACAACTATTAATAAGCGTAAACCATCTACTAACTCATAAGGGTCATCCAAATGCATATGATCTACTTGTTGTGATATTTCAGCAGTTACATAAGAGGGTTGCAACGAGCCATCATTTTTGTAGACCATCATATAGAACATTAAAGAAATATTTTAAATAAATTTATGGCTATTATATGTTTTTATAGCTTCATTTTTTCAAGCCTTTGTTATAAAAATTGAAAGTTTGTTATATTGCGTATTACCTTTTAAGACCTTTCTGAGTCATCACATATTTATTAAAATTTTTTTCCGACAAGCTGCTCTATTAATCTAGCACTCATAAGATAATTTATGTTGTTTATTTTAACACAATTGT
The DNA here is from genome assembly GCF_036245765.1 of Copidosoma floridanum. Classification (NCBI taxonomy): domain Eukaryota; kingdom Metazoa; phylum Arthropoda; class Insecta; order Hymenoptera; family Encyrtidae; genus Copidosoma; species Copidosoma floridanum. Next base: position 11,059,250 of record NW_028321897.1, on the reverse strand, counting down.
GTTTAAATTTTGTTTGTGAATCACTCAGCTTAAGCACTTCTTCTTCTCCTTTTTGTACTCCAAACTTTAAGTTTAAAAAGTCTTTCTGATTTTAATTTAGAATTTTTGAGTAAAAAGTATTTATAAAAATTTTACTAACTCAAACAAAATTAAGAAATTTATTTTAAAAAGTATCATAAAAATTTGTGTTACTATTATTATTATCACTTTCATCAATAACAAGCTTAAAAGTTATATCTCTATCACTGAATGTTTCCTTTTTTTCTGTTAATTCACTTTATCAACTTAATTAATTATTTATTTGTCCACCGTTACTTATTACATCGAATCTATGTTAATTATTTTTTCAACTACTAGAGAATAAATTTTTAAACTGAATATATTGCATATTTGCGTGTGTGTGATCAATATACACATGCCTTAAGTTAACTTCATCTTGACGAAATTGTAACGTTGCATTTTTGCAGTCCTGCCGACATCTTCACGTTGACGAGAGCCTGTCCCAATGCAATGAACTTAAATACCTTTAATTGTATACAGCACCTAAAACGCCTTTGACCTTACACACCTCTGATACACTCTTTGACACAGCTGCTTGCCTCAGCTCTGCTATCCCGATGTAAACACTCTACCATGAGGATACCCCGCGGTAAACTGTCCGTCGGGAGGTGGATATTTCCCAAGGAAAATGGTCAAAATATACATATTACAGACTTACACTAATGAATACATTAACAAAGATCTAACTCTTACACTTTTTTTCTTCATTGACATCAGACGAGCGCTTCGAAAAAATTGACGCTAGCTTTAACGCTTACTCGCAACTCACAGATCTGTACATGCATTCTCGCACTCATACACTTATACTTACACAGCTACGTACACGCATTCGCACACAAAGTTCCTTACACAGGACCTTGAGAATAGCGAGCTCTAAGGTTATTACAACCCAGTTTGATCGCAGAAACACTTGGCCACAACGAAGCACCTCAGATCACAAGCTATCTGACGCATTAACTCAATGGCCAAAGCGTACACTGCGCATGTTCTTGTTTGTCTGCCGTACATCATACCATCAGCGTCGCTGGCTGATCTGCTAATGCTTAGACGACGCTACAAGCTCGTGCAATTGTTGCCACAGGGAGTCCTACCAACAGCTTCACAAGCTGTTCTACAGAGTCTCAGACCATGCTGCAAATGCGCACACATATTAACTTCCTAATATATCTTATTGCAGTTGACAGATGGCCCCTTGCTTACTACTAAACTTTAGACGACCCTTTGGATACGCAAGCAATCTTCTTGTCCTACCGCAACGGGCATGTGGTCTCTCGCTGACTGCCAAGCTAAGACAACTTTTTAATTACACACACTTACTCTCGATACACCTTTTAACGGGCAGAGCTATAGCTACCCGTCATTCCAAGCACATTGACTTACGCGCGATTCAAGCGATTACGCACGCCATGCTCTCTTTCCTGACCCAAATGTCTTCCTCTCAGACAACCTGATTGTCCTCTCACGCACGCGTTTCTCTGTCTTCTTTCTACTGTACTGTCACTTTATCTCTCTCTCTTTCTCTTTCGCTTTCTCTTCCTCTCACTCTCTTTAACGAGAGAGGTAAAAGATCGCGGCCTCTTGTCCGTGGTTGAAGCGTTCCACAGGGAAGTGTTCTTGGCCCACTATTTTTTTTTTTTATATTAATAATGCGCCTTCCGTTTTGAGGCACTGAAAGTATCACATGATCTTCAATTAGTTAGGTAGACAACTTTTGTATTCTTTAAGCAATAAGGAAGACAAAGCTTTTAATTTTCAATTTTTTAATGATGTATTAGTTTGTTGTAAAAGACAAAAGACTATTTATGTGGTGCGAAAGAAATTGTTAAAAGGATTTTGGATGAAAGACCTAAAAAAAGGAAAAAGTCATTTGAGAATATACATTTTTATTATGTAAAGAAATAAGTAGTGTTTTGCATCAAACAAGTAATATTGAATCTTTCGCGAATAAGTACAAATTAGAAAGTTATCAATTATATAACATACCAGTAAAAATTAGTTTATGAATCAGACTTTTATACTTAAAAGTATTTCTAACTTCTTTTGCTTGTTCTAGCTTTAAACTAATTAGTATCTATAATATTTAAACTTTTTAGTATTATTTCATGTACAAGACCTAAAATAAGTAACAGCGTTAATTAATCAAGTTAATTTTAAAATTGTTATAATAAAACTTATATTGAGTATGCAATAAGGGTTTTTAACATTTGTGTAGCTAACAATAGATTTAAATCTAATGTACAAAATCAGTAATAGTGCAGATGAAGTAGATTGTTTTGTTGATTTCGACTAGGTAGGTGACAGTCTTAATAAAAAATCCACAACAAGCTGTGTAATAAGATTTGTAAGTAATGTGGGTTATTCGAAAACGTGAAAACAAAATAGTGTAATAAAGTTTTTAACTTTAAATAAGTATGTTGCTTTTTCAGAAGCTGTAAGTGCATTGCAGTTGATAAGACATTTTGCAGACATTTTTAAGTAAAAGTTGAAGAAACCAATAAAATTGCTTGAAAACCATAGAACTACTAGCACTGCGAAATTTGAAGACCTTACAAACAATTCAAAATATATTGAGGTGCATTATCGTTATGTTTATAAAAATAACTATAAAGTAACTGTTGACGAAGCTCAAATAAAATTAGAAAGTAACAGTACAGATATTTTCACAAAATCTCCAGGAAGATTAAAATTTAGCAAGTATAGTTATATGTTGAATTTTGTTAAATAAATAAATGTTATTCGTACAAATTAAACGAGTCGTGTTAAGTATGTGGTACATTTTGACCAACATACATATAAGTATGTGTATAAGAGATGGACTAGGGCTACATCTCTGGCAAATTACGATTGTATAATAGATGCGAACGCTCAGCCCTCAGTGGTGGGTGCAATAGAGATCTCGTCTGTCCGTCACATGTAGTTGTGTGTACGTAAGAGTGGCTGTATAGGAGTGGCTAATGAGTTTCTCATTATATTGCCAGGAATAAACGCTAAGTAATAATCATTTTTAATATTTATTTAACACAACAACTTGTTTACTAAAAGTTTGCATTTGCATACACACTTATAACGTATTTGTTATACTAGAAAACATTTAACCAAGTGCCTCATAAATATAAAAAATAAGCACAAGTTAAATCTTCAAGTATACATAAAAGGTAAAGATAAACATTTTTCAAAAACTAGTTTATCGACAGATCACATAATCAATCAGTTTGTTTACAGAAACTGTAATATAACTAGAAATATAGCCTTTTCTACAAGCAGTAAGTGCTATTTTTTTCTTATTACTTTGGATATATATACATATGTGTATATACATATATATATATATATATATATATATATATATATATATCTTCCTATACTATATAGTCGTAACAGTTAAGACGAGGTTTTGCTCCCACCGCTCCCCCCACCTCCCCCCTCTCCCCACCAGCTCCCCCACAAATAAGGTAGTTATTCTTTCATTTTTCAAGTAATCCTACCTTTTTGCTAGCTCTTCCCTGCTCCCCCCACCCCCCGCTTTTCTGTCCACTCCCCTTCTAGCTTCCTCCAGCTTCCCTATTTATAATATAAATATATTCTAATATAGTCTAATTTTCACGTATAATTTTATTTGTCCATAACAAAAAATTTTGTTACAACTATTTTACTTACGATCTTTATTTTGATTACACACTCTAAAATGTCTTTTTAGGTGCTCTGCTCTTAGATAGCCTTTTCCACAATTTTGACAAATATTTTTTTCAACGTTTTTTTCATGATATTTCAAATGTCTCTATAAATAATAATTTCTTCTGAAATTTTTTTTGCATTTAATATATGTTACTATCCGGGGCATAATTATGTTAATTATTGTATACTTAAATAATCATTTTTCTTAAATAAGATCGTTTCTACATAAATTTGAATTTTGAAACTTCGCGCGCAGCACCAACTTCCAACTAGTACTTGATAGTACCACCTATTGCTCGTCAGGTGGCGACCACTAGTCTTTAACGAAAATCGCAAGTAAGAAAGCGACGTAAAGTATATAAGAACGACTGTGTGACGACTGATTGAGATCGATCCGAGTTATGCAAATACGTGTAATGCATACTCCCTAAACCACTCAAACTGCTTAAAGTACATATTCAATAAATATCACTGTACCAATATAAGACAATTTTTTACAACTGTTTTTTCCTCCAAAAGCCTCTTCCTAAGTCCTATCTTCGGTTCTGGGTGCTCATGACCTCCCCCCCTGTAACTCAGGAGTGGAGACAGTTGACCCCGGGCTAACAAATCGACGATTGTATCACCCAGGGATATGCAGTTGTCACCTCCATTGAGTTTCAACCCAGGAAGGCAACTCGAGACGTGGCAATCCAGTTCCTAGATGATTTCTCTGAAGGTATAACCCTTTCTTTCACTAATCAGCATAGAAGTGAACCCACCCAGAGGATTTGGACCACCCCGCTAAAGCCGAGCACCTTTGTTCCTTGACGACCACCTCCACCCAGTACACCCTCGCCTGCTACAAGCCCAGAGGTAGTGGAGGATTCCAAACCACTGATCCGGAGTGACGTCCAGGTATTGTCCCTACTCCAAAACCCTGAGACCTCTCGATCTATAGACGATCACCAAGATGAGTCCAAGAGACCTCGGCAAGGGTAAGAGAGATGGTGACAGTTTATATGTTAAATTTGTTATATAATAATAAAAAAAAAAAAAAAAAAAAAAAAAACACCTATTGGTCAACCTGGCGACTAACCCATCGAGGCCTCTACGCATCACTGCTCAAACGTCACATCTCTCCAATGAGTTAGATTCCGAGGAATCAAATGGAGCCACTACACCAACAACATCGGACATAGTATCACCATCGTTGTTTAATCTAAAGGGAAGGCTTGAGACACTTGAGAGTGACTCCGATCTCTACCAACTACACCTCCCTTGTTCAAAGTAGCCCACCCCTAAAGGCTACTTTTAACAATTTGGCGCTCGACGTGGGGCCTCCTCTCAGGAATTCTCTGCTGCTGCAGGGAGGTATTTGCGAGCCTCAGAGTCAGTCATCACCACCGACTGACACACGCCTATCAGCAACCAACAACACTCCTTCTAGGTCGGGAGAAACACCTAGTGGTGCTTGACACACCTAACCTACAAACCCAGCATCAAGCACGGGGAGGATATGGACCTAAAGGACCAGCCAACTTAGAAACCCGTGAGCACTAGTTACACAGCAGGTTCTTTCATCTTGCAATGAGCCTCCGTAGAAGATGGGAAACGGGTATCAGCCTTCGTAATCGGTGGTAACATTGCCACTGAAGTCTCTCGGGCCCAACTTAGGTTGGAAGGCAACTTCTTTACTTAAGAAGCAGAGAGTCAACAGAGGGCATGGTCATCCTTAAGAAATAGGCAGAGGCCATTATCCGCCCAGGTCAACGAACTCTTTAGACACTTCGGTCCACAAGCCGAACTGACTCGAAATTACACCACCTCTACCTAAGCTTGCTCGGATAGAGGTCGCCGTTTATGCTCAAACACCCGCTTCGACATCACGCCGATGCTTCTCTACGGGTCTCACGCTCCAACATTACCTTGAATGACGCACCACTTAAGCACGCCCAAATAGAGGAAACTGATCGTCGTCCACGCTTGAACACCACTCTTTGACACACTGGCCCCAGTACTTCGCATCACGTCGATACTCCTCTTTGGGATTCAAACTCCAACCACACGTCAGACGCTACACCGCCCCGACAAGCCAGGACTGAAGAGATTGATCGCTGTCTATGCTCGAACTCCGTTTCAACACACTGGCATCAGTACTTCGCATCACGCTGATGCTTCTCTTCGGGCCTCACGCCCCAACCGCACGTCGAGCGTAACACCATCCACGCTCGCTCAAACTGAGAAGACTGACCGCCATCGACGCTTAAACACCTGCCTCAACCCCGGCATCAGTACTTCGCATCATGCCGGTGCTCTTCTTCAGGACACATGCTGAAAATCAACACCATCTAAGCTCGCCAACACAGAGGAAACTGATCGCCGTCCACGCTCGAACACGGCGAGTCCCAGAGACCTTGGCGAGGGTATGAGAGATGGTGACAAGTTATATGTTAAATTTGTTATGTGAAAAAAAAAAAAAAAAAAAAAACAAACACCCATTTGTCAACCTGGCGAACAATTTATCGAGGCCTCTACGCATCACTGCTCAAACTTAACATCTCTCTAATGAGTCGGATTCCGAGGAATCAAACGTAGCCACTACGCCAACAACATAGGACTCGGACACAGTGCCACCATCGTTGTTTATCCTAAAGGGAAGGCTAGAGACACTTGAGAGTGACTCCGATCTCTTTCCACCACACTTTCCTACCCAAGGTCGTCCAACCCCAACGGCCACATTTAACATATACTTAAAATTTTTTTCAATGTTTTGGCATTCATTTGTGTGACGCAAATAGGTTTTCTTGTCTAATATTATAATGCTACACAGATCAAATACAAAAAATTTTTTTTTCTGTATTTTTCGTGCGATGATAGACACTCTTGATTTGAAAATTTTGTGTTACATTTGTCACACTGATAAATTTTGCGTCCGGGATGGTGTATCTAAAAACATATTACAAAAAACGGATTGCTTATGATTACATAAATCTGGGTACTAGACGGTACCGAAATTTGCTTTTTTGATGAAAGAGAAGATTTGCAAGAAAGTATAAAAAAAGTAATGAACTATAGAATAGTTTCTTTGTAACTCTAAAATTTCATTTTGAACAATATTTTTAATTTTGAATTTGTTTTCTGATTCGATTTGAATGAAAATATTTTTTTAGTTTCTACATTTAGACAATGCAACATATGATTGCCCATCAGAAAGTAATAGTTTTCTAAGGTATACTTCTGTTACGTGGGATTCTAAAGGTGCAGGGTGCCTAATAACAACGTGGCAGTTAAACTTAATCAATCACTTTATTGCTATATTTCTTGAGAGAAGGCGCTTTGCGGTCCTAAGTGACTTATTGCGACTATCCTCTTTCTAGTTTCGACGTTCTGGAGCCCTTTGGCCACTGCTGCGGGCCTTTTTATGCTTTTTCCTCCCCCACTTGTGCTCTTTTTTAATACTAATAGCTTAGGCCCATCCCACGTAGTATGTTTCATACCGTACGTGACACGTCCAAGGCCGCTTCGTCGTCGCCCTCGACAACGTTTTTTTCTGTTCCAACTCGGGAATAATTGTTTAATCAGTGTCTGTATCATGTTGTTCGTGTTGTTATGTATACTAATCATATAAGAAAAATTAATAAGGTGTTCCTATATACATCTTCGCTTCTTTTTCTTTTACAGGATTTGATTAGTTTTCCGCAAGCTTACAATTGTGTTATTACACATATTGTTCGTGTTTGCGCTCTTTCCTCTTATATAATAAATTGATAAACATGCCCTTGTGAGTCTTACTTTCATTGATGATTATTCAATTACCATTTATTGCTTCTTCTTTTGTTTATTATTTACTTATTTACTTACATATTTTTTTGGAGTTGTTCCATACACATTAATTCTCATTATTATGATTATTATCTTCCTTCTGTCAGTTTTATTTTACTTACAACTTTTATTTTATATATTAATTTTTTTTTTTTCATTTCCTTTTTTTGTTTTATACTACATTCATTACATTTCACGCAGCGTCTTCCACACAACATGACGAAAATTTTTTTTTTTAAATTTCATTATTATCATCATTACATACGTATTCTTTTTTTTTTTTTTAGTATTTATCCATTTAACGCATCATTGGACCAAAAGGTATATTAACCGTTCTTATTGACGTATTTACTAACTATTTTCTTTGTCTATTCATTTACTTTTACATTTTTTTTTACCTATAGATTCTTTTTTTTTTTTTTTTTTTTTTTTTTTACTAGACATCGTCAATGCTTAGGTATGGAGGCACTTCCTTAAACTAAACTAAGGTTTGTTTGTTTCTTATGGTAACTGTTTGTTACTGACTGTCGGTTGATCTCCTTGTCACCGCTCACCCCGTACTTGGATAAGTATTGGCTTTAGTGCCATAGAATTCCTCGGATTTTTATTTCTTGCGACATCGTTTCTGGTTCTTCTTCCTGCAAACATTCTAGATAAGTTTAGTATAAGTGGGGACCCATATTTTAAAATCCTGACTAATCCTGCAGCTGCCCCCAACGCTATTTTAGCTGTTAACCATGCATACTCCTTCCAGTCAGAAAATTTATCTTTTGTCCGTACTAATTCATGTATACGTTGTACTATGTCTGCCAGTTTAGGACCTGTCGTTAATCTATCCTTCGGTCCATGTTCTTGCTTGCCAAGCTCCTTTAACCCATCCCTTTCTACTACCATCTTTATTTGTTCCAATATCTCATCTTTTTTTATCTCTTTTATTATCTGCGCTATTTTTTTCAGAGTCACATTTGAGCTCTTAAGCTTAATTATCGGGTTCTCACCCTCTTCCTGACTCGGGTCCAATCTCGTCTCTGATATTTGGGCTGTACCATCTATCGCTAGGTCTATTACTCCTGCCTTCATTACTTTAAATGTTTTGTGCTCGGTGTGATCACACTGTACGTGTATCTTTTTTTCTCTTCCGTGGTGCTAAACGCATGTTGATTCTTCGCGTGAAGACGTGTCCAATATGTGCCCTTTAATTTTGCTAGTACTATCGGGCACTCTTCCGGTTTCTTTACAGTTTTTTCTAGTATCAGCCGTACCTCAAAAGGGTGGTCCTCCTCCACTTCCTGTGTCTGCTCCATTCGTGTACACACACTTACCTTTTTTAACTTCTTGCATTGTTCTACTATCTCCCGCGCTACTGGTGCAAACCTTTTTTCGCTCGTGCTACCTGCAATGTACTCATATGTTGATTGGAGATAAGCGATAACGTTCATCATATTTAATCCCTCCTGTTCTACCGGCAACGGTTATATTCTGAGAAGGTCTAGACTCTCTCTTGTTACCAGCGATATTTTGAAATAATAGATAAGTTTTCTATCAAGCACTATCGTTACTATCTTTGATATTTCTGCTATTTCTTCCCCCGTCGTGTTTTTTTCTCCCGGAAATCTAAGGTCCGGTCTAAATTGTTCTGCTAATATTTCTGCTTCTGCTATTACATCTAGCGTTGCTTCCGGCAGGTGTGATACGCTTTAACTCGCTGAATGTATGATATCCATCACTGTCTCAAATTTAGCTACGAGTTGTTCGGTCAATTTTTCGAATCTTTTTACTATTCCTGATACTTTGTCGTATCCGTCTATAGGTTCCGTAAATATTTTTAATCCTTCTTCTGTTACCTTTCCTGCTTCGTCTTCAAATCTCTTTATAGCTTGGAGAACCTGCTCGTGATTACCGAACGTTGAAATCCTCATTAGTTCTTTTAAGTACCTTGTAGTGTCAGTCGCATGCGTTGGGTTTGACTTCACTCGCTCCTGTATTTTCTCCTTATCTGCCTCTGCTCCTTGTCCCTGGAGAGTCTGGACCGTTTTAATCTGGTAATCATCTACTTTTTTGCCTACTTCTGCCATTTACGCCGTTTTCATTCTTTGTAAGGCTTCTGGGACTCTTTGAGTAGCCCATTCCACCCGCTCTTCACATTCATCTCTCTTCCTTATAGTTAATCTACATTTTTTTTCCTTTTTTTGGCTTGCTTGTAGGAATGCCTCTGTCTGTTGGGCCATTTGATTTAAATCTATATACCATATTATCTTCCATGTCGACGCAACTGATTAAATTGGACCCAGATTCTCTACTAGTATCCCCAGATTTCTTTCGATTTGCTCTATCTTCCTGGGCTGTCCTCCTACTAGCGTTGTCTCACCCCTAAAACATAAAATAGTTATCTTTTTTTCCCGTTCTTACTCCCATTCATCGTAAGCTCCTAGGTTCCTAGGTTACCCTTGATTAAGGAAAGAGAGAACAACTACGAGAGAGGGAAAATTTTTACCTTCCTTCTTATTTTATTTTTATTTCTTTATTTTTATTTTGTTTTAACGTTCTGTGTAAATACAAATGCCCATGCCATATAATTCGTTACACATATTTTACTAATAATTATTAAATGCAATTTAGTATTAGGGCTTGACTGGTTATTACAGTAAGTAGCAAGTGTGGCTTCGTCTTTACATTCAGGGTATATTGTTGCATATAATATTACTGTTATACTTATGTACATCTTTATTTATTACACCATGTATGTGTATGCTATAAACATAAGGTACGTAATAGTCTTATTCCTTAGGAATTTCTTTTTTTTGCTCAAAATTTTGTTTTCTTTCCCACGTCACGTGTTAGGTACATGCGTTTCTGTATGTTTACAGCGTCATTTTTGCCGATTCTCGCGACATTTGTGCATGCATTCATTTATTGTGCCTTTGGAAGGTACCGCGTTGTATTACAGTTTGTTTCTATTTTGGCTGGGATGAGCTTGGAGGAGTAGATGATTCTATGATCGTGCCTTTCTGTAGTAAACAGTATGTCACGTTGGGACTAATACTTAACTCGTTTTCCCTTAATTATACATTATCTTCTTTCATCCCTTTTTTCTACTACTGTATATATATATCTTGTCTTTTCTTTTTCTCATGTGACAGGATTCAGGAAGGGAATGTCAAAGAGATTCTGTTGGGTCTCCCTTTTCTCATTGCTGCTCTCCCGTCAGTGTACTCGCTGATTTTGTCTAGTACTCTTCCTTGTTGTTTCCTTACAACGCAAAAAAAAAAAATTTAACTATGACTGGTGCAAGTGCGATTTTTGATATTTTCGTGTGGTTGCCCAAGTTTCCAAAGTTGGGCTTTACCCATCTTAGTGAGCCGGTAAATTTTTTTTTACCTGAAGAATCGCCTTGTGCAATTATCTCAAACTCCATTCTGCAATAGGATCTCACGTGCAACGTGTCCTAATGTCGTCACGTAAGTAGCGGTTCACGTAATTACCAACACGCTTCACTCTTTATTGGCTTATCGTGTAGGCATTCTTCGTTTTTTTCTTTTTTTTATTTATTTATTTATTTTTTTTTTTTTCATTCCTTATTTTTATTCATTACCTCATTCCGTTGCAGGTTACATACCTCTACGTGTGTCGGCAGGTGCCCACCACCGGGTGAACTTCTTCCGTCACCATTATTGTGGTCGAGGGTCATACAGCCCTCGTGGCCGTCTACTGTCCCTTACACGGTTTGGTAAGGCTATTAGATTATTGGATATCGTGATCCTAAAGTTTAAGAAAGAATTCGTTTTAGTTAGGTACACGCCTCATTGTTGATACATACGCTTATTTCGGCGTACCAAGGCCTCTGTGTGAGTAAGGGTGGTCTTACAACGTGGGCCCTTTGCCCTTGCGGCGCTACCCATATTGTGGAGGTTTTGGACCCTATAAGGTTCAGTGCCCCTTAGAGGTACCGTTTCTTCTTGTTTTCCAGGACCACGAGGAAGTGGTGGCGCGTACGTCATTCAACGGCCGCGTGCTTAAGAAATACTGTCGAAGTCTTGGGTCCGGGGCGACTTATACTATTGTTATCGGGTTTACTTGCCACTGGGCCTTCATGGTCGTGGTAGTCAACGTGCAGCTCGACGCTTCTTCCTATCCTCTCGACAGCCAACCGATAATTCAGGTGCTCTATCAGTTGATTTATTCTCGTCAAAGTTGCAACTTTTATGCTTTTGTAAAGAAAAATTTACCTTAGGTGGACGGTCCAGTGGATGGTCTGTTCGTTGCCAAGGACGTGACCGCCAATCCAGTGTTGTCTCATGACGACTGCGTGTGCCGTTTACGGGCACTGTTATTGTCCAGGAGTGACCATGGCGGGGGCAGGAGAGTCCCTGATGGGAAGCGGAAGAAGGAGGGACAAAGTGGAAAGAGGGAGATGTGTCTTAGTTCACGAACTTGTAGCCCTCATTAAAAGTGTGATAAAAAATTTTTCCTGCAGTTGCCTCTTATTATTTCTATTTACCGTTTCTCCATGCTCCTCTTGGCCGTACAAATATACAACTTAAAAAAAAGGTTTTATTCTCCTCTTTTCCTTTTTTTTTTTTTTTTTACTAATACGGATATATATATATATATATATATATATATATATATATATATATATATTTATATGTCTATGTTCTGCGTATGTGCTCTAAGTGTACACTTATGTGTTAATTGTAACTACCTTTAAAAAAAAGTATAAAGTTATGCAAGTTTGAGGTTATTGTCTCTGAAGGTATTTATAATCAGTTATAAAAAATTAATTGCAAATATAAAACATAATTAATTATAATATTAATTTAAAAAAATTATAACACCTATAAGGCAAGAACGAATTCTGTTTTTTCAATTCAAATAAAGAAATTTTTAATATCATCTTAGGCATGAGAAAGCAGTGAAATCTAAAATTAATAGACAAATTTAAAGATAAATAAAATTAAAATATTTCAGTATATAACAAAACAACTATCACATAATTTATTTTTTATTAAAAAAACTTTCTTCACGAAAAAGCTAAAAAGATTAAAGACGGCAAAAAAAATTTTTTAAGTAAATTGTGAATTTCGTTTTTTAACAAAATGATGAAATGCAAGAAAAATTTTTTGCACGTATATTTTATAACTTTCTAGGACCGAAAACCATATTATTTGTATACATTCTGTATACTAATAATACGGTTTTTGGTCTTAGGAAGTAATGAAATCAACAAAAAAATTCAAGTTTTTCTTTTGTAATTAGTAGTAATTTAATTGAATATAATACAATCATAAAAAATTTATTTCTGAGATAAAAAATAATTGATTATAATATATGTTTAAAACATTATAAATCACATAAATCGAGAATGAATTCAGTTTTTTCAATTGCAATACAGATATTTTTAATAGCATCTTTGGCATTATAAAGCAGTGAAATCCAAGATTAATAGACAAATTTGAAGATAAATCAAATTCAAGTATTTCAGAATATAACAAAATTATTTATTTTTTAATAAAAAAAATTTTTTCATGAATAACTAAACAGATTAAAGAAAGCAAAACATTTTTTACGTACATTGTATTTTTCGTTTTTAAATGAAATGATGAAATGCGAAAAATTTTTTTTGCATATATACATTTCGTATACTAATAATACAGTTTTTGGTCTTGGGAAGTAATGAAATCAACAAAAAAATTCAAGTTTTTCTTTTGTAACTAGTAGTAACTTAATTGAATATCATCAACCACTGGAATAACACGGTTATATCTAACATTACTCGTAAAGGATATTATATTGAATAATATAGTACGTATTACATAACTTACCGGGACTAATTTTTGAGTTTTTTGATGAACAATCAATACCAAGTTTTTACGGATAACAGAATGTATAAAACAATGTTTTCGTATATTTCTGATTAGTTGATTATAAAGTTAATAGTTAATCACCAACCAAGAAAAAAAGATTTTATTTAAATGTTATAATAAGTTATTTCAATTTGCTCCTCAAGCTTGCGTTTCGTTGAATGTACAGAAGAACAAATTCTTTGTAAAAAAACAAATAGAAGAATAAAAATTCAATTTGTACCCTGGTAGACAATTGACCATTTTGTGAACATTTATAAAACGTTTTTTCTAGCTTTTTTCCAGAATTTTATATTTTGACAAAATAGCTGTAAAATGCTAGAAAAAGGTTGGAAAAAACATTATATAAATTTTGAAAAAATGGTCGATTTCTACCAGGGTACGGACTTTTTTTGTTCTTTTATTTTACGAATCATTGATTGACTTATAAGGACCATTGAAATGTTATTTAAAATTTCTTTTAAAATTATTGTGATTTAGCAAAAAAATTATTAATAAACGAATTTTTACTAAATGCACACTTAAAGGTACTTTATAAAATTAATAAACTAATTAATAATTAATTGTTATACAAAGAATTATCTATTACTGTTAATATGTAACATCTAAAACTCGAAAATCAGTCCCGGCAAGTTATGTAATACGTACTATATTATTTAATATAATATCCTTTACGAGTAATGTTAGATATAACCGTGTTATTCCAGTGGTTGATGATATTCAATTAAATTACTACTAGTTACAAAAGAAAAACTTGAATTTTTTTGTTGATTTCATTACTTCCCAAGACCAAAAACTGAATTATTAGTATACGGAATGTATATATGCAAAAAAAATTTTTCGCATTTCATCATTTCATTTAAAAACAAAAAATACAATGTACGTAAAAAATGTTTTGCTTTCTTTAATCTGTTTAGTTATTCATGAAGAAATTTTTTTTATTAAAAAATAAATAATTTTGTTATATTCTGAAATACTTGAATTTGATTTATCTTCAAATTTGTCTATTAATCTTGGATTTCACTGCTTTATAATGCCAAAGATGCTATTAAAAATATCTGTATTGCAATTGAAAAAACTGAATTCAATCTCGATTCATGTGATTTATAATGTTTTAAACATATATTATAATCAATTATTTTTTATCTCAGAAATAAATTTTTTATGATTGTATTATATTCAATTAAATTACTACTAATTACAAAAGAAAAACTTGAATTTTTTTGTTGATTTCATTACTTCCTAAGACCAAAAACCGTATTATTAGTATACAAAATGTATACAAATAATATGGTTTTCGGTCTTAGAAAGTTATAAAATATACGTGCAAAAAATTTTTCTCGCATTTCATCATTTTGTTTAAAAACGAAAATTACAATTTACTTAAAAAATTTTTTTGCCGTCTTTAATCTTTTTAGTTTTTTCGTGAAGAAAGTTTTTTTAATAAAAAATAAATTATGTGATAGTTATTTTGTTATATACTGAAATATTTTAATTTGATTTGTCTTCAAATTTGTCTATTAATTTTTGATTTCACTGCTTTCTCATGCCTAAGATGATATTAAAAATTTCTTTATTTAAATTGAAAAAACAGAATTCGTTCTTGCCTTATAGGTATTATAATTTTTTTAAATTAATATTATAATTAATTATGTTTTATATTTGCAATTAATTTTTTATAACTGATTATAAATACCTTCAGAGACAATAACCTCAAACTTGCATAACTTTATACTTTTTTTTAAAGGTAGTTTTTTTCATAGATTTCATAACTTTTCTGATAAAAATTTATTTCTTAGAATTTCTCAGGGGATTTGTTGTATGATCAAAATTCTTCTTTTCCAAAAATTATTTATTATAATTAAATATGACTACCTCCAGAGACAATAACCTCAAACTTGCATAACTTTATAATTTTTTTTTTAAAGGTAGTTTTTTTATAGATTTCATAATATTTCTGATAAAAAATTTATTTCTTAGAATTTTTTAACGGATTTGTTGAATAATTGAAATTAATTATTTTTTTAAAAATTAATTAATATATTTTATTAAGAATACCTTCAGAGACAATAACCTTAAACTTGCAGAACTTTATACCTTTTTTTAAAGGTATTTTTTTTATAGATTTCATAACTTTTCTAATATAAAATTCTTTCCTTACGATTTCTTAAGGGATTTGTTCTAAGATCAAAATGTAAAGATCTTTAGCACATTTTGGCCAAGGTCTTTTCTGAACTTTTTTATTATTCACTTTTATCCATTGGTTTCCTTGACGGAGCATATTAGTATAATGCCCGCTAGAAGTTGTTGTGCCATGATGAAATATACCACTAATAGCCTTATACATTCTTTTCCCTATTTTTATTTTTGATTGTGGTATTTCATTAATCTTAAGACCAACTATTTTAATAATAGCATCATTGGGTTGAACATTGACATTATTGACTTCATGGGTACCATATTCGGTCACAGAAAATAGTTCTAATTGTACTAGAATTACACTATTGCTCACAGTTATATCAGTCTTTTCTATTATTTTCCGTTTACAGCCATTACCGCAATCAATTGTAGAAGTCATCCAATCTCCTATATTGTCATCTATAATTTTTTGTAGTGTATAAGATTTTGTTGTTGATTCAAGTAATTGTAACCTGACAATATAATCAGGCTGTTCCGTAGTTATTCGCCTATCACAGTCTTGGCAACGAATTACGTGATTGTGTTGATATTTAAGAGCATTTTGTAATATAAGTGATTTACTGCAAAGGTACGTTATAAATTCTGCTGCATCTTGTTGTTTTGTTAACGTGAACTTTTTATCAGCGAATTCTCTCAATAACATAATATCTACGGGAACTTTTGAAATATACTATTGAAATAGCGTATCAATCACGTCTCTTTTATTATGTTGTAATAAAATTCTTCTTATTGTCGTAGAGTGAAACAAACTTTGGACAACCGAATTAGCATAACAAGAAACATTATCAGAATTTGGTAGTCCTCTAATATTTCAACAAGTGTCTAAAATAAAGTTCAATTCGTTGTCATTAGTATCTAACAATTCATGTTGAGGAATAGCCCATTTCTTATCTTGCACTCTCAATTTTTTGTTGGTTTTTCTATTTGGTGGTACATCTAAGTTTTCAAGATCTTTTCTGTATTCTGTTCTTAATTTATTATATTCGAGAATAGCTAGGATACTAGCAGTACAGCATGATGGATCGAAATTAATAAAGTGTACGCCATTTAAAGATGTTACACGTGAACACGCAACATATGTTTGACCATCGGTAAATACACTGTTACCAGCTTTAATTATAGCATTCTGTAAGCTTAAACCTTGGCTTTTATGAATAGTTATACCATAGCTATTACAAATTGGAAACTGTTCTCGTACAATAGAAATTTTATCCATGATATTGAATTTATATTCTAACCGAGGTATTTCATACTGTCTTCCAGATTGCAATAAAATACGTATGCTTGTAATCTGTTCAGATTTATCTTTAGAAACTGATATAACTGATCCAATAGTTCCGTTAACTAGTCCTACAGAAACATCTATATTTCTTCTTATCATGATTCTGGAACCGATTTTAATAGTAATCACTCGATCAACACCACACATATTGTCTTCATCTTCATTTAACATTTTTAAGACTTTTTTCTGCAAATTTTTTGCACACTTAAATAAATCGTTAGCAATAAGATTTATTTCTTTCTGATCGAGCGTTAGCATTATTGCTTTATTCAAAATATCACACATCTTTCTTGTAGGTAATAAGCAAACAGTATCAATTGGTAACTTACTTAAATATTCGCACAATTTTTTAACATTATTTGTGAAATCGTTATCTATTAAATTCAGTTTTCTTATTTGTTATATATTTACATCAGAATCAGTAATAAACCCTAACCGAATACGTGACAATATTTCTGAGTAAATTTTATCGGTTTTTTGTCTCATATTTATTGTCAATTCATCGTAGTCGAATAACTTCCATAAATCGAAAGTGCACATTGATTTAATGTACTTATTGACTTGTTTTTTATTCATTTCAATAAAAACAAAATCTTCACAAACGGGAGGAAGTTGAAGAAGATCGCCAAAAAGGAGTACGTTTATTTTACCAAACCATCCATCGTCGCAATCAGATGTGTCAAATATCTCCGTTAAGCGTAAATGAATGTACATAAAAGTAACATAAGAAACCATTGATATTTCATCTATGATTATCAAATCAACATTTTGCAACGTTTGCCTTATCTGTTTTAATGCTGCCCCTGATAATTCTTTGAATTCTGCTGTACCACCATGCTCTACAGGAAGCTGTGATAGTCTATGAATTGTTAGTCCTTTAATATTGTATGCAGCAATTCCAGTAGGTGCTGTAACGGCTGTGTCTTTACCTCTTGATATTTTATTCCATGAAACCAAGTTTTCAATAACAAAACTTTTTCCTGTACCTCCCGGTCCAGATACAAACAGTCTCAAAGTATTGTTATTGTTTTTTAAAGCTGAGATTATTTTATTAAAAACTCTTGATTGGTCATCGTTAAATTTTGAAATGGAATCTTGTAAATCTTGTTCGTTAACGATAGCTTTTTCAGCAACTGCTTTGAAATCTTTCATGGCATTTTCTAGTTCAATTGGCACGCAACCATCTGGAACATGAGTAGAATTCTGTAGTGTATCAGTTTTACTTTGTTCTAATTCGTTTTTAATTAGCTTATTCATATTATCCATAGCTTCTTGTATGGCTGCAATTTTGTCGTGATACTTCGTAGCTTCGACTAAATTTACTTGCTTACTTCTAAATGCATCTGTATATGAATCTTCCAAACCTTTTAATTCATCCAAGTCTCTCCAAAGTTGAAACAGTAATAATAATGAAGAATAATAAGATTCTGGTTGGCTATCTGCACAAAACTGATAATGATTTATTAAATAGGGCTTTTTTCTTTTTTTGCAGTATAAACCGTTGGACATTTCGTAATATTCAACTTTATAAGCTGGTTTTTTCTTAACAATCTCAAACCATCTTGCAAAATCGTACAGGCATAATCCTTTTAATTCTTCTGGTCTACTAGGATAGTAATTATCTACAAATGATCCATAAAATATGTCTGTGCAGTCTTCTGGAAGATCTTTAATATCTTTGTATGGTTTCAATTTTCGACCTCGTACAATACCAACATTTAACCATTTAATGATTGTATCAGAATCTGTTGCATGCAGAGGGTGTCCTAATAATCTTTCGGCAGCTTCAATCGCTCCACACTCTCTATGACTTAAGGCACACACGGCAAACGCCCACAAACGGCTATATAATGTCTTATTCACAGAAATATCTGGCATGTCTAAATTGCCTTTTTCTCCTTTCTTTCCATATTTGCATACATATTTTGTTAAAAGATAAGAAGACTCACCAATATATTGAGCATCGTTATTTCCTTCCCAAATTAACAGAAGAGTGGGCATATAATCATTGATGTTTTGTTCGTCTTTTGTACGGGGCAAGTCGTAAAATTTACTTTTGTTTTTTAACTTATTACGGTTTGCTATGGCCAGTGATACCTCTCTTAAAATAAATCTTTCTGTGATTGGACGAGGAAAACCAAAGCGACAAGCACTTTTAAATCCAGTTTTATTTTTTTTTTTGCGCATACAGTAGTTATTATGCTTATGTTGTTGATAAGCTTAAACGCGACGATGAAGTTCTGGTGATATTTGTTTATCTGGAACATGACATGTAATATGTTGTAATAGAAATTCTTGTACTTTTTCGTTAGAATCTTTACCGTAAATTGGAGTGTCTGCTATCCAAAATAAACAATGATAATGAGGTAAGCCTCTACCTTGATACTCTCGAACCCAGTAATAATGTAAAACTTTTCCTATTGGATTTGACGAGGACAAAATAAATTTTAATGTGGCTTTAAATTTATTGTGAAAAAATCTTGCTGTTAATACTGGATCAGCAGCTATTAATTAACTGATGGAACGTTTATCCGTCCATCCATTCACTTCTTTTATCTACTCCCCTAATTCAGACCACATCCATTCTCCAGGACTGAGTGTAACAAAGAATGTAGCTGGGCCATATTCACGTACCATACAGTTTAAGTCATTTCGAACCTTTTTCCAATACGATTCAGTACCAGGTAAGCGAGAAAAAATTGTATCCAAGTTCGCATCGAGCTGATTGTCATTTAATCTAAGAAGAAAATCTTTAACTGAGTATTTGTAAAGCGGATTGACAACATTAAGCATTTGAAATATTCCAGCATTTATTTGCCGCATAGTGTTATTATGCAATAAGTAGAAAAGATATTGATTATTTAGCCGAAATTGAGAGTGTTTTGATGTCAATCGATTTTCAATAAAATCACATTCTCTTAAGCTGGTATTTCTATTTTCATTTTGACCTCCTCCCCCATAAGGATACAAATCAGGAAAACATTTAAGATCCAAATCTTTACTGCGATTATCTAAAACAGAAGCATGAACTTGTAACATTTGATACAACGTAGTGTCTGACTCATTCTTTTTTTTGTCGTGTAAAGGATAAATAGTGTAGTGATCATAAAATGAGTCAGTCTGAGATTTTTGAGTTAACAACGGTTGATGCTGCATCAAATCTTCTTTCAAGTTAACATCTTTAATGTGAGTTTCGCTGACAGCTTTTTCAAATTCAATTTCATATTCGAGTTGATTTTTTAAGTTATCAAACAGTTTTTCTGGTCCAAGTGGAAGGTCAATTTTTTCATAAATAGGATTA
Source organism: Copidosoma floridanum (assembly GCF_036245765.1). Taxonomy (NCBI): domain Eukaryota; kingdom Metazoa; phylum Arthropoda; class Insecta; order Hymenoptera; family Encyrtidae; genus Copidosoma; species Copidosoma floridanum. The sequence continues at coordinate 11,039,068 of NW_028321897.1, read as the reverse complement.
TTTTGTTTCAACCACGCCAGAGCCCGCCATACCTTTTGTATATCGACATAATCTTCCCAAATCATTTTACTCTTAGACGGATTACCTCTTACTAATATATACAATTCGTGATTTGCATTTAAAACATCAGTGTCAGGACAAATTTTTTTTAATGTTTCCTCTAATGGTAGAGGTAAATGAAATGTTCTTCAAACAACTTTATCGATTTTAACATACTGAGGTAAGTTCTTGTTCATAACACTATCTATTTTTTGAATAGTTTGGAAAGCCTTTGCTCGTTGTATTAAAATTTTTTCATACATATTAAGATATCTTATTTCTTCTGGAACTTCTTTCACGCACAGCTTATTCAATACGCAATTAGGAGGCATAAGATTTTTTTTTAATTTAGTTAAACAAGATCTGCAAATAAAACTTTCAATTCAAGAAGTTGAATCTTGCAAATCTTTAACTTTTTGTGAAAGATTATCACACTCTATACCTAGTTATTCGAAAGCCACATTTCTTTCAGTTTTTTTATCAAATGATTCAAGGTCTCTGGCACAAAACAGCCTTTCACACGAAATACAAGGGATGGAAGGTGGATCTGTAACAATTTTCGTGTACTCTTTTATACCCATTAGGAATTTTTCTTTTAATACTGTTTCATTTAAAGAAACTTGATAATAATATTTATTACTTTTTAACTGTACACCCTGTACTTTCGCCTGTTCTGCAATATCCTTTAAATAGTCAACGTCCACATTGTTTAAAGCACTATCTATTCTGATAATAAGTGAATAAAAACGTTTTAATTCATATAATAATCTTTTTACTGTCCGTAATTTAGGATAATGTGAAGATAAAACTTGTAGTTTTAAGAATTTCGAAGTGCATAACAGTGGTTGAGCGTAACAAATATTTGGATGACCGAGTTTATTATCATTGCATGACATAGCTGAACATAGATCTATTCGCGCAAGCATCTTGTGTGCAGTTATAAAAGTATTTTCAAAAATTTCTGTAAATAACGATTGAAGGCACTGTAAAACATCAACATCAACAGTTTTACAATAATCATCGCATACCCAAGTTTTAACATTTTTTCTCTTTTTTTTTGTAACAGGTAATAGATTCATAATTTGTCCTTTTTGATTTACGATTAGTTTATCTATGCTGTTATTATTGTTTTTATTGTTATTATTGTTATTATTTTAATTATTATTATTAGTATCGTCATGACAATCATGGAATAAGCCATATCTGAAATTATACACAGCTTCTGAATAGTATGGTTCTGAGGAAGAAGTATGTTTTGGTAAGCCGCATAAGGCTGTTAGTGCGCATTCTATATTGTCTTCTATTATAATATCACCTAATCTACATAATGACACTTCAACAGTCTTTTTTAAATTATTCAAAGTTTTTTTAGCCTTAAAAGAATAATTTTCTCTCATGTTAACAGAGGCTGAAAATAAATATTCGGCTTCAAGTCTGGACTCTGTGTTATTACTATTTAGTTTAGCCATAATATTTTTTACGTATTTTTCTTTACATTTAAATAATACATTGGTACTACTTTTAATCTCAATAATGTTGTATTTTTTTTTAATTTTATTTGCTAATTTAAATTTATGATTTTCAATGTTTTTTTTCTAAATTATGATAGAAATTATTAAAATATTGTTTTTTTTTTTTCTCTGTAATGCTGTGATAGTCCTTCGTTTTTTATAATATGATTTTTTATCTTTAGTTATTTTTTCTTTATTTAATTTTTTATATTTCTTTATTTTTATTAAAAGTTTATCTTTGTTTTTTTTATAGTAGTTTTTATTTTTAACACTCTTTTTGTCAACATAAGAACTACTAGATAAAACATCAGTTCTTTTATTTGCATTAAATTTATTACTTTCAGAGGAATATTTTAAATTCAATTTAGTCTGATTCTGTTGTTGCACATTTATAATCGACTCATTATAAAATGAAGTTGAAATATCTTTTTTAGTATGATTTTGATGTACTTCTAAAAATATTTGTGTTAGATTACTATTTTTTGTGGTTGCCAACGTTGTAATCGAATATAAATCTTTTCCACTGTTATTTTGATGATGCTTATGTAATGATATAGATGTAGTATTTGCATAAGTATCAACAATTATTAAGTGATTATTTTTGGTTAAATTATAATTGGAATTATTATTGAAGTCATGACATTTTTTAATTCGTTTTGCTTTCCGGTTTTGTAAAATTTTCTCTTTGTTTTTTTGATAATAATTATTATCTCTTTTTTTTCTGGCACTGGTCAGAGTATTTTGACAATTTTCCTTATTGCTTTCTTCAAGAGCTTTAGATGTTTTACTATTGGATGACTGAAATATAGTCATAGTCTGCGTTGGATGTTGTAAAAAAAATTGTAAACATCTATCAGAAAATATATGAAGACATGGAAAATGCTCAATCGATCGGTTTTGAAACATTATCAACAAATGTTTACGCATTTTGGTTTGATCGTATGTCATAGTTTCCGGCTTATAACCAAAAAGAAGTGTCACAAAAAAGGCTACAGCATAAACGCCACAATCGACGGCATTATTTTGAGACTGAACTCTGTGAAAAACAATAGGAACTTTTCTTTCGTTAAAACAGTAAGGATGTAACTTTTTTAACATTTTTAAAAAATCATTGTCAATTAAATTATTATTTAGTAAATCATACAAGTGTAAGCTTTTAGAATCATAATATGTACAGATAAAGTGACCTATTGGTGAACCGCGTTGGAATAAAATTTGGATATGTTTATCTTTTTCTTCTACGAAGGAAATTCTATAGTCTTGTCCTACATATATGGTATCACAAGGCTTATACCTAGAAATTTGTTCAACCATTGTATGAAAATAATGAATATGATTATCATTAAGACATTGGTTGTTAATAATCGCATTTTTATCGTACAAAGGTCGGGGTGGAATGTTTAAAGGAATTGAGCTAACAGTACAAGGGAAATGTTCAATAGACTTATTAACAAGCATTTTTAATAAATGAGGGCGCATCATATCAACATTGTACCTAATTACATTTGGGTTTAAATTAAATAGTAACGATACTGCAAAAGCTATTGAAAAAAAACCACAAAGAATATAATCCGGTTGTTGTTGAACATTAACAAAAATTACACGTTTATTCTCTTGAAAATAATAAGGATGAAGAATTTTTAAAGCTATTTCAAGATTTTTATGAAGGCTGTTATTGTTTAGAGAATCAAAAATATAAATGAATTCGGTGTCATAAAATGAAGTTACATAGTGACCAACAGGGTCGGGATCATCAGCATCTGAAACTAAGTATATAATTTGAATATGTTTTTCATATCTCGGAACTTCATGTACGGAATTTAAGCCCAAATACAAGTTTAATATTTTAAAGGGCTTATAATTTGAGTAATTAGTCATTAACTGAAAAAAATAATCGATGTCTGCATCATCTAAGTAATCATTCATAACCCGATTTTTACCGTAATCATCAAAATTTCGTAAATGGTTAATATTCATATTGACTATTGAATATATCAAAATATTTAGGTTACGTAATCAATTTAATTAAAGTTTTCTGGAGGTATAATTTGGCTTTTGGCTACTAGACTCTTGGCTGTTTGGCTGTTCAGCTTTTGGCTGTTTGGTTTTGTAATTTTTGGTCTTTTGGTTTGTGTCTTTCGGCTGTTTGGCTTTAGGCTGTTTGGCTTTGTGGTTTTTTGGCTGTTTAGCTTTGTGGTTGTTTGGCTTTTGGCTGTTTGGCTTTTGGTTTTAGGCTTTGTGATTGTTTGGCTTTCGGCTGTTTGACTTTAGGCTTTGTGGTTGTTTGGATTTTGGTTTTAGGCTTTGAGGTTGTTTGGATTTTGGCTGTTTGCCTTAATATTAAATTATATTAAAATTATAACTATTTTAAATTTGTTAGTGGTAATAGTAAAAACAAAGACAATAAAATATTTTTTTTAACAAATGTATTTGTATTAAAAAATCAACATCAAGAAGTAGTATTGCAATATCAAAGTTTATATTGTAAATTAATGTTCCATGCCATAGAAATATTCAATAAAGCATATTGTAAATCTTGATCACGTAAACAGTAACCTGAAAAAGAAAAAATCATGAGTTAATCAACTTTTATTTTTGATACATATTTTATAAATTAAATAAAATTTGTCAAGTGGGCCACCTAAGAATCGGTAGTCAGAATATATAAAATATCTATATATATTTTGATAGTACTTTATATAGTAAAATGCACATTTTTTTCTTCTTAAATTATTATTTTTTAAGGAGTAAATAATAATAAGAACTTTTTTTATAACATTTTACAAAAAAAAAAAATTTTCTTGATGGAAAAATTTGAATGAACTTGAATGGTTCTATAAATCTTAGTAATTCCAGTATGCACATCAATAAATAGTAGTCATTCAGATAATACATTTTTAAAATAAATAAAACAATTTATTTACACAAATTAAAGACGTTCTATACAGTTAGCGGGGGAAGGAGGAATATTTGCGAAGCACGGAAAAACGAGCGGCAGGTTAAGATTTGGCTACACCGCCACGGTTCTTCAATTTTGAATGTTTACATATACATATCAGCTGTTGTCAATTTTTATGATAATCAAATAAACTAAAAACCTAGATTCGAGATTAAACGTGGGTAGAAGCAAGGTTAATGTTATCACCCTATCTCATTGATTTATAAGTATTAGTAATTTTCATTCATTGATACATATTGTTAGTTTGTTGAACTAAATAATACGTCATAAACATTCTAAAAAAATATTTTTAAATTAATACTATTTACCAATTTGCATATTCAAAACGATAAGGATTCGTTAATTTATTAAAGAGAAAAAAACTTTTTGTAGAATGTTAAAAAAAAACATTATTATTAATAACTCCTTAAAAAAAAATTTTTTAATTTAAAACAGTATTTTATGCTACAAGTGCGTAAAATGCGGTTTTTCGACGCGAGTGGTAATCGGCATTCACGTGTCTCCGGCATCGATGACGAATGCATGCCGATTACATGAGTACGAAAATCGCTACGTCTGAGTTGCGTACGCTTTTTTTTGCAATGAGTGTGTACAATGCAATAATCAAATGTGGTTAAAGCCAATGTTTTGTAACAAAGGTTGTCTGGGGTCCATTGGCAGCAGCCCTTTGTGAGGGTGCGAGGTGCGAAGCCTCCGCCATGAGGGTTAAGGGGGGGGGGGGGGCGAAGCCCTATCGAGACAGCAACACAAATGGGACTCTGGGTCAATAAAAACACCAATATCTGCACTCAAACCACCATATCTATTGACAGTGACAAGCTGCTATATCGAGTGAAATACTATTTCATTCTTTGAGTCAAGATGGTCAAAATGCGGTATAAAACTTATACATTAATCCATCACTATTATCAGATATTTAAGTTAAAAAAGAATTAAAACATTGAATAAAGAAGAAAATATGACAAACGACAAAGTAGAAAAAGACCTTATTTGGCACACGAAAAATGGTACATAAAAGCGCATTTTACGTACAGAATTGCAAAAAAAAACTTTTTTTTCATACTTTGCTTTTTTTTACACTTTGTCTTTTTTTTCACAGGAATTTTTTTTTTCCGAAACAGTAGAAAGAAAAACCTCATTTAATTAACTAATAATAAAGCGTCAAATCACATTTTACACAAAATATATGCAAAAAGTATTATAAAGATATTTTATATATTTTGACCACCGATTTTTAAGTTGTCTGCTTCACGAATATTAGCTCCAATGCAACCAATAATTCTTACATGTCAAGGCATACTACATTATAGTGGAACAAAAAAGTTTAACAAATAATAAACAATAATAACCTATAATAAAATATGAGTATAAAGTTTCAATGTTTTTTTCTCAAATATAACTGTATCAAAAAATGAATGTTGCTTCTTTATTGAACATAATTAGTAGCAATTTTTGTAGTAATTGAGAATTTTTATCGGTATTTATGTATTGTAACTTAATACCAAAAGTATATATACCAAAAGTAACTCAATGAAAATTAATTGCTTTTATATGAAAATAAAATTTTTAAATGATAATTGATGAAGCAGTATAGTATTTTTGAGGAGCAGTTCAATAGAAAAATGTACAGTAAACTGAATCAACTAAAATTATGCAGATAATTAGACAATTGCATATGAATGTGATTTCACGTTAAACACTCTTTTCCTCATATCAAATCTATAAGTTAAAATTGTCTTAATCTGTAAGCCAAATAAATAAAATAAAAAAATAATAAAATCTGAATTTTCTATAACTTAATATTTTAAGAAGGTGCAAAATCTCAAAAGCAGTTGATGTTAATACAGTATGATTATTATTTCTACAAATGAAATCTTAAGTGAACAGAAATAAAAATCTTAGCCTTAACTTGTAAATTTTATGATAAAAAATCTGTCCTCACTTTAGCAATAAAATGGTAGTAAATTCAATTATAGAAACTATTATTTGTTATTTCATCTTTATATTAGTTTTGTTTAAGATAACCATGAATTTTCTCTTGTCTTCTTATGATACAATAAATTATAAATAGTATAAATATTAAGCAATTAGTTACCTGTGATAATGAAATATTTTTTGAAAGTGGAAGCCGAATAGGAAATATCTAAAACTGGAGAAACCTGTTCAGCAAATAATTATGGACTGTTTTCAATATTCTGAAGTTCTGTAATTTAAAAATAAACATAATAAAAAATTAATCGCAATTATAAATTTGTTGTGACATCTTAATAGAGGTTAGGGCAACCTTATTAAAAAGAAATGTATACTTACAAGTATTAATTTGGTCCAAAAATTATGTAAATATGTATATTACATACATTGATACTTTTCGATATGTGTAAACAAAGTCAATTATGTTTAATGCGTTAGAAGTCACTTATTTATTTTAAATAATAAATAAATACCAAAGGCTTGTAATACATATATAATTACATTACATGTGAAACAGCTGAAACTTGCATGTGTTGTCACCGCGCCTATCAATAGCACATTTTTTCTTGATTCCCAAGTCGTACTGCTACTGCGCATGTGCGCATGGCCCTTACTATTTTCTTGATGCCCAGGTCATAATACCTTTACATACACAGTTGCTGTCTATATTTATACATATTTTGTTTGCTTCTCAACGGTTTGATCGTAGCTACTTACTACCGTTCTACAATTTGTTTGTTTCTCAAAGTTTTGATCGCAGCTACCTACTACCATTCTACAAAAACTGTTAAATACACGAGTTTGCATTAAAAATGTAAAAATTATCTAAAGTTAAATAAGTAAAACAGGAAAACATTAACATTGTGTAAGTATAACATACAGAATAAACTCATAAACAAATCTAAACATAACCTTTTTTTTTGTCTTCTAATGAGTAATTTTATTATTATCTAAATAAAATGCTAGCAAATAAAAAGGGAATATCATTATATCGGTTTTAATTTTCAGGAAGCTTGTGATTAGACTTAAGAGATTGCTGAAATGAGAAACATGGAAAAAGTTGAGAGAAATAAATATCAATGTTTAATATGCAAGAAGGATTTTAAATATAAAAGTTTATTAAACAAACATACAGTAATCCATGATCAAACCCAAAAATATGTGTGCGATCACTGTCAAAAATCTTTTTCTCAAAAAGTCAATCTAAGAATTCACATGAACTTGCATTTTCAAGAGAAGAAAGAAAAATGTGTGCAATGTGAAAAATTATTTGTTTCTCAAGCAACATTAAAAAATCATATTGCTTGTGTACATACAATCGCACGTTCTTTCATCTGCAAAATTTGTGACAAGTGTTTTAAAACTAAAAATCAACTTGCTAGACATGAAAATGTTCATTTTAATAAGAAATTTACATGTAATGTATGTAATTATGAATATGCTCGCAACGATCAATTGATAGCCCATATGCGTACACACAACAATGAAAAAATGTGTAGCTGTGAAGTTTGTTTTAAAAGGTCTTCGCATAAGAGTAACAAGAATAGACACAAAAGAACACATCAAATTACTCCTCTTCAAGAAAAGAGGATTAACTTCAACATTCCTATTTTACATGAGAAATGAGTTTAATTTAATTAAAATTAAATAATAAAAATGTTGATAAATATTTTGTTGTATAATAATAATAATAATAACAATAATAATAATAATGATTCAACATTATTTCTTATTTATTTATTTATATTCAGATTCCATCTTTTATCTTTATTACATTTATTGAAGTAACAGCATATTTTTTAAAACTAACAAGTATTAAATTTTTCTTTCTACACTACAATAAATTGATCTGTATAAAAATATTAAGTTATCTTCTTGCATAACTTGAAAATATACTTAATTCAATTATTATTTGTACGTATTACTCAGTCATAGATTTTTGAAATCTATTTCTTATATTAAACTTTTATTACAATTTAATAAATTAAGTTTTTGTTAGATTAGTTATGACATATAAATAAACTCTTTTGGTGATTCAACAACGTAGTATAAAATTAGAAGAATTGAAAGAATGTTATAACTAATGTAACCAAAAACTTTATGAACTCGTCAACAATCACAGAGATGAGAGATTCTAAGAAACACTTTCCGTACAGCTCAGTTTTGTTTTTTTTGATTATTTGTTATACACTAATCAGTCTGAGATTTATAAATACTTTTTTCTTTACTAAACATTTTACTCAACATTGATAATCACAGACATCAGAGTATCATTTATGTACTTAATTATAGAATGAAATAAAATTAAAAATACTTTAATGTATTATATAATAAACCTTCTTAGGAACTTTGCCAGACTATCGCTTGAACTTTGGCGTCTTATTTTAATGATGCATGCACGAGAGGGCCCTGTTTGAAGAAAAAAAAGAATTATTAAAAAAATTAGATCATGAACATGATGTCAAAAATTATTCATAAATAATAAATCAAAATTTTTTTACCTTTAAAAAATTATTGTAAGCGCATACGCTTAATTGCTCTTCCACCTCTAATCGCAACTTCCTCAGCTAGTTTGTCTTTCTCGTTGTTAGTCACTGAAGATACGTCGTCACAATAAATTGTAACAAGGTTGTCTGAAATAAGGAGTCAATTAAATAATTTTGTTATATATATATATACATACACACACACATATATATATATATATTTATTTATTATTTAATTTCTCTTACCATCGGTTTTTACCGTGCCAACAACATTGACGCTATCTCCAACGTCATAATCAGCAGTAACAAACTGCTTTATCAAAATATTTATTTTGCGCAAGCCATTTGTAATCGCACCAAGCCCATGCGATCCACTACGATTTTGCACTGCTTTGAATTTCATAAAAATAAAACCCTCAATTGCTAATGAGAAAATAGAATAAATAAGTGCCTCTGTCAACAACTTTTTAAAAATAAGAAAAAAAAGTTGAAACTTACTGACTAATCCGTCAACTTAATCAATGTTATCAAAAGTTACATCTTGGACCCTCATTTCTGGACTTTCGTTAATTTGATGAAATCCAAGATATTTCAATTCCGTGTGGTCCTTGATGATTATTTCGAAGGGCAGTATATTAGGATCATTTCTATACTGGCTGCGAGTAGCGGTACGGCAAAAACCACCGATCACATGAATGATCTATAAAAAAAAGTTATAGTTATAATAATATGTATCAATTTACACACATGTATGAAATATTAATCAATACATACTCTCTTGGCACAAATCTGCTGGCAAAGCTTATTTATTAAAACGTCACCCCAAACAAGGCAAACAATGCGTTTGCTAGTGTTCGACAGAATAAACTTGTAAAGCATGCCTCTTTCTTGAACTTGATTGAGTCCAATTATTTCATCCACGAATCCAATAATGTTTCTATATATAAGCGAGATATTTATGAAAAATAGCAAAAAAATAAACGATATAATTTAAAACATAAGCTTAACGACTCACGTGGCAGTATCACGATCACATAACTCTGACAGTTCATCGTTGCTTGAGTACGGCAAAACCATTATGGCTGAATATGAAGAAAAAGATTTTTTTTTGTATTTTATTTATTTAATTTAATACACCCGAAATACATTGCCTTATTTAAAAAAAAAAAACGTTATCCTGACACATAACCTCACTGTCCGTGCCACACACTAAAAGACCACATGGTTTCGTAAGTGAGTGATCTACACGCCTTTCAAGTATATTAAAAAAAAAAAATTTGTTTTATAGTAACAAACGGTTAATTATTACTTACGTTATTATAAAAGCAATCAGCATTCGTTTAGAGAAGAACTGGAAAAGCACGTGCACAGGCGTAGTAGATCTTGCAAGATCCTTCAGATTCTGACACCGGCGTCGATATGACTCGTTCGTAACGACCACATGAATTTCGCAACGTACTGCGCGTCCACAGCCTACTGTGACTAGGGAATCAAGAAATGCTACTACAGTGCCACTGTATGTGTTTAACAATGACCAGGGAATCAAGAAAATTTATCGATGTGATGCTTATCATTAAAATCATTGTATATTTTTCTAAGATGAGATGAGATGAGATCTGATATATTGATTTTTTCAGTACCTTAAATTTATTATTACCATAATATACACACCCACATATATATATATATATATATAATGATATAAATAAAGTAAATACTCTTAGCGCGACTAACTTCACATCGAACTGAACACTAGCTCGATATATACTACTAAAGCTCGTCCGCGGCTAACTTAAGAGTCGGAACTTTTTGGTCTGAACGTAAAAATTCTTGAAATGAAATCAGCACTTTTCAAGAACGTATATATAATAAAACAATTAAAAAAGCTTTTCTGGTCGGGATTTTCTTTTCAAATCATAGTTTAGCATCAGAAAAGCCGAATAACATCACACTACTACGTATATGATGATGTTAAATAATTTTTTTACCATTTCGAAAATTCAAAATGCGAATTTGAGCGTATATAGTGTCGTGGTAGCCATGCACCGTCTGCTACTCAAACTTGCATGTGGCGCTACCGCGCCACTTGATACCACGGTTTAAACGTTTGAACACTAGTTAAATAGAGCCACATGCACTTTTTACCCACCTCTCATACATCGTTCATGTGAACAGTAACAAAGGAAACAAAAATAGAATAACACTTTATTATACAATTTATTTATTTATTCCCTCTTATTATTATGATTGTTATTATTATTATTAATTGTTATTGTTATTTTTATATTGCATGTCTCTCTTCCCCTCAATTCCTTAGTCTGTGCTAATTTTGAACGTAATATATTTCCTTTCGTTTTATGTCTCATTCTGTATGCCTGTTTTTAATGAATCTTTACGGCGCGTCTGGGGGCCACGAAAGAAAAGGAGTTCCTGAGAAAGGTAGTATTTATTTTCTTATCTATTTTTACCCCCTAGTCGTCTTTAATGCTATTATTCGTAAGTAACTATTAGGGTGGGAAGCAAGTTGCCTCTTGGTCCCTTTTACTTTTCTTCTTCTCTTATTCTCATAATCTCATCCCTTGGACGTGGGGATTTTAATACACAAGCTTTTTTTATTTTGTCCACATGTAAAACCCGTATTTCTTCATTTCTCTGTAACTTCACACTATGGCTCCTGTAATCTATGCCAACTATTTCGTAAGGTCTCTCGTATTGGTCATCAAATTTTCCTTTAGGTGGCTCGTACAAACACCATCTCACCTTCTATAAAAAAATTTGTGTTCAGCGCCCTATTACAATAGTACTTTGATCTGTGTGTATTCTGTGTTTGAGTCATTGCTGCCAATGATCGTAATTGCGCGAGTGTCCCCATTATTTGCACAGTAACTCTGTATATATTTAACCCACCTCTTGCCTCTTAAAGCTTGACAGCAGTTTTGCCTGTTGATCAAATATAAGCTCGTAGGGTGTGTAGCCTGTACTCTCGTGTTCCGACGTATTGTAAGTGAGCATACACAACGGCAATAGTTGGTCCCATTCTTCGGTCTCGCTAATGTAGGCTTTTAAGTATTCTGTTAGAACGTGGTGCATGCGTTCAATTGGTTCATTGCTCTGAGGATGAAATGCAGTGCTTCCAAGTTTCTCAATTTTGAATAATCGTGTAAGCTCGTCTATCGTATTGTATATAAAATGCGATTCTCGGTCTGATAATAATTTTTCTGGTGCTCCAAAGTATGCTAAAAATTTAATCGTTAAGGCTCTTACCATTTCTTCAGCTGTTGCTCTTTGTACCGGTATTAATACGATTAACTTGGTTAGCTAATCCTGTATTGATAGGATATGTGTATAGTCGTTTGTTAAAGGCTTATTATTGGTCCGTAATAGTCAATCGAGATTTTTTCAAACGGTCTGCTGGACGTGTCTGTAACCAGCATAGCTTGCTTCGCTTTTACACTCACTAGTTTTTTAGTCTGACATGACCTGCATCTAAGTATAAATTGCCTTACATCGGCCCTTATGTTCCTTTAATAATAGTCCCTTGCTGTCTTATTGTAGGTTTTATTCATTACTTTATGACCCCCCATTGTTGATTCGTGATACTCCTCAATAACCTTATATCTTTGATCCACTAGTGGTATAACTATGGTGTTCATGTAAAAGGTCGCTGTGATCTTGAGGTTCTTGAAAGTTTCCTCCATCCTCTATAATTGAATTTCGGGACAGTGTGTCCGGTGCCATATTGGCTATTTCTGGTCTGTAAACAACGTCAAATTCATAGCCCCTTAATTCAGCTTTAGGCCTATTAAATCTTATATCTGGCTTCTTTGATAAGTAAAAATGTTTAAGAGGCTTATGGTCCGTAACCACTGTAAACTTTCTGCCAAATAGATAAGGTTGAAACTGCTTTTCTGCATATACTATTGCAAGCAATTCTTTATCTTACGTAGGGTATCGAATTTCGCTGCCCTTTAGGCATCTAGAGGCATACTTGCACGGATTGTCTTTTCCTATTTTTCACTGACTCAATATTGCCCCAATGGCATAGTGAGATGCATTCGTTGTAACCACAAATGGTTTTTTTAGATGGGGTGCTTTAAGTACAAGGCTCGCTGCAAAGTGCATCTACAAGCGTTTTAAATGCTTGTTTATGCTGCTCTTCCCATTTAAACTCTGCACCTTTCTTCAGAGTTTTGACAGCGGTTGAGAAATTTTAGCGTATTCTTTAATAAATCTTCTCCAATTTCTAACAAATTCAAGAAATTATTGGATTTTCTTTGCATTTGTAGGCCTTGGATATTTTCTTGCAGCCTCGATTTTCTTTGGATCCATTTTCATTTCACCATTTCCTACAATATGGCCTAACACTTTTGCTTCACGTTTTAGGAATTGGCACTTTTTTGGCTCAATTGTAATATTTACCCTAGACAATTGCTCTAACAATTTTATAAGGCGTTTGCGATGTTCTCTAAGATTCGACGCAAACACCATTACATTATCTAAATATACCTCTACCTCATGGCCCTGCAGCCCTGCCAGTGCAAGCATTATTGCTCTTAATAACGTGTTCAGAGAGTCCGTGCAATCCATTGGCATTCTTTTGTACTGGTAATGCCCATCCGGTCCCGAAAACGCTATTTTATGAGCATCGTCTTTATGTATTTCGACTTGAAAAAATCTCTGCTTCAAGTCTACCACAGTAATATAGCGTGCCGTCGCCAGATGTTCCAGTATATCACTCTGGAAGGAAGGTGGGTGACAACTGGCCACTGTTATCTCGTTGAGTTGCCTGAAATCCGTTGATACCCGCCAGCGCTTTTCGCCGTCTGGTCCTGCGTTTTTTGGTACGATCCACATGTTGGAGCTGTACGGTGAATCTGAAGGCTTTATGATGCCTTGTTCGAGGAATTTCTTAATTTCAACTTTCATTTGCTCTCTCACAGCTGATGAATATCCATACCACTTCGTTACTATCGGTCTATCCGTAGTCGTGCTTATTTTATGTTTTAAAAGATTTGTCACTTTCAGTTGTTTCCCGTCGAGTCTAAAAACGTACGGATAAGCCTCTATTAGCCCTCGCTCATGTTTTTTCTCTTCTTCGTTGCACCCCGATATGTCGACTAACTCCATTATTTTGTCGACTCGCACTTTCCTGCAACTTAGGACGCCTGTTTTAATGTTTTCCTCAAGTATTTGAGTATTCTCGTCGTCACGGCCGTCCTTGTGACAACCCTTGTTTCCCACGGTATGTTTCTTCGTACATGTGCAGCTGGCGTCGTTTCTTATCTCATTGCCTAGTTTTTCATTCTCTTCAGGGTTTTCAGTTTCTCTAAACATCCGTGCAAAGGCTCTTACTAATGCTTCTACGTCATCCCCATTAACGTCTGATGAGTCAGCTTTCTTCGTCATCTCACACTTGAAAAAGTCCACCACTAGGACTGGTACATTTATCATTTCATTTGATATATTTAGACATTCGGCATACAGCCTACCTTTATTGTTCGTTGCGAGAAAATGACCGAACAAAAAACCCTCTGTAAGCTTTCGTAGTGGGACCCAGCCCACTTTAATTTTCTTGTGCGACTCTTTTATGTACGCATATATAACTTGCCTCGTTTTCGGCACAATTTTGAAACTTTCTGATTCTCGTAGCAGTATTCTCCTTCTATTCAACTTAAGTGTGTTGTTTTTGGCATTTATCTGACCGTTATACAACTTAAAAATATCTTATCCTATGATTCCTTCCACCTCTATGGAAAAGTCATGGGGGACTACGTGTAGGCTACACATAAATTTTTCTAGGGGTAATCTTATAGATCCCAAAGTTTAGCAAGCTTCGTGCGTTACACCTTTTATTTTCAATTTATCCCTACAATTTACCGCTACTCCAATACCGAGACAATTTTCTGTAATTATTGATATTTCTGCGCCCGTATCGGCATAAACTGTCGCTTTTTCGTTTATATGAGAGCTTTTTAGAATTACTGTGGGTGGTGTATTCTATGTATCGTATTTTCGATAAATTTATTTTTACTGTGCGAGATAGCTGCTGCTTATCTTTTTCTTTACCCTTAGAGTTTTTACGCGTCATGGCATAAGTCTCCGATACCTCATGCTTGTCATTATCCATACCCTCCTCTAACACTCCTAACTTTCTCTCTTAAATTTCTTCATTTATTGCTTTGTTATGCTTAACGATTGGGGATCGCGTCAAACATCCTGCGAGCTTAAACGCCCGGTTTTCGAGCATTTTACCCTCGCACTTTGTCTATTAAGATTATCTTTCCTATAATCATCTTTGCAATTATCCTGATTGGAGTATCGGTTATTTCGCCTATCCCGATAATCGTCCTTCCTGTGGTCATATCTATTATAATTATGACCTACTTTCCTGTCATTGTAACTATTTTTACTATAATTATTACTGTTATTATTGTTGTTATAATGATTATTACTATCGTAGTTATATTTTTTTCCCTGGTAGCGATTCCCTTGGTTGTAAGGCATTTTACTTTTATTCCCTTGTTGTCGATCAAAATTCCTATCGTTTCCATACCGATGGTGATAATCATTATACGACCATTCTTCTTCTTCTATTGTTTCTTTTCTTGGTTCTTCATTAACGTTAGGGTTTTTTATTATTCCTTTTTTTGCATCTTGCCACAATTTTTCACATCCACTAGTAAAATGGGCACCATGCTCTCGACAATACGAACAGTACCTTACATCAGCCACACCATCCTACTCGTCCGTATCTGACTTCCCCATGAGTGTGTCGCTACCGATAAGGCCCACCATGGCACCATACCATCTCTCGGCGTTACTTGCTCTAAATCTGCTCTTTTGCACTATCATTGAGCAGCGGAAACTTAATTCATCATCTACAGTAATGGCGGCTTCCATAGCCTCCTCTAGCGTTTTTGGTTGGAACCCTGCGACGTTCTAGTTATACGATGCCCTTAATCCGTACAGAAACTGCCTCACTGCTTCACCGTCTGATCTCTTTCTCGACGCGTCTTTCTCGGCCCGCGTTAAGTATGGGTTTGCCTCATGTGCCATCATGATCCCATTGTGTAATTGACGGACTCGCCCGTAATATTCCATAATTAATATGTTATTCAATTGCGTGACAGTTTTAAGCTCCGCTGCAAGTATCTGTACTCCTCCCATTTTATTGAATCTTCGTGATAGAGCCGACAGAAACTCTTCAATTAAATTAAATAACGATAATCGCGTGCAGAATGGATCGTCCGCTATGCCCCACAATTTATTTCCTAAAAGTCCTATGAAATGTTTTTCATACTGGGCACGTATTGTTCCCTTTATCATCCTAGCCATTTGCTTAAATAAAGGAAACTGCATGGGGTCTCCATTATACAGTGGTATACCATTTACTGCGTTGTTTAGGTAGCCTAATATATTAAGATTCGAGCCTAAGGCTAACGGTACCTCTGTTTGTTGCCTATTACTAGGAAAAAATTGCATGGTTTGATGCTGAGGGTTATTCTATATGTTACTTTGTGTCCTTTGAAAAATTTTGACTGATTATTTATCGGCAGCTCAGTTGGTCAGTCAAATGCAGGAAAAAGGTATTTTGAATTTGTATGCACGTCATTATAATTTTCTTGGTATCTAAATCTCAGCCTGTTTGTTCTATTGTTTGATGTATAGTCGTTATAATTTTTGTCATTTGAATGCAGAGGTGGCCACTCGCAGAATGGTATAAAAGGTTGCTTACTGTTAGTATTTTCTTGTTTTTGCCGTTTGGTATACTTTTCCTGCCAACTCGTTTTGCCTAGCCCTTCCACGCCTAATTGATCACGTTTTCTGGCTACCCCTATGTTTACCCCTATGTTCTCCTTAATCGCATTCTCTTTTAATTCTGATTTTTCTGGTGGAATTTCCAACATCTTTATTTTTGCTGTTTCATTCGTTGGCTCTGCTAATTTTGTATTAGGATTTTTCTTAAATAAAATTTTTGGTCTTATATTTTTAAATATCTTTAACATAAGAACTCAATTTTTCTTATCCATCTTCTCATAGAGTGCATACAATTCGGGGTCATGTTCAAGCATAACCGTTATTGTATCTGAATCTTCCTGCGTCATGGAATAATTAATCTCATTCCCGTGGTCGGATATCATTATTTCTTTCCCTTTTTTTTTCTTATATAAAAGTGATGTGAGCTTAATTATATTAGTTGATTCCAGTTAACGCACGAAGAAATAATAGAGGAAAAAGGATTTCTATTTTATTTCCGATTCTGTATTTCAATTGTACTGGCTTCCAAAACAAGCAGAACTAGCCGTATTCGGGTAAAGTATTTTTTTTTGTACGTCGTCTTCTTAGCTAAACAACCCCGAGAGACAATAAATATATATATATATATATTTGGAACGATAAAAAAAATTTTTACTTACTCTGTCAGAAGGCACGAGACGATAAGTGCCAATATACTCCAAGTCATCCTCTTTACGATGGGTCCTTTTGAAACTGGATGTTGACTTTTGTCCTTCCTTATTCGATAGCAGCTGCAGGTGACTGCCTTGAATTTTTTGCGCCTATTGTTGCACTGCACTATGTGTGCTTCCCGATTGTCGCCCGAAAATTCCAAAATATCACGTGTAAAAAAAAATTTTCATTTTGCGACTAAACCTACCCCACACCTAGCACCAAAACTGTTACGTGGGATTCTAAACGTTTAGGGTGCTTAAAAAAAACACAACAGTTGAACTTAATCAATTACTTTATTGCTATATTCCTTGAGGGAAGGCGCTTCGCAGTCCCAAGTTACTTACTTCAACTATCCTCTTCCTAGTCCCGAAGTTCTAGAGCCCTGTGGCCACTGCTGCGAGCCTGTTTATGCTCTTTCCTTCCCCACTTGTGCTCCTTCCTCATACTCATAGCTCAAGCCCATCCCACGTAGTATGTTCCATACTGTATGCGACACTCCTAAGGCATCAAAACTTTGACCTTGAGATTTACTGATAATCATAGAAAAAGCTAAGGTAAATGAAAATTATTTTCTTTACAATATAAATGGTAGCGAAGAAGGATTGTTTGTTTGTAGTGTTGTTCTAGGAATAAAGACTTTATTTCCTTTTTTTTCATCTGTGATTATTTCAGCTTCGAATATGTATTTAAATAATTTTGTAATCCGTAATCTTGTACCATTGCGAAGTCCTTCAGATTTTTTTAAGTTTTATATCAACATTACAATAGCGTTAATTTTCAAATTCTATTTATGTAAAAAAAGACCTTCTTTAATACTATTTAAATATTCTGTAATGAAATAAATATGATTATTATCGTCTGATTTATCTACTTCTTTGAAAGTTGCTTTATCAATACTTTAGTACGCGACTAATGTTCCTACCATGTTATTTAAAATTTTTTTGTTAAAAAAAATAAGTTTATTTATCGTGAGATGTTAATATAGCTTTACTTATAAAAGAATTATCATCATTATTCAGAATTTTATAACATACATCATTTGTTTTTTGTGTCCGAGGAATCATCAAAGTTTTAAATTTGCCTTTTCCTATATCCAGTAGCAATAAAGGAAATTTTTCATCAATGGAACGTATATTTTGTTTTAAATAAACAATATCAAATAAAGGCCAAAAATTGTAAGAGTTTATGGTTTCTTGAACAATAGTTACTTTGCTTTCGTTTGTTACTTCTGGAATAATTTGACGAAAGTCTCCACTTAAAATTATTATTTTATTTCCAAAAGGCTTATTACTACTGGATCAATATTTTAAAGTCTTATGTACAATTTCTAACGCTTTTTTCGGTATCATAGAAGCTTTATCCTAATGATCCTTCCTAATGATGATTCTTTCCAGTAGCAAAATAGAAGCAATACCTGTCCAAGCCGTTGTAAAGATTTTTTTTTTTCAATTGATATGAAATAATAAATTAATATTTTGTATAGAAAAGTTTTTCCAGGTCCACCAGGACCATCGATGAAAAAAATTTTTTTTTTAAATTTTATTATTTCTTGAAAAATTCGACGTTGATCATGACTGTGTTGTGTGAACATTTCATGAAATTTATGTTTACAAAATATTTTTTTATCATTGTCAGTATCGATATTTTTTTTATTGTTTCTGTTGGTTCTGGTAAACTAAAATCTTTACAAGACATATTTTTAGAATGAAAAATTTCGTTTAAATGTTAAAAAGCTTTATTTTAATCATCTTTACAATCTTTAATGAAAAATTTTTTGTATTTATTCCGAATAATATTACCAAAAAAATTTTCAGACATAATAAGCCATGAAAAAAATTTTCGTAGTTGAAAAGGTAGCATAACGTTACATGCTTCTTTAAAAATTATATCGTTTTGAAAATTGTGTTCCACTCATCCCATAGAAATAGCTGTTATTTGTAAGGGAAAATGAAAAGTGATGGTTAAAAATTCATGTATTTAACTATGTAATTAATTATGATCAATATACATTTTTTACATACATAAATTTTAAGTATCAATTAATATAATTTGGATTGTTTTTCCTACTTCGTAAATCTAATTTGCAATTACGAGGGTTGGTGTGCAGAGTGCGCAGAGAGCATATATATTTATAAAAGCATAGAAAAATATATATTAAAACATACAGGATAGACAGCTTATTTAAAAAAGGGAGCTACTAGAAGAGAAAATAAAGCCCACCAACAAAAAGTCTAGGGCACATCTCTTTGTCTATGTAAACCTTACCACTTTTATTTAAAATTGACAGCTTGTTTTTCATATTCACTTAAAAGCAGACCAATAATCATTCCCAAGCGTAAAAAATTTATTCCCGAGTATTTTCGAAAAATGCAATAGTCTTTCGAATTTTGTAAAATGAACTTCAACATATTATTTTCATACTAACAATTAATTTTATAATTTTTCAAGGCTTTACAAAATATCAATACAAACCTAATTTTGAAAAAAATTACACTTATAACACAATAAAAGGAGGGGTTGACACGTGAAGCGCGCAGGGGGATGGAGCCTCACCAGTATATATACATATATATAAATATATATTTATATGTATACAAAACAATATAAAATGAAAAAGAATGGACATGCTGGATTAGTAAGACTATGGAAATTTAAAGTATATATATATATATATGGAATTTCCAAATTCACCGGAGGGCACTGATATATACTAACAAACTACTAAGACTATGTAATCATGTATAAGAGTGACTAGTTAGCTGAAGATGTGGAATACGTCCGCTTTTTGATCACTCATTGAGAGGGTTGCGACGAGCTAAAATATACAGAGAAATATATTAGTTGGCATGTCTACTATCAGTATGCATCTATTGACATTTTATTAATTTTACTATTCTAGGTTCAAACTGAACTATCTTGCAATGCACTACTTATTAACACTGGAAATTTTTTTTGTTAGTTTTTCATGCAGTGTAATTGGCAGGGTATTTGTAAAAATATCTACTAGTCGTTTCTTAGATGGAATCCATTTAACGGTGATCTTTCCTCTTGGCTACACATTCCTTAATGTAGTGAGCTTTTATTTCGGTCGTTTGTCTTAATCTTGTGCCACCATCTTATCACTTGCTCCGGCCGCTTTGTTGTCACACCAAAGGTCCAAAGACAACATAGTATATGACAGTCTTAAGCTTATTGAGTGTCCCAATTCTATCAAATCCTGACTTGCATCACACATCGTTAAGTATTCTGCCTCACAGGTTGGGATTGCAACGTAATTTGCTTTTCTTGTCTTTCAAGCAACTGTATTACCATGAAATGTTATTAGATATCCACCTGTCATGATCGAGCTTTTAAAGTCTGCCAAATTTGCATCTGAATAGGCTTTCAGTCTACCTTTTCTGACTCTGTAAATTCATTCCAGAAATCTCGTGTGTTACACATATTTAAAGACTCGTTTGACCATTCTTTAATCATTATTAGTTGGGCAAATTTAGTTTCTGCTTAATGTATTCGCAGGGTACGAGATGTCTGGTCTGACTGTATTAGCCAGATACAACAGACTTTTAACTGCTTCTCTGTGAGGCATTTTTTCTTCAGTTTTAGTTTTGTTCAGTTCTCCAGAATTTTCTAATTTTTCCTCTGTCTTTTCATAACCAATTCAGGACTTGATCGGTAACCATTGGTATTCTTTGTCGTTTTATGTCGTTATATCCAAAGCTTTATAAAAATTTGTCGATGTATGGTGTTTGTGTGAGTAAAATTGTATTATGTTTTCTTTTTTTTTCCACCTTGATGCCCAGGAAAGTTTCAACCTCGCCAAGGTCTGACATCGCAGACTCAGATTGCAGACCAGTCTTAATTTATTTTTTTTTTATTTACGCAATTGCTAGCTATCATTATATCATCGACATATTAGATCAGGACCAAATAGTTATCTGCATCTCTTCAGGAATCTCCTTGTCTACCTTTTTTTTGATAGAACTATTTAGAAAAGTTTTGACATTATGTTGACAAGTTTCCAGATTATATCTATCGATTGTTGATATCACCAATTTTACAAGAGCTAGCCCAGACACTGGAGCGTAGGTTTCTTGCAGATTGTATTTGTTACTATCTTTGAAACCACGAATTAGCAATCTCACTTTGAACGATGTGCTTCTCTCTTTGTCTATATTTTTCTTCAAAACCCATCTAGAGTGTATGATGTTCGGCTTGCCTTCTTCAGCATTCATGGTTGGTCTATCTACAATTTTCTACACTTGGTTTTGCCGCATTGATTTCGATTCTTCATCAATGGCTCTGAACAATTTATGGTGATCTGGAGATGTGACAGCTTCTTTGTAGTGTGTGTAATCCTTATTTATTTCAGCAATCAGGGCATGTATTATTTTATCTTTGACTTTTGCAATCGAACAGTCAACGTCACCCTTCGATTAAAGCAGTTTATTTAACTTGTTTGTGTCCATAACTCCTGCAAAACTCTTATTATTTATTTTAGTAGGTTATTAGAAGTTTTTGAAACAAGGTTTCTAATTTTCTTAGGCTAACCACGCTTTCTCTTGACTGCTCGTCCTCCTTCCGTTTCTAATGACTTTTCTAGGCTAGTCTTATCAACCTAAGCGAGCCATTTATCTTCTGTCTTGTGGTTATCCCAGTTTGCTATTTTGTCTTTTCCCCAGATACCTCTAAGTACAAGTCTTTCTTGGAATTTTATGTCTTGACTCTTATAGAATTTTCCATCTTCTGGTATTAACAAAAAGTCGCTGGTAGTGGTATACTAACCAGCATGACTTTTATCCCTTGCAGACCAAATTTGGTTCCAGTGTTCCTTTGTATTACGATAAGTGCAACGCAGCCAAATCTTCTGATTTATGTCATGTTTATCTTCAGATTGGGTGCAAACTTTTAAAAAGAGCTATCATGTCGTTAGCCCAGTGAGTTGCCTGATTGTAGGCATAGACTGCACTACCCATTGCTAAATCCCACATGTCCTCCCTAATCCTGGAGTCGTACATGTAGACTCGCACTTTCTTTTGCAAAGTTTGATTAAACCGTTCTGAGACTCCATTATGTTAAGGAGTATCTGGATAGGCCAATTGAAGCTTCGCTCCAAAGCTCTGGAGAATTTCTGCCGTTTAGCTTCCTGTTAACTCTGTAACTTGATTGGTTCAAAGATAACATATCTTTGCATCAAAACCCAGCGAGTGCACTTGTCACGAAATTTTCTAGACAACTTTCCGCTCCACATTTTGTTTTCACCTGATATGCCATTATTAATCTTGAGTACTCATCCATGTAACCAATCTTAAATTTATATCTTTCAGGATAAGTGCCTGGACTGATCGATCCCATTGTATCAGCATTAACTCTTTTGATTGGTTGAGTTGGCCTTTCTTTTCTAGTATTGAACGGCAGTCTCTTGATTTTAGCAACTTGGCATACCTCGCATAATGCAATTGAGCTATCGAAGACGGCCGTATTCAAATCTTTATTGTCTGGATACTTTCTTTGCAACGCCTTGAAATATTCCGCTGAGGCATGTCTGAATCTTACGTGCCAGAGCATGGCTCTATTTTTTTAAATATTCTGTACTTCTCTGTCAAAGGGCCTTGAGCTTCTGGAATCTAACTTATCTCAAGTCAATCAAAGTTGTTATTTGTTATATTTTCAACATTTTTTTAACCTCACTTTGTTGAGAGCTGTGTAAACAAGCTTTCTTAGATTCATTGTTTAGGATTTCAGGGCAGCAACTATCATTAGTGCTAACTTGTAAAACCTTTTTGGACTTTGGTTTCGGGAAATTTTCAACCATTTAACAGTCTTTAATTTTTTTACATTTCTTATTGTTTCTTGTGCTCTGGCCGTTTTGCAGTAGTTCTACTATCTAGTAAGGATTGTTATAGGCACCAGAAATTAAAGTTTTGTTAGAACATGAATCAAATATATGTAGTTTTGTGTTATCAAGGTATATACTTATGCCCCTCCTAGCAAAACGGTGAAGTGACAGCAAGTTTCCAGCAAGCGCCTTAGCGCATATGATGCTACCAAGGACTGTCTTGTTTTGGTTGTTTTAACCCGAAACGTACCCTTCTCCCTCCACTCTCAGGTCCGCGAAGTTATTCTTTTTTCGCACATTTAATAAATCTGTTTCACAGTCATTAAAATTTTTTAAAAAGAGTTTAGAATTAGCAAAGTGTTCTGTAGCACTTAAATCTGTAACGAACTAACTTTTAATGCCACCATTCGCTGGTGTTTCCTTCGTTCACACAGAGAACAGAGTTTTGGGGTTAACAGCAAAAGAACCATGCATTAAAGCGAGGTATTTATACATTATTTGAACCTTCTCTGCCTTGTTTCTTGTTATCGATCTTGGCTTTCTTGTTGTTATAATTTGTATGCTGTTTTCATGTTTTCGTTTACTACAATCTTTATTATTACTATTATTCTTATTGTTACCACCACAAAATCCCACTCGTTACTTTTGTTAAACTTACTTATGCTTCTCCCTATTTGCTCTTGCAGATTCTGAACCAATTGTTGGCAGGTGTAGCACCACTTAAGGCTCTGCCCTTTTTTCAGGCAGTCCCTCGAATAGTGCCCGTTGTCCTTGGACTCATAACATAGGGTGCTGGCGGTTGCTGCGTTTGCAGCAGTGACAATGGCAGCTGGTCAAGAGCTAGCCCCAACTCGGATTGGCCCAGTCCCGGTCCCACCTTGATCGATCCCGCGTTCACCCAAACTTGGCTTCCTCCAGCAACGGTTGTTGGTTGTGGAAGTCAACCTTCTACCTTCTGTTTCAGGATCTATTGTCTTAGTTAGTTATGAGATAAGCAATCCTTGCTTTCAAACAGCTTGTTAAAGTCTGCTATTTTAACGTTTATTACTCCATCGATAGCCGCATGATAGAAACTATCTCCTCTCTTATCTTTAGACAAACTGTATGTTTTACAAACTAGTCTTAAATCTTTTACCAGTTCATCAAAATATTAAATAAATTGACTAACACTTTGCTTTTTAGGGCCAAATCTAACAGAATGTATTTTGTAATGTATTTAATACGTGCTCATTTTCATGTCACTTCTTTTCATATCTTTAATTTTTTGTATCATTATTGAGGGATCAGTAATGTAAAATACTCTGTTTTAGTAATCTAGGGACAACCTACGTAGTGTTACGTTTAGGGCCCGTTTTATATCTTTTTTTAATTTTTCTTCAGTAATGTTTCAAGTGACTTTTAATTTTAAATCAGTTGTGTGGAGCAATTTCTTACTTGTTCATTCTGACCGTAATTAGTTTTGAAATGGTTCTAGTTAGGCTGCATTAGTGAGGGAATAACTAAAGCAACCTAGACTATTTTATTGATGACTTCTACCTTTGACTATCATGAGGTACATCGCATTCAAACATCAGCGAACTATAAATGGAGTCAGGGCTTAAATTAATTAATCATTTACATAAATAATGTCCTCAGGTAGATGTAGTGAATTTTTCGACCTCTTGTATTTGACTTCTGAACAGTTCTTACTTAAGAGCCTCCATATTCCTTTGTTAAGTGGCTGAAAGCTGCTTAAACTCAGTTTGAAGTGTCTCTTGGGCTTTCCTGTTTTCCTTTCTTCTTTTTCCAAGGCTTTTTTATGTTGGAAGGCCACAGCCTCAAATCTCATGGACGTTCAAGAGCTCTGCTGGTACGTTTTTTGTTTTATCAGTTTCTTATTCTCTTCAATATTTTTCTTTGAGGCTTCTGAAATTTTATTCCATAAGCTTACAAGGTTTTAAGATCAAATGTTTTGACCAGTTTTTTTTTATTCGTTTTTTTCTGAGCTTATGATTTGCATGCGCCATTTTTTTATGTAAACTATCTAGCGTTTCTTTAGGGCTATCTTGTTTGTTTCGCAGGTCTTTAAATTTTTTATCAAACAAATCTAAATCTCTACTTTTTAAATTTTGAAACTTTTCGAAGAGTGAGATATTGATGAAATTATCTTTCTAACTCTCATATTTATTCTTGTCTTAAAATGTGGTATCAATCAAATTTATTTTTTTGTATCTCAAATCTTTATTATTGTCTTTAGATGAGGTATCAATCAAATTAATTTTTTTATCCCTCAAGTCGTTATTTTTGTCTTTAGATAAGGTATCAATAAAATTCTTTCTATGTTCTGAGCCTTTTCTTTGAATACACTGTTGTTTAGGGACGAGGTAAATCTGATTGGCACATTTTTCCATTAAATTTAACAGGTCTAGCATGTCTTGATTGTGGTGCTTATCACTTCGCCTGTATGCAACTGTCTCATGGTTTACTGAAGGCCAGGTTGTTTTTACGGGTTACGGCCTCCTCGTTAAGTACACCTTTCTTAACTGCTCCACTTTAGGCTTCAGGGATTGGGCCATCGTTCACATCCTGAGGCAATTCAGCTGCTGCACTCTCATGTCCCTAAAGCTACTCTGCCGTCTCCTGGGGCTGATCATTGCTTTTATCAGAGATAATCGTGGTGAGAAAATTTCCAAGCTTCTCCATTTCACAGTGCTCGCCACCCGACAAAGAGCTCCCAGATGCTTCCACCATTACGGTAACACGTGCTACAAAGGCATCCAAAGAACGTGTGATGAGCTCGTACATGGAGAGAGAAGGATAAGGCTAGAGAGATCTACTGAGTTCACACACATACTACAATTTAAGGCCCATAACTTGTTAGCAATATAGATATATAGATGTACAGATATGGTTTCAGGAAATAAAAAAGTTCGACACTGTCACCCTTAATACGAGTGAGTTTTTTTCATATTATCTTGAGAATATGCTTTTTTTCCTTTTAACAATCTTTAAATACAATACTGAGATAAACTAAAAAAAGGTTAAATGAAATCAAAGATGAAACAAAAACAGAGAAGGCGTGCAAACAGACTGCCTAACCGCGCAAGAATGAGAAAAACTATAGGTATCAGACACTGAAGTGCACCGTCACAGCTTCTCGACTCCTTGGTATTAGGCATTCGCGGAAAGTCAGTTATAAGCACCAAATATACATCTTAAAATATATATACCACATAACTCCTTGAAAACAGGGAAAAAAATGAATTTGGTAGGAGTGTAAGAAAAGTAGTTTTTTTTTATCCATTGAGAAAATAACCCCTTTAAAAAAAAGTGTAGATATTATTATTAAGCGATACTTTTATACACAGCTTGTTTAAAGTGTATTTCTTAATTTTTTAGTACTTATTATTTTTTATCTGATTGCTCCTTAATTACTATAACTCACTCACTAGAACTTATAAAAAAAGTCCAATGCTTCCATCGAAATACTTTTGATTTAATTACCCTACACTGCGTAAGCTTGTATATAAGAAATAGCAAGAAACAGTCACAAACACTGTTACATGCCACAATAGTATTAAGAAAATGTATTTACTCTACGTAATTCATAAGTATACAAGCACAAACAGTGAAAAGAGAGAGAAAAATAGTTAAAAGGTGTCATCAATACAGTAGTGCACGGCTCCTTGGTAACATATGGTTACTCTACGGTTACTGCCCCCGTACATGTTAATTAATACATAAATACACAAAAATATTATCTGTAGAGTCACCGCATGAAGGCTTGGAGACTTGCCATATGGGTGTTGCGTGTCAAAAACAGTAATATCTTTATTTTAATTGTTGATAATGTTAAAGTGAGCAAAAGGTTGAGACACAATAAATAAATAAGTGTAGGGCTAATATATGTTTATTATTAACCAATGTGTGGAGCAGCAATGTTACTCCGCTGCTGTCTCCAGCAATACTGGCTAAATACATATAGTCAAGTACATGAAGTCATAATTATGCTATAATTTTATACATTTTTGTATATGTTGAATCATACCAGTGTGAAAACGATGGTTACATTAGTTTTAAATTAAAGCAACTTCAAATTACCTTTTTCACCTATTACAGAAAATTTTTATTAAAAAAGGAATTGGTAAGATTTTTTCTTAAATAGACAATTTTTTTTAATGCTCTTTCTATGTAGTAAGCAACTTATGCATCTAACAATGTAAAACAAAATGCTATTGTTTAGATTTCATGTTATTTTTACTAATGAAATATGAATGCATGTAATATTGTATATTAGATGAATAATTAGTGACATTTTATGAATGACAGGTAATGAAACAAGTATCCTAGAAAACTAAGCTTTAATACTCATAAATTTCAAATGGCTTATCTATTTAGGTAATACTGGATCAGTTCATTATGGCGTGTGCTCTAACTACTTAGCTGACGTCTCATATGTTGATACTCTATACGTCTTTATTCGCAGGTACGTGTTAAGAAGTACAATAAATAAGATAAATATCTGTGAAATTCTTCTGAGGTTAGTAAGTAACTAAAGATCATTTTTCCAGTGCTCCAAATTTTTATATGCCAAATGATAAAACAGTACCAATAATACTAGTTGGTCCTGGCACTGGCATAGCTCCTTTCCGTGGGTTTTGGCACCATCGCCAAATAGAAATGAATCTTTACAAAAGTAAGTCCAAGCAGATACAAGTCGAACCATCTACATTAAATACAAGATATCTAAGTATGAATGCTAGCTTTTGTACACACAATCTTATGATTTTCTTAAACTTCACCCTAAGACTTTTACCAGCTTATTCGCAAAATTATTGTAAGCCAGCAGTATTATATTGTGCAAATTTTTGTTAAGTTCCATTTTTTGTTTACGAATCCAGCTCTTACTTTACCTCAGATATATGTAGCAATGAATATTGTATGGACTTTTTTCCAATTAGAGTTAAAATTTTTTTTTTTTTTTTAGCTGTTTACTACGATTTAGCAAAGATTGATTTTAAAAATAAAACGAGTTGAGCAGAATGGATTGAGAAAATGGTTTCAGTGGTATAAAATGCGATAAATTGCAATAGCATTGGCGACATCTCAAATGTCGTATGCGATTAAAAATAAAAACATGTCGTTACTGTGAGCTTGAGACTTAGTTTATTAGTAACGTAGATAAGTCTTTATGTATTTTAATAAGAGCAAAAAATTCAGACAATTAGGATAGTTCTTCGGTTGTTTTACAGCCTGTAAAATAGCCTAATACTTATATTTTCTTAAAATGAAAAAATAACAAAAACGACATGCTTAATTTCTCATACCAACGTTCTTAAAGGAAAAGAGAACTTTTAAAGGTTATACGAAATTGAGGTATTTTTCCGTTAGGATAATGACAGTCAATTTTCATCAAAAGATGTATACTTAACGATTTCTCTGATTTTGGCTACTATGAATGGGTCTTACACATAAAGTATGCATGGCGTCATAGTAACTTAAGTTGAAAATTGTTTATACTGTCTGATTTTGGAGATCTTACTAATTACAACTAGCATCAATAAATTTTCATTCAAGTAGTCTATGTTTACTAACTGTGCTCCTGTAGCTGACTATATCTTCCAACCCCTATCTTACATGTGTTTGAAGGAATAATGTATTTTCAGCAATTTTTATAATTTTTATAATTTTTTAATCGTTTTGTAGGGCATGGCCAATTTTGAATGAATTATATTGTTAGAAATAAGTTTTCATTAAGTTAAAAAAAAGTCAAACGAATAAAGTAAAAGAGGAAATATTTATGAGGCGCGTTAACGAGAAAAAATTATAAGTCATGAGTACACTCAAGAGTACACGTATTGCTGCATTCTTAAACACTTATCGGTTAACAGTTAAGTAATTTTCTAATTTGACAACAAAGGTATAAAAACTTTATGAAATAAGTGAAGATTAGAAATTCATGTTGCAACTACCCTGGCGATTGAGAGATATTTCAGGGTGGTAGTTGAGAGCTTATCGTGTGACTGAGACAGAGGTTTAGGGGAACGAATTATACTTAGAAAAAATAAATTCCGATAGAGGTGTTGCACAGCATTTATTTTGAAGATCAGTGGTAGCATTCCACAGATGAGTTGTGAGATGCAATTGTTACATTTACTTGTTATACAAACGCACGTACAAGTGTAGTCGGAGTTTGTAAACAAACAGCACAATAATAACACCTGAATCAAATGTATGTTTACTAATCTTATTTCTCGATAATTAACTGTAGTATTAATACAATCTTTTGAGTCTCAGAGATGACTTCTTATAAATTATTTTTACCATCTCAAACAAAACAATTTACTATATTATCAGCCTAATCATCAATCATGCCCGCCTCTCGTTCACCATAGTTTCTTATTCCAACAAAAAATTGTAATTAAACGAAACTGACAACTAAACATACTACTAATAAGGGCGTAATTTTGACCCTTGCACTACATAAAAGTGTTAAACAGGAAAACAAAAAATGTATTACCGTGAGTGGGCTTATTAAGCGATAAACCCACTCTCATATCACAATGACTTCTTCGACCCGAAACAAGGAAGGTGTCATGAATCGTGATCGAAGCCAATAGAACTACGTATACCTAATTTGTTTAAATATACCATAACTTCACAATGCAAACAATTAGGTAAATACACGATATGGATACAGCAGGCAGCACACTCAATTCACAGGACTCGAAACTGCGAAAACACGACTGACTCTACCCCAGGATATTCATGCATGAGAAAATTAGAGTATTTCTCCATACAAGTCAGCTGGGTCTAAGAACACCACTTGTTTGTATTTAACAAGCAACCGGGGATTTCCGCCTACTTACCTCAATGACACCCTAGGGCCTCAATAGCCTCCTTGCGAAGAGAGGGATTGTAACTCATGATTCTTACGTGTTTTGACAATAGAGCACTCAGACCCTGTGGAGTTTTAAAGAAAATCTTTTGATCGTCTTGCCAGAGCGAGAACTTAAACTTTTTATTTTCGTTCTTGCCCAGCAGACATCGGTCTCCCCACTTAAGCCGTGCCTGTCGGGCCACCGTGTGTCGTACCGTCAAACCCTTTGCACATTAATAGCTGCGTTGCGTCCACGCATCTAAACTCAATGTCTAAGAAAAGGTGATGCTATTTATCGGGCCTAACACGCACCTCTGACGAGGGCACCACACCCATATATGGGAACAAGTAACTCTCTCGCAATGTTACACAGTAAATGAAATATTGCCATGCAACATTTCATAAACATTAAATTAAAAAAAAGACACCGTCATTTTGTGAAGCTAAAGACTTTAGTTTTATAAACTGTTTATCCATCGTACGTTCGAGACATACACAAATATGATTTTTTTCGTGATTAAAGCGCACGACGGAAGCTCATGGATGTCCGAAAAATGCAAGTTATTTAACAGTTCAAGGACGAAAATTTATTCTGAATGTGCTTGAGTCTTTCTCTTAGAAGTTTAATAATCAGTGAACAGCAGGTGCTTGGGTACTGAAATATGAAGTCTTACATTTTATAAAACTATATGGCGGATGATATAATAAAAAATACACCTTCTGTGGAACGATTTTTTGTACCTAGGTGGTAAACTATTGTTGGAATGGCTAAACCTACGTAAGTTGGGTTTGGGTTAAACATAGACTTTAATACTTGATAATAAAATAATTTTTAAAATGCATAAAAAATATATTATGGTACAGTACAAAACTAACAGTATGTTGGCTGGTCAGTATAAGACTGCAATCGAATCCATTTTTCTTATGATATCAAACAACTTCCTACTGTCTACGCTGATTACATCTCTAATGTCATGCTCACATTTATCACATACGCTTACTCACTTATTTTTGCTTTTTGTTTAATACCCAAAGTTTTATTGTATCTTAAAAAGAAGGAAGAACAATCCTGCAGTATCGGATTTTTATAGAAATTAGAAAGGTTATCTTTGTAACTGTACGGGCTGGAACATTACATGTTATTTATTTCAATAAATACTTGATAGCATTACCACTCAAATCATTACTTTTAACATTTGTCGTCAGCTATCCCTTGAATCTTAAAATAATCAAAATTTAGACGCTGGTTAAAAAAGTGTAATCCATGATTGAAACGTTCATATTCGTTATTTAACTTATACTATTACAAAAGCAATAAAAACACCTTTTAAAAATTATGCTGCTTACAACACTATTACTGTTTTTTTATAATTCCGTTTTTTTCTAAAATAACCATTAAGTTGACACTTTTACTATTAAATAAGGAAGAAAACTGTTGTAAATAAAGAAAATTAGGAAGTTATTTGTTAAAACTAACTTCATGAAAAATACATCTAAGGCGTTGATAACATTAAACCTTTTTTAGACAATAAGGCAATAACTTGTAATTAGCTGACAGGTTAACGCACCCATAGTGTGATATTATCGTCCACTCCAACCGAACATAACCACTTAAATACAAAGTGGCTCCATAATCTTACTAGTGTCAATATTTCAGAACAAGCCCTCGGTATCTTCAGACTAGGCTTAAAATTGAATTTTACAAGTAACATTGACACCAAATAAAATTTTAAGTCTTTTAAAGCACTACAAGCAGAACATTATTTTTTTGTTCCAACGCTGATAAAATAAGGAATAGCATATTGAAAACCTTTGAAAAAAAAGTTAAAATCTACCTTAAATAAAAGTCTTAGGAATTAAAAATAACACATAAGATCGAACTAACTAATAAACTTTTCCAACAAAATAAAAATTTATTAGTAGTAAAAGCAGACGAAGGCTATACCACAGTCATCATCGACAAATCAGGATACATAGAGAGTGTTAAAAAGCAACCAAATAACAACAAATATTACATACAAAATACAAGAAAATAAGCTTTAAAAAATTACCTAAAATAATTTTACAAAGTTCTGTTTTGTTTACATGTGCAATATGCAGACAATATACTAATCTGTGAGCCTATAAATTCAATTCATGAAACGGTAAAAATGTTTCATGTTTATAACGATACAATGTACATAGAAAAAGCATACATGTATGAGTGGTACCTATACAAGGACTTGCAAGATATTGAAAAATTATATATTCACTACATCACCATCGTGCGTGCCACACATAATCTCCTGTGTGAAAATTGCAAGTGTTACTTATAGCACAAATATTACATACAATTTTGTTTGTCCTTGAAATATTTTTTACATTAATTATGCCAATGTTATGATTATTTGAGACATCTTGAATGTTTGAAGTCACTGGTTTATCTGCCCTAGTGTCAGGCTGATGTGCTCCGCCTCTCGTCGTTTTTTATACCATCCTGATTCCTGTGTAGTCTTTTTTTACATTTAGTAAGTAAAAAGAGTTCTCTTTGATTATCATTAAACCAGTTATGGTTATTGTGATTGCCGTTATAACTATTACCTTTGAGATTGTTGTTATTATACTTGTTACGGTTATCTGGTCTAATAAGGTTATTATTATAACTTCTGTTATTCTTATAAAAATTAATTTTATTATTATTATCAATTCTGCCCCCATAATAATAAGAATTCCTGTCAGTAGGAATACAATTCATAGGTTATTTGGGCTCCTTGTTTCTCTCTTTCCTTCGCTTCTCTGTCTTGCTTGCGTGAGTGGCAGTCTCTTGCATAGTGTCCTGGGATTTGATGGTAACTGCAGTTTTCTTTTTGTTCTCTTCCATTGTGTCGTAAAGAATTTCGATCCTTTTTCAACGTTTGTAGTTTTTTTACATTTGTCGACTAAATACCTAGTTTTCCCCTTGCGGTATATACAGGGGTCTTCTTTTGCTGTTGCTGTTCTTCGAACCACACATGTTAATTATGTTGTGTTTTCTTTTTCATTCCAGGTCTACTATTTAAGTCAAATCGGTGATTGCCTTATTGTATGTAGGCAGGGCTTTAACTATTAGTGCGTGATATAAGCTAAAAGCAACTTGATTTTCAGTGACTGTATGACTCCTTTCCGAAGTGTTCTTGGAGTAGAACTTGCCATTCTCTAACTTAAAGTTAAAAGTCATCCACTTACAAACTGCTTTACAGTCTCTTATTCTAGGTTTATTCTAAGTGTCTGTTTTTTAAGTGGGAAGAAGAACGGGTTCGAATCATGCAACACCGTTAATTTGTTGTTTAATTGTTGTACTCATCTACTGTAGTCTTCTACGGCCTCGCTATCTTGTTGAATTGCTACTTTTAACTTTGTTATCAGCAGCTTAATATTATCAATGCTTCAGTATCTGTTTAAGAGCTTTCTAATAAACTCCTTAACTGTTTTAAGCTGAGAGAGTCTTGGGACGAAATACTCTGCTGCCTTACGTTTACTCTGTTAGCGAGGGTGCTCAGAAACGTTTCGTTTTCAGTTCCTGTAGTCCAAATCTTTATCTTGAGAAGTGTTGGCTGGAATAAATAACGAATTATTGTTCATTATACGGCTAAGCGTTAACGAAATAATTTGGGGCGAGATTTTCAGTCTGCAAAGGTAGTCATTGTTGCATGTAATGTGTATGTTTTCTATACATGGGAACATGATTGGGGCTATGTCCTTCCATTCTCATATCCTTTATTGTACTCCACAGCTGTAGATTATATATGTCTCCTAGTTGAAAGTTTCTTGACTCTTTATATTTATTACTGGATATCGCATTTCAGTTTCTCTAGTATGCTCTATTATGTCCACAGTGTGCTCGCTTTTTCTATTTAAAACCTGTATATTTCTGCAGCCCCTCTGGTGCTTCTCCTAATAACTCGTTTGCTTAGACTACTTAGTTCTCTGTTTGAGAATTCTATGCTATCTTGTATATCGCGTGAAACTTCGCCCTGGGCTCTTTGCTTATCAGTAACAAATATTAGATAAGTCCTGAAGCCATATTGTGAAACGCGCTCACTTTCTCTGCATTCGTTGGATTAGCCTTCATTTTTCGAAAACATGCCTATTACTGTCACCTTAGTATTCTCATCTAGAGCGTTGAGTTCCTCACACTCTTTCGGTTCTATTTTTAATTCTAGTTCTTGCTGTCTTGTGTCGATTGTATATTTTTTTTCCTCATATTTGCAACGTTACAGTTAGTACTCCTGAAAAAAGGCATGTTTAATGTGTCCATAGTTTGGGTTCTCTCAAATGTATTTATTTTGCTTCTAAAAAACACCCATTTCTTATTTAAATGATTTATTTCTTCTCAAGTCAGCGTCAGTGTGGTATAGTGTGTTAGAGTGGGCTGACTATATCTGGAGAGATAATGTTCAGGGTTTCTTTTATCAGCGTTAGCTACGCTATCTGTTATGCCTGAGTCCTGATATTAAATCCCCTATACCTAGCAGTGGGAGATCAGAGAGAACAGAGGGTAGAGAGTTTATCTGCTTTTGGTGCTGCCTCTGATTTCTAATATTTTGTTTATTAAGACGCTGTTTTCTTTTCCGCCAGGTCTCTAGTGCCTTCTATTTTTGACCTTCTTCTCCAAATCTTGACTTGGTTATGACACTGATCTTGCTTAAATTCCTTTATTACGTTAGTCGTTTTAACGAAAAAAAGTGCACCCGAGCCAATGAGTATGCGAGTCTGTTATCTCACGTTATTTTTGTTTTGGGTTTTTCAGAATAAAAACACACTTAAAATAGGAGCCGATAACATCTAAAATGTATAAAAAAAAAAATTTCTGCAAGCTTATCTTCACCTAATAAAGGGTTTATTTTCCTTGCTTAAAAAATCAGGGGGAATTTCATTTTGTAACATATTTACTCACATACTAGTCAACATGCACACAAGCAGGAATAAGGTTTTTGAGGCCGTTTTTCTTTACACCTCACTGTTAGTCTGCTTGATAATGTGATGATTTGCAACTTGAGTCCAAGTACTGTTGGCTTCTGGGGCGTTGTCACCACTGCTGGTAGGCTGTGATCAGTCCTATTATCCTATCTGATCAGTTCCTTAGCCTCTTAATTTTTAATCGTCGTACTCTGACAGCACTGCACTATGTAAGCTGTTTTGCATAATTCTATCCTTCCGAAACGAAAAAAAGGAGGAAAAAAAATTCCTACTCATACCGTACCCTACACTTAGTCTTAAAATGGTAACGTAGTAAAGATATTTATAAGGAGGTGTGTTGCAAGAATAATGACTATTTTAAAAGTTTAAGACCTTTACTTAAGATATTACATTTGTATGGCAAAGTCTCACGTATGCTCTTTTTCAAGGCTCGTCATGGACTCTTCCAAAAGCCTCTCTTCTTGCTCACTGCCTCCTTCCCTTCGCCCTTAAGTCTCTTATGAAGAGATACAAGGAGATGGAGCCTGGATTATTAATCATACGTCCGTACGTTACGGTATACTACCTGAATGTTTTAAATATTGTCTTTTTCTTCATAGCTAGTATATACACTTTCCTTTTAAGGTACGGCATGTTTTATTTCCACAGCTTATTTTAAACGCTCTTAGATTACACGTCACAGTGAATTAAATTTTAAAAAGGGATTAAATAGAGATAAAGTATTAATTGCTTTTAATTTCAGGCTAGAGTACTGTTGATTCTTTTTGTTACCCAAATCAGAATGGGACTATTCGTAGTATTGTTAAGAATACAAAACGATTTTGTGGTTAAATAAGTAGTCGTTAGTATAATGCTTAAAACTTAAAAAGGATCCAGAATTATTGACTACTGTAAAAATGTACACAGCAGTCTAAGGAACAAATAAAGACAAACATAACTATTTCGTTTAATTTCGAAAAAAGCAGTTAACTTACTAGATGGTTAAAAAATAGCCTTAATGCCAAGCTATTGTTATAACATTTAATTATAACTGTAAGTTATAACATTACATTTAATAAATCCGCTTTAATGCGTTGAAATTTTACAGTATGGCTGTTCACTTTTAGCGCTTGCTAGCCCAAGTGTTAATTTATTTAGTAAACAAAAAAATAGATAAGTGAGCTACTTATCACTTTTACTTAATTGCCTGAGAAATATTTTCTTTCTCATCAAA
This sequence comes from Copidosoma floridanum, assembly GCF_036245765.1. Classification (NCBI taxonomy): domain Eukaryota; kingdom Metazoa; phylum Arthropoda; class Insecta; order Hymenoptera; family Encyrtidae; genus Copidosoma; species Copidosoma floridanum. The sequence goes on along the minus strand of NW_028321897.1, from coordinate 11,002,805 downwards.
ACTAGTTAAGAGCTAAACAACTTGTTACCCTTACTTGCTTATCCCATGAACAATTTATTTATTATTTAACTAATTAATAACAAAGCTACTTGTTGTCATCACTTTCTTGCCGAATACAAAACTTAAGCATTAAATAAACTGATAAATTGTTAAGTAAGTCATCACCACCCCCTGCTAAGCCAAAACTATCTTATTTTTTTTAAGTAACTAATAAAAAGTTGAGTGACTCGTCGTCATTGCTTCCTGGCCTAACAAATAAATTATTTAATAAATGCAAGACTCAATAGCGGACATTTTCATTACAATAGTTTGCTTGCCCAAGAAACAATATATTTATTAAACTTATAAATATATAAGCCACTCGTTGCATTTTTCATGCTCACTTTACAAAATACTTATTTTCTTATTTTACAAACTAACAAATAGCAGAACTACTTAAAGCTATTAGTAACTCAATAAATAAGTTATTTTTAAAATGATTTCATAAAAGCCCTAGTTGCTCATTGCCATCCTTTACTGACCTAAAGAAAAATTTATTTATATAGTTAACTAATGAACAGCAGAACCCCTCATCACCGTCACTTGTTTTCTAAAGAGCTTTATTATTCATTGAAGGAAGTAATAAATTTCTGGGCTGTTTATTGTCATCCCTTGGTTGCCGGAAAATTATTCATGTATTAAATAAACAAATAAAAAGCTTATCTCGTTGCTGGGACTTCCTTACCAAATAATTAAATGATTCATCCATTTAGTAAACAAAGAAGTGGCTGAGATATTTATTGCCGTCATTTTTTTACCTAAAAAATAATGTATACATTGAAAAGATTAATAAATAGCTAGACTATTTATGATTCACTGCTGCTTACTCGCCTAAGACTGATTTTATTTGTTGTTCACATCTAAGTAGATGTAGTTTTTATAGCTTGTGCCAGGTCACACAATAATCGATTTATTTATTATTTAGAATTAAATCTTAGTTTTTGATAAAGTAAATGTCCCTATTATGACCATCAATTTCATCACACTTGCATCTTTGATTTTTTTTTTCTTAACTGAAAGCCTGAACAGTAGGTATTTTGGTTCTCCAGCTGGTGCACTATAAATTTATCATTATTCTTTTAGTTTTTTAATATGGTTTTCAATTATTAAAAAACTTTATTTTATAAAAAGATTACAATACCACAATACACATTATTATAAAACGTTGTACTTATTGTTTTCATATTATTTCCCTATTTATAAAATTTTTTGTAAAACGTAAATTTAGTATAACATTTTAACACAAAGCTTTTTTTCTTGCATGTATTAAATAAAAATGATTTGATCGCTTCTTTCTTCCAAAGAAGTATATAGATTACTCGTTGAAGTTTGGTGCCATAATACGTACAGTTCAAAAGATAGGTTCTGTACGTCTTTGTCCCTATTAATAAAATTATCTTTTAAATTAGTCATTTATTGTACGTGACATAAAATTCTTTTGGTTTATTAATACTGATAGATGAAATACACAACAACCATAACTTTTTTCATCAAGTAAGTTGTATAATAAATACAAGAATTTTTATATTCCATGAATGGGGACATATTTTACAAATAGGGACATTCACCTTGAGATATGTTATAACAACCTTATGCAAGCTTCACCTGATTTTAAGACATTTTTTTTTTAATAGTTATCTAACTATTAATCGAAAATTATTAACAACTCTATTTTAAACTTTTTTTTGCATTATCTGGTGGAAGTCTTATTAAAGAAAGAGTCACTGTAAGATTGTTGAGGAAAAAAAGTATTTTACAGGAAAAGTTTTTTAAACACAAAAAAAAAATTGACAACTGACTTACGGCAAATAAATGAACATACAATGAATGTACTGTGCTTATTCTCTTTCTTATTTTTGTATTTATCTATACATGCTTCATTTACTCTCCAATTCACCTTATCGTTGTCTTTATATGATTTTTATATTGGATTTTCTGCAACTTTTTAATATCATAATACGTTTTGCATAGTTTGTTTTGTCTTTATTAATGAGTCTTAGGAAAAAAAAATTAAATAAGAATATTGTAAGAAAAAGACAATGGAAGGTGAAGGAGTATTTTTGCGCCGGAAAGTAATGCTGGGATGGCAAAAGTCTTGAATAGAAATCGGCATTTAAGGGTTAATAAAAGATAGTGTTGAAATGCATTGCTTAATAAAGAGCTTAATCACAGCAATGGTAGACGGCTCGCTGGTAGAGTACAGTGAGGACTGCCAGTTTTGCAGAGCTCGTGCGTTAATCTTCCGGATAATAAGTGCTACCACTACGTTGTTACAATAAGCAGTAGGATGGTCTAGCTGTTTTAGTGCAGCTAAGGCATTGACAGTGCCACTGAGCAATGTCTTCCAATCTTTTGCAAAATCTGATGCAGTTGGTACGAAAGACAAATCCTAAGACCAAACGACGCTTTTTTGAGTAGTGGTCATCTAGCATCTTCTATGCAGCGTTAAATTTTGCATCAATCATTAGCACCATACGCAGAATTTTCGCTGCTTCGCTCTGGACATGTGTCTTCAGGTCTTACAACTTCTCGACATTTCTGTGCCAAGAATGACGCATGATAACAGCTTTGGCAACGAATCTTTGAATTCTAGACAGTCTGAAAACTTGCCTGGAAAGGTTGGTACGGCTATTGGTGGGAAACTTCTTAGTGCAGCCAAAGGCACAATTTCGTCAATTTCTGGTGAAACAGAGAGCTTCTGCAGCTTTTCAGAAAAAAATGCAGCTCAATTGAGGTAAGGCTCCTCTGTCTTACTGCAGTTATCATCTTTAAAATACCTAGCCTCTTAAGCATTGTTTTACAGTGCGAGAATTTAATCTTGATTATTTTGGAAGGTATCTCAGTTGGCTCTTAACTGCTCTGATTGTCCTTGAATTGTAGTAAGTGTAAATTTTTCTTGGACTAGCTTTCTCAAATTAACGATTGCGTTTTTTAGTCTCTGGAACAACTTGCCTTGTTTTCTAAGATGCGATTTTAAGTGCAGCAACATAGCAAACTTAAAACTGTCGTAAAGCGCGCGTGACAAACGAGCGTCAAAGCTAATGACCACCTAGCTTGACAATTTTTGGGGTCTGCACGTGATGCAAGTTACTACCCTACACCAGTGGTTAAATGGTTTCCGGAACTACGCTCTACTACCAAAAAGTTTGCACTAGAAAATAATGCTGGGATGGCAATTGTAGCGAGTAAAATTCGAGATCAGCAAGTTAATAAATAATCACTTTTTTAAGAACTACGCAAAAAATTTGTTGATAAAAAATTAATATAAATGCTCGCTGTAAGAGAAGCAGGCTCAACAGTAACCGTGAGCTGACTGGCTGTTACACTAAACAGTTATATTAAAATGTATTAAGCATTTTGGGCATATACTTTAAAATTATAGAGTTCGGAGCTAGTAGTTAAGAAAAAAAATACATAAGCTCAATACAGGTAAGATTCTTTGTTTGGATTTTGCTCGTAAAGAAATAGTAGATACAAGGAAAACGTTACTATTATAAGAGAAAATATTTTCATGTAAATGTAGCACAATTAATGTAACGTTAAAGCTGAACACATTAAGTACAGATACAAAAGTTTCAAAAGTTTCTTGTTATTAAAAAATTATCTCTAATGCACAAGAATGTTACAATTTCCTGAACACTTATCGATCAGGAAAAAGCATCTGTTTGAGAAATATCTTGGCTGAAAAATGCTTGCTTTTAAAAACTAATTATAGGATTTTTGAGGCCACCAAAAAGTTTTTGTCCATGCTAAGTTTCTTTTTGCAGATACACTTGTCTTTCCTACAACTACAAGTATACTAAAAAACTGCTTTAACTCAAAATTGGAATTTTTTTTACTATCTTACAGTGATATATTTTAAAGAATAATCTCTGTTTTTGCTTGTTACTTTAATTAATTGACATTTTATACCTTAGGTACGATACACAAATCAAAAACTTATTTAATTCAAACAACTAATTACGGACCTTGCAAATCTTGATATACTAAAAATAATACCAATACAAAGCAGCTCCGTTGCTCTGTTCTATTAACGCTTACGTACTGTTACATTTAAGTTTAACAGCAATCTAAAAATTTCTTGTCCATTGCTACTTGCTTTAAATTTTCTTATTTTAGCCTCGGAGACATCATAAGAATTTTATTAGACTGACTTCAACGCATGAATTCCTAATCTTAAGCTTTAAGGTATGATTTATTTACGTCTTTGGAGACATGTCTAAAATCTTATTTTTATCATAGTTGGGACATTAAAGTTAGGATATTGATTCTTTTATCTGATATGCCTCCCTAGGAACTGACTTTTAAAGTACTTTTTATGACCTACACAATGAAATCAGTTGAATTATTATCAAAACTTTGCATTATAGCCCCAAACGCCTGAAGTACGTAGTTAAATGTTGTAATTACAAATTATTAATGTTTAATATCTTGTTATATGTAAAAACATAGGGTCAACATAGGCATTACTAGATTTTTTGTTTACTTTTATACATGATTAAGAAAAATGAGAAAACTAATGGATTGACCTTATTTTTACTTTTTTATTTTAAATAATTCATAGACATAACTGAACCTTTGAAAACAGTTAATACATACTAATTTTATTCCTAATGTATATTTTTATTTGTAGGTAATAGGCATCTTATACCAGTAGCATGCTACAGTTACTGGCTATCAATTACTTGCACGTTTTAATTACTGTTCTCATAATACTGTCATACTTCGTTTTATGTGACAATTCTCATGAAATTACCAGTTGTCCACTATTTTGACTAAATTCATAATAAACAACAAAAAAGAAGTATGACTAGGATTTATATTTTTCTTTTATTTTACTTGTTTCCAAGTGATTTTGGCTCGAAAAATTTGTCTCGTTTTTTTTTTTTTTTTTGTTGAGTTCCCTCTTTTACTTGTTTTTTCGTTGGTTCTCACTTTTTTTTTTTTTTTGTTAAATAAATTTCGCGTTTTTCTGTATACGAGCTTCATTTGACTTTTCTACTTTGACATATCTTTTTGCTTTTGTTTTTTTCATTTTCATACGTTATTAATATAGATTTTCTTGATTTTTTTTGCCACAATGGACCTAAAATCACTGATGAAATGTAAACCTTAATTTCACATACTTTGATTACTTTCAATGAAGCTTTTAAGAAATCCTGAAAAAAATAAGTAAGACATTGTAACGTTTAATTAGTTTTCAGAATTGTCTGTTTCCAAACAATGTGGTATTACTAACATTTAAAGTTTATTTTAGATTTCTTAATTATTGAAGCAGTGCCAGAAATACCCGTAGTCATCGTTAATACTTTAAAACATAAGATACATCTTTGTAGAAAAATAATAAGAGGCTTTCTTAATTTCTGTTTGCAACAGCTTTTTCTACTTAAGTACTTTTGCGAATTAAGTATCTCCAGAGTCTTCAGCATGTATGTGACGAGATTTGGAAAACATTAACCATTTATAAGGACAAAAAGGTGGTGTAAAAGTGTTTTATCATTGCAAGATTTGGTTGCTTGCTTGAAAGAATATCGAATATATTGGCATGTAGCTGGCAAGAAACTGCTACTTGTAAAGCTTTGTTTATTACATAAAATGTGACAACACTAGTTTACAAAGTATAATTACATTTATAAAAAAAGCTACAATTAAACAGTTCGATTGTCAATTTAAATAATGCAGTCAGATTTTAATGATTCATTATTTGGTATGGCTGATAGTTATCTTCGATTCTAACTTTCACTGTTAGTTGAACAAGAGGTTAACCTTAATCTATGGTTTCTTTATAGTCAGCTATTATTAAGGTCTAAACTTAAAAGAATTAACAAAAATTTGTTGTACTGTAAAAAATAAAACTCTCTACATCTAATTATAAAGTAATTTTGAACATCTGTTAAGTAACATACCCATTTTACTGTATGCTTTATTCAGTATATTTTCAGCTGGTAAATTTTTGGAACTAGAAGACAAAGGACTTAATTTTATTGTTAGGATCCCAAACTCTTTAGGCACCTTTGTGTTTCTTTAGGCTGCTAATGAAATCGTTGCTATCTTTTTTTAATATCTTGTTATCTAAGGTAATTTTTACAATAACAGCCACCGACAATAATCACAACTGGGCGCGTTTTTCAGACGTTCTTAATTTTTTTTTTACAATCTCACTGGTAAATATAGTCGTTATACTAAACTCTCTTACTCTATGGATATTGTATCTGTTAATAAATACAGAAAGTAAATAAAATTCGACCACTTTATACACTGATCTTAAGTTGCATACCATAAAATGGCTATTCAAGATGAAGAAAATACAAATTTGAACTTTGAGAAGTACTGAAACTAGCACATAACTTACACTATAAGTTGTAACCTCTTGGTTCCTGATTAGGACTTTATTGTTCCGATCGATTTAATGCTCGTTAGTGCAGAAAAAGAAATCAAAACTTAGCGACAGAAAACTTCTTGGAAATTCTTCTTTCCCAAAAATTCTTTTATTGAAGATCTTTTTAAGTAACTTACAAGGTTTAATTTAATCGGAAAAGAAGTTAAGAACAAACTCTGCACCCTAATAATTAGTCTTTGGGTCATAACTAGAATTTGTGGTTTACTAAGTAAATCTGATAATGTTCAAGCTAAGTGGTAGAGAAAAACTTAAGACAGGAGATGAATAAACAGCAATCTTTAGATACAAACTGGTTAATTGGTTAGCAAATAATAAAAATTACACTCAGAGAACAACACTTGGCTTGGCGGTTAAAGGCGGAGTGAGCCCGCCTGAACATGACGTGCCAAGGCAAGCAGAAACGAGAGACTCGCATACACACACCGGTCACCACACACACAGTAGCTGCGCGTACATGACGAGCATAAGAATGAAAAATAACTTCAACACTTCCGCCATTTTTCACACAAAAAAATATGATTACATTACATTTAATCAGTAAGCCCAAGACTCTTTCGCTTTTTAATAAATAAGCCTTTGGACAAAGCCTTGGTAAAAGCATCTGCTTTTTGCCCTTTAATAGAGATATTTGAAATAACAATACCCCCTGATTCACATCTTTCTTTTAGAAAATGATAACGAGTAACAATGTGCTTCGTCCTCTTGTGATTATCAGAACCTTTTGTTAAACTTATAGTACTCTAATTATCAATGAACATTTGTATGCCAAAGTCACATTCATAATAAAGATCAACTAAGAGTTTTTTAAGCCACAGTGCTTCGCGAGCAGCTGCAGCGGCAGTGACGTATTCTGACTCCATGGTACTGAGTGTCACCAGCTTTTGGACCATGACGCCCAGGTGACTGCTGCACCCGCCATTATAAATGCATAACCTGAGGTTGACCTTCTAGTGTCAAGACACAGAGCATAGTTGGAGTCAGAGTACCCGGTAAAATCAATTCCGCTATCACTGCCTATATACTTCAATGCTAAGTCCGCCGCGCCCTTCAAGTAGGCCATGACTCGTTTCACAGCCTGCCAGTGGCTCTTATCATACAAGCACTGAAATCTACTCAAACAGCCTACAATAAACGCTACGTCTGGACGTGTAGTAGTCGCAAAATACATAAACAAGCCAATTGCTTCTCGATAAGGCACTTTACATTTACTCTCACCCCTCTTGTCTGCCGTTCGCAGACCTACAATAGGGTCAGCAGAAACGCTCACAGAATTGCACTAACTTATTCTGAACTTTTTCAATTCATACAGAATATATGTTTGTTGACAAACAGCTAAGATTTTCTTTTCTCTATCTCTAAGTATTTCTAAACCTACAAAGTACCTAGCGTCCCCAGTAGTAATTTCGAAATTTTCACTTAACTTGGTCAAAACAAAATCTAAAATTTTCTTAGATGCACAAGCTAGCAGTCCGTCGTCAACAAAATAGGCTAGACAAATTTTCAAATTATCATAATTGCCTATAAAAATACGTTTGTCTGCGCAGCTTTCTTTAAAATTAAAAATACTTAAGAGCTGCTTGAATTTAACATTCCAGTACCGTTGTGCCTGCTTAAGCCCGTACAAGGATTTTCGCAACCTACACACTACATTACCACTCACATTGCCTACGACACTCTCACTGACACTCACACCTTTAGGCATTTCTATATAAACCACTTTACACAAATCACTATACAGGAATGCTGATTTTATGTCGTAGGTTACAATATCCAGGTCTTGCTGAGTAATTTTCGCAAGCAAGACTCGCAGCAAAACGTAGCGCACCACTGGTGCAAATGTCTCATTGTAATCCTCTCCTTCTCTTTGCTGAAGTCCTCGAGCACAAAGTCGAGCTTTGTATGAGACTCTTCTGTTGCCTGGTCCTGGATTCGACTTGAAAACCCATTTCGAGTCTATTGTTCTCATTTCAGCTCTCCTGAATACGAGCTTCCACGTCTTGTTCTTTTCGTGCTGGCTGAGCCCGTAGTCAATAACCTTCCGCCAGTTTTCTGCGTCCGGTTCACTTATGGCCCCGTCATACGTAGCTGGAGCCTGGAAAACAGCAACGTTTACCTGGTACCTGGAGGATGCTCTTATCCTGGAACGATCTCTCAGATGCATCTACACTTAAGGTGCTGCATCTGGCCTTCCAGCAACCTCCGGAGTATCTGGATCCTCGTTCTGCCCTTTTTTCTCGACATCCTCGTGATGACCGTCAACGTGCTGATTCCGCTTGCCTTCCACCTGCTCGCAGCCCCTATCTGCTTGGCCAAGTGTAGCTAGCAGGCTGCCAGAAAGTAGCCACTCACCGTCAGACTCAGAAGTCTCTGCATACTTGAGGCGGTGAAGTGCCTTGATACGTGCACCTTTTTAGTCTTTGGATCAAAAAGGCGATAGTTAGACGAGTCATTCTGATATTCGACCAACTGTAGCAATTGTGACTTGGCATCCAATTTGCTTATTTGCTGCTTTGGGAAATTCATAAAAGCAATACTGGCGAACGTTTTGACGTGCGATAGATCTGGCTTCTTGTTGAACCACGCGTCGTATGCTGTCTTGTTTGGCTGAGTTCGACTTATTGACGTTTTGTTTAAAAGATATATGGCTGTGTTTACAGTCTCAATCTACAAGAAGTCAGGAATGCCCCGAGCTTTCAGCATCGTGCGCGTGGCCTCAACGATGGTAAGATTATCTCTCTCGGCAAAGCCATTTTGCTCCAGCGTGTACAGAGCAAAGCACTCATGCCAAATGCCGTTCTTACTATGATAATCTTTCATTCTGTCGTTCACGCACTCACGGCCGTTGTCTGTGCGCAGTACTTTCACTGTTCTGCTGAAGTGATTACGCACGAGTTTTTCCAGTTCCACAAACTTATCAGCTACGTCTGCTTTGTGTTTAATAAAGTAAACAAAACAATCACCGGCGTAGTCATCTTTGAATAAGACATAATAACGAGCACCCTGCACTGACTGCACTGGCATTGGCCCACACTCATCACTGTGAAATATCTCACCAGGCTTATCTACACGCTTAGCTCTCCTAATAAAAGGCAACTTGTGTGACTTGCCAAGCTGGCATGATTCACAGAAAAAGTTCTTACACTTTTCAAACTCAACTCCTTGCACAAGGTTTGCTGAAGTTAAGTCCTTGAGAGCTCTCACGTCCAGATGAGCGAGCCTCTCGTGCCACAACTTGAGACTCACTTCGCTCACATACACCTCGCTTCTGTTTTTGTTTACCACACCCAGGAACATACAATAGATGAGGTTTGACTGCCTCACTCCTACAGCTATAACTGTTCCCTGAGCAGTTAGCTCGACGGACTCGTTCTTGAACGTGAATTGAAGACCTTTTGAAGTGCACAGTGCTACTGAGAGCAGAATATTTTTCAGGCTCGGTACGTATAGTACGTTGTTGACGTGTGCCTCGAGCCAGCGGCCATCAAGCAGCCGTTTTACACGCACACTTCCTTCGCTGACTACAGCGCACTCACCGTCGTCTCCCAAAACTATGGTGCTGCCATCGTTGCTTGGCTGGTACTCTATGAACCAGTCCCGTCAGTGCGTGACATGGGCAGATGCCCCACTGTCGGTAAACCAGACGTCTTCTGGTACCAACTCAAGTAGTTGCTTGACTTGGTCTTGGGAGAGTTTCCTAGAAGACGCCGGATCGTTACTCTCTTTTGAACTGAGACACTTTTCTGCAATAAGGGCGACAACGGACGAAGCCTCCTTGTCTTGGTGAGATTCTCGAGAATTTTCTGACTTCTTGCTTTTCTTTGAATGACACTCTCGAAAGTAATGTCCCTTTTTATGACAGATGAAGTGCTTTACATTTCGCTTGTTGCTGTTCTTTTTCTCTAAATCACCTGAATCGCCTTGCTTTTTGTGTCTGGTGACCATGGCTAGAGCCACCACACCACATCCGAGTTCTCGTCAGCTCGCAGCAGGCTTTTTTCTTCAATCAGGTGCTCAAGAAGATGTTCTGGTCTTTGCCTTGCAGCTTTAACACTGCTCCAAGCAGTGTGCAAGCTCCGATGTTTAGCTGGGAGACTCGTGAGAACTTTCGACAGTACCACAATGTCTCGAATACTCTCACCAAGATCTATCAGCTGCAAAGCAAAATTTTGGACGTTTGATACGTGTTGTGCGACCGTATCCGAAGCGTCTATTTTATATTCATGAATGCGTTGCATTAACAGCAGCTTGTGAGTAGCTGTTCGTTGCTTATGAATAGTGGACAGCTTGTCCCACATCTCCTTTGCACTTTAGCATGAAAGTAGACAGTTCAGCTGCTCTGGCTCCATCGCTGACGATATGACGTACATCGCCATTGCGTTGTCCTTGGCCCACGCTTTTCCTTCCTCCGAGGTCAATTTCTCAGGTTTTGCTCGAGTTCCGTTCACCACGATTAACAGTTCATGTGTGATGAACACCGTGTTTACCTGAAATTTCCAAGCCAGGAAATCTTTTCCGTCAAACTTGGACAGATGTCGTATGGACAATTCGGTAGCCATTTTTCACGCGCATTCAGTTCTCACACAAACGAAGTGAATAACTATTTTTCACTCACGTGGACCTGGGCTGATAACCCCATAATGTTCAAGCTAAGTGGTAGAGAAGAACTAAAGACAGGAGATGAATAAACAGTAATCTTTGGATACTAACTGGTTTATTGGTTAGCAAATAATAAAAATTACACTCAGAGAGCAACACCTGGCTTGGCGGTTAAAGGCAGAGTGAGCCCGCCTGCGCACGACACGCCAAGGCAAGCAGAAACGAGAGTTTCTTGACATTAATTTTACTCTTCCTGTAACTATTTGTGTCAACCTTGGTTTTACTTCTGCTTTTTAATGCATACTAGCACAGGCAGAAGGCAGTTTAAGCAACAATCAGCCAATTTAAATGCACTTTACGGTCGAGTAATAGAGTGGTTGAGTACCTAAACATGTAACAACATATGTGAACAAGCAACTTGCATGAGCACCTGTGTTGTAGCAGAACATGCTATGGCACTGTTGACAATAACTACAAACACTTAAGTTAGCTTTGGAATAAAACAGCCCCCCACTCCTTTTACTTTGGTGTAAAAGTGGTAGGGGGCTTACTTTTGAGCACATGAAAATAATTTGTCCCATCACTGATTCTACGTATTTGAAAATAATCTTTGCGCAAATATTATTTATTAACGTTGTTGTGCACTATCTAGAGTACATATATCTTACTTTCTGAAATATTCCAACTTCATTGTGGTGGCTTTTGGCTTATTCTTATATACTATTTTTAAAAAAAATTAAGTAAACAAAATAAGTTATACAAAAAAATAATTAAAAAAATATTTAGAAATTTTTGTATCATCAAAAATGCTTTCATACAAAATTGTGATAGTCTCTTCAAATAATTTAGGTTCCTGCTGGCTTCTATATGCTGTGTAAAACTAATTTTTCAGAAATTTCTTAGAAGTTATATATCTGGTAGGTTCTTGAGCAGAGGTTAGATTATACTTGTATTTACGTAAAAAAATGCATTTTAATAAAATCATTATTTACTTTTTAAGATCTCTTAGTCAATATTAACTGCATGTTATACATTGTTAAAAGTCTTGTTAAAAAGAGAGATTAAATGGTGAGTAATTAAATAAAGAGTATGTCACATGTTTCAATATTATGACCTATAGTAATCAATAATAAATTATTGAGGTTCTTAAAAATTTTTGGCTTAACACTCTTAACACATTTAAAGGCATTTTTTTCCGTTTCTAGTCATCCTCCTTTATAAATCAGCAACATAAACTTTATAGGTCAAAAAACGTAGTTTTTACTCTTAATACGACTTTTTTTCACGACAGAATTTTCAAACGTTTTATATGACGGTAGTCATGACGGTAGAACTTAGTCCTACATAATAATTTATCAAGAAAATTTTCACATATTTTTATGGTAATGTTAGGAAAACAACTTTTATAACTAAGCAGTGTTGACGACTAAAAGTTATTTGAATAATAGAAAAAAACATGATTTATAAAACTTAAGCACTGAAAATACAATAATAAATGCTTTACTTAGAGGGATTGCCGAGAGGAAGAGACTGATGGACTTATAAAGTTATATTTAACACTTATAATTATGCTTAAAATAACGTTGTCAATAACAATACTTAACCGATTTATATGGGCTTACTTTACGAGTGTTATACATTATCTATAACTGTTTCATTTAAGAAAAGAGCACCAGCAATAGCCTGGTACATTATAAAATTATCATAAAAAATTATTTTTAAATGTTTTTAAGTTATTCATTACGTGTACACAGCTGACAGATAGTGTAACTATGGTTAAGTGGCTGTTTTTAGTTTTGAGTCATTGAGTTCAATTTTTAACTATAACGCCCTCCTTATCTATAACAGCTAACCTCTTAGAGAGGACATACATTTATTTTCAAATGTGAATATTGCTTTGTAACTAGTTTTTCTGCAACAATAAATATATATTGCTAATTAATAACAATAAATAAATAGTTGTGCTTACATGAATAAGCAGTACTATTTTACGCAAAAAAGGACATTCAAACTATATTATAAAAGTACATCCAAATTTAAAAATAAGGGTATCTCAGTACTTTTTCATCTAGTCATAACTATAGAGAACAATATATACGTAATTATATATACTTGTAATTAAACTGGGTAGCTAATCTAAAATACAGGAAATAATGTTTAATTGCGTCCCATATTTTTATAGGATTTTAATAAAACTTGTAAGAAAACATTATTCTTTGGTTTATTTAGCTCCAAATTTTTATTGTGCTTAAGTGATTAGTTACAGTAGAACTGACGATACTAAGAAGAACTAGAAATATTTGTGAGGTAAACAATTATAAATAAATTCGTTGATTTAAAAAGAAATAAACACTATTAGTGGAGCTTTTCAATAATAACTCTGTTTTGATCTTTTCCAGAATGATTATACTTGGTGATTTATAACTTTACCCTTATTAATAAAAAATAAAATTTTGTGCTACTAAGCAAATCAGTAATTAAATAAGAGTTATACCATGAATTAGTTAACTTACAGTTAGATTAATAGTTTGTGTCAAGCATCTGCGTGAGAAAATAATTTCTTTGTACTTTTATGGCTACGTTACTTTAACAAACCTGAGATTTTGTAATATCTGTGACTTAAATTAATTTTTAAAATGAGAAAAAAACTAACACTATCATATTTTACAATAATAATTTACTTACATATTTGTCGTTAACTAGATTAGAAATCCGTGACCTTACTTTACATGGCGAAAAATTGTATTCTATGTCAACACATTATCTATACTTTAATAAAACGACTTCACAAAACCTTTTTAAGTAGTAAGAATGACCAGAAACGAACGTATTATTAACATTATCGTATAAAATTTCATTTTAACATTATTTTTTTCAATACAATCTATTCGAAATCTTGATTTTTTTATACTCTTGGTAACCCTACCCCATTTAGAAAACAAGAAGCAAAGAAGACTGACGTCTCAGTTATTTTAGATTTTAATTTTATTTCAAGTTTTTATCATACAACCTTAAAAATGGTCTTGCCATACTTAATTACTTTTTATTTCTTACAACATTTGAGCTCACAAACCTATGCTGATAGAGCTAGTGAAATACTGCTCATGCTAGCGATCCCAATACCTCTACTTGGCAAAAGAACGAGAGAGAAAGACGAACTGTGTATTTGCCCTCAAACTTTCTTTCTTTTTAATTAAGCTGTTGTACCAGGGGCTCTTGCTACTAATAAGCAGTCTATCTTATGTATATCCATAAACAATTATAGAATAAGTTAATTAGTTGAGAATATCATTTATTTCTCATTGTGGTTTTCATCTATCCGTAAGTTAGGAGAGTTAAGGTTACTCTTGTGAGGTGCGAGAAAGGGGGAAGCTGTCATGCGCCAATCGTCTGCTTTTACTAATTTTAAGATATAACTATTATGTATATATCTTTTGCATACTTACAAGAAATAAAAAATTAAATTTGCAAATAAGTAGGAACGCAACAATAGTGATACTTTCATAAGTGCTTATTTTCTATTTTACATACATTTTATTAGTATTTTCCTAAAACTTAAGAATAGCAGGATGTCTGTAAATGCTGTTTGGTTTGAGTCAGAGTTTGCTTTTTTGATTGATGTATGTATGAATCTATTTGTGTAGGATGTGTTATTAAATATTTTTGTTTACTGATAAAACATTTTGGCAAAATGTGAGTTGGCTTACGTAGAGAATCTATTAATACAAGACTAAAAATGCCTTGCTAACAGTTTTGTATCGGAGATAAAAGCAAAACACAAGAACATACTTAAGAAATAAGGTCTAGTTTTTAAAAACTTAAATCTGATAGAGCTCGTACAAAGTAATTACGAAAGATTAACATATTAAATTATTAACTTATACTCCCGTATGCATAAATATCTTCGAAAAAAACTCTTATGTGTTAAATTACTTAATGAAAGTAACCTTTTTTTAAAGTAATACTTTTAGAGACGTTGTATGCTTGAAAGAAAGTTAACATACTCAAATACTTGACCTTGAAAAAAAAAGTATGACAGAAGTTAATTCTGTACGTTACTCTCTCTTTGCCTTGCTCCCTTGCTGTACTACTTTACATATCAGACTATACCAGCTCACGCCACGCTACAGCACACATTTTATATTAAATTACTTTTTCTATAACCATTACAAAAACAAAATTATATTGAAAAAAAAATTTTCCAATCTAACTTAAACCTTTGACCTCCTGTGCACTAGCCACGGCCCCTTCCACACTGCCATGAGCGGTCCTGACATAAAAAAATTTTATCACTTCTGTTTAGGATTAGGCTCATTACTTGTCTTAAGTGTTTATTTTTATTAATTATTAATAAACATAAACCAGAGAACAGCTTGTCCAGTGAGTACAAATGTATATGAGTGGGGCAGCAGAAGACAAAGCAAGAAATAGTGGAGGTGGAAGCACTACACAAGTCTGCGTACTAACGCATTGTAGAAAAAAAAAATGTTCTACAGCAAAGTACGAAGACACTCTTTTAAAAAAACAGCAAACACGTAAAAAAAATTAGATCACCCTTAAAGGATTACCGAGCAAAGGAACTAGACACACATGTCAAAAATAAGAGATTTAAGCTTTCAGAGAGTGATGAAGAAATAGAGCAGCATTTTAAAACAACTACTAAACTTGTGATAACAGGCATAGGCCACTATTGGTCCAGTAACAGGGCCTACAGTTAAGAAATTTTAAAATGACTATATACGCAGATACAGGTGCAAAAATTTTCACGATGAAGGGAAATTTTCTTAGCACTGACGTGCTAATAGATAGTACGTATCTAGTAGCTATTATTGGCGTGACTTATTAAACATACAAAACATTGGGCACACTTCAGGCTTAACTGCATACATTGGATTGTACATTTTATATCATCCCTTCTAATTTTCCAATTGACATGGAAGAAATCATAGGATGGGATACTTCTAAGCAATACCAGAGCCAAATAAGTGCCACTGACATTACAATTAGATAAGATGACGTAGAATTACCACTACTATGGTAGAAAAGTTTTTCAGTGCATGCAAAAATTAAGATAAATACTTTACATACGAATAAAATAAGCATAAATAAAAAAAAAAAGCAAGAAACTTATTAGCAAATGTTAGTTTTGCCAAAAAAAAAAAAACTCTAGGTAACGTCATAGGCAATAAGCAGATAATTAATGATAACTTAAAGCTGTGTAAAATCAAGACTATTAAAAGCAGTCACTTCGTTTAAATGTGGTGATTAAAAAAAAAAAAACAATTCAACCTGTTGTCGGCACACTGTGCAGTGGATCTGAACTTATCGCCTTAGATTCGAAAAAATCCCTTATTGTAATGACAGATGCATAGGACTATGCAGGACTATGCGGTGGGTGCAAGTTTTAGTAAAAATTAAATAGTAAAGAATAGACTGTATGAGTATGCATCGCATTTTTTAATAGAAAGTGAGCTACGTTGATCTACACATAACAAAGATTTGTTGGAAATTGTATTCAATAAAAAGCAATTCTGATTTTATTTGTATGTACCTAAGCTTACAGTCATCATGGATCACTAATCTCTAAACTATTTTTACTCATCGAGGAAACCAGACATCCGGTTGAATAGACTTAAAGGCAAAACTTTGAGGTTATAAATAAAAAGTTATACATTATCCAGCCATAACAAACAGGTATCTCGATGCTTTTTTACGGAACCCTATAATACGCAACGGGAAGACAAACCCAGAGCGTCCTAAACAAGAGTTGTATGAACTTGCAAGCCAATAAAAAAATATAGGAAAAGCCAAAAATTGATAGACTCCTAGCTAAGACTTTTAAAGTTCAAGCAACAACAAAAAAGAATACAAGAAAAATTAAAAAAGGCAAGGATATAAGCCTGGAAGCATCTGATTACGACGAGAAAAGAAAAAAAACGGGCAAGAAGCAACTAAATCAGTATGCATAACTGGATAGTCTTAGAAAGAGCTGCTCATTCAGAAACAGAGGAGCTGCACAGGGGGACCTTACAAAGTAAGCACGTGCAAAGAGACAAACATGGCGCAACGGTACCAACCATCATAGAAACGAAAAATCTTATTTTAAGAGCTTCATCATATGTAAAATTAGGCTACTTAACAATAAAATAAAGATTTGTAATAGTAAGAAGAGCTACAAGTATACCTGCAGCTCTAGAGATACAAACTATATTATGGAAAGCACGCAAACTGCAACTACAACTTAATGCACCCTGCAAACAGAGATTTTGACACACTAATAAAGACAATTACAAGGACACATTCAGAAATAATCGGCAAAAAACAAGAAATAAGTGGGAAAAGAAAAGAATATACGAAATTAAACACTTACTTTTTATTCGACATGTAAGCACAACGGGAGGCAGATATACATGATCCCTTAAAAGAAAAATCCTATAAACTTTGAGCCCAAGTTATAATTGATATTGAAAGATGCAATGTAAAAGGCATGGCACGGGTCTATCGCTACTTTAGATACGTCGCAATAGTAATCATTTCTTTTGATAATCGCAGAACTGTGCATGCAAATTATCGTCTTTTTAAGTTATTTTATAGGGAATATCAAAAAAAATTTGCGATGAACCAAAAGTTGCTGTAGAGCTCCTAGAATTTTAGTGCATGTATGGGAAGCTTATAAGATTAAACCTATAGAGAATGTGGCACCACAGATTAGGAAAAAGGTAAATGACATTCTACAGATGGACGAGGTCAAATGAGTACGGAAACTAAATAAAAAATTAATCCAATGCACTATTGAAAGCCGCCATGCCACCAGATTCGTAGTTCAAAAGTCTAAGACACAAAACGGAAATGGAAGCTTGTAAAAGCGCATAACTCGGTAGCATCCTGAAAAAAATATAACAAGTACAATAAAGCTCACCTGGAACTGTCTGTTCAATTATCCTATATTCCCAGTTGATCCTTATCGATTAACCACCAAGCTTTGAGTAATGCCGTGCAATTTAAATTTATTACATGTATGGAAAAATCCAAAGGAGGCAGAAAAAATATTACAATTATAAACAGTATATGGAAATATTAATGACATGTATTTATTTACCCGGGAATTTAAAGAAAAAACTTGCGTTTACATGGCACTGGTGGATTTAAGTTGTATTTATGCATATTACAGTGCATTAAATAATAGTAAGTATTATCACTCACATCTAAAGAACATGGGTGAAAATACACACCATACTTTTTTTACACTCGTGCCTTACAGAGTAAACTCTTATCGTGATTCAGGGAAAGGGCCAGTAGAAAATGACCAATGCAGTAGCAAGGAAGACAAGGAGAGTAAAAAAGAAGGGAGAGGATAGACTATCGAAAACAATAAAAAAGTGTCAAGAGGTTGCTAGGAGTAAGACAAAAACCAAGTGAGAAAGAGACTAGCCCAGGCAAGCACATAAAATGACCAATTAAAGAAAAATTACTACTGGTAACAGAGGGCACAGATGCAGTTATCTTTGACCACGTCAAAATACAATTTAAAAACAGTGCTTTGTAAAACAGATAGCAGAAGTAGAAAGTCAGGGGACAAGGCAGTCATACATTCGCCATCGATAGGGAAACAAAGAGTATGTAAGACGCAGTTACTAACCAATCTTCCACTGTGGGCACCAAGAGAAGGAAATAATTCAACCCGATTACAAAAAACTGAACAAGATCGAGAGCCAAGTATTTAAGTTTTTAAAGAATCTAACGTTCATGAGAACGAAAAAAGTATTATCCAAAACAGTGGTCATAGATGCAAGAGTATATATTAATTTAACACTTTTGAACATCAACGGAAGAAGCATAGGAGAACATAAGATGCCAAATGCAAGAAAAAAAGAAGTTTTAACATGCATATAAAGGAACTTTTAAAAACAATGGCGCTATAACCTAACGTTGAATGATGTATCAAGGAGTTTAAGAAAACATGAGTTAAAAATAAAATGGAATTAACCAGGATAAGAACTGATCTAGTAACCCTGAATCTAATCTATTGGATTATTTAGGATACTTTGTAAATACCGTTAAAAAAATATTCAATGATATTAGACTAGCAGGGGTGCTCTATACAAACAGCGTCACAATCCCATCATCAGATTAAAAATTTAGAATGTTTAAAAAATATTACGAGCTGATAATAGGTTGACATAGGGTAATCAATAAGACTTCAAACAGGGTAGCCAAAGAATACTATGAGGGTAACACGTACCCAGATACAAGACAAGTCATCCAAACATGCTTATCATGCCAGAAGAAAAAACTCGTTTGAATAAAATCAAAGCAATAGATGCTCATCACTGACACACTAAGTTGACTATCCAAAATGATTTATATGGACTTCTATAGACCCATTAGTAAAACCTCAGGAAATCAGTACACACATACTTTCTATATAAGACTGACTGATGCAATTTGTCGTTTTCACCCCTGTGAAAAAAGCAACTGTCCAAAAATGGTCAGATGGATTACATATAAGCTTATAGCGTCCTTTGGAATACTAAAATCTTAATTAACGGTCCTAGGCTCTTGTTTTATACGCAGAAGCATCGACACACTCGCAAGGGGATTTTAAGAAGACAAAATGGGCAGCATAGTACTTCTACAACAAACAAACGGTTATATCAAACGTATATTTCATGTTTTTACGGAGAACCTTAAGGCCTACGTAGAATGAAATAATTATAGAGACGAACATTCACTGATGTGCATGCACTCATACAACTGAACAGACCATCAAAGTACAAAAACTCACCGCAAGAACTTGTTCTTAGCGGAAAAGCAACATTATCTAGTATGAAACTGCCATTTAAGGACCAATTTTTCAATTAACATTTTCAAGAGTTAGTTGAGACTCTGACAGAAGTGAGTACTATCATTGTAATAGACTTAATAGAGGCTAAGTACTAATTGAAGTATAACTATGGCCATAAACTAAATACAAAGTCTTTCTTGGAGGGAAGAACAGCTTAGGTGCTTACAGAGCTATTGAAGAATAAGAGCAATTAACAATACGAGAGCCACATAAAATAACAAGTATTAATAATATTAAAAAATATACAAAACTGCAGGGACACGATAAATTAAAAGTATTGCATATAAATATAATCAGAAAAACATGAGCAGTTAAGGCTCCAACAGAAAAACCAAACAGTAAGAGAAATACAGAGGTACAGACTTAAACAAGTGACTCTCCAACAACTACCAAATTTCTCAAGAAAAGTAAAAGTGGGGTGTATGGCGCTACGTTATATAATAAGTTTGTTTATAAAAGAGAGAAGAAAAAAAAGTGAAAAAGTACGACTTCCTTAAAAAAGAAAAGAAAGTAAAAGCACTTGATGATTTTACAGAAAGACATTAGGAAACGATAGTAAAGGGGTATAATAAGACAAGGTAAGTCTCTGTTTAAGAGTCAATTTTGTTTATTTTTAAATAAATGTATGTATTTATACAAACATTTTGTTTTGGCACATGCCTTTGTAGTTTATATTTTTCATCTTTTTCCTCTCCGTCCCTGAGGATGACACATTTTACATACCATCCAATTTCTATCCTTCAACAGAAAATAACCCAGAGCTGGCTGCACTTGCTTAGCACAAAGGGCATAGTGACAACCTGTACAAGTCACAGAGCCTGGGACGTATATGTCACTTACCGCAGCCTTACTGGCAAGGGCAAACAGCCCGCTATTCTTTCGCTAGATCTACAAAAAAAAACAGAAAAATAACGCACGCTGTCAGAGATATTAACTTGTATATTTTTAGTTAAAAAGTCATTACACGTATAATAGGTCATACTTCTAACCAAAATCCTTCAAGGTTGACTGCTGCTACATTAATGACCATAGCAGAGAATGTACTGTGGCACAAGCAGCACATACTGACGACGGTAGACGCCCCTGACTCAAAATTGTTGCAATGGGTTAAAAACACTTGACCCAAGAAAGGTTAAGGTGGAGAATGACAAAAATCTTGAAATAGTGCCGTGAATAACCACCCCACCAGGAAATACACGTCACAGCTCATGACATCACTTCAATACTTTTGCCTTTGCATGGGTAAAGGCAAAGCATGAGAGGGCCATCTAGCTCGACGTAGAGAAAGTAAAAGAGAAAAGGATTCGTAAGGCTCCACAGCCAACCATATCTCCAGCAAGGATACGAAACAAATGGTTTTTTAAAATTTTCTAAGAGAATCAAAATGAAAACCAATTTAAGTACCACGAAATGCATACTGCACCGTGCAGTGGACAGATAATATAGGTCAACGCCGTTAGCTCCTCGAGTACCACTAATTAAGGTGCTCGAGTGACAAACAAATGGCACGGGCCAGCAAGCACCTATGAAGGTTGCTTCATGATCAGCAAGCACCTATAAAGATGAACACTAAAAAATACTAACATCAGAGCAGTAACAAGCAAAGACTCTAGAAAATCTTTATGAGTATTTTTAGCAGTCAATTATTTTCTTCGTATACGGTATATCCAGCTAGTGTGTAAGGTTCATAAATTCAGATAACCAGTAAAACTTAGAGATTTTTTCAGTTTGTAACCGTGTACATAAAAGGCCTTTACCTTTAAGGAATATGACAAAAAAAGTAGTAAAAAAATAAAAATAAAAAATGAAAACGAAGAAAACACACAAAACTTCTTCAAATGCATTTAAATTTTATGATTAACAAAAACAGATAAGGTAATAGAATGAAATGCTGGGTGTTCAGTAATCAAAATGCGCATGTAGCACAGAAAGTAGAAGCAATTTTCAGGCGCCGTAATGCGTAGATGTAAAGGCACACTCTCGACTCAATTTGTAAAATACATTTCTAAAGTTTAACTTCTATGGGTGCGTTATGCGCGAGGTTAGATCACCGATTACAGATTTTGACTTTCAGAAAAAGTGTGACAAAAGTGAATTTTGCTTCTCCCCCTTCCTCTTGCCCCCATGACGTACTTCCAGTTTCTGCTACACCACATGACGCCATATCACATCACTTTACCACATATTTAAAATATTATAAATCTTGTTTTTTTTTTTTTTCCAACAAATTCAAAAAAGACGAAAAAAAACGTTTCCAGAGCGATTTAAATCTTGAGTCTTCTGCCCACTGGTCAAGATCCTTACCGACCCTGCTTTAAACAGTCCCAAAATCGTAAGTCCGATTACTGCATATGTGATGTATCTCCTAAACCTCTTTTTTAGTGTAAGCTCTTATGCTAAGCTTATTCGCACCTTATATCTACAGATACGCATGAGCCTTGCTCGTTTCGCTCGCTCGAAAAAAAAGTCAATTAGACCCTCTACGTACTGGACAGTAGAATTACCCACCACGCATGCATATCCACCATGTCAACGTTATTACGTAGATATACGGTGCGAATAAACACTAACAAATTATTACTTATTGTATATCAATTTATTTGGTTTTATTATTGATAAAATTAATACATAACTTTCTTGATATAACAATTTTACTAAAATGTTTTTTTCAGAAAACCTAAAATAGGTACATGTGAGCAGAGCAACTTTCCAAGGTATCATTGAATATTTTTTGAAATCCATTTTACATATTACTTTTACAGTACATGAATAATTGTCTATACAATTTTTTTTATTTTTTCCAAATCTTTGAAAATTGAGAAAAGTTCTCTTGCACTGTACCAAAACAATAATCAATTTTTATTGTTTAACATTCTTTTACAAATTTAAAGAAGTAAGAGGAACACTTCTGTGTTAAGTAAGGATAGCAATTGTTTTTCTCATGTAGATGTACTCACGTACATGCTTTTACGTACACTTTATTCCCTCTTTCTGAATAAGTAAAAAGACTAACTTATTGATCTATTTATATATCCAAAAGTTTTATCTCAAAGTAATCTTTTGAACTAAAAAGATTAAGAGATCTCTACAAATAAGGAAAAAGCCATTTAATGTGGTTAAATCATAAGGTTATATATTAAGTAATAATTTTTAAACATGTAACATTAAAATACTGGTACAGTCAAATATGTACCAATTTTTGTGGGTATTTTTTATGGTTTTTTAACAAACGCCTAATATTTGAAAAATATCTTTCAAAAAACCTGTGTGGGATAATCGTCCTGAAAGGACATTAACTGAAATGTATAATACCCTGTTAAAAAAAGCAATAAAACAGGATGGTTTTTCCCAATTTTCTGTACACAATTATATTTTGGGTATAAAATATCAATAAGAAATAAGTGTTGAATCGTATATGCGAAAGATATGAGTGTGATGTTATAGATGTAACCAGCCTACGAAGTCGAAAGTTGTTCTAAAATCTCCAAAAGATTTGATGAAAGTGCATGGTCTTCTCCTAGCCAGCCGATATATTTTTTTTTATTGCATTGTGCCATAAAATGTTGTTGATATTCGACAGCTCATTAAATATTAATTAAAATTATGCCAAATCAACGTTGGTATACTCATTCGCATGATAATTGCACCACCTTTGTGCATAAAATGATTTTATACAAGGTATTCTTATCCTGAAAATTATATTCTTCGCGATACATCTCTATAACATTATAAAATTTTTCTTGGGTACCCAAGCATTCAGTGTCATCTAGTTTTTAAATTTAAATGTCAATGCTTTGGTTGTTGTTATTTCCTGTACGAAATATTTAGCTCGAAATGACATTCAGAAACCATGGTCTAGTTACACTCACATAATAAACCAACGAACCGTAGGTGCTAAGGTACCTTAGTTTGAAGTTATTCTTTTATAGAACTAAATGGCAACCAATATCACTTTAATCACAAAAATACCTTCCATAAAACAATATTCTGCACGAAGATGGTGCAGTTATCGAGAAAATAAGTACACTGTCGTTGATTAGGTACGACTTTAATAAATATTTAATGAGTTTACGATTATAAATAATATATTATGTCATAACACAATAATAATATAACATAGACTAGCCAGTAAAAGACTGTGTGCTTTCATTGAATCTTCCAGTGATTTTAGAACAACTTCATACTGCCTACGCTGATGACATCTGTAACGTCACGCTAACATCCATCACATGTACGATTCCACGCAAATTCCTTGTCCGTATTTAATACCAGCAATATATTTGAATATCAAGAGTTAATAAATACCATCCTATAGTATATCTTTCTTTGATAGAGTTGTTTTACATGCCCGTAAATTTCCCTTCAGGACGTTCATCACACATAGGTTTTTCGACAGGTATTATTCAAACGTCAAATGTATACGAAAATAGCATAAAAACTACTCACAAAAATTGCAGTTTGTTTGACTTCACTTGTATTTTATGTATGTTACATTAAAAAACATCGATATTTAACATGTAACCTTATGAAAAAGTTATGTTAAATGGCATTTATATAATTTGTATGAACCTCCCAATTCCTTAGGCTCAAAATATTACTTTTAGATAAATCTATCAGATTTTTTAATAGATCTACGAGTTTGCTTCCAAATAAATTTATAAAAAAAAGATAAAGTGTGTGTAAAAGCATGAATACAAGTAAATCTGCATAATAAAAAACAATTGCTAGCTTTACTGCACACATCGTGCTCCTCTCACCTCTCTTATAATACACAGTAACTTATAAGTTACACCATAATGATCAGGAATCAAATTCTCTGTATAAGTACTGTATGAAGCAGAGTGTAAGGACCTCGACTGGTGTGCGAAAGGTCCAGGCTTTAAATCTCTTTGGGAACTGGTTTTTTTTTTTTTTTTTTTTTTTTTTTTTTTTTTTTTTTTTTTTTTTTTTTAAATTGGTTAAAAAAACAAGAGATCATAAAACTCAAAATGTGAGTCGTGGTAATGTAATGTTGTAAGACGTGATGTAGAGGATGCTGGAAGTACGTCGTGTGGGACTAGGCAAAGAGGGAGAATCATTCAAAATCCATTTTCGTTGCATTTCATCTCGAGGTCGAAATTTAAAATCATTGAATAACCCTCGTGAATAACGCATCTATGAAAGTATAACTTAAAAAATTAAACTTAGCTTCTACTACTCTCACGAAGACAAACTTATTTAGGTGTACGTAAATAGTAAAGTAATAAGAGTAAGTCAGCAACAAAATATTATAGAAAAATATAAAGGTACTACAACAAAAAAAAGGATGAAAGAAAGAAAGGGAGGTAATAATTCACAATAACTAATGGAATGTATATGAACACGAAACTGCTTGGATGAAAATTAAAGTTACTTTTAGTTACATAAGATGTTATTCACATGATGATATTGCCCAACAATACACGTGATTTGATGCTACGAAGTCGTCTAAAGTGGGACCATACAGAAAGATCCTTTTGGTACGAAGAAGTGCGTTACTACACGTGCAGTGTTGTAGTTCAGACTTAAAAATCCACTCATCTACGTAAAAATCCAAGGAAGTGTCCTTTTTCTGGGCACCAAGAAAAAAAAATAGAAAATTTGCTGTTTACTAGCACAAATAGCAAAGACTGTTAACTAATATTAGCAAACACACTTACGCATTGATGGCGTTGAAAAAGATAGCCAATTAAAAATTTCCATATAATCTTTACCCTTAATCTCACTACATGAGAAAAGAGAGGGAAGAATTGACAAAAAAAAAAATACTTAAAAATATAAGGATGAATAGTCATTAAAAAATGTTATGGTATGGGTCTTAACGTAGATGCAAAAAACACTGCCGTAGAATGATTCATACCTTGAATCTCGTTTCGGCCAAAACATACGTAAAATGTTAAGCGATCGATAGTCACACTATTTAATATTTTTATGCTTTTGATCATGTTACAGGTGAAATAAATTGAACAATATTAAAATTGACTACCCACGTCCTTAACCGACTCATATATGCATGGAAAGGATGCTACAAAATAAGGAATAACATAATACAATGTATTTGCAATAGAGAATCGTCTAACTACCTAAAAAATATTTTTAATTAATAAAAATCATTATATGCACAACAGTAACTATATTAACAAAGGCAAGCTAGAGAAATTAAAGATACGTTTATCATCGTCTACGTTAAATGTAAGGAGGAAGAGCCACAATCACAGCTTAATACTAAAATTGAAAGGTAGAAGATTTCAATAGAAGATAATATACATATGGTAATACACTTGAATAGGTAGCTATCGACAAAGTTTTAATAGTATTACGAGACATGTTAAGCACAGAGAGTAGAACGCGTGCCCATTGGCAGGAGCCAGGGTTTAAAACATGTAGCTAACAGCTTTATGTACTGCACGGTTAATAATTGCAGGTATGCAACTTTTTTCTCTTACATTTAAGTGCCTTCTACATCGGGGGCCCTTGTATTCATGTGTCATATAATTATAATGAAAAAGCAGAAAGTTTCAGAATAAACGTAAAAAATGACAGCAATTTAGACTGTGCTGATAGTTGCCCAGGCAGAGTGGCAACCGAAGCCCTCTAAAGGCATTATGTAGCTGTTGTTGGCCAAGATACATGACTTATACTCCTGAGAAAATAAGTATTAGCGTAAGGAGTCACTCAAATGTATCAGGGGCACAGTACATAGAACGATACTACGCTTTTTTTTTTTTTAAGTTCGTAGTAACAAAAGTGTTAGGTAAAGTTTCATTACAAAAAAATTTTAAAAAATGAAAAAAGATCCATCGTTAATTACAATACATCAAATAAACAAATAAAAAAGTGTTTCCAAATGTATTACATTTTATAAAAAACCAATATTGATAAAAAAGAATAATAAGCAGATGTCTACCTGACGCCAATTCTACATGTAGTTGCCATATATGACAAAGCGCATTCATAAATCATATTGTTGTACACTAATGACACAATGTTAGGACTGAATTTTTGAAAAAAAAAAAAAACGTTTATCTTTAGAGTAGAGCTCTTTTGTATCATGAAATAAAAGTATGAGTGCGGAACATTAATCTACACAAATAATACAGATAACATAATGCAGTACAACACACATATACACAGACATAGAAATGATTGCAAACAAGTGTACAGACTCAACACTGTATTAATTTAAAAATCATGGTCGTCAGGAGTGACGATGTAACGGCTTTAGACACGTCACACTAGAAGTGGGAGGAAAAATCTATGCTTTCTATTATTGCATCTCTCAACAAAGGGCCTTAGGACTAACAGGAAGGAAATGTTAGTAAGTAGAGAGGCTCACAGATCCTAACACTAGCTATTTGTAGCCCAAGAGGCTACAAATGCCTATTGTTGTTGGATGCATATATTGCTATTGTTGACATGACGTGACAGTGTGACGGAGCGGACTTTTTCATATAAAAATAATCTAGCACCAACTGTGATTACACGAAGTTGATAACTTTTTTTAAGCTTAAAGGTGACTATAACTATAACTACACAAAATGTGGGAAAAATAGTTCAAACGGAATTAAAAGGATTATGAATTGTTGCAACAAACTTTAAGACAAACAAAATATTTAATTTAAGACCTAAGCGTGTATATTTTCTTGATTTATTAATTCCAAGTGTCAATCAAGATTTTAATAAGACAATAATAGACTGAAAGTCATAAAAAAATCTCACAGAGTGATTTTAATGCTCACAATAGTTAAACGGCAACAAACCACCCCTTACAGAAAATTCCTGGTCTAGTTAGCATTAACAAGAACATTTGATTTAACAACTTTACTACAAGCTCAAAGATCGCTCATCACGAATTAACCAGTACATTATAAGATTCTATAATGCTGCTTAAAAAATGGCTAAAGAAGAAATTACAAAAATAATTAAAACAACCCTAAAGTTTGAAACATTTTTTTCATTCATGTCAAATAAGTTTTACTACTCAATCTTGGAATTTTATGGTTTTCGAGGTCATAGATTACAAGCTTACGATCTGACTTCGAAAATTTAGAAGGACGGTTACTAAATTGTAACTTAGTAGGTCAGCCAAACAGTCAAAAGTATCTCAAAACTAAAATTTTTGTTAAAACAGTGTCAAAAGTATTACACAGTAGCAATTCGAGGTATCTAATTTATTTATTTTTTTTGATATACTAGAAATTCCTAATCACAAGGTCACATTCAGACTTTAAAAATAAAAGTTTGGAATGTAAATGGCTATTGTGAAAAATTAGAAATTTGCTTTTTCTTAATACTGTGATTCTTGGGGCTGATGATTACGTATTGGCATGTATGACTAAAAACGATACTTAAACACATAAAAATAAGGAGTGTTTCTAGTATTTGATTTCTTATATCTTTTAAATTTCTTAAAGTAAACGATAAAAAACCGTAATATTTAAATTTTAATCGATCCATTCAGAATGGTGGTGTTTAAACACTTGTGTTATAATTTAAGCTTATAAAGAAACATGTAAGCTTTATGACATACTCCTTAACTCATATTAAACAAGATTCTATAATGAATAATAATCATTGTTATTTTTTCTTATAACAGTTCAATCACTTTATTCTGCCTTGTCTTTATTGCTTTTATTATTGTTGTTATTGCAAGTTCCTCATACATTTTGCATACTTACTTTCGTTTAGTATCTAAGACTATCGATTTATTAAATCTCCCCAGTGTGAGCCCAACTTTCTGGCATAGGTACGCTATAATGTATAACTTTTAATTTTGTTAAGATAATTTTTATAAGTTTCTTTTACACCTACGGAATTAAAATTAATCTTCATATGTCTTAAGTAAGTGACACTCCTTTTTTTTCCATACTGTCACAACTACTTTCCACGAAAGAGTTCCACGGCCCGAAAACAGGTGACTGAGCTTTCACTCCTTCTCTTTTGCTATTAAACGTCTCCTTACCACCGTCTCTTAACCAAAACGAGGTTCATGCCAAGCTCCCCCAGCTCTAGGAGGAAAGGGGTAAAACAATAAAGATTAATTAATTCAACGCGGCATCAAGGTTTAATCAAAGCACTATATTCTCCTGTTGTTTGGTTCCATACTTACAGCAATCAACGGTGCCAGCGATTTAGTGACCACGGCGCTGACGTCGACCACGATCACGCAAGCACATACACTGTTATTTACTAGACTAATACCCACGTCCTACAGTAATAGGCCACACGCCTTTAGCCCCACCACCACCGCACTCTACTCTTGGGCCAACAATTTTTCTTTCCCGATCTTACTGCTCTCGCACCCTGGTTCTCCACACCTACGCCTGGTCACTATACCCTCCCCAGCTCATGCCCGGCCTCACACTTTCCTTTCTCTATCTCTTTATTGTTCTCTCGCAGCTCTCACACAAGCACACACACTACTCAAACCGGCTCCTTAAATCCACCAGCTCTAATAACTTTTACTCTTTGGCACGTTTTCTCGATCTTCTCTGGCCCCGGAACACTCGATCCCTTTGCTCTCACCTGCATGCAACTAGCCCCAAAAACCCTACCTCATCCAAACGTTGTCTGACCCCTAGGATGGATTTTCGGTCCTCAGCTGCTGGCTGGTTCTCGCCTTTGTCTCTTGAGCACCTAGGCTTGGCTCCTGTGACCTTGATCCAGCTGTTTCTCGTCTCAATGTTGACCCTAGTCTCGGATCCCGGCTCACGTTCCTCACCACATTTCAACTTTCTCACACCAATTTCTCTGCCTCTTCGTTACTTTCACTCTCTCTCAACTTCACGATCTCAAAGAACGTCCTTGCTACCTAACAAAGGTACCACCGGAAAAAAAAGCCTTGACACTCTCGCACTTCGACTGCTACACTGCACTGCTTGACCAAGACTGCCTACCCTCTTCGGCTTCTTAAGGTGGTCCTCTTACTGACTTCCGCTGCACTACCCTGATTTCCCGTGCTTTTTTTGACTTCTGCTGCCACAGCTGCTATTTTCTTTACCAATGCTACTTTGTACCTTCGTCGTCACGTCCAGCTGGTACAGGCCCCTAAAACACAAATATATCAGAATAATTAGCTGGTTGACAACGAAGTAGGCCTGAAAAATAGAAAAGAGCAAGGAGGCGTTGCAGGGTTAAAGGAAAATTTAGTGCTGCTAATTTTACTTCGTCACAATACGATTATTAATATATGTTAGTAAAATTATAGGGTTACTTCTATATCCAGCGCTAATAAATGTGTTATTTAGCCAGGCAACCCTGCAATGCTGCTGTGAATAACAAATAAACACTTTTAATAAGTTTTTCATAACTGAACTCTTGAGCATCTTCCGCATAATAAGCTAAAGATAAAAGAAATTCTTTGTTATTGAGGTTTCAAGGGCTAGAAGCTTATAAAGACTGAGGCTTATTCTGACTAAAGGATACTCTTTGGGGAAATGTAAGAAATGTACGTATTAAAAGGTGGTAAAGATGTTCTAACGTATGTCTGTTAGTGGTACACTTATGAATGTAGTATTAAAGAAATTGTACCAATAAATTTACAATGTTAACTAAAAGACTTGATCATGATATAATTTTTGTTGACATTTACAATTTTATTGACTACCAAAATGAATAAGTAGAACTTTTGCTCTTAATGACATTGAAATAACTGAAAACACAGTGTCATTCGAGCTAGAAAGATGTATTTGAATAACAACTACGACCTCTCTGGTCTTGATCCTTAACCCTTAATTATCCTTGGCATGGAAAGATTGGTGCATGACCTCGTCGCAAAGGTCTTGTGGCAAGTATTGGAGGTAATTCAGGACCCACTTCATTTGCTCGAAATGCTGGGTCGGCTAACTTCTTATGCGGTGTGCTCGTTGGGACCTCTCCCGCTCGCTTTGCGTCTTGGATTGAGGGCCACTTGCTGATGATTCTTTCCAATGATTGGAGATTATAATAGGTGAGCTGGTCCAGCTATTAAGGAGGGTCCATAAGTCAGTTTTCGATAACATCGTTTCCCGTCTTGGTTCGACCAGCCAAATTGGATACCTGTCTATGGCACTGAAACTCGCTTCCCCTCGCTTTCGGCTCTGGCTCTCTCGACGCCCAATGGCAGGCCACGATCCTGTTTGCTGATTTTGTGACGCCACTGGTATTCTTCTTAGTTTATCGTGGGTCTCAGGGTCCCGATCTCGGGTTCATTGTCTTTCTAAATAGCTCGTATAGGCTTCACTGCACCTTAGACAGTGTTGCACGGGTACGTCCAGCTTCCTGCTGTTGGAGCTATAGATTGTTCTGTGGGGCCATAGGCAATCTCTTAGTTAATGTCCAGGTTCCCAGCAGTTGAAGCAGGCTTGTGGAGGCGGATCTAGGCAGGGATGTGTTGCGATGCTTCAGAGCCCCGAGAATAGGGTGCCCGTAAACCACCGGGGAAAACGTCTATCACGTTCTGATTTTCCCTCTATCTCGAGAATTTGTAGATTACTCTAGCCATCTTTGGTGTGACGAACCGGCTCTCCAGCCTCAGAATCCTCTTTTCACGCTTCCAAGACTGGTTGGCCAGATACGTAATCGCTTTCCTGCATTAGGCGGCAGAGATTGTTTGGGTCAGCCCGACGATGCTTTTTTTCTCCTCGTCTTAGTCGTCGGGCTCCTTTCTGTCTTCTTGTTCCTTAGTTTCTTCAGTGCTCTGACATGAGCAGCCGCTATTTCCCGTCAAACCTCTTCCGTGGCTTCTTCCTCTCTGGGAGGTCTCTTCTCATCCCTATTTCCGTCACCTTGAGGTGCAACGCTTCGTATACTCTGCCCGGTAACAGGTACGCAGCCTGGTAAGGGAGGCACTCTCGGTGTATGGTTAATGGAGCGTGGCCCTGCAGATTTCACTCCCAGTGGCGGCGTTCAGAGGCCTGGACTTGGATTTTCTGATCGTCTCATTGGGGCCACCTGTGCGAGCAGTCTCGTCGGCTGAGTTGAGAATTAGGCTCGGGGCCCTGGTCTTGGGGCTCGTTTATCATGGTCCTCAGAGCACTGACTTTCTTCCTTCTTAAGGCATAGTTCTTCGCGTCTCCTCTCTGCTACTCGCTGAGCGTACAGATCTACTAGCCGGCCTTAGTTCTTGAGTTCCGTGTAGAGTTCTAGCAACTTACCATTAGTGCAGCTCATGGTAGGTGTAGCTGGCTCCAGGATCTTCGATCCATTGATCGGTGCTTTAATATATTCTGGCATTTGGGTGGCTGCCCACTGAATAGAGCGAGCTCGATCGATAGAGAGATCTGTCTGGGGAGCTTCCTGCGCTTTGTAAGGGTTGATGGCATCTATCTCCATCGGGGTAGACGACTCACATAATGTCAGAACAGTCATTTCAATAATCTCGTTTGGGCTGTCATTGAATATGCAAATTATATCAGCTCTTCTCATGGAGAATAAGACAATATCCTAAGGTTGCCTTCATTTACTTTAACCTCGATCTCGTCTCTTTCGCTGGCTCCAAGGGTAAATACTTCGTCGATATCCTCCGAAAACAGCAGTTCATCCTCTCTGTGTCGAGATTTTTGCTCCTATTCTTCATTAACGGCCTCCTCCGTTTTCTCGGACACGGTCTTAAGCGAAGCGGCCGTCCTTGTGGGACTTTCACGACCCCTACACCATCGTAAAATGGGTCTCAATTTCTCCATCATGGCCATCATCTCCTTGGGGTCCAGGGTGGTGGTATAGAGTGTCTTAAACCGCAAACTTGCTCGACTACCTCCGATACGTAAGTCCCGGTAATATCCCTTCAGTCCTAGTCCTGAGTGGTACAACACTATTGATCTTGGTGCCTACACTGGCCCTAAGCTTGATCCACTCCCAAGAGATGTGCTGTTGATGACGAGGCACTGTCCGGCCTCAATTACCACGGCTTCTAGAGCCTCATCTGTCCATCAACACTGGCGAAGCACGTTGGTCCAACCCAACCGTACCAAAGCATCTTCTATCTTTATTTCGATGCCTAACTCCCTGGCCAAGACTCGCAACGCGTGCAGCCTGCACTGTCCGTCAGAGTAAACGCTTAGCAGAGTGTGAGCTGGTACCACCACGTCAGCAATACTGTCCTCTGGGCCCGCATACAACTCTCCTGGCGTAGGGAATCCATTGGCTTTCTCCGAGGTCTATCCTTGATCCTTCCTCATGCCAGGGTTTGGCTGAATCTCCAACCAGTTTATCTGTAATTCTGAAAGAGGTGTTAGTCTAACGACCAAGTCGGGTGTTTACCTAGTCTCTTCCTCCCCGTCATTTCCAAGGCGGTATGTTTCTCTTTAGCTCTAATACATGAGCTTCGTTAAGTCTCCTACTTGCCTTCTCTCCGTCACTTAATAGATACACGGTCGGAGACTTTATCCCCACGATCTTGTAGGGTCCCTCGTACTTTGACGCAAGCTTGGCCGAGAACTTTTTCGATGCGTTGGATAAGGGATGGGTCTGTCTCATCACCCAGATTCCAACTGAAAATTGCACGTCTCATTTGTTCTTGTTGTATTGTCATGCCTGTCTGCTTCTGGCCTCGTCAATATGCCTTGCCACTAAATCTCGCAAAGTGTCCAGACGCGTCCTACGGTTCCCCCAGATTCCTAGGTCAATCCGCTGTACGGGCCATTCTTCCTCGATGGTTCTTTGCCAGCACTTCTCCGATCGCGGATGTCGTCCAAAGTTTACGAAAGCGGGTGATACCAGTAGTTTCCAGCACTGCTGTATTCATAGCATGTCAAAACTCATTAATGTGAAGGTTCCAATCGCGATGGTCTCCTCCTACAAAGGTGGCTACCATCGTCTTAAACGTACGATTATTTTTTTCCGTGGAATCGGCTTGTGGGTGATATAGGGAAGTCATAACATGTTTTATTTCGTATTCCCCGAACGTCTAGTTCAAAATATTGTTTTTAAATTCTCGCCTATTGTCAGTCAGCAAGAAGTTTGGAGTCTCCCAGTGGAACAATATTAAATCTTCAAACGCTCGGGTTATGCTCGTTCCATCACTTTTGCGTAAGGGTTTGACTAACACCCATCGAGGGAAGGAATTTTGGAATAGGATCACATATTTAAACCCGTTCTCACCAGGTGGAAACTCCATACAGTCTGCCGCAACCACGGCCTAAGGTTCTTCTACTATTCAAGTTCCCATCAGTTCTTGTGGTCCAAATTGCTGTACCTTGAAACGCTGGCAGGTACCACAGCTGCGAACAAATTTACGTACATTATAGTAGACACCCTTTCAGTAGTACTCGCGAGTCACTCGGTCATATGTTTTGGCTACTCCCAGGTGTCCTGCAGAGGGTGGACAGTGAGCCTTTTCATCACTTGTTTGCGGTATTCCGCGGGAACCACGAGCCTCTAACCTTCCTCTCTAAAAGTTATCGGGTCCAGTAGTGGATCGTTTCGGAACCTATAGAGTCGCCCATCCTCTATCAACCAGTTCTGATATTTGACTGGGAGCTGAGTCATCTCCTCTAGCATTCGTAGATACCACGGGTCGTTAATGGCGGTGAAGATAATGGCAGAAATCTCGTCTGGCTCGTCCTCGTATACACGAGATAGGGCGTCCTGCACATGATTTAACGCGCCTTTCTGGTGAACTATTTTAAACGTCCACTGTTCCAATATCTAGCGTTCCACCCGCCCAGTGGGCTCAGGCATTTTAAATAACCTTTCAAGTGCACTGTGGTCCATGACGACGGGGAACTCGTACCCTTCTAAATATGGTTGAAGCTTCTTGAAAGCCCATATAAGGGCCAGACATTAATTTTTTGTCGTCAAATAATTTCGTCCCACTTGTGTCAGAGCCCGACTCACGTACACAATCGAATGTTCCCTGTCGTCTCCTTCTTGGGTAACTACGGCTCCAAGGGCGTAGCCACTCATGTCAGTCAGCACGGTAAAAGGGTTATTGAAGTCCGGTCGGGCTAACACTGGAGCCGTAGTGAGATCCCTCCAGAGCTCTTTGAATGCCTTATGCTGCTGGTCTCCCCAAGTCCATTCTTGCCCCTTATGTAGCAATTTTACTAGCGGGATCTTAAGGTCAGAGTCCTCTTTAATAAATCTTGCGTACCATCCTACCATGCCAATAAATCAGCGTAATTATCTCAGGTTAGTAGGCACTGGATGGTTGAGGATTAGCGCTACCTTATACGGGTCTCTCTGAAGTCCATCATCATTCAAGATAAATTTCAGGTACATGATCTGTGGTACGCAGAACTTGCATTTCCCAAGCTTAGTCTCCAGTCCTGCCTCCATTAGTCGTATCAATACCAGCTCAAGATAGTGCAGATGGCCCTCGAATGTGTTGGTCTTGATGATTATGTCATCCAAGTCGCCGAAAACGTTAGGATTAAGCTCCGGTCCAAAAAGCCCATCTATCAGCCGTTGGAACGTCATCGGTGCGTTAGTCAATCCAAATAACATGGGCATGAACTGCCAAAGTCTGGAGCCTGGCATGGCAAAAGTGGTATATCAACGGCTGGAGGCTTTCATGGAGATCTGGTGGTACGCCTGCTTTAGATTGATTTTCGAAAGATATTTGGCCTCTCGTAAGCGATCGAGAATCTAATCCATACTTGGGAGTGGGTACGCGTACCGTTTTATAAATTTATTCAGATCTCTGTAATCGATGGAAAACCGGTAGGTACCGTGGGATTTAAGAATCATTATAAAAGCGCTGCAGTTATCACTGGCTGATCTTTTGATCACTCCTCTTTTCTCTAGTTGCTTGACCTCTGCTGCCACGATCTCAAGCATTTTTGGGGACATGCGTCGCAGGTGGTGCTTAATCGGTGTGTTGTCTGTGATTTCAATAACGTGCTTGGTCGGTGAGGTACGCCCCACTATCGCCTCTTCCCTAGTCAAGATGCGTCTCACGAGCTCTTTAACCTTTGTTCTTTCTTCTGGTCTTGACTCGAAAATGCCAGCGCACTCTATAACAATGGAGGGTACCTTTCCTCTAGTCTCCCCATCAAAAACACCAAGTCCCCTTTTCCAACCTCCACTTCCCCTTGGCCAGTTTGGTCTCCAATTCGAAGGCTCGGATGAAATCCATTCTCAGTATCAGGTCTTTCTTGATATTGGAAACGATATGGAGATAAATCTACTGTGTCACACCAGCTAGCTCAAAATTTACCCTTAGTAGATAGAGGATGGGCGTGATCCCTCCATTAACATTTTGCGTTACTAAATTGCTAACTACTACTAGGTGATCGTGGTATCTCTCAGCGAGCGGTGTTCCTTCAAGTAAGGATTGCGTACCACAATCGAACAGGGATTTCAAACTCCGTCTTCAGGTCACTGTTATATAGTTCCGGGGTTCTAGCGGAGATTCTTATACCCGGTCTCTATCCATCTTTGTGGCTATCTCCTCTCTCCAAAGGTTAGCTAAGCCTTCTAACGCTTGGTCAAGCGTGCAATCTTCCATGCCAAGCACTATTGGAGATAACGGGTATTCATCCCACGAGTCTGATAACGATTCGTCGTCGTCCGCGTCAAGATCAGACCATGTTAATGGCCGACACGCCAGCCTGGGGGGCGCAGATACGGTTAGCGTCTCTGGTCTCCCACTAGTCCGTTTCCCAACTTCTCTCGCAGTT
The DNA here is from genome assembly GCF_036245765.1 of Copidosoma floridanum. Lineage (NCBI taxonomy): Eukaryota > Metazoa > Arthropoda > Insecta > Hymenoptera > Encyrtidae > Copidosoma > Copidosoma floridanum. The sequence continues at coordinate 10,966,309 of NW_028321897.1, read as the reverse complement.
CACTGCAGCTTTGGCATGTTTTGAATGTGCACCCTTGTGTATTACAGTTCTGACAACGGGGCTGTTCAGATACTGGCCTGGTCGGGCAGTGTCGGGCTGAGTGTCCCTTCTTCCCACAAGCGAAATATTCCACCATAACACATTCGACCACCCCGTGTCCTATTCCCCAAAACGTAAAGCAAGCTTCGTGAAAAGCTGCATTTTGCTCTGGGGACACCATCCGAGGGGATTCAGTGGGGGCAGCATTAGCCTGATGCCTCCAATTCCGTCAATCCATTTCCCTCAGTGGTCCCGGTTGCATCGTCCCTCCCTAATATGGTCGGGGGCCACCCCGTTTAGCTCCCATAGTCACCGTGGTGAGTTGAAAGGCCGGCTTGTCCGCTGTAGGGGTTAGCATTACAAAGGTGGTAGGAGGTTCTGGGGATGGAACTAGTGAGCACGGCTCGTTCTACAGGGAACCTGCGTGACCAAACTGAACTCCTCTTCAGCTCTCATGCTCCTGTCCTTGTCGCTTGGCCAATTCTCGTACTTCCACGAATCAAATTCTCCCAGGAGGATTCGAGTAAGCTGCGCCTGGTACATGCATGGCGTCAGCCATTGGAGGCGGCTGGTAGCGTCCGTCTAAGTCTTTCTGGCTCTGCCACCTTCTCCCATAGGTCTCTATATCTTTTAGTGAGCAGATTACCTTGTCGGCCATCACCTGTCAGTACTCTCGCAATAGTTTCTGATACGCTCTATTGTCCAGAGTTCTGTCAGGTAACAGCGTGCGGAACTTAGAGGCAATGTCCTGAAAATTTGTAGAGAAAAACGAGATTTTTTTCGTTTTTCCCTGAGTCTGGGCATAAAGATCTTGTAACATATCCTCCTCCTGATACTCTCCTCTAAACTGCCTTTTAAAGGCCTGATAGATGTCCTCCCCCAGTGCGCTGCCCGTTGGAGCAGTACGCTTGGTAGTGCTCCTAACAGAGTCTGGTTGGTCATACCAGAACTGGCTCGACAATCCCCCAGTCGATCAAGGAAGTCTTCTGGATCCTCCTTTCGCTCCTCCCGAGTATATTGCAAGCCCCAGCTCTTCAAGAGCTTGATGGCTTGGGCTTGCTCGCTTCCTAGGAATTAATGAGAACATCCGACTTCATGTCTATTTTAACCTTTCTTTCCATCCAGACCATGTCTGTGATGAGGCTCACTTGTCCATTGGAGCAACCCTCCACCTTCTCGCAGGTCATCTTTGCTATTGGAGCCCGCCCAATTGTTTCAGTCTCTTGGAGCTCGTTTTGCTCAGAGAAAGAGAACAACGGTTGCTCTCTCGCCGATCCTCACGTTGTCTGACCCAGAAGCCCCTTTCCGATGCCTCCATGGTCTCTAATTGATCTAACATCAGGGTGGTCTTCAACCCAGGTTCCCCTTGCGTGTCCGTTCCCCTCATGCCTCTGGTGTTCTTGTACCTTAAGAGTGGGTCTCAACAGGGGGGGGTAAGATGTAGTCAGTCTGTTTGACTGAAAATTCCGAATCGTCAACTAATGACAAACGGGGAAATGGCTGAGGGTTGGGAGTTCCCTTCTCGACTCGTACTCTCCATTTGGGGTCTTGCCCCACCGTTTCTCTGTCTTTATTCCTCATACTAATCGGTGCCTTCGAGTCATAATAAAATTTACTCCAGTTTTAAACAGTTTTAAAGTCGTTTTACTCCATTTTTTCTCATGGAACTACGTTTATCCATGGTCAGGGATTAGGGGTCTGCAAAGATACCTGGGCCTCTATTTTGTGTCCCAGATCGCTAAAGTGGTTGAGGGCTCCCGTCGTTCTCAACCTCGCCTCCGCCCTCAGCAACCCCACACATTGATTGGACTGCGGTACGAGTGAGTTAAGAAATAACAGCGTCTGTCCTTGTGTACGCTTGTTGGGCCATAGGGCATGAATCTACTGCTCAGAGTTGTATGCCATCTGCTGCGGGGATAGGGGTATATTAGTGAGCACCTGGGGCTTTGGATACGGCGTTGAGTGGCTCATTTTATTTACTAGGTCCCCGCATAATCCGAAAGCCATGGCTCCCACAGAGGGTGTCATGGATGGCCTCGAAGACATACACGACGTAGCGGTCATAGTCAAGGTAGTGTAGGACGTCGGGGGCCGTGACTCAACTTGCTAAGAGGGCAGATACTGGCTGGGATCTGATGCACCGTCCGCCCACGTCTGAGAAACCTTCTTCCGGAATTCCTTCCATCTCTCTTTCTCACTCCGTTCCTTAGTTTTAGCCAAAGCCTCCAAGAAGTTATCTTGGAGATCACGTTTGCCTCTAGTGCTTCTCCCTAACTATATCCAGCAGCTCTGGGTGTTTTTTCCTCCTCTTTATTTATCTCCTTCTCAAAGCTAGCTTGCAGTCAAGAAAGAACTAAGTCTTCTTCTCCCAGGGGTATTTCGTCATTTCCCGGATACACCTCTATGAGGCAGTAGCAAAGTAACCAATCTCTCTGTACTTCCTCGTCTCCTTAGACACTCAACTTCTTGATTTTTAACTCTTGGTCCAACTCGTCTCTTGGCAGGTTTTTGACCGAACGTTTAATGTGACGGCCCTGTCGAGATCCTCTCAACAGCCTTTACACTTCGTCAGATTTTGCAGCCATCATAAGTTTAACTTTACACAGAGCTACAGTACGGGTGTTGGCAAGTAATTCACTACAAGCTCAAGTTTTGCCGTTCAAGCCACAGAGCCTTCTGAGGCGCGGCAGGCTAGACAGCATGGGTCCTCCCCGGGCTCACGATACGAGTCTCAAAGAGCTACAGCGTAAGCGGCCAAGGCATGCCACACGAGCTTACTTCCTTTCTTTACAATTGTCTATCTCACAGAGCTTCCAGGGGATCCGCCGTGGCACAGCGTAGATGCAACCCGAGCTAAAGTTATGTCACGAAGAATGCCAGTTGTCACAGTTTATTACTACTAATAGTGTTACGGATACTGACTAATTCACTGCAGCACTCCGATGCAACACAGCACTGGAGGCGACACAATCGCATAGTATGCAACACCTAACCTTATTATTTAATTGTCCTACGTGTGGGCAATATGCTTTCTCTGTGCCAAGACCCACAGGTATACTTACTATGTAAATATCACATACGTACAGTTTAACGCTATACCAAACTGACACAAACTTTGTTCGACACCCTGTGACCCAATTGACTAATACCTGGGGACTCGTACAATCTCTCTCGAATAACTCACTCCCTACCCCGCACTCACAAGAATTCTATCTGCCCTAATTAGGGGCACCCAACTTGTACCCTATCGTTCACGCACGCTACCACTACAGCATTAACCAACCAAACACGAGTGACCACTACAGTCATTCATTATCCTTCCACTTATTATTTACTCTTTGCACATGCGCCCCCTCACCCATGAAAATAGAATAAGACCCACTCCCGCATGTTATTACCAAGAACTGACTGTTAACAGGAGTAAGCTTTGTCCCCGTAATCTTGACGCACTCCCTGATCTCGATAAGCTCGTTTTTGTTCCCCAAAAGGAATGCCAATTGTCATGACTTCTTTTCGCAATGGAGTTTCACCACCTGGAAGCAGGCAACTAAGTTTTTTCTTCTTCTCTCTCGCTATTATACGTCTCCTTACCACCGTCTCTTAACTAGAAAAAGGTTCACGATGAGCTCCCCTGGCTCCAGGAGAAATGAGGAAGAACAATAAGGATAAATTAATTTAACGCGGGATCAAGGCTTAATCAAAGCACTATATTTTCCTTTTCTTTTGTGACACAATTTACACTAATCGAGGGTGCCAGCGATTCAGCAGCCACGACGTTGACGTCGACCGTGATCGCGCCAGCACGTACACTGTTATTAACCAGACTGACACCCACATCCAACAGTAAAAGCCCACACGCCTTAAGGCCCACCACCATCGCACTCTACCCTTAGACCTAGGATCTTTCTCTCCCGATCTCACTGCTCTTGCCCCTGGTTCTCCACGCCAACGCCTGCTCACTTTACCTTCCCCAGCTCATGCTTTGCTTCGCACTTTTCTTTCTCTATCTCTCTATCGCTCTCTCGCAGCTCTCACACAAGCACACACACTACTCAAACTGGCTCCTCAAATCCACCAGCTCTAACAACTCTTACTCTTCGGCACGTTTTTTCGATCTGCCCTAGCCCTTGAATACTAAATCCCTTTGCTCTCACCTGCATGCAACTAGCTCCAAACATCCTACCTTATCCCAACGTTGTCTGACCCCTAGAATTGCTCCTAGATCCTCAGCTGCTGGCTTGTTCTCGCCTTTCTCTCTCGAACACCTAGGCTTGGCTCCCGTGACCTCGATCCAGCTGTTGCTCGCCTGAATGTTGACCCTGGTCTATGTCCCCGGCTCACGTTCCTCATCACGCTTCAACTCTCTTACCCCAATTCCTCTGCCTCTTCTTTCCTTTTACTCTCTCTTAACTTCACAATCTTGAAAAACGTCCTTGCTACCTAACAAAGGTACCACCATAGAAAAAATCCTCGACACGCTAACACTTTGACAGCTACGCTGCATGGCTCAACCAAGACTGCCTCTTCTCTCCATCTTTTTGAGGTGGTCCTCTCGCTGACTTCTGCTGCACTACCCTGACTTCCCGCTTTTTTCTCGGCTTTTGCCGCAGCAGCTGCTATTGTCTCCACCAATCCGACTTAGCGCCTTTGTCGTCAGTTCTGGCTTGCACAGGCTCCTAAAACACAAATACATCAAAATAATTAGGCGGTTGACAACGAAGTAGGCCTGAAAAGTTGAAGAGAGCAAGGAGGCATCGCAGGGTCGAAGGAAAATTTAGTGCTGCTAATTTTACTTCGTCACAATACGATTATTAATATACATTAGTATAATTATACGGTTACTTTTACATCCAGCGCTATTTAATGTATTATTTAGCCAGGCAACCCCGCAATGCTGCTGTGAATAACAAATGAACATTTTTAATGAGTTTTTTATAACTGGACTCTTAAACATCTTCCACATAATAAGCTAATGATAAATAGAAATCCTTCGCTATTGAGGTTCTAAGGGCTAGAAGCTTATAAAGACTGAGGCTTATTCTGACTAAAGGATACTCTTTGGGTAAATGGAAGAAATATACGTATTAAAAGGTGGTGAAAATGATCTAACGTATCTCTGTTAGTAGTACACTCGTAAATGTAGTATTAAAAAAATTGTACCAATAAATTTACAATGTCAACCAAAACACTTGATCATGATATAATTTTTGTTGACATTTACAATTTTATAAACTACCAAACAGAATAAGTAGATCTTTTGCTCTTAACGACATTGAAATAACTGAAAATACAGTTTCATTTAAGCTAGAAGGATATATTTGAATAAAAACTACGACCTCCCTTTCTTTAAATATTACCCCGGTTACTTGATAGTAATTATAATTGGCTTAGAATATTATCTGTACCGAGGAACCTTTAAGATAAGGAACCAACGCACAAACAGTGTTAGTGTTTAAATGTCAGAGGTTGGGTTTGTTGCTCTGTGTACAAGAGCAAAGTTGCTCGGATTGCTGATTATATAAAATATTTTAGATAATTATAATCAAGTTTCAAAATTTATCTGTTAAATAATTAATTAATTCCTGCACAATATACACCAATTGTTTTTGGATTATTACTCTATTTAATTCTCATCGTTTTCTGAATATTTTCTTAAGTTAATTAATCTTATGTCTTTTTTCACTTATTTAATATCTTTTTAAATCTAAAATCTTTTTGATTTATTTCTGCCCTTTTTTGGGTAGAGTATTCTTCTAGTTTTCATCTTAAACTGAGAAAAAGGAGCTCACAATCATACGTGGAAGGGAAGGTTTACTTAAATAAGTACAATTTATTTATTTTTAATTATCATATATTTATTCAAGCATATATCTTTAAGGAAATCGTATCTTCAATTCCTACATATATTATTCATAGTTAAGTAACCACGATTCTTTATGCTAATAATGCCAAAAAGAAAATATGTAATATACTTGATGATTTAGAATTTACTTAAAATTTATTCGCCTATATTAAACAGAAAATTTTACATAAGTGACAATTCGAATCCTCCCTCCTTAATATCTCCACTTAGACACGTAAGGTTAGACTAGCACGAATTTTTTGTACAACAGCGGAAGATTAATTTTAGGTAACTACCTATACCACCAAGTCACATAGGGTAAGGTCGTTTTCAGGGCCCTTAGGTGTCTTGAGCACTATTCAAGTCGTCGACCCAGGAACTTCGCCTAAGAACGTGGTCGCTAACCCTAGTGCCTTGACTACTTGGGGATGCGTCGTCTTTACGCTTAAAGTGGTCGAGCACCGAAAGTTCAAGTAGGAACCTGTTAGTAGCAGTGTTACCTGTAGGTGATATGCAAACTCACTTTTCAGCTCTCGGCCTTCGTACTTGATCTCTTTCTCTTACTTTGTGCTTGTAGCGGTAATGTACCGCTGAACGAGAGAGTTCTAGGTCTGGGTGACCGTGAATCTCCACGTACCAGGTTCACTGGAGAAGGACTGCCTTTACATTGCACGCTGGTGCCTTTTATGCTAACGTTGCTTATTTTTGAGTAGCGGGTGTTCCCGTTTTTAGGTGAAAGTGCTCTAGCGTTTTCTTAATGTACTAGACGCACATTCCCCGCGCGCGGCGTTCAAATTTGAATTTTCGTGTTTTAAATAGAAATGAAATATATGTATGAAAAAAAATGTGTACCCTGAAATTTTCTATTTCAAGGATAAATATAATGTATAGAAAAATCCAAATATAAATGTAAGGCGTATATTATAAATAGAAGTGCTCCCTTACACAACGAGGTTGTTCAAACACCACAAAGTTTTTCAAACTAAAATCTGTTGTTGCCACATTATTGTACCACAGTGTTGCAATGCACTGTTTTGCCGTATGGTTCACTAACAAGCTGTTTTTAATATAGTAGGTTGAATCCACTATTTTAACTTGTATTCCTAAGTTCAAGACTATTGGGTCGTTTGGTTAAAGTTGCTTGGGATGACATTTTTCTGCTTGTCATATATTTAACTATTTTATAATTGTTTTAATCTTAAAAATAAATAATCTACAACTAAAACAGCTTCGTCTCTGGATCAATAGGTTGAATTTGGGTCAGCAGGTTAGGACTGATTTTTTTTTCCCTATTTCTTATTGGTTCCATTGTAAAGTAATATGATGAAAAATTAAGGGTTACTAACACAGTCCAAAAAAAGTGAAAGGGTACTTGTTAGCAAAAATACATTTTTTACGTATCCTAAAGCACTGACTTAAGATTCTGCAACCAAATTGTTCTATCACGTAAGAATTTCTCAAACTTGTTAACAAAGAGACTATTTTCATATGAATTATATATATTATTCACTGAAATAAAACCATTTTAACTTAAAGACATGTTTTTTGTTAATAAAAAAAAAAAAAGTTCCTGTCATACAGCAATTTGGACACCGAGATTGCAGCCAGCTTCTCAAAGCACAAAGGTATTGTACTCGTATCATTGCTGAAAAGTACCTTTTATCTTACTTAGTTTAATAGTCTTGTGTAGTATCTTATTTGATAATTAAGTATCTTCTGAATTTGGAGTTGTAAGTTTATCGGGTGTAATAGCTTAACCGTCTTAGACACAATTTTTTTGCTCGTTACAATTTTTTCAATTAATCATTACTTCTATTTTTGCTATGAATATTTGTTTTCTACTCATTTGTTGTAACCTGAATTATGAGAAGACGTTTATGAGGTTACTTCGATAAACGAATCAAGAATTAATTATTTTGCTTGTTATTTTCTCATTTCTGAGCTGAAACTAAAACGCAAGAATCTAAATACAATGTGACTTTAACATTAGAAAATTAAGAAGTCTTTAAAAGTTTCGTATTGATTGATTTGATACAATTAAAACAACAGTGTTACCAAAACCACTTAATTTTATCATGCAATAGCCAAAAACTTATTAACTTCATCAAAGGTAAAAAACATTCACTACTGACTCATAAGTTATTGATAGTAAAAACACTTTTTTTTAGAAGCTCACCTCGTTTGTTAATTTTCCGAGAAATCTACAAGGAATAAACGTAAATTTTATGTGCAATGAACGTGAAATTTGTTGACCAAGCAAGACTTCACTGGAAAACAACAACGCAAATCGCTAGTGGAGCACGTGAAACCTGAAAAATTTCTTATAGATGTATTAAATGCAGAGTAGTCTGCAATTACAAATCGACATTGTTTTCATGTGACAGCATTTGAATGAAACATGTAGAACTTAAGCAGATTCTACTTAAAAGTTTTTTATGGCTTTTATACGTTATTCACATGAGAATGAACAACTGAAATTTATAAAAGTATAATAAATTTATAAAGAACTGTCTATGTCAATTTTCTGCATTTTACCAACTCTACCAGCAACCAATGTAAAATCCACTTTTATGTGCTCAATAGCCACAATAACCCTTTTTAATACCTAAGTATAAATACAAATATTTGACTTTATTTCAAATTTTTTTTAACTAAGTTGTGTATACCATTTAGCGTTTTTCACATCTGATATCTTAGGTGTAATCTGGAGCTACAATAACACTCTTAATATTACTTTTTTTTTGACATTATACTAGCACTCATTATATCACTATTATTTTAGGAGTACTCATTTCACTAGTAGCCACGTTATGTAAAATATGTTGAATATTTCTATCCAAGATATTATTTGATTCCAAGAACAGCTAATAATACAATAAATAATGACAAGTACTAAGGGCTTTGCTGTTCAAATATTTAAACAGCATAGCCCTTAGTACTTGTCATTATTTATTTGTATCCAATACACAAAATGCGTAATCAGGAACCTCAAAAAACCTCAGTATAAGAAAAAAACAGAAACTTCTGGTTTTTAACAATCGCCGTTTTGTGTCCTGCATCGTTATTGTTAATAATTTAACTTATATCTTGTAATCAGCAGTGTCCAGCATATCTTAAAAAAACCAGGTATTCTGAGTTTAAATAGTGTAATATATCTGACGCTGATTTAATAAACATTAAATTTTAGAGGTGGTTTCGACTGCTGCTGACCTTTCAAGTAGCAATCAGCAACCATCTTTTTTAATTTTTAAAATATACCATATACTTTTTATCCATTACTCTAAAGACCATAAAATACCAGACTTGAATAGTGAAATTTATTTGACATAAACAAAAGAAAAAGTTTAAAGTTTAATGGTCGTTTTAATTATTGGTGCGATTTTTTCGTTGGCCATTTTGTATCCAGCGATATAAAATTAAAAAACTGACTAGTTAATTAATCATAAGTGATCTTCAAACTTGCAGTAAAGTAATTGAGATGTATCTTACTTTATTAATGCTAATTTGATAAGAAATTTATGGCATTGGGTGGTTATTGTTGTCATTACCCAAGTATGTATTAAATTTACCCTATCAGTCCTTTTTATTACAATTGGCTCATTTTTGTCTGTGGAAACGTTAATTCACTTTGTATTTTTTTATTTCAAGAAAATATGCTTACTAAGGTGTCAAATTTTATACTTTTTTTCTTAAATTATCTTAACAACCCCTATTTTTTGTCTAGTTCAGGCCATTTTTTTATATTCTGCATTATTCCATTCATTATCTTTAAAAAAACTTATTTAAAGTGAGCAGTCAAAGCCGATGCTTTTTTATTTTAACGCAAAAAAGTCCACCTTGTCAAACATCATGACGTGGCAATAGAAGTTTCAAAAGTGTCAATGGTACTTTTTTTGGTCTAATCGGCTATTTGTGCCACGATGTATTAAGTTGTGGTGGAAAAAAGGTGTAGCTACAAGTGCCAAAAATCATGGGTGCACAGTTATTTAGCAAACTATTTTTAAGCCACAATTTGTCCTAATGTGCTAAGAATGTACCAAATTGTTCTCAGAAGAAGTCTGGTTGGTTTTCAATTGGCATGAATCTAGTTGGAGACTTTATGCTATTAAATGTTTTAATTGACTAGAGCACACATCTAAGTATTTCCGCTAGAACACTAAGTCTCCAGGCATAACACCTTTTTTTACGTTGACGTTGTCATTAGGCGATGTCCCGGTGTATGACAGTCATAACAAGTCTGTATAACTATACATATATACTGTATCCCTTTACGGTCTAATTCCTATACAACACTAACACAAATCACAAGTACGCTTCAAAATACACGGCAGACTCACACATACACAAAGCATGCAACAACACCGAATTTAATCTTCTCCAACTCTGTTCTGGTGTCAGCCAAGATTCTAGCTTCACCCAGATACTTAAGTGCCTCTCCTCTCATCCCTCATGGAGCAAGCTGGTCTCCAAAATTCTCCATTATCTTTTTTTTTTCTTCTTCTCTTACGCCCTTTTATCTTTTAGAAAAGTGGTCCTTACGGACCTGTCCCAGGTTCGTTTTTAGTTAGTAGGCACCACGTGAATCTGACACTACCAGAGCATTAGCTGGAGTGTCTATGAAGATTCTTCCCTCCTCGCTTTATTAAACAAAAAAAAAATTTCCATATACATAACTAATGTTAACATGTTTTTTCAGTAATATTTATACTGTAATACTGCGCATGTATGTGTAGGTGTCATAATGATAAATCTTATGTACACTTCGCGTCTCTTAGTTTTCAAGTCAGAAATTTAAAAAACTGACTATTAATTATAAAATTAAGACACAAGTCATAATTTTTATTAGTAAAGTAGTATTATTACAACAACACTCATACTGCAAACAATCATTAAGTTATATAACTGTCTATACTTCGGCTACATGGTTGTAATTTATTTTAAAATAGTTAAAGAATTTAAATGTCATGACTCACAAAATAAAATGAGGTGTGTGTACTTGCACACTCAAGCTCTGGCGTGTGTTTTCAAGAAAGAAAATCTGTTAATACTATTCATTAATTCAAAATTTTTCACGCTGTGATTTTTATAAGCTGACGAAATAGGTACCATTCTCCTTTTGCAAAAGAAAACTACCTGGAACCACTTATATATATTTTATACATAAGAAGTAGATCAAAATAAACGTAAGTAAGAATCTTGAGATTAATTGAAAATTTTATCAGTGACAGTTGAAACTTTACAGTTTAATTCTACTATGTTAGGAGGGCCAAGTTTTCATAAGTCTTGCTGTCCTATTACAGAAATTTTCCAACCTATAGTCACTTTTTTTTGCTAGACTATCAAAGTCTTGTTGTCTGCCATGCCATAGCCTTACAGTTCCTGAGAATAAAGCTATGCCATTATTATTCAAACCTTCTAAGAACTTTAGGGCAAAAGAAAAAGCTTATGTCTTCAACCCAAAGTGGAAAAATGAGCCTTGGGCAATTCGTGAGAATAAAGACTGTCGATTTTTATCGAATCAGCACAATATTTTTTTTAACAGCCTGAAAATGAAATAAAATTACCTCACGATTTCGAGTGATTACAAAAGAGCAGTAACCCTATCAAGCAAGGTAGTTGATCTGTTCACAGAAAATATCTCCAAGCTCAAGTGGCTGATTTAAAAAAACGGAGTACGTGAAATTCCTAAGAAAAAGTCGTGGAGGCTATCAGCTCGAAGCAGTTACTTTCAGTTGCACTGCTGTAAGATTCTTAGAGTACAAAGAGAATTTTAAAAAAGGGCAGAACCTGAAGCTCGCTCGCTTTATGGCTGTTGATACAAGTATAAGTGCTATTAATCATCTACGTCAAGTCTTGAATAATTGAGTATGACTAGATTCAAAGTTATACAGGACAAAGTGTGGTAACCTGATTTAAAATATTATAACATATAGCACTTAATGAGCTCAAAGATTTAGTAAAAGATGTAGGCACAAGTGAATATTTGTTTGTATTAGACGGCTCAACCGATATCAGTTCTATGAAACTTCTGTGCCTAAGCATAAAGTATAGAGTACGCGTCTCAGCAAAATAATGTCAGATTGTGTTAATGTGATGAAAGTTGGAAGATAATTGACACTTTAGGGTGCTATTGTGAATTATAGAGAAAAATAAGTTCAAAGTTTAAAACTTAATTAGGTAAGAAACTAACAGGTGCAGCAACTTCATTAAAAAGTATAATTCAGTTATTGTTTGGTTAAAAAAAAATAACCCTTTGTACTGTACTTATTATTTATTTAAAACAATACAGCGTCTACTGCTTCATGTTATTTCTCAGCTAGTATAGAGCATTGGGATGAATATAGAGCTAGTTCAGTAAGAGCTTATTATCGAAAGTCAAATACAAACATAATTGGAGTGCAATTAATCTTCATAATAAGAGTGTTTTAAGTTCTGTCACGTCTAGTCACGTCTACCCACTGTTGGTAGCATATACCATAGGGTATTTGTGACCTAGCTACCGCACCCATAAATCGAGACCAACGCCTGCTCAGTCGATCGTGTGCTCACCAGCCATTCGTGCTCCCTCACACCACTCCTGCTGAATTCCACAGCTGGCTTAATCCTGCAGCTTCACCTTTTTTCCAAGAATATGTTAATTAAATTGAATCCCACTTCTTCACTCACCACCAGTCCAACCCTTGATTATCGATCCGATTAAGGGTTTAAAAAGAGCTGTGCCCTGCAAGCTCGTCCTATTTTCTGGAGAATCTGTCAACTATTAAACAAGTAGCTGGCTTTAACAATAGTAAGTTATACTATCAAGCTCAGGATTGTTGAAATTATCCTTGTAATATTTGTGATTCAATAAAGCAAGGTTTGTAGATGATTCCAATGAGCTTTTCCTTCCTTACGATACATGGCCAGCTTACCAAGCAATTTACTTCACTGGCCAACCCAGAAGAGCTGTAAGCTGCTGATCATCTTTTTTTTGTACAATTACTACGAAATAACTTTTAATTATTTCATTTTATTACAAACACTGCTAAACTCAAATGCATTTGCTGTACACGTGCTGCACGCTGCATTCAAATTCTCGCTCGCTAAAGCTACGTCGAAGAGCCACAACGTTACAATTAGGGGCTCGTCCTAAAAAAAAAAAACACTACCTTTCACATACTTACTATGGACAACCGTAACTCTGACGCAAAAAGACAACTGACTTTATTAGATTGTTTAACTCATTTACAAATAAAAGGAAAAGACTAACCTGACAGTATGAATCTCACTGACACTCTCAAAATCAATAAATCCATGGCATCCTTATCGGAAATAATACACACAGAAATCGTCACAAGCGTCCATCAAGACAAATAAATCACTGACATCTTAAAAGATTAACTTACTCAAAATATGAAACCCTTGAAAAAAATAACTGTCATTTAGCAAAAAAAGCCATCACCGACTTCCACCAACGAATGAGTATGCTTTTTACGAATGACATGGAAATTACCCAAGACCTTCCAAAACAAGACGTTCATATTCTACCTTATCTATGCATAAGAGCATCACAGTTTACCAACGCTTATAAAAAAAAATTATGAATCACAATTTTCACTACCCAATAATACAATAAAATCTACTGAAAACAAAATCTTTAAAACTTTAAGCACCGGAACACTTTCCAAAATTATCGAAACACCTAAAAATAACAACTCCAACAATTTTACTGATAAGAGTTACTCCATTATTTTTTAAGAGCCCTTATCAAGCACCCATTTTCAAACTATAAATAGCTTGTATAACATAAATAATTTAACTCCGGCACACATTCACAATCTCTCTATAAAAGACGCAATTAAAATGATACCTATATGTAATGGGTCAAATATCTCACTCTCAACCTTTTTAGACGGCTGTAGAGAAGAATGCCACGTTATTTCAAAAAAAAATTAACACAATTAACGTTATCTGCTTTTCTAATAGAGTCAAAGGCACCAACCAAGAATTAATTTAAGCAACTCTCCATGACGGTTGAATACATCAGGATTTCTATGCACCACTAGAATAAGACAAAGTTAAATATTTCATAAGAGGCTTACACTGGGTTATAAATGCACGTATGGGCCATACAAAGAACCTAGAAACTGATACAACTTGAGTGCTAAAAAACGAAAAAGACTTTACATGTTATGAGCCCAAACATCTACAAGAAACTGTTATAATCATAACTAATAGACAAAGCCAAGATGCACAAATGAACTTACTCCGAACTTCAGAAAAATGCCAAATTTGTGAAAGAAGAGGGCACACCACAGCAGGCAACTGCTGGTATTGCTATAATAATAGTAAAACTGACACTCACCAAGCTACGCCCATGTACAATGCGATACCATCCACCACTAACCGTCGTCCTAGCCACATAATAATCTTGCACCTACATATTGATCTAACAATCACATACCAAATCAATACACGCAGTTAAAAACTCCAAATTTAATAACTAATAATAAAAAAATAAAAAAACGTGCAACAATGTCAAAAAATTAGGTCACTAAAAAAGTACGTGTAAAAAAAAGGACTAAAACGATAAAATCAAGAAAGAGGCATCGGGTAACGACTCAGGTTTCTTCTAATGGGAAGCTTGGAAGAAAACAGCAATGTAACACTAACAACTTCCCAAAACAGACAATAGTTGAAGAAACCATCTTACTAAACATAAAAATCCAAACACCTATTGTAACAATCAAGCTCAGCAAAATCAATCGAATCTTATGGTTTATTCTTGATACCAGTGCGAAAGCCTAACTTATTGAAGAATTCTACCTAACAAAACAATTTTTCAAGGTATCATTCTGCACCTGAAAAGTGTAGCAAACAGGGAAATTAAAACCCAAGGGTACATTATTTTAAGGCTTCAAGAATTCTTCTTTGAATTTCACATCATAACAGATTAATTCCTCATATAAACGTGTGGCCTAATAGGAAATGAGGTATTTTGTGGTTATAAAGTACAAATTAATTACTATAAGGATTACTTAAAAATGAAAAATAACGTAATACCTATCAAAACCAAAACAAATAACACAAGGCATTCCTAAAAACAGCGTGAAATATCCATCACATGCACAAGAATTGCATACAACTTTTAACGCGTTAAAGAAACAAAGTACTCTCACTCAAAACCTTTGAAAACTGCACAATCTAAACTCACCAATAACTAGAAACAATAAATCCCAAGTTATCAAAGATCTCTGAGATCCAGACTCATAAATTAAGAATGACATTTCAAAGGCCTTAGACCAAAATTATGAAATAAAAGATCACATTACGATCGCCAAAATCCGAAATCAGGAAATTAGAAACTCTTCTACAAACGTCGAAATCTCCAATCAAGACACAAAAACTCTTGTAATAACCTCCAAAACCCGAAATTTAAAAAATCAGAACTCAAACAAACACGACGCAAAAATTAAAAACTTTAAACTCGACAACAATCAGGTATCCGTATTCAAAAATTTAAAAAAAATTCTAACCAAAAAAATTATTGCAAAACTGCCAAAAATTGCGAAAGCATCGAAACGAAGAATTACAACGATAATCAATACACACTGAATCAGTACACGAACAAAAGTTACATAAAAACAAATTCTGAAAGCCTTTAAAGCTTAGAAAAATCTCTTATAGACAAAAGTAAAGGCTGCAACCTCACACAATATTTCAACCTACCGCAAAAATATCACAGCACTTGATACTAAGGACTAAAAATATTGCAAAAACAGATATGCCCATATTTGAAAGAACAAAACTCTCAGAAAATCATAAAAGCGAAAGGACGCACCAACAATTTGATCAAAAACCTTAAATTACAAATAAAAGGAAAATATGCTCCAAACATCAAAATAAAAAAATCCTAAACACAGTAATAAGCTTGAGCACAACTCTACGCAAGCAAAAGCATCTAAATTAACGTCTCAAGCACATCAAGCACAGAAAGCTGACAACCATTAAAAAGATAATAGTAGAATATGCCAACAGATTTTACCTCGAAAATAAAAGTTTCCCTGCGACGGACCTCATGGAGCTAAACATCTAAAGAACGACTAGCAACGCCATTAAAATTGAGCCTTTTTGGCACCTTCTGTCTTGCAGAAAAAAATAAACAGATAAGTCAAAAAAAAACTTGAGAACAAAGTAATTGAGCCTTGCATCAGCCTTTACGCAGTGCCTGTTTTCTGCGTGCCAAAAAAGCCAGGACCTGACGGACAAAAAAGATACAAAGTCATAATAGACCTTAGAAAGCTCAATGACGCATACCCGACTATAATTATCCAATACCAAACATAGAAAATATTCTTAACAAAATTGGCGCATCTTAGTATTTAACTGTGTTTGAATTAAGAGCTGGTTATCACCAAATAAAGATACAAAAAGAAAACAAACATGAAACTGCCTTTGTATGCGATCTAGAACTTTTTCTCTTTAAAAGATGCCCTTTCGGATAAAAAACAGGTGCACCAATATCTTTAGCACTCATAGCTGCGTTAATTTCAAACATGTAGGGAGCAGCTTTTTTTGACGATACATGTATTCGCTCCCAAGAACTCGATGAATACTGTTAGAATATTATTTCATTTTTAATTCAACTAAGGAGAAAAAATTTAGTCTTGCAGTCAGAAAAATGGAAATTTTTAAAACAAGAGATAAATGACCTTGGTCAAACAGTTAGTAAAGAAGGGCTGAAACCCAACTCAAAAGAGATTGAAATAGTTAAGGAATTTCCTCGACCAAAAAATCAAAAATGTCTGACAATTTTTAGGATTTGTAGGCTACTCCCGTTGTTTTATAGAAAACTTTGTCAAAATGGCAAAACCCTGAAAAACATACTGTTAAGAAAGTATTAGGAGTTTTTGTGAAACAAAGGAATTCAAACAGTATTTGGAATCCTGAGAGATAAAATATGCTCTCCTTTTATTTAAATCAACCCTGACTTTAGAAAAACGCGTATACTTACAACAGATTTTTTTAACTAGGCTATAGAAGGCATGCTCTCTCAAGGAGAAATTGGAAAAGATAAGCCCATCGCTTTAATATCCCGAACCTTGTCCGTAACTAAAAGCAACTACTATACATTCTTCAAAGATGCCCTAGCTCTAATATATTGCATAGAGAAATCTAGAGTATAATTGTACGGAAGAAAATTTATATTAGCGATTAATGCACCAATCATTACATAACTAAACTTGATAAAAGACCCATGCTCCTTGGTCACACGGTAGTGACTTTAGTACGCTGATTTTTAGATAAATATAATAAACAAACCAGGCTTCCAGAAAATTAACGCAGACTCATTATTTAGAAACTCAATTGACGCTTACATACTTTCACTCACCTACACAAAAGAAGAGCCACAACAGTTGCTAAATATTATATCAGATAAAACCCAGTAATGCAGCATAACGACACGCCAAAGGGCATGTATAAGCATCAGCTCTTACTACAAAAAAGTCCTATTAGTTTTAGCTCCCTAAGAACGAAGAGTCAACAATAATATCAATAAGGATTATGCACCCGGCTCAGCTACTTTCTAGCAAGAGCAGGCGATCTCTTACATGAAAGTAAAATAAACCAAACAAAATTCGCCAAGCATCCATTACAAAACAAATGAAAGGCAGTATCAAGAGCCTTAGAACGGCGAAAAAATTTTTTCTAAACCCTAGCTTTATGCAAAGCATCTGTTCGAGGAAGAAACAATAAAAATAATACGCAGAATAACAATAATAACATAATAAGCCTACCTTCCCTCATCCCATATATAAATATAATAATATTTTTAAGTTGTAGAATTAAGCAGTTATACTTTTAAATTAATTAAAATACGAGAAAATGTATGGCCTCTACAGGGGCCCAAAGGTCATAAATCTAACGATCGGTATTCAGGATCATAAGTAGTTCTTGACACATGGGAAAACAGAAACATAAAAATTAAGATCAACGAAAAACACACGTCAATAAAATACACAGCAACCGCTTACGCCACTTATACATTTCTTAGAACCCCTAAAAAAGTAAATAAAAAAAAAAATAAAAAATAAAAAAAAAAAAAACACCCATGCACACATACTAATACACGCATGCGGCATCTGCAAATAAGTAAACCTTTTTTTTTGCTTGCTCAACGCTCATGTGTATTGTCGTTGCCATTTTTGTTTAATGCGCTGTAAAAACCACGCTAAAGCAGAAGACCATAATATTCATCACGAAAACTGAATTAAAAATAACTCATTTTACAGTTGAAGACAATCCTCTCGCTATTAATCTTCTACCAAATTGTCAACTGAGCCACAGCAATCATTGAATATGGGTGCGGCCAATATTTCGCTAATCTTATAACTTTCTCTCTAGTCAATTAAGGAGAATGTGAATTCCCTAAACTGGTCATAAATTACACATAAGCTGTCATAAACTAGAGTACACGTGTCACTCATCCAATTAAATGACTACGTTTCCACACGTTTTATGTATTACAAAATCAAGCTTAATAAAACAATACAACATTGAGGCATGTGGTCGCATAATTCAGCAATAAAAAACAGGAACATGAAATACCTCAGAGGAATAACACAACATAAATGCAATAGAATGCATTCACGCAGAAGCGTAACTCTGTACGAAGACATAATATAAGACTTTCCCATCAACAATACGAAGACCGTTTTAATAAAATTAGCGAAATTCGTTGGAGCTAACAGTGCCTGTTAAAACGCAGAAACATATACAGATGCATACGGGGAATATGAAAAGGTATTCGTACAGGGTTGCGCAACGATCACTTTAGAAGACCTATAAAAATGCTATAGACTCAAACAGTAACAAAATAAGATACGAATCAGGAAATTCACATATCTTTGCGGACGATCACTGCATGGTCATTGTTTACGGATACGCATTTTTGAGAGTAATTCCTATTGACTTATGGTACCGTAATCGCTACACAAATCTGTTTACAGGGTACGTTAACAGGGTACTTGGAAGAGAAAATGAGTTTGAATGGCCGTATGTACTCAAATCAGATCATGTGTCTTACGCGTTCAAGCACATGGGCACTGGCAATTTAGGCTCTTTTGCGCTTATTAAAACGAAGCATCAAACAATAATTTTACTGACCCCGAGAAGCAGAATTTCCTAGCAAAAAAAACGTAGATATTAACAACATAGATATGCTTACAAATGTAAATTTTAAATGTATCTTTATAGAAAAACACTTAAAAAAACAAATGAAGGAACTTAATAGTGATGTACTGTTAAAACGATACAAATTAGAACTAAAAGAAATCGGAAATGCTCTTGATATTGCCATCATTTCACCAAATAATTTTGACTATTAACTTATGTCTGGCCCAGGTTACATTAGGTTTTTGGTTGGGGAAGTAGCACATATTACTAAGTGTGTACAAGTAGAAGTGCGCATAAGAGGAACCGACACGTGCTACCAAGAGCTGCCAGTATTGCAGAATGTAAAACCGTATTTTTTGGTGCCATAAATACGCGTACTTATAAAATACGGTAGAAACACAGGATGTGATACAGTACTACCCGTAATGTTTATTTTCATATCACGATGGCTCAAAGTATGACCAAAAGTTACAACTCAAGATGATTCACAGTTACTAAAACCAGACATCAAAAAACTTGAAAATACTCTTGTCCTTTCGACTTAGCAAATAGTGATATTTATTTTTACAGTGACGTAAAAAATTAAAAAAACTTACATTATGTTTGCTTCCAAACGGTCAGAGGTACTTAATCAAGTAGCAGCAATTATAACAGGAAAGACAAGACTTGCACAACAATTTTCCCTCTTACACACCTTTGACCAAAACACTTTACAAACACTCGCGGAAAATACTTTGAACAAAATGTGTCAAAAATTCATTTCTTTTGACTCAGCAAGTGCCCCTTTTATCACTATAATAATAATTTTTCGGACGATTAAATTTATGATAAGCACAATTATTCACAGTTACGCTCTACACAGCATTTATGAATAGTTAATTTACATTCTAAAGCAATCTAAAATTTACTTACGAACCAGCTTCTACATTAAGCCAGATCGCCACCCCATGGCAAGCTTAGGCAAAATACTTCTGCACAAATCCCACCAAGTAATCAGCAAAGACCAGTGAAGCAATTCACTTAAACATTATTTATAGCCTCCATTACAGCCACCGCACCACCAAAAATTGATACAAACTTAAATCTCATATGACATGAATCCTGAGTTCCATTTTCAGCCATTCATACTTAAAACACTGGAACCCAAGTTTGAGAAAAAAAAAAAAAACAAGAAACCTTTAAAATAAATCGACGAAAAAATAAATCTCTTAATTTAGTCGAAAAACAAAATTTTCTCAATAATTTAATCGACATCACTGACGCGATAATTTAGACAAAAAAATGTAAAAATAAAACAATGACTTACTACTTTTACAGAAATGACCGTGACTTACAGTTACATACTAGAGCGGATAAAATAGCGCAACACAACTACCCAGACAGAACATATAACTATGTAATATGAAAAAAAGGAGAAAAAGAACAACTTCCCTTTTTTCATTTAGAATATCTTTAATTTGTTTTCAGATATCAAAAATATTTCTTGACAAGAGCCAAGGTAATACCTAAATTTCTTCAATTAAACTTTAACCCAGGAATCACTTTTGAACAAATACAAGATACAAGAATATTAAGAAAATTTTGCTCTATAGTTTCTCACAGAGACACGTAACATCTTAAAAAAGTTTATTATGACTTCACTGACATTTTAACGAATCATAACACTACCCTGCTGGAAAGGAACATCCACAATGACACCTTATCTTACGCAATAGAAAAATTAGCAATTCAAATTAAAGAACAAGGTAACCTTAATTTCATATTCCATAGATTATTAACATCGTATAAAGTTAACAATACCACAACTCATTCTAAAGATATAAAAATTTTTCAACATATATATAACACCTAACAGCACACAGCAACAAACTATCGCTAAACGCAAGAAATTCACCTATTACATTGACAATCAAATTAATCAGAATGAAAAAGCAGCCGCAGAGTGACTAAAAAACTTACGAGCAAGCCTTACTGAATTAAAAAAGGCAACCAGCACATTTATTAAGATGCAAGCGCAAACAGACGTCTTGCTACTTGAAACCTATCACATCTTGGTCATCTTTAAAAATCTCATAGAAAAAAATTACCCACTTAATGCAACAAAAAAAATTTTATTTTCGGTAAGACTCATACAGTATGTTAGTTATTTTATAAATACTATTGTTCAACAAGAAAAGCCAATTCCAGTCGAAGTAATAAATACTGAATCTTTATATAAATACAGTTAACTTCAATTTCAGGTAATCGACATCGAAATCATCATGCAATTATTATTTCTGCTAGTGCAAATAATGCGTTATGAACTATTCAAATGCATATCATGGCCAGTATTTCAAAAAAAAAATAGCCACAATAGCATGATCACAGCTTGCATAATACCCACAGCAGATTATTTAGCACTCACCCAGATAGTCACCCTGAATACTATTTTATTAACCAATCAGAACTTAGCAAATGTGTTTTCATCGACGTGTACTTATGCAATCACTCTCACGTGACATAAAACCAAACTCTTGTGAGATAGAATTATTCCGGAATCTTAAAAACAACGATCTCTATAGGTGTTATATTCAAGTATTAAGCGCCAAGCCGTCTTATATTATTAAAACATACAACTCGTCTCAGTGACTCTCTTCAACAGAAAATAAACACATCACCGTTTTCTGCAGTAAAAGTAAATATCACCCACTATCAGTAAGATATGGCATAAAAGCAGGCTTTGGATTCATTATAAACAACGTAGGAAAACGCTTTAACTCCAGGACCAATAGATACGTAAACAGCGACACAATCATCCTGCCCCTCACTCTTACGATATACGAACCTGAAAAATTTTAAACTATACTTGTACATACTCGCTTTATCAACATCTGTACCTTGTGGATAATGCAAAAATCCTGACGAACGTTGTTAAAGCCGCAGTAATACTCCTAATGAGCTTAACACCAGGCCTATCAATTCTCATTACATGTTATGTAATTTTCACAAAAAGAGCTTCTGAAAAGCCAATAACCAAACTAGACCAAACCAGCATTAGCTATTTAATCATCAGTAGCATCAATTCTGATTTTCGCTGTGACTCCAAAGGCCTGAAATGCGCTCCAGAGAATAACACAAACCCTACAGCCAATAAGACAACAAATTAACGATATCCCCAACTTTCCGCCTATACGAGTTGCACACAGCATAGGATCCCTATTTAGTGCAGGCACTAAAAAGGCGGTGCACTATTCAAACGTTCGCAAAACAATCTAATGACTCTACGACGATAACATCATCACCTCCTACTGTGATAGTCACCCAAGATCTCAAAGTTCACAAAAGAATTTTTAAGAAAATGGGAGTGGCCGAAATGCACACCCAATACCCTCGTCGTAAGATAAAATTTTTCAAAAGCCAAACTATTGGCCCCAAATGTCCCTGAAGTCCAGATCATTTTTTTGCAGATCTAATTGATGTTAAGAAAGAAAAGTTTGCCACGCCCACTTCTTTTGCACAACATGCAAACAAGGGAGTCCCAAACGATATTCAAACTCCAGCACAACAAATTTTTCTCATCATTTTTTTTTTAGTCTCTCCCACGTGTAGTACCCATTAGTCCACAATTCCATTATCTGTTACCCGTGAAGATGGCTCCAATACCGACCATGACCGAAAGTACGCTGACGTCTGAAATCTTGGTAACAGTCATGCTGACGATGTAAGCGTTTTGACCTTTGGCACGAACGGCTGCATCAGGGTACGGGCAAATAAGAAGAATTAAGGACGAACCAATAACAAGAAGAAGAATCCAGCATCCACGAGAACTAATGCCAAAATATGCCCACCGATAATTATCGGAGGCAGAAGCTTCGTTAGAACCTTAATTATGCTTTAAGACGACTCGATCGCGAGGAAAAGAATCTGCCGATAGAGGCATTTATAAACAAGATCCATTACGTGGTGAACAAACTTCTGTGGGAACAAGAGTCCTTAAGGAATGTAATCGGGGGTACTAGGCAAAACTTTGCTCTAAACAAGGCAGTGCAACGAGGGTTTCACAGCCAGTTCGTGCACTAGGAGTTAAACGCTTTATCCAAAAATCCACACAATAAAGCTTACGAGCCTCATTTCCAGCAAGAAGCAGCTGCAGATGATCGTAAAATAACCTATGCAGGTTTTCTAATAACAAAGAATCACGGAGGTAAAGACAGCCTCGCAAACTCACCTAACTTTGGCACTTGCCAAGATTACGGTGACTGATTACCAGTCTGGAAATCATGCAGACAATATTACAACCATTACATAAACTACAAACTGAGAGACATTTAAATCAGGTGCATCTTTGAGTGCACTATGGAATATCACATCAGGGAATTGACAAACCAAAAGTATTGTTGGAACTGGGGAGGACCCCCGCAACTCAGCGCAGTTATAATTAAACTACTAGAACTAAATAGTGACAATTGAAAAAACTTAAATAAATGTGTTTTTCTTTTGTTCTTCACATAAACAAAATCCAGCTTTATATATGTATGTATATAATTAAACGATTATGAATAGTGACTTATGCGGACAATCACGTTTATGCAAGGGTTATTATGAGGACGAAAGTGGAATTATGTCGACGTCCGCATAATTCTACCATGTTATTAATATATGTTTTAAAAGCACAGAAAGTCCGCATAAGTCACTATTAGTAAGCATATATATAGATAACGAGCGCACGGTGTCTCAGTCGGCTATAGGTCGTGAATTGGCACGCGGGAGACCGTGGTTCGATTTCTGGCCAGTGCGACTTTACGAGCAAGTACCTCTGTGATTTTTCACATGTGCTTTTTCACCACGCAATGCTCCTCGAGGAGGGATTAGGCAACCTCCTCGCAGCATAATTGCCTAATTTCCCCCTACCCCCTCCCATCCCTCTTCCCTTTCTATTCCAAAGTGCTAAGTGCCCATAGTAGTGCCCTTATTAAAGGAGCCGGACGTAGAGCACTATGAAATAAAAAAAAATACATATATATATAGATACATAAATATAAGATGGATAATATGTATCGGTGGCATTTTCCGGGAACAGCATGTAAAGCAATTTTTTCTACAGCAAACCTCTTTTAAATTAATTTTTTAGTGCAAATAGCTTTCAAACGGGAGGTGACTAAAAAAACCTTCCAAGCTACCCCTAAATGTGGTTGGAAAGGTATGGCGTGTTTGCATGATTTCGTAAGGTTGCTACATTGTCATTAAGCTTATTTGGTAAGCAGTGTTCTCGTGAACTGTATACATGGGTATATCCATGTGCGTATGCACGAGCGTCTGCTATAGTTAACTGCTCATAATTTAAAGGTTGGATGTTACAAGATGAATAATGTCTGCTCCTTATGCTGTTATGTTTTGAAGCCATTTATCAGATGTGATAGCATAAATATTTCAAGGATAACGTATAAAATCGTATAACAACAAGACTATTATAGGATAAACGTATCACCTACTAACAATCATAACAGTTACTAAAATTAGATTGCAAATATTATTACGATCATATTTTAAATGTGATAATTTTAGTTGAGTATTTGCATCCCGTTTTACATAGATAAACTTATATCTTATACATTTTATCACAAACAAAAGTTTGATAAGCTAATCAAGTCGAGACTAACACAAATTTTAAGATAATTAGTAAAAGTAAACACACATCGTCATGTACATGTGTACTTATACAAATTGATATTTATTTGACTACATGCTTTCAGTCTTACTCATTCTCATCTCTTAAAGCACCGAGAGTAATCCCTGCATTTCATGGGCAAGGACGAACTATTATAGATTCTCCTTCTAAGTGCATGCGGCATGACTGTGAAATAGATCGCGCTCTAATCTGCGAGCGCTGGTGTCTCATCCATGCTTTAAACATCTCTTGAGGAAGCACTTTCTATGCCGATACGTTGGATAGGAGGCATTTCATGAAATTTTCGGTGGTTCTTGCAGAGTACTTGGCAGGTACTTGCCGGGAACTTGCCGGGCACTTGGCAGATACATGCCATGCATTTGGCGGGTACATAGCAGGCACTTGCCGGCCACTTGGAGGGTTTTTAGCGGGCACTTGACGGTAACTTGCTGGGTATTTAATGGTTACTAGCTGGGCACTTCCCGTGTACTTGCTGAGTACTTGGCAGGTACTTGCCAGGAACTTGCTGGAAACTTGCCAGATACATGCCATGTGTTTGGCCAGTACATAGCAGGCACTTGCCGGGTGCTAGGTGTTTACTTAGCGGAAACTTGGCGGGCACTTGGCGGGTACTTACCTGAAACTTGGCGGTTACTTGCCGAGTACTTGGCAGGTACTTGCCGGGAACTTGCCGGGCATTTGACGGATGCATGCCACGAATTTGGTGGGTACATAGCAGGCACTTGCCGGGCACTTGACGGGTACTTAGTAGGCACTTGACGGTTACTTGCCGGGCATTTGGTGGTTACTAGCTGAGCACTTGGTGGGTACTTGCTGGGTTCTTAGTAAATACTTAACGGGAACTTGTCAAGCACATGGCCAATACATGCAATGCATTTCGCGGGTGCATAGCAAGCACTTGCCGGGCACTTGACGGGTACTTAGTAGGCACTTATCGGGTATTTGCCAGGCATTTGGTGGGTACTTGGCGGGTACTTGCCAGAAAGTTTTCGGGTATTTGGCGGGCACTTGGCAGGTACCTGCCAAGTGCCTGGTAAGTACCCGCAAAGTGCCCGTTAAGTACCCGCAAAGTGCCCGTTAAGTACCCACTAAGTGCATGGTGTGCAACTGCCAAGAACCCGCCAAGTGCCGGGCAAGTGCCTGCTATGTACCCGCTTAATGCATGGCATGTATCCACCAAGTGCCCTGCAAGTGCCTGCTATGTACCCACCAAATGCATGGCATGTATCTGCCAAGTGCTTGGCAAGTTCCCGGCAAATACCTGCCAAGTACTCGGCAAGTACTACCGAAAATTCCATGCAATGCCTACCATCCAAAGTATCGTCATAAAAAAGCTTGCTCAAAAGATATTTGAAGCATGGACGAGACACCAGCGCTCGTAGGTCAGAGGGCAATCTATTTCACAGTCGAACCGCATGCACTTAGAAGAAGAATTAATAAAAGTTCGTCCTTACCCACAGGATGCAGAGATCACTCTCGGCGCTTTGAAAGATAAGAGTGAGTAAGACAGAAAGCGTGTATTAAAAAAAATATCATTATGTATAAGTACACATATACATGACAATGTGTGTTTACTTTTACTAATTATCTGAAAATTTGTGTTAGTCTCGACTTAATCAGCTTATAAAACTTCTATTTCTGTTAAAATTTATAAGATATAAGTTATTTGTTAAAACAAGGATACTAACACTTAATTCAAATTATGACATTTAAAATTTTATTGTTATAATATTTGCAATGTAATTTTAATAACTATTATTATTGTTAGTAGGTAATACGTTATTCTATTACACTCTCGTTGTTATATGATTTGACATGTTATCCTTGAAATATTCGTGCAATTACTTCTCATGCATGGCTTAAAATATAACAGCATAAGGTACAGATAATATTTAACTTGTAACATTCAACCTTCAAATTACCAGCAGTAAAGTATAGCAGACGCTCGTGCGTGCGCACATGGATATGCTATATACCCATGTATACTTTTCTCACTGCTTACCAAATAAGCTTAATGACAATGTGGCAACGTCGCAAATTCATGCAGATGCATCATCCCTTTCCATTCAAAAGCCATTTACTCTAAAAAATTAGTTCTAATGGAGTTTGCTTTAGAAAAAATTGCTCTACACGCTGTTTCTCGAGAAATGCCACCGATACATATCATCCTGTATATATAAATATATGTATGTATGTATGTATGTATGTATGTATGTATGTATGTGTGTATGTATGTATGTATTGTATGTATGTATGTGTGTATGTATGTATGTATGTATATACGTATTGAAAAAAAACACACAAATAAGAAATACACACACACTAAAACGAAAAAATCAAAATTATTACATACACACACACAATATCAACAGAAAAATAAAAACATTAAAATTTTTAAGTAGACAAAAAAAATACAGAAACATTCTTAATCAAGCAAAAAAATAGCAACACGAAAACAAAAAAAAAAAAAAAACAAAAAAAAAACAACCACACAAACGAGGAATAATTTAAAAAAATTAATAAATAAATAAAATAAACAGTAAGAAAAATAACAAAAAATCAAAGCAAAAAAACACAAAGCTCTTGGATAGTAATGTGTGCACAACAATCACTAAAACCATTCTCCCTTCGAAATAATATATACGCCACTTTTATATCCCAGCATCTGCACATCAACCCCTTACTTATTCTTTTTTAATCTGCTTAGCATCGCATCAACAAACCCATGAAGTATAATACCAATATTAAGCACTGGATATTCATTGAAAAGATAGGCGAAAAACATTGCTAAAAAAATACGAAAATTTGGGACGACTTTTTTTACTTTTATTACAGGGCTCATTAATACTTGTTGCAGACCAACCCATACGCAGCTAGCCTCGCACACATGCAAGCAAAAAACTGACCATTGCACAAAAGCTGAAAGCAGAGAAAATCTCATTTAAAACAGCTCTCTACAGCTATGGCATGAGGCAAATACGTCCATTGGACAACACTTGCAAACGATAATTGGATAGCTCAATTAAAGATATGGTAATAAATATATAACTGGACAATTGTCAACTCATTTCTAAAATCAATATTAAACACCAAGCAAGGCAAGCAGTTGAAGTAACCCTCAAAAACTTGAATAGCAGCCTTCAGTATCATGAATAAGACAATTCATACAAAACCCTGAATGAAATCGAGCCGAAACTCGTGAATAAGAGCCAGCTGCCATTAGTACAGCTGGTATAACATACGCTGGTTTTTTAACGCAGTTGTTATAGGGAGAAAATGGTAACGAACGTTATATAACTCCTCAGTGATGTAAGCTTTGTCTCCTTGACATTAAACCCTGGATAGACTGCTGCGCATGTACCACGCAGCAATTTCAATGTAATGGAGCTAACACCCTTGCGAGATGCCAGTTTAAATCCCCTAACACAGTACACCACTGAAACTTACATAATGATGTTTGCCGTTACTGTGTGTCAACTTCAAACAAATTCGACTTTTACATCATAGTCCAGTGATAACCACCTTTCTTTTTTCCTACTATCCCGTCTGCATGTCAGTAGTACTGTCACTTGACTTTATAAACCTAATACCATCTTACTCTACTGTAAGAATATTTTTAAGAAATCGTACCGACAACAGAATCTTAGCGCATTCCTAATAGCAAAAAAAAACAAAAAAAAATATAATAGTAATAACTATAATAAATAAATGAATAACTATATGAGCAACACTACACCTTACTTACTGCATCACTAGAAAAAAAGATAATTGTTAGCTATTAATTCACATTGTTATGTAAAATACTTATATGTAAAGATAATATTTCATGCAAATGTAACCCTGTATTTATGTAAATTATGAAAACCATGTATTCATAAAACGTGAGTTAATTTTACCAGGCATGAGCTCACCTAGTGACTAAAAACTTAGTGGGGCGTGTCACGTCTAGTAACATCTTCACACTGTCGATAACAAATACCATTAGGTATTCGTCACCCAGCTACCGCACCCATAAATCGATATCAACGCACGATTGGTCCATCACGTACTCACCAACCGTTCCTGCTCCCTAACTCCACCCCCACCTAACTGGCTTTTGCCTGCAGCTGCACCTTTTTTTCAAGAATATGTTTGTGCTATACACTTTCACTCCTTGACTCACCTCCAATCGTAAATCTAATGAAGAATTTAACTAGAACCGCTTCCTGCGAGCTTTTCCTTTTTTCTAGAGAATTTGTCGACCAATAAAAAAGTAGCCGGCTTTAACTAGAGTGAGTTACACAATTAGGCTTACGATTATCTTAATTTTCCTTATAATATTTGTAATTCAATAAACAACGTTTTGTTAATACTTCAATTAAGCTTTTTCTTTCTTATAACATATTACCGGCTTAAAAAGCAATTTATTTCACTAGCCAACCCAGAAGAGCTGTCAGCTCCTAATCATTCATTACTCGTAAAAGGAGGTAAACCATAGTGGTTCTGGCACCCCCCAGCTCCCCCCCTGAGGTAGTGGTGGGGGGAGAGGCTCTAGCTATAGCTGTGGATGAAAAAAAGGCGGTGAAGGAGAGGCGGTGGTGGAGGGAGAGGCTGATCAGGCGGTAGAGGAGAGGCGGTGGTGGGGGAGTGGCTGGTCAGGCGGTGGGAGGAGGGGCAAGGGTGGTCGGGGTGGTGGGTGGGGCGGACTACTCGGATGGTAATGTCAGGGGAAGGGGGCCTCTTCCAGATGCTGTGAAGTTGGATGGTACTGACAGCTCCCTTCCTTTCCGACCGCGAATCGAGCTCCGACGTCATCAGGATGGGTCCAAAAGGTGTTTGACAAGCCCAACGTACAGCGTGAGAGGAAGATGATCAAGTATGAACGTGTATTTCTTATCAGTGGATGTAGTGGATCGCGTATCCCGTTTAGCTGTGACCAACGTTGGCCAACTTAACGCAGTACCTTGCCAAGTAATGGAGCTATTATTTATTATCTATACGGATGTGTTAGCCGTGGCCGATGACTTTTCACTTCTTATTTAGGCGTATAATGTACCAGTGTAATATTTTTTTCTTAGCAAGATTGGGTGCAACGAGTCATGCTAGTATACACGTATGTGTAAGCCGTGGCCGATAACTTTTCGCTTTTTAGTTAGGCGTATAATGTACCAGCATTATATGTAGGTGTAGCGGATCGCGTATCCCGTTTAGCTGCGACCAACGTTGGCTTACTTGACGCAGTACCTTGCCAAGAAATTCAGTCAGCTTATGAATTTAAGTTTAAGATTTTAAGGATACTATTTAAATGGGTTCCAATAATATTAAATTTTTAAATTTAATACACATATATTTTTGTTAGCTTCAAAAAAAAAAAATACACAAGAATTGGTTATTGATTTTTTTTTTTAATATATCATATCCATCTTTATTTGGATAAGTGCAAATATTTGCGAATAATTATTTTCCTTCACTTTTGGTTGAGATGCCTCAACGTGCTTTTCTAAAAGAGGTTTCCTGCTATTTTTATCTTCCTCCTCCTCCTTCTTACTGAGGCTCTCATATTTTGGTTTGCTAAAGATCAGACCCATGTTGTTAATGTTTCCTTATATATCGTCACAGGATAACTGAAGCAATGCGCGAATTCTCATCAGCTTATAAGACGGCACTAATTTCTTTGTACTACCACACGGCGAAATGTACTTTAATTTTTTTATCTTGAATTTTATGCTAACTTTAAGCTTTTTTTTTTGCCTACACACAGTCATCGTTTTTGACACCAACATTAGTATTAGTTTCAGAGTCACTATCAGTATCAGTATCAGTATAATTAGCATTAATTTCATCAACAGTATCTAAACTGGGCAGCGTTTTAGAAAATTTCTTCTGATAACTATTAAGTGCGTCTAAATAACATTCTGAGTCCAGTTCAATGCTACTTTTCACCAAAGAGCAAAGCCACAATTGTATTCGATGAGCTTTACTAAGTGCGCAATATTTCTTTCTACGTTGACTTTTTTGTAAATCATGAGTACCACACATTAACGCCTTTGTTGAATATTCTATATTAAGAATGTGACGCGATGGCACCATATACTGCTGAATGTTAATCACAGTAAACCCAATGTCCGATTCCAAATAAGTGGCTGTATCATCTTTATAAACGTAAGTTCAATGTGCATTTTTTGCTACAGTGTACAAATGTTGCTGTAACTTTATAATGGAACAATCACCCTCGAACCAGCGAAGTTCATGCACTCGCTTTGACTGAAAGTCATTGTTTTGGCGCATATCCATAGGCAAGGTGGAAAGATTTCACGGGGGCTGCACAATCCAATGACTGATTGCTGGTCTTATAAGCGACACCACAGCCACTTCTTTTGGTAAAAACTGTCAAGAAGCGTCCAGGAAACCTCTAATCTCAATAACATAACCCTCGTGAAACTCCATTTTTATTTTGCAGCTCAAAAGCGTCGTACTAACTGCGATATAAACGCGTATCCGTCACGTTTGATGCTGCGTGATGAAGTAAGCAGCACTTTTGCATTGAAATTAGATTATATACACGTTAGTGTAGGCACTGCGCAAGTGTGTGTTTTATTAGAATGAATCATTAGTTCTTAAAATTTTAATCTTAAACTTGTTTTGAGGGAAAGGCTACATGAATAATAACAACAATATAATTCAATACATTTATTTATGACATAATTTAAAAAAAAATACAGTTTTATTGAGTTTTTTTATTGTACATCTTCTTCAGAATCAGTAACATCTTTCCATTCTATATTAAAGTAAAAATTTTTCATTCGTTTGACATTGTAGGTGGCACACATAGATCTATACGCACCATTTTTGTAAGGACATGCAGTAGCTAATGTTGAGAGTTCTAACTCTAGATAATCAACCATATTATAAACTTGAAAATTGAAAATTAAACCTTTCGAGCCACTTTTTCTTCACTTCTCCAATCACAAAAGTCTTCTTAGTATCTTTGAGATTCTCCCGAAGAACATTACCAATTTCTGTGTAGTCGATAACACCTAATTGCCAATCTAATCCATGATACGATAGCTCAAGCCATAAATTTTCACGTTTGAATTTATCATTTAGTTTGCACCAAGGAAATGGCGGCTTAAAGAGAAATACTTGAGGCTCATCATCCCCATGGAGTGGAAGAATCGCCAACTCTTTAAGCACATAATCGTTGCCAGGCTTCTTAAAGCCCTGCATGTCCACTATGTACTCCATGATTATAAAGACTGACTTCACTGCTAGTGTTTTTTTTTTTTTTAATTCAATATACGTGCTCAAACAAGTTTTCTCACGTCACCACTAATGGGATTGTACTCTACGATGCGATTGTGTAGAATGAGACAGTAAGCAGATACATTTTCCGGGAAATTTTCTCGTGCTTCAAACTCCAAGCGCACGTCCACTGGCGCGATTTTCAAAGCTTTATTCTGCTTAGAGCAGTCAATTACAATAAAAGGCATGTGTGTGATAAAATCTTTTTTATTCAGCATAGGTTCTGGTTCTTCCCCGTAATAGGCGGCTTGAAAATTCTTATACATTTCATATAATGTTGAAAACTGATTTTTATTAATATTAATATTAAGATTTTTATAAGAATAGTACTGTGAGTTTAAGAAAAGCTTTACATTGCTGATATAACAGTGATTAAAGAGACTGGCATTAAAAGCAGGATCATTTTTTCGCTTATTCTGAAAGCCCAAAATAACAAAACAAGGCTTTTCCAACTGATTAGAAGTTTTGATAGTCCACACATGCCTAGAAGTTTTTGGCAAAAGAGAATACTCATACAATTCCCAATTGCGGAAACTCATAGAAATAGGCTTGTCTTTAGCAATAACACCAAGCAAACAAATTTTTCGTCTGTCTGATGCAGTTATGTAAGGCACAAGCCACTTAATCTGAGTCAATTTAAGCTTATATTTTTCAAAAATTTAATTTTCAGGTACTTATATAACGGCACCAACATCATCTCTTGATCTTGTAAAAATTAATTCATGTTTTGCATTAACCATAACTTTGCGATAGTCTTCAGCAAAACCAAATATCATACTCAGATGTATTGACACTTTAAAATAAGAATGATTATTGATAATAGATTTTTTTTCTTCAATGTCTACCCAACCAGCATTTTCAAGCATTAAACTCTGATTGAGAGAAAAAGATATCCATCCTTTTATTAAAGTTGTCAATCCATCATTCTAACACCTATTAACTTCTATACCAATTAGTTTATATCGTATTTCTTCAAACAGATGGCAGATGGCGTTATTAACTTGTTTTGGTTTCTCAAGAGATTTATCATCTCCAGTTGTTATACGTCCAGACATACGTAGGGAACTTCGAGAGGGTAAAAGACATAAATCTTGATGTTAAATTAAGATGCGAATTTCATCACTGCTATTAAATGCTGATGCAATGTGGGGTCGATGTACATGAATTTCGTAGTGTGCAACCGACTCATCAAACACGACACCTGTTTGAATTTCAAGAATCTCTTCCATCACAACTTTTTCTCGTTCGCAGGCAGCAAAAAAAAGCACTAGTTATTTGCCACCAAGAGCTCTTTCTTTTAGGCCTAGGTTTTTTAAGAACTGCACGTTGTGACGTGTTAACGCTTTGAGCGTTCGTCGACGACTGATCCGTCTCATCCATTTTGGTTTATTCTTATAGCTAGCTATAATTTGTTTTCATAGCCTCGTCCAACTCTACTATTGTTGTACACTATGCTCATTTCAGTTGAGTTGTTTCAAGTGTAGTCTTGTATTTATAACTTCTCCACGAAAATTAATCAAGTTACCTTCCTGATCAACAATGCGTACTTAAAAATGATCTATAATTTTAACAGCAACGGGTAAATAAATGATTTGCGATGGAACTTCAACAATTTTGTATTCCGGTGGTACAGCAGGGAAAAACTCATGGATGGTATGATTTTTTTTTCCGTTCATATAGGCTCCACTAGTGATATTACACTCAACTTTTAATGTGTTAACCTTGAGAATAGCAACAGGTTAATCTGAGATGTGAGTACTGGTATCTTTAAGAATTCGTTTATTAAAGCCTCAAAGACGGCCTATAGAATCTTTTGGCCTAAAGTCAATCCTATGGCTACACGATATCACACTGCGAAGATTATTATTATTTGGTTTGATGGTAATAGCTATATCATCGGGTTGTAACACGTTGATCAGAAACGACTTAATATCTTGAATTTCGTAGCTGCCAGTTGGAAAAACAACCACTTGATTGCCTACATAAAATTTAATATTACCTTCGTCGATATTTGAAATTGAATTGAAAGTTAGGAGTTATACTAGACCAATAACGTAGTTATGTGCTGGTGACAACTCGATAGGTGAAAAATGTTGTGCTTTAAGAATAAATAACGTTTCTGATAAACTTAATGTCAATGATTCTTTAATGACAGTTTGTCAATGACTATTGTTACTTGAGTATTGGGATACATTTATATTGGCTGATAACTAAGTTTTTTTACAAAGAAAGCTTAAGCAAAGATGGCCGCAGTTATATGTACCAAAATCTTGGAATCTTTCATAATTATATTTGACACATCTAACACCAAGATATAGCTGTAGATCAATCGGTGGCTGTAGGTCACCAAAACTGTCAAAATACGTCACGTTATAGCCTCGCTTTCTATAGGCAACCCAGGGAGTACCAGGACCATCCTTATCATCGAGATTGACTATTGCTGATTCGAAAAAACGTGGGCCATCGGCTGGCAAAGCATTTCTCATGAAAACTCCACAGATATGGGGTATTTTCAAAATTTTTGCATACTTGATAAGGTCACAGTCTGTGAGAGCTCGGTAAGGCAGTTTTGCGTAGAAATTTTTTTTTTCCATCTTTTAAGCCTTTTCCAAGCCTTAAATGTAGACTTAAGCCGTTCTTATGTGATTTTAAAAACAGCCCCTTTTCAAGTAAGAGTGCTTCCATTTCTTTATTATGCCTCTCACTCTTCTCTTGCTGTTTTCAAGCAGCTTTAGCATCATTTATAGCCTTGACAACTCCAGTTACACCATCAGTGATAGTGCCTATAGCACTAAGGCCAGCAAATGCAGGAATAAGGTATGGTAGGAATCCTCCAGTTTTCTGTGGGATAGGCAATACTCAAGGTTTTACAATATTTTTCCTATCACCAGCTTTTTTCACAGCATCCTGAGCTTCTTTTAACGCCGAACTTATAGCTTTTCGAGCACTACAATTAGAAATCATGGACTTTGAAGCACTTCGAATCAAGCTTTTCAAAGTAGTTTTCTTCGGCTTCATTTTGTTCTTACTCACTTTACTAGAATTTGTACTAGGGAATGCTCCCATGCCGAGTTTGGATTTTAATTTCATGGCACTGGTAATAGTAAAAGCAGCAGCTTTTTCCCCTAAACTAGCATCTGTGGCTTTGAATCTTTGCCACGCTTTTTCAGCGAGAATTTTGTCAGCGGTGTTTCTTGCTGTAATATTTTTTTGATCCTGCGAATAGGCTACATCGTGTTGCTTGCACGCCTGATCCGATGGATTGATACCCGGATCTCCCCGAGCTAATCTCTTAGTAAGTTAAGTGCCCGGTCCACAATATTGATATCCTGGTACGTGCAGCTCTATAGGTAGTTTATTGATAAGTGTGTTTATAATTTTACAGCCTTTGCGATGATGAATGATCATTACTTTCCAAGTGCTTAACGATGAATGAGCTCGCAAATATATGTAGAGCACTATTTATAGTTTTATATTTCAGCATGCAGTAACTACGAGCTCTGAGGAACAAAATATTTAACTTCCTGTCATGAATTTTAACAAACTGATAAGCAAGATTAGGAAATTTGATGACGCATAAGTTTCGAAATATATAGGCAAACCATTCACAGTATCATGTTTCAGTCTCAGTTGAGTCAGCATACAGTAAACATGAGCTTCATAGATCAGAATATAAAACTTCCTGTCGTAAATTTCGACGGAATCGTTAAGCAAGATAAGAAAATCCAACGCCATGGTGATTTGCTACCCGATACGATAAGAGCTGTTCTTTGTGGTCCGTCAAACTGTGGAAAAACAAACAGCTTGCTGGCTGTAATTACTCACTCCGACGAATTGAGATTTAAGAATGTTTATATATACTCAAAGTCGCTGAATCAACCAAAGTATAAGTTTCTAGAACAACTGTTGGAGCCCATAGATGGTGTAAAGTATTTTTCATATAGCGATCATGAATCAGTCATATCTTCTGATAAGGCACTACCCAACTCCATAATAATATTCAACTACATTGCCTGTGAAAAACAAGATAATATGAAAGCCTTTTTCTGCATAAGACGTCACAAAAGTATAGATTGCTTCTTTCTGTGTCAATCATATGCTTAAGTTCCAAAGCATTTGGTCGAAGATAATTTAAATCTCTTAGTGATATTTTGACAAGATGATATGATTTTGAAACACATCTATAATGATCATGTTAATACCGGCATAATGTATAGTAAATTCAAAAAATTATGTGTAAACTGTTGGGGAGTTGGAAAACTTGGGTTTATTGTAATAGACAGGGAAAAAAAGTGGATGATAGTAGATACAGAAGAGGTTTTGACGCTTTTGCTATAAATATAACTCATGCTCATTAAGTGTGTATTAGTCTATTGTTTATTATCAAGCGGACAACATGGATGCTTTTCGTAAGAAAAAAAACATTCTTGGTCAAGTTGAAAAAGCAAGAGAAGCTGTTAATCGTAAGCATCGATTATTAAAGTCAGGCAGAGAAGACTTTGAAAAACAGATAGGGGAGACTTTCAAAATTATTACTGATCCGCTTAATAAAATCATCTATGACAAAAAGAAGGAAAAAACCTTTCACCAAACTTTGAATTTTTGCCTGAAAAGCTTTTCAAGCCTTTTAAGCCAAAAATTGAAAATATCGACACATCAACGTTCCAGTCAGCAAATAGTAATAGTAATAATAAAGATGATACTTCTTCGTCGAATGATACTATTAAAGACTATGATACCGTTGTTGGAAAAAGTGACGATGATGATTCAGCGCATGACATTGATAAAGAAGAACCTATGAATCCACACGTACAAATACTTGATAAAAAAGAGTCAGAACTGGATCGAATTTATGGGATAAGAAAGGAAAAAAACGGACAACATAAACTTGGTGATTCGCCTATACATTTCAAAAATAATAAAATTCAAATAAAAGATCTAAAATATCCAATGACTGATGGATTAATGGAGTAACTTATTAAAAAGCATCCTGATAAAGAGCACATGACACCAGATAATTTAGTTGAATACAAACAAATCTTGGAAACGTCAAGTGCGCATAAAAAAAAATTTGACAAAAATGAGACGATTTGTCCATAAAATAGTAATAAATTCAATAATGTTATTGCCCCATTATTTAATCTCACTCAAATTCAGAAGAAAGGCGGGTCCATACCTTCATTTAAAATTGCTAGGCTGAACATGAAAATGGACTACGTTTACTGGGACGATCCTAACGAGCTGGTCAATCGGCTAAGATTACTAGTGGCAGAAAAATCAGCCGGTAATCCTAGTCACACTAATAAAATGAATTCAATCGTTTAGGAGCTTCGGGAAGCTAATATTATGTATTGAGAATCGTTATCAATTCTACTTCACTGTAAAAATGAGCATCGACGTGTTCGGACGTGGATCAGCTATGTCAAAAGGTGGTAGTCGAGGTCCTCTAAGAATTGGATATAATCTCACCACAGATGGTCAATTTGGCTTGGAAAATAAAAGGATGTGCAATGTTGCACCAGCTATTTAACCTTACGATTCTGTCAATCTCACTACTTTACAGAAAGAAAAAAGTTTTATTTTGGATGAACAAGAGAAAATAAATCTACTATTGAGCAATTTAAGTGATGTTTTCTCAGAAACAATACTTAATTTGCAGCGTAAAATAAATACACTTAAGAAGATTGTAGCACATATATCTAATATAACTCCAGAAGTCAGTTAGGAAACATAGAAGCAGTCGTGGAAGAGCTTCATAAACCTGCAAGATGCAACTACCTTTGCCAAAAGTTTGATATTCGAGGCTTGGATAAAACATGGCAAGCTGATCTTGTGGAGATGATACCTTATGCTCATGAAAATAAAGGTTATAGGTATTTGCTTACAGTTATAGATGTATCATCTAAGTATGCATGGGCTGTGCCCGTAAAGAATAAAACCGGTAAAGATTTAATCGTACACTAAAGCATGATTTGTGAAAAATTTCAGCTTGCATGGCAGATACAAGTGGATTGATATCTTACCTAAGTTACTGACGGCCTTTAATAATCGGAAACATTGGACAATAGCTATGAAACCAAAGGATGTGTCAGCTGCTGCTAAAAATGAAATTTTTAAAAAAATTTTATCAAAAACTATCGGGATGAGAAAACAACCGAAATTTAAAGTGGGAGATAAAGTGCGAATAAGTAATGCTAAGCAAGTATTTTAAAAAGGATACAGACCTAACTGGTTGACTGAGGTATTCACTACAACACGAGTAGCTATAACCAATCTACCAACTTACCATTTAAAAGATTACCAAAATTAGCCAATTTCTGTAGGCTTCTACGAGCAGGAACTGCATAAAACCAAGTATCCTGGTACTTATCTTGTTGAAAAAATTCTTCATCGACGAGGAAATCAAAAATTTGTCAAATGGTTGGGCTTTGATAATACCCATGAAAGTTGGATTGATAATAACAAAGAATAAAAGTGATATGTACTTTAAAAAATCATTATAATTCAGAAGTTGTAAAAAAATTTTTATAGAACTTGTGTGGTCTTTTAATGTTATCAGTTATGTGTGCAAATAAATTTTTTTTACAATACATGGTAATGTTATATCTTACATAAGATTTATTAAGATAAATAAAAACTCCAAACATGGAATAGATTGTATTATTTATTTTTTCTCACGTTAAACTAGTTTCACAAAACTATTTTTTTTTTTCTTGTACTTGTATGATTAAACATTTATTAGTTAAAAAATTCAACACGATTACCATTGTAGCAAACTGACAGCTTCTTTCTATCAATAGATTCCAACAAACTATTAAATGATAGTTCGTTACTCACAAGATACTCAGATACTTGATGAGGTAAGAATATTTGGAAGTGATCGTATAGTTCAGCGATAGCTTTCATGCCGAATTTAGTGTTAGCTTTTCTTAGCTTCGACACTACATGACTTTGCCCCTTGACCATTTTGTTGATCTTCTTTGTTGGAAGGAATCTTCCACAGGCCAGCCGAGTAAGTGCTGCTAAATCAGCCATCTGAAACATAAGAAAATTATATGAGTTTTATAAATAGTAAAAAAAAAATATATAAATAAGAAAACACGTTACAAATTTTTATTTCTGAGCTTTGCTGTTCCAAACAAATCTGCTTATCTCTGTAAAAATTTTTCAACTCTAAACCTGTTCTTTTGAAAGCTTGTTGTTGTCTTGAGCTGCTTGCGTTGGATGATGAAGCAGTCGATACTTTTATCTGCTCACTACAGCTCTAAGTGAGCTCTGCTGGTTGATGCTGCCGATGATATAGGGACTCTTCCACTACTGGAAAAATCTCCTCCTCTGCATTGGCTGCTTTTTTATATGCTGCTGGTCTGCTATGATCTTCTACACACTCTCCAGCTCTTTGTTCTTCTATTATTTTAATCCTATAACGGCCCCAATGCAGCGTATCTGTAGTGTTTGATAAAATATATCGTTTATCATCTCGGAAACTAAAAGCAATTTTATTTTGCCTCTTAGTCTAGAGCTTAGGATGACGTGATCTTGTATTTATTTTCTCTTGATTAATGTTTATAATTTGGTCACGTAGGCACTTAGTATAGTCGTTAAAATCGATAGTTGCTTTGACGACGTTACTCATAACACCCTTTGCTTTTTTAATCACATTCTCATTTTTAAGAAGAATACTATACATCTTACTTCTGAGCCCAACAAATATTAATATGATATTTCCATTGCACTCATCTTTTATGAGCCCAACAATTTTTTTTAATTTTTAACAGCATCGTAAATTTATTGTTTTCTGCATAATCTGATGTGTCAATTTCATTAATATCCAATTTCATCATTTTATAAATATCATGGTTTGTTACCTAATATATCAGACTATTTGTATCAGTGTATAAGAGTTTACAATAATTTTTAAGTTTGGAGAGCATATATTCGTAGTGAAAACGATACACAAGTGTCTTTGATAAATCTTAGACACTGAGCCCAATGTATATTGGTTTTTTTATCATCACTTCTGCACGTTGTAGCTGTATGGCCACAAAATTCTTATCAAAAATATCACAGCTGTAAAAATTTGGCTTTGCAATGTACGATGCTGCACCATAGCGTCTATCTCAATGGTTGAAAAGTTTGACATCGATACGCTTTCTCTCATTTTCCATCGTTTTTCCAAAAATAGCATTATTAAATAGTTTGAAAAGCATTTTTTCAAACTCATTCTTAGCCTATTTTCTCTCAATGCTATTAAGATCAATATATTCTTGAAGCCATGCACTTTGCCAGAATTTTAAGGCTCGATATATTTTTGTCAGTCGTAATCCATGATTTGTGGCTTGCTTGAGGGCTTCATAATGAAGAACATATTTATGCTTGTTACTTAATGTTGTCATTAATTTAGGCTGCTTTGAACTTGGTGCTGAAATGTGTTCTAAACAAAATGGCAAATCTTTATGAAAATCGTGGAGCTCCTCTGGATACTTTAAATCCACTTCTAAAATGTATCCGTAAGCACTTTCATTTCCAATATTAAAAAAATCATGAGGCTGTTGCTCAACATTTTCGACCCACTGAAATCCACCATAAGGAAGTTTTTTAGTTATTGCCCAACCATACAAACTATTTACGTCAAAATATGCTATATATCTTTTAGATTCATCTTTTTTATAATTTTCCATATACTGATTATTAGCTTTTGCATATCTGTTAGAACACTGGCTTATTCCACCTGGTATGCCTTTTTCAATGAACATAAACATATCTATATTAGTAATGAGTTCTAGTGAAATCTGAAAAAAATTCTCAATTAATAACTAAATTATTTCTAAGGTTTTCAAATACTTTTGTTAACAGAAGTACATCAGTTTTGAGGTAAAGATCTGAATACTGTCCAAGAGTTATAATATCAAAAGTTTTCCATACTGTTTTAGCATGTATGTAATCGTCACTACTTATATGTGTATTATACAATATACTATAAAAATCATCTTTAGATAGGAGCCCGATTTCTTCAAGTTTTTCGAATGATGCTACATAATCGTATGGAAATACACCCTTCCTCTTCAGCATATTGATTTGCTCGAAAGAGTATGTATCATTTTGAATGAAAACCTTTCCTAGAGTATCGTACTGCTCTAAGTACGATCCCAACTTATCAAGCGACGACGGCAAAAATCTATACGAGTCAATGAAGCGTAAGTTTATGCGTGTCCCATTAACGTACTCCGTAAAAGAAATGTATTTTTCTTTAGTTTG
The DNA here is from genome assembly GCF_036245765.1 of Copidosoma floridanum. Taxonomy (NCBI): domain Eukaryota; kingdom Metazoa; phylum Arthropoda; class Insecta; order Hymenoptera; family Encyrtidae; genus Copidosoma; species Copidosoma floridanum. The sequence goes on along the minus strand of NW_028321897.1, from coordinate 10,925,066 downwards.
AGGGATAATTTGTACTCTTCCGGGAAAGCTAGTTACAAGTTCTTGTATAGATAAGTGGGCATCACAATTGCGGAGATTATGGAAAACTATTGGTACTGCTCGCGAGTCCTGATATTTGAGATTACATACATTGTGAGCTGGGCCTCGATATATGAGTAAAAAAAAGCGAATTTTAGTTTAAAGGGAAAAATTTTCTCAATTACAAACTCATAAATATAATACTTAGTCCCCAGTAAAATGGCAATGATCGTAAACTTTGTCATTATTCATAATAGACTTCTCACATATGTGACATATATAAGCATTGAAAAAATCAAAGTCCTCTTCTTCAGTTAATCATCTCATTGGTACTGGATTGTTGTACATTCTATGTAAATCTAAGGCAAGATCTTGCATTTTTTTCACAAACCAGGTAGCTGGATTCTCACTGCTTTCAGTTTTTTTTCTGTAGAAAATGTATCATGATTTCGCGTTATCAAAAGTGCACTTTACAGAATATCCAACACTTAATGCTTCATAGTATTGTATTGCTCGCTTACTATTATGCACAGGTTTTGATCAACACTCAACGTCTGCGTATACTATAAATGGTACACGATTTTTATTTATATGATTTTCAAATTTTAAAATTTTATTATCATACCTCGGCAAGCTTATTTTACATTTATTTACTTTAACGCACTCCACCGTATATGTTCTTAACATTTCTTCAGTTGTATAGTAATGAAGATAGCGGTCACAAATAAATATTTTATGTTGATGTTTTGTTAAAGAACTTCTAACCAACCTAGATAAGTCTTTAATATATACGTAGCGGTATTTTATATCATTATCACCACTATTATTACCATCTTGGATTCCTTCTAAATATTCTTCTCTATCTTCTTCTACCTTATCTTCGTCCATTGCCTCAGCATTAAAAAAACCTTCTCTATCTTCTTCTACCTCATCTTCATCCGTTGCCTCAGCATTAACGAAATCATCACGTTCTCTGTCAATATTTTTTTGTTTCGTTGATTTTCCCTCACTATACGTGTCAATAAAATAATTTTGTATAAGCAGCAAATTAATATGTTTATCCTTTCATTCTGCTGTCAAGTAAAGGGGTAAAGTATTATAACTATTTTTACTTTTCTCCAAAAAATACACATTAATAGACACATTATTCTGTTTTTCAAATTTTCCAACTTGCTTAGGCTGCACTGGAAAGGTGATACCCTTGGAACTATAACTGTTTTCGTATTGAGTATAATTTGACACTCGTTGTGCATTTCAATTCACTGGATGTAAAGCTGAGAAAATGGCCCATTTAAACATTGCTGATCTGCTTTTTGTTCATTCACGCAAGCTTTTTTTTTCTCGATAGTAGTAAGGAGTTCTATGTAAGAACTACCACTCATTACATTGTACTTATTTACATTTACTACTAAATTTAAAATTGAGCGTAAAGTCCATCCAGAATTGCGCTCCTGAAACTCTTCTATATCTGTAGAAATAGGCTTCTGGACATTCGTCTTAAACCATTCATGTAGGTCTGTTATATCAAAAATGGAATCAGATTTAGTATTTAAATATTTAACTTCAACAGTCTCTGTATCATTTTTACTGTCAAAAACTCTGCTGCTAATACTGTATTAATTTTTAAAGCATTTTGCTCGTCGAGAATTTCTCGCACTTTTAAAATGAATAGTTCCTCCGCAGACTTAAGAAATTTTATTATATCTAAATGCCTACTATTTGTTATAACAGCCGTTCTTATGCGATTTTTAAAAGCACTATTAAGATCTTTCCATGTCACAAAATTATAATCATCTTGAGTGTTTAATTTTTCATCGAGCCCTGACCCTTGCACTTCTAGAATTGTATAAAATGCTGCTAAAAACGTTGATAAAAGACACTCAATATTCAACAACTTATTTTTCACTGGCGATGACAATTTTACAGACAGCTTATAGTCGGAAATACTTTTAATCACTATTTCACTATTATCAATAAAATCTAGTATTTCGGTCATATTATCACTATACAGCAAGTGTTGATATTCTTTCTACACTATTTCACAGAAAATCAGGTAACGCTTCACGGCGTTGGCGTTAGCAAAATTCTTGTGGAGTTGCTTTATTATACTTACAGCTTGCGTTAACATACTCAAATGAATGACAAGCTGCTTGAACTTTTCTTTTATACTGATTTACCTCTGCGAAAGCGATACGAGTGATAACTAGCGATGACTAGCAGTTGTATATAAAGAGATGACACATCGATAGAGGGGTTAGTTAACTAATAATCGTCACAACGTTAAGATGACGAAGTACGTGGTTGATGTTCGAGGCTTTAAAACCATGCACAACTAACGAATTTATTTTTAAAGAGGTTGCTATTATACCTCTACAAGAAAATGCTACACCGTCAGTTTTTGTCTTTAAGCCTCCATATTCTTGGGCACAGCTCTTACCGAAGAACAAATGTGAAAATCAATGGTTGGAGTTTAATTACCATGGTCTTCGTTAGAGCTCAGGAGAAGTTTCTCACGAGGATCTAGCTACAACCTTTCGAGCCATTATGAAAGAAGATGATGTTATTTACGTGTAAGGTCTTGAAAAAATCGAATGGTTGTGCCGTGTGCTTTTTTACAGGTACATTACTCATAGTATGATTATACGCTTTACTAAGTATTTGCATAATATAATTCTTTTTATAGGTACATTCATGATATTAAGCAATGTCCAGCTTTACAAAAAATTAGTATGGATGATTTTGAATGCATGAATCACCAATTTAATTCAGCTTATTGTGCTGTTAAGAGTGCTACAGCTTTAAAAAAATGGATTTTAAGAGAGCAGCAACGATAAAAAGATATTTTTTAATTAATGTACACCTAATACACAATATTTATGCAATAAATTAGTTCTTAATAAATCTATGTCAACTTTTTTCATTCCCGCCTCCTTATAACTGCGCCGAATAAAATTACTTTATCGTATTAACTGACTCTATTTGTTGGCGAGGTATTGCGGTAAGGAGGAGTAAGCCAAGCAATGTTCAAATACGCTTTCGGTTATGAAATGGTATACATGTTCTCTGGCAACACGCATAACTCGATACGCTCACTTTTAAGAAAAAAATATGATGCTGGTACATTATACGCCTAAATAAGAAGCGAAGAGTTATCGGCCACGGCTTACACATACGTGTATCCTTGCATGACTCGTGGCACCCGCTCTTGCTAAGAAAAAAATATTACACTGGTACATTATACGCCTAAATAAGAAGCAAAAAGTCATCGGCCACGGCTAACACATCCGTTTGGATAAGAAACAATAGCTCCATTACTTGGCAAGGTACAGCGTTTAGTAAGCCAACGTTGGTTGCAGCTAAACGGGATACGCGATCCGCTACATTTACTGATAAGAAATACACGTTTATGCTTGATCATCTTCCTCTCGCGCTGTACGTTGGGCTTGTCACACCTACACCTTTCGGACCCATCCTGATGACGTCGGAGCTCGATTCGTGGTCAGAAAGGAAGGGAGCTGTCAGTACCATCTGACGTCACAGCATCCGGAAGAGGCTTCCTTCCCCTGACGTTACCATCCAAGTAGTCCGCACCACCCACAGCCCCTACCACCTGTGCCCGTCCTCCCACCGCCCGACCAGCCTTTCCTCCACCACTGCCTCTCCTCTACCACCCAATCAGCCTCTCCCCCCACTACAACCTCTTCTCCACCGCCTCTTCCTCACCCCTAGCTATAGCTAGAGCCTCTCCCCCCACCACTACCTCAGAGGGGCGGCGGGGGGGGGTGCCAAAACCACCATGGTTTACCTACTCGTAAAGGTGGCTCTCAATTTCTTTGAATACTTTAATTTTTTTCCAAACACTGCTAAACGCAAAAGAATTAGCTGTCCACGTGCTGCACGCTGCATTCAGATTTTCGTGTGCTAAAGTTACGTTGACGAGCCGAGACGCACAGTGGACCTTTTTTAAATTATTTTTTCAAAATCTAATATCTCATGAACGAAATAAGATATTGACACGATTCAAAATGAAAATTGAAGTTTTTGGGCATAGGAATAAAGAAAAAATTTCAAAAAGTTAGGAGAATTACATGTTACAGTGTAACGTCTATTTAAAGTTGGTGCTCTGATGGAAAATTCCTTATATTATGATACTAATTAGCTTGTAAGAATAGCAGACGATACATACAAACATACAAAGCATATATTTTTTTGTTTTTTCTGCTGCCCTATCTTAATTTCACCCTTACAGTGTCATATAAATCAAACATAACCTCAAAATTTTAATTTTACTTAAAAAAATCGATTTCTTAGTATTAAAACTTGTGTTTATTGTGTTCATACTAATAGTATAATAAAAAAAGGTACTGTTCAAGACTTTCAATATAGTAATCTAGTGCATACATTAGAAATGACTTCAAATTATGCTGTCTTGGAAAAATGAGACCTCGACATAACCTCAAAATTCTAATTTTACTTCGAAATATCGATTATTTAGTATTAAAACTTGTGTTCATCATTAGTATTATACAAAAAAGTACTGTTCAAGACTCTCACTGTAGTTATTTAGTGCATACATGAGAAATAACTTTAAATTACGCTGTCTTGGAAAAATAAGACATCGACATAACCTAAAAAAAAAATAAAAAAAGAGAAAATCGACTTTTAGTTTTGATTCTTACCTGTAGTGTCACTTTAATGTAACAAAATTGCTATTTACAAATACAATGCATAGAATACTGTACAATGATTGTTACAAACTTTAAATGAGTATGTTCAAGAAACGTAATACCCAAATGTAATCTTAAAAAGATAAGTTTAATTAAAAATAATTTGTTTTGTATTTTAAAAACCATCACTAAGGAATAAAATGTGCCGTTCTGTGCGGATTCTATAAAATTCTATGCAATCCAAATTTTGACAAACAATTTTTAACGTGACAATTAAAAAAACCCGATTTAATTATAAGAATACAACTTAAGTTGAAACAATCTATTGTACAGTGTTGCTGCATATTATTACTATCACCTTAGAGAAAACCTTTGCTGTTTTCTTATTAAATTTATATAATCTCACGCACAATTTATGACTGATGTGAGATTATTAATTTTGGAAAATGATTAAGAACGCTAAAATAACATCAAAAATATGATTTTAATTACATCAATTTTTTTTTTAATTCGAACTATATGTATATAAGTTTAATGTAGGTTAGTAGAAAAACGTAGTCATCATATATATTTTATATCATAATAAAATACATAAAGTTCTTAGTGTTTTACGCACATTCTTATTGTCGCTCTTAAAATGACTGACAACCCTTGAGATCTCCGAAATAATTTTCTACGTGAGTACGTCAATTCAAATTAAGCTTATCTTTTCAAGATTACATTTAGGTTTTACGTTTCTTGAACATCCTCATTTGAAGTTTGTAACAATCATTGTACAGTATTCTATGCATTGTATTTGTAAATAGCAATTTGTTTACATTGAAGTGACACTATAGGTAAAAATCTAAACTAAAAGTCGATTTTCTCTTTTTTTTTTCTTTTTTTTTTTGGGTTATGTCAATGCCTTATTTTTCTAAGACAGCGTAATTTGAAGTCACTTTCAATGTATGCACTAGATTACTACAGTAAGAGTCTTGGACAGTACTTTTTTCTATGATACTAATGATAAACACAAGTTTTAATACTAAATAATCAATATTTCGAAATAAAATTAGAATTTTGAGGTTATGTAGAGGTTTCATTTTTCCAAGACAGCGTAATTTAAAGTCATTTCTAATGTATGCACTAGATAACTATATTGAAAGTCTTGAACAGTACTTTTTCTATTATACTATTAGTATGAACACAATAAACACAAGTTTTAATACTAAGAAATCGGTTTTTTGAAGTAAAATTAAAATTTTGTGGTTATGTTTAATTTATATGACGCTGTAAGGGAGAAATTAAGATAGATCAGAAAGAAATACAAAAAAATATATGCTTTGTATGTTTAGATGTATCGTCTGCTATTCTAACAAGCTAATTAGTATCATAATATTAGGACTTTTCCATTAGAGCACAAACTTTAAATAGACGGTACAATGTTACATGTAATTCTCATATTTTCCTAATATTTTTTCTTTATTTCTTTGCCCAAAATCTTCAATTTCCATTTTTAATCGTGTCAATATCTTTTTTTGTTAATGAGATATTAGATTTTGAAAACAAAAATTTGAAAAGGGTCCTCTGTGCGCCCCCCCACCCACCCCTCACAAAATAAGGTAAAAATCCGTTATTCTCTTACTTATTTTGACTTATCATAGTTTTTCTCAAAACCCCCACCAGCCCCCTCCCCCACCAACCCCCTACACATTTTTTTATGGCCTCCCACCGCCCCCCACAAAATATTATATGTATAGTCTAGAAGTATAGTATAAGTCTTTATTTAAGCCAGGGGGTTTAACCATGTATAGCTTCATAGGATAATAACAATGTATGTTTTAATATTTAATTAAATAGTTACAGATTAGTGCACATTACCATAATCAGCTAAACTTAAAAACAATAAATTGTATTTTAATTTATTGGTTTCCTTGCTTTTTTTGTAAGCATAAAGCTTTTAGTGGACTGATTTTTTTGGTGGCATTTTGTAACGTTGCATTGTACCAGCCCTGTCAATGTGTTAAAGTTTATTACCACATTACTCCCAAATCACATGAAAATATTGTATAGCATTGTTTCTCAAAACATCCCACATCCCTACACCTACCCCCTACGGCCATCTCACCGACCCCCACGAATTTTTTCATGGCATAATTATTATATCATCATTACTTATATAGTCCTTTAATACACAATTATTCTTCTTACGTACATAAACTTAAGTTAAATTTAGAGTATCATTGATATAAACAATAAAAGTTTTGCATCACTTTATGAGTCATCTTATAAAGCCTGATTAAACCACAAAGACTTACGTCCATATCTATTCTGTTTTAAATTAATGCTGAAATTGGTACAATAGATAAACACGATAAACATTCATGATATGTATTATAAATTAATAAATTTTACCTATGCATAAGAAAATAAATAGAGAAGTATGTTAAATGATTTTATATCTCCTTCTCCAATTCTTAACAATAATTTTAAAAATTCGTTATTACTAGAACGGATATTCTTTTGTAATCTTAAAATTTTGAAGAAGTTCCATAAAAATGATGATTTAATAGTTTCTTCTATCATTATAGTTCTATTACCGTTTCTTATAACTGAAAGGATGTGTCAAAAATCTCCTCCTAATACTATTAATTTATCACCAAAGCAAAGTTTTGTTTTACACAAGTCTCTTAACGTTCTATCAACGATTTCGAGAGCTTTTTTCGAAATCATAGAAGCCTTGTCCCATACTAGTAGATCAACTTCCCTTCATTCTTTTTTTTCAGTTTCTGATTCTAAAAATACACTTTCAATATTATGTAAATCTAGAGGTAAACGAAAAGTTCTATGACTGGTCATACCGTTTGGTAGTAATACAGATGCAATTACTGTCCAGGCCATTGACAAAATATTTTCACCTCTAAAAATAAAATAATAAATGAGTGTCTTATATAAGTGGGTTTTTTTAGATCAACTAGGACCATCTATGAAATATACTTTTTCATCTTGTTCACAAATAGTTTTAAAAATTTTTCTTCAATCTTTATTCCAATTTCTGTACATTATATCGGACAAATTTTTACTAAAAGATGTTTCCTCAATATTGCAATTATTAATATAGTTGCTAATGGTTGGTGTCGGTAAACTAAAAGACTCACATGATTTACCTTCTGATACCAAAATTTGATTAATACGTAGAAGAGCACAATTATTATTATCATTATCGAAGACTTCCGTAAAAAATTTTTTGTATTCATTTCATATTTTATTTCCTTAAATGTTTTCTGAAATCAAAAACCAAGCAAAAAATTGTCAAAACTGGTATGGAAACATAATTGTTATGGCTTCTTTAAAAATATTGTCGATTTCTGAATCATGTTTTATTAAACCCATTGCAATTGCAGTATTCCTGAAATTTTTGTATGTTATTTTATTTTGTTTTCTAACGTCTTAAAATGATGTAGCCCCATGTAATTTATTTAAAATAAGTTCTTAAAATTTGAAAAGTAAAAAAGTTAAGAATAAATAAAAATAAAAACACAAAAAATGTAAAAATATATTTCTCATAAAATATTCAAAAGTTGGGGAGTCAGCGAGCAGTGCACGCAGGGGGGCGTGAGCTCCACTAGTATATATATATATATATATATATATATATTGTTGCGGGGTGCAGCCAATGCGGAAATACGAGGCGGAGTTCGCCACCTCAACTGGGCCTGTGTTGCCCAGGTACCCTCAGCAACACCTCTAATAAACGTTATGGTCGGGTCTCGCTCTCCGAGAAACCGCCGCTTTATTTTTAATCTGTTTATTGATGAACATGTGAGAACCCATATTTTGATTGATAGTATAGATTAGCGTATGTAAGATTAATTCAGCAAAAGATCTATAAACTCGGCCAATTATCGCGGTGACCTTGCATGTCGTCGCCTCTCGTGACGACTCTAGCACGACACAAAGGGAATCCGGCACACATAAAAGGAAGCACTTACTAGTAAGTTTAAAATGAATTATTTATTTATACAAATATATAAAAAATTACAAATCGTGTTCGCGGGTGTAGGTGTGTTTTCTCGCACGTCAAGCGTGATTGCTTGACGTACTTGCGGCGCGAAAACGCAAACCAGGCAGACCTACGTTGGCTAATCTAGGGCTGCTGCCCTCTACAATAGTATAGTATAGTATAAGTCTTTATGTAAGCCAGGGGGTACAACCACGTATGGCTTCATGGGAATATAACAATGTAACAATACACAATAACAATATTTAATTAAATCAAATAATCACTAATTACTACGCAATATTATAATCAGTTACAACTATGCTAGAAAATTAAATACAATTGAGATAACAATCTATTGAAAAACGAAAAGGAATTTAGTTGACAATTGTATATTTACTAATAAAGTGTAGCAGTAATTATTTATAAATTAAATAATGAGGTCTGCACTCAGCTAATAACTAATGGTATTGAAGTTTGAATAGCAAAATTAAACCGTGATGTAATGTCGCAGTGTATGAATCACAATAAAGTGAGCTGAACAAAATAAAATATATAACACAACAATAGAAATTTTAACATTTAGCTTCGGATTCCCACTCACTCTTATCTTGATTTAGAAGAAATGTGAGTAAAAAAGTTTTAAAGCTATTTATTTTAGATGCGTGAAATACAGTCTGATGAAGTTTATTTATGAAAATTGATGATTGAACAGCGAAGGATCGTCTCATAGATTTAGTTCTGTAGGAGCATACTCCCCCCCCCACCCTTGCCCTCTCTATAATTTCGGAAGACATTATATCCTTGTAATTGAATAACGGAATCCTTATCTAGTAAGGTAAAAAAAGGTTCAGAGATAGCCGGAATATCAAATTGATCTTGGGAACATTTTAGTTCTATTTTATTGAAGTGAGTTTTTAGTCTGTTAGCGTTAATATGGCCATTTTTAATGAACTTTGTGAGTTATAGTTAGAGGGAGCTGCTGTTTGAGGAGGTGCATGGCGTCATACTATGGGCGAGTCACACGGGGGGAAAGAAAGTAAATCTGCTTCAGAGTACACGGGTATTAACTGAGATGTCAGAGTTTGGCGCATGCACACGGTAAGGTTTCTTATAAGAGGAAAGGCGTAGTTCATGTGCTTGTGTGCTTTCACAGCAAGAAGACCTGCTAAGGTAGAAGTGGGCGTAGATAGAAAGTAGAATTTTCACCCTCACCAAAGATATCAGCTAACTTTTTTTTGGCCAATTTTTCAGATCGTCCCGTAACACGGTCGCGCATCTCAGCCAAACTCATTTCAACGACAATCCCTCGGGTATTTGAAGCAGCTGGGGCATGAGACAAAGAGGATGCAGGTTTTCTTGCAGGTGCCCATTCACGAATCGAAGCAACAAATCTTTCAAAATTACTACACCCGACCGCATTAAATATAGTACTAACAATCTGTTCGTTTGAGTGTTGAACTAAGTTCAGCCTGTTGGCAGGTACTTAGAGCTATCCGGGGGGTCGCTCCTCGTTGGTGCCTTGAATAGGCAAAAACTAGATGCTGCTGGAGTGAGTACGCAGAGGTAAGTAGGCGTCCCTACTGGCTGCGTTCGAGGGTCAAGGACGTCAAGGTTCGTCTTGGCTCAACCTTGTCTGCTCGTTTAGGAGCCGGGTCACGGCACCAACACTGTACCGCGACAACAAATAATCTCCCTCCAAAGGTCACCGATATCCACGTTATCAGTGGATCACCCAATCACTCGAACACACAAATTTTTGCACCAAACAAACGGAAACAAGGGGGGACGGCAGAAAAACACCTCACGCGCGTTCGCTGGCCCAAGCTTATCGCTCTATCAGCCTTTTTCCCGTTCTCCTACTTTTCCTTACCGCTTTCCTACTTAAGCCATGTAACGTTCTCTCCACCTTTCCTTGCTTTCCTACCTGCTCTAGCCTACTAATAAGGCCTAACGGTTGGGTACTGTTACACCCCTTGACGAGACGTTGGATACCGGGACGTCGGATCCCACTCCACCTCTTAGGCCCTATTTAGGAAGGCTGGGGTTCAAACTAATAGAGGGAAAAGGAAAAAGGAGGGTTAACGAAAAATACAACGTTGGCTATATATAAAAAAAAGGGCACTATGTATTGCCATGAGTGGAGAAAGAAAAACAGAAAAGAAGTTAAAAATGAAAAGAAAAAAAAAAGAAAAAAAAAAAAAAAAGAAAAAAGAACTAAATAGGAAACAAAATCAAATGGGGGCAGTCAATACGTGGCTGGTTGATCCTAGGGCCGTATCACTTACGGATCCAGTCTCTATTCACGCGCTCGTAATGGAAGTGCACGGAGCGCCTTGGGCACTTCTTCGACCGCTTTACCACCTGCAGTCCGCACATGTAGTAGCAGATGGAGCGGGTGGCGGCCCCTGTTGCCTTCACCTAGACCGCACGGACCCTGGTCAGGAGGCATTCGACCTCCTGGCGGAGCTGCCGAGCCTTGGCGTCCACCTTTCTTATGTCTTCCTGGCGTTGGGCGTCTTGGTCGTGGAGCCGCGCTTCCGAACAAAGGCCTCGACCTCCGTGAATACGGCAAGCGCCTTCTTCCCGATCGCCATGACACATGCCCAGGCCTGCCCAGGCCTCGTTAAGCTGCTCCTAGATGCCTTCCCTGGCGTCGTCCGGATCGGCCGTGGCTTTGATGGCCAAGGGCTGTGGTGCCTCCGTGGCCTCTGGGGTGGGCTGAACTGCTAACGATGGATCAGCCTCATCCTCGCCACGAGGCTCAATGGCCAGTTGTGGGATGGTCTCCTCCTGTAATGAAAGGCCTCCTTTAAAGGCCTCAACGAGCTCCATGACCTCCCGCTCGTTCGTGACGTGCCTGAGGCGTCTAATAAGCCCGCCCAAGGTAAGTTGTGTCGCCTCTATATCTGCAACAATTCTGGCCCCCGAAAATAAAAATAACAGAAAGTGGGGAAGTCGAAGAAAACACAATTAGTTAGGATAGAGGCGCTCACAAAATTAAATTTTTTTTTTTACTCTACGGGGCCGCAGCCATCGCATATCGCTCAGCGATTGACTTATCGTTGGGTCGCATGTTCAGACATCGTTGCGTGGTCTGCCTTCAATTGCAGGCGTCTTAGCCGCGGCGGATGGGTTCAACGCCACAGTCACTCTTTGCCGACGGCTTTGCTTAGGCCTGGCTGATTTGGCAGCCTCGCTTACATCAAATGGGTTTGCTAAAGGCGGGTTGCGCTTTACCTGTTTGCCGCTTTCCAACGGTGGTCGAAGAGCGCTAGCCACTTCTCCTTCAGACCCCAAATCGTCAGACAGAGAATCTTCTCCCGCCGTCGCTGGGGGTCTTCTCACGTAGGGCTTTAGCTGCCTTACGTGAATGGGGTCTGATCGCGTACCCTCCTCGGATTCCAACTTGTACGTGTTGGAGCCCACTGTCTTCCGGACGGTAGAGGGGCCAACGTACCTTGGGGCCAATTTTGCTGCCACGCCTTGCGTTGCCGAGGACAAGACGTGGTTCTCCCGCCATACCTGTTCGCTGGGAGCGTAGACCACGTCACAATGCTTGGCATTGTACTGTCTAGTGGCATTGGCCTGTGCCTTATCGCTTCGCTAGTTTGCATCCACGTGCAACTTCGGCAGATGCTCCATGCGCCGCTTCCAGCTCTCTATTGCCTCATTTTCTAGGCGTTGTTAGGCCGTCGAATCGACCTGTCAGTGCATCGTACCTGGGGCGTACGGTTCTCTACTGCTGTTAAGCATCGGGGGGGGGGGGGGAAAGCCTGTGGAAGCGTGCCTCTCTGTGGTGTAAGCGAACACATGTTTGGGCAGCTTCTCGTCCCATGGCCTATGGTTGGCTTATGATTGACTTTGACAAAAGATTGAATCACGGTCTTGATGGTACGGTTCAAACGTTCGACCGGGTTTGCCTGCAGGTGATACGGCGACGTAAGCGTGTACTGTATGTCCAGGCTTTCCAAAAACCCATTGACGTTTTTATTCCGGAGCTTGGTGCCATTATCCGTCAACAACGCTTCCGGGGTGCCATGTCGACAGATGACACGCTCTCTCAGTGCGTTTTTAACAGCCTTCCCATTGGCTCACCGTAGTGGTATGACTTCGGCCCACATCGTGAATAGATCCTTGATCATAAGGATGTATTTATGGCCGTGCGTTGTCTTTGGTAGGCGGCCCATTATGTCAGTGGCCACTACTTGCCATGGAGTGGTGATTATTTTACGCCCCATAAGTCCTGGAGGTAGCCTCTGATCTCCCTTGGTTTGTTGGCAAACCAAGCAGCTCCGCACGTAACAGGCAACATCCTGGTAGTATCCTGGCAAGTTGTACAACCGGGAGATACGCGCGAACATCTTCTTGCGGCCAAGATGGCTGGCAGATGGTGTATCGTGACACTCCTGAAGCACCTGGTCATGCTGGCTTTTAGGTACCACCAGTTTCCAGTTCCGGTAATCAACGCAAAAACGATACTTCCCATCCTTCTTGCGTATCATTACCACGGGACTTGCCCAGCCACTATTGGATGGCTCAATCACGCCACTTTCGAGCATCTCACTCACATGGGCATGGACTACCTCCTGGATCTTATCCAATACTGAGTAGCACTTCTGCTTTATGGGTCGCGAGGTCATGACCTCAATCTCGTGCTCGACCCACGTAGTGCATTCTAAGGGAGCTTTATGCTCCACGTAGCGATCCAGGAGGGTCTGCAATTCCTCTTGTTTTCTAGACGAGATATCGTCCAGCTCGACGGCAGCGAGTTGGACCTTACCGGTCGCCGTTACGCCCGCTACCTCTCGAGGGACCTTGGTACCTGGTCCTTTCAGCACCAGGACTCTATCAACAGGGTCATGGATGGTCCCAAAAGCATTGATAAAGTAAGCCCTGGCGTAGTAGTCAGCGTCTAACTCGGGCAACACTATGACGTCTACGTCCCGTTTCACCCCTCCCAACTCGAAGGGTAGAGTGACGAAGCCTAACGTGCGTGACGGTCGTCCATCGGCCATAGCCACGCTTCCTAGCGTGGGGCGTGGTTGCCGATGACAGGAATAGGCTATCTAGAGCCCGACTGCTCGCATGACTGTGTGCGTAGCGCTAGGGTCGTATAGCGCTCACAGATTGTACCCAGCTACTTCAAGCTTTAGCCACCACCGGCGCGCACCACCAACCTCCGATGCAACCACGGCCTATGAGGGTTGGGTAAGGGGAGGCGGCGTGATACCTTCGTTTACATCTGCCTCCTCTCGTTTCTCTGCTTTTTATTCGGGCAGTCCCACGCAAAGTGGCCAAGATGGTTACACTGATAGCAGCGCAACTGCGACTTCTTTGAGATAGACCTGTCTCTACAGGTGCCAGAATTTTTCGTGCCTGACCCCTCGTTCGTCTCGTTCGGGTTTCACGTTGGTGAGCGCAAGCCTGAACGTCGGCGTCTATTCGTCTTGGGCGAAGGAGGCGTGGGTGATCGTTGCCCCTGTTGACGGAGCTCGTTTGAGGAGCGAGAACTCTGCTTTAGCTCATTAGCATATTTAGCCAGTCCTGTTCGACGCTTCTCAACGTAGAGAAGGTCAAGCAGCAGCTTCAGCATGTTTTCGTTGATTTCTGGTTTTCTGACCTTTTTCTTGGTTAGCTCATCGACTATTTCTGCCAAGTACTCATCCATCACGTCGAACCAAGCAATTTTTGGTGGATTAGCCAGTTTCTTTGGCAGCTCCTTAATTGCTTTTCAAATTGCTTAGCCTTGGTCTTGGGCTTGTATGCCGGTTCTGGCAGGTAAAAGTGTTCCGGTGGGGGTGGCTCACAGAATTCACTCCTAAGTTACAAAAGGCGCTTAGCCTCAGTGGCCCTTCGCAGCAGCTCTGCCATGCTGTAAGCCTCATCTCGTCGGATTTAATCCTGTAACTAAGGACGCATATTTCTGCGGAATAGGTCCAACTGACGTTTGACCGGCCACGGAGGTTGAATTCACCGCACTGTTTCCGTAAGCCCTGAAGTTGTGTGGCACTCCATAATGCGCGCGAGGAAGGAATCAAAGTTATTGTGACTTTCCCCCGTGAACCTTACGTTTCATTGCCGGACAATTTGTCTTAAGTCACGGTATCTTTGCCGTCTGTCTTCAACTTCCTATCTTTTGCTGACAGTCTTCCTCGACTGTCTTTCCACCGAGGGCGGGAGACTCCCCCCCAACCAGGCTGGACGTGTGGGGCCAACTGGTGCAACACGGGAACAGATTGAAGTACGACGGGTGTGTTGACGCGCTCATCGCATACGTGAGTGGCCACGTCGTGAACGCTTGCATTTGCGTTGTACGCGCCCGTGACGCAATCGAGTACCCACTCCTTTGCGGGTAGCTCATTAATGACGTGTATGCTCTTGTTGCTGCGCATTATGGGCATATCGCTTGTATCCAGCTGACTGTATTCGGTGGCCATACGTGTCCCATTGTCGTGGATGGTGGTGGCGCTAGAATGTGTGCCAACGTCGACGCTTAGTCAACGTTGTATCGGTCGCTTTTAAATGGTGTAGTCTGTGAACCTGCGAGATTCGCAAACGCTTGTTCGCCAAATATAATTTTGCGCCTTTACGCCGGCATGTTCTCGCTTGGAGATGTCACATTCCTCATTTGTGGCTGACTCTGGTTTGATGCCACAGCCGAACTTATTCATGTTAAGTTTGCGATCTTTTCATGGGCTTCTAGTAGCCTATCGTGCAGCCATCTATTCTCTCTTTCGAGAGCTTGCTCTGACTGAGCTGCTCTACTTTTGTCCGAGTTCCTGATAGGTGAGGACGTATTGATGAGGAGCTGATCTTCATTTGTCACCGCTGTCGGAACATCCAGGGTTTCAGCCTGCGTGTCTATCATTGCCGCCGTCGTTGTGGTTTTTAGAAGGTTATTTACCTCCTCACTGTCCCGCACTATTTGTAGCAGTTGTATGATGTCCAATCGCTCGTTTATTTTCGCAAACTCATCGCAGGCTTTTGCTATCATGAGGTGATGAGCCTCCATCCGTCGTATTATGGCATCGTTGACATACTCTGCTGGCTCAAAATCTTTGGGGATGTATTTTCCCGCGAGCCACTGGTACAGGCAGTGAGCCCTGACTGCACTGCTGACAGTCGTTAGCAGCTCGAGGTTATTGAAAACATTTATTCCTTGGTCATTTTTTATTAATGACCTGATAAATTGATTTACCGCATCAGTTTTCTACTGTGGTATCGATGCCATAATTCTTTTAATTACTAAGTGCGCGCTGCACAATAAAAAATTTTCGGCAGTGAGTGTACTGTGCCGCGCGCAGAGATTAGCTTAGGAGAGAGAGCTGACAGGTAAGGAAATTCGCATCAAAGCGTTAGTTAAACGCAACTTTCTGCCTAAATTTATGCCTTAAGGCTTTAAGTTAAATTGATAATTTAATATAGCTTTTTATTACAAGCTTTTAGCTGTAGGAAAATCAACTCCCTCAACTCTCTCTTTTGTGTGTGTACGTGTGTGGTATAATGTTGAGTACAGTTATGTTTAGTGTATCTGCACCCGTACACTACTGCCAGTGTGCTCTTTGCACTACAACTCGCGAGAAGCCAACAGCAGTGTATACCTATGTACCGGCGTATACGCGCTGTGTGCTCTACTTGCGCTATAGATCAGCGTTCATTGCCTGTGAAAATCATATTTCACAGGCTGTGTTTGTTGGCCGTCAGAAATAATATTTCGTCTCGAAATATTATTTTCCTTCTCGCTCGCACTCGTATATAAAAATTTTTAATGCTGAAAGTCAGCAACGACTCAAAATTGTCACGTAAACCAAGCCGCTGCTTTGTTTACACGCGCGACCTATACAAGTCTGCTGGTGTCTCTCACGTGCGATATACGCGTTCTCCGCACTATACACACGATCTGTTGTGTTATGGTTTTTTCTATAGCTACGGCTACAGCACCTATTTTACTATTGCTATAGATATAGCAATAGTATTTGTAGTCTACCTTGTAGACGACGTCGCGCGATACCTAACCGTGAGTTTTTTATGTCGGGTGCCAATGTTACGGGGTGCACCCGTTGTGAAGTAGCGAGGCGGAATCCACCACCTTGACCAGGCCTGTGTTGCTCAGGTAACCTTGGTGACACCACAAATAAAACTTTATACGTGGGTCTTGCTCTCCGAGACACCGCAGGGAGAAGTATCACGGTGACCTTGTACGTCGTCACCTCTCGCGACGACTTTAGCATGACACAGAGAGGATCGGGCACACACAAAAGAAAGTACTCGCAAGTAAAGTTTAAAATGAGAAACATATTCAATTAAATATATGAAAACTTACAAATCGTACTCGCGGGTGTAGATGTGTGTTCTCGCACGTCAAGCACGATTGCTCGACGTGCTCGTGGCGCGAAAACGCAAGCCAGGCAGACCTACGTGGGCTAATCTAGGGCCGCTACCTTTTACAATAAACTGCCTATTGGCAGGTACTTCAGCGATGCGGGGGGTCGCTCCTCGTCAGTGCCTTGAATAGGCGGAAACTAGACGCTGCTGGAGTGAGTACGCAGAGGCCAGTAGGCATCCCTACTGGCTGCATTCAAAGGTCAAGGTCATTGAGGTTGGTCTTGGCTCAACCTTGTCTGCTGTTTTAGGAGCCGGGTCAAGGCACCAACACTGTACCACGACGTCGAATTGTCTCCCTCCACGGGTCACCGATATCCACGTTATCGGTGCATCACCCAATCACTCCAACACACAAACTTTTGCACCAAACAAACGGAAACAAGGGGGGACGGCAGAAAAAGACCTCACGCACTTTCACTGGCCCAAGCTCATTTCTCTTTCAGTCTTTTTCCTGTTCCATTATTTTCCCTTACCACTTTCCTACTTAAGCCCTTTAACACCCTCTTCCCCTTTTCTTGCTTTCCTACCTGCCCTAGCCTACTCATGTGGCCTAACGGTGGGGCATAGTTACAATATATATATATATATACACACACATATACATATATAAATAATTATGTATACATATTATTTTTTCATAATATATTTAATAGAAACTAGTTAACCAAGGATGTGTACTATTTAGAACATATGATTTTTCTGTAAAAATAAGATACATCAATACTGTACCGAGAAAAAAATCAGTGTTTCTGACTGCAGAATAAAACTATATGTGACCGTGTCAGGTTACCGTCACTTAAACTAATGCCACGAGTTGCTTATAAGGTGGTGCGCTGAAATTAGGTGGCGCAAGATTCAAGAATAGAAACCTTTAAAAAAAGAATGAAAACGTGATTAATTTAGTTATCCAGTAACCTGATTACTTGGAATATAAATTTTTACGCTAATAATTGATTAATCAATAAATTTTTAATAATATTTTATTGAGTATTGTTCATCATAAATCAAAAAATAAATTAATACTTACAGTTGTGTAAGTTAATAAAAAATTCTATGCAATAGCTTTACCACGGCAGTCCCCGAGTGCCACACGTCTGGTTTTATGACTAATAGTATAATTATTACTTGTATCGTAATTTGAAATATTTAACTCTAGACTAAAACTGTTTTTATTGAAAAAAAAAAGAAATAGTTAGAGAAATGTTTAGCTCCACACATAATCCATGTACCACACTAGAAGTATTTTGAACAGCCTATATTAATTGATGATTAATATACTCTTGGTTCGAGGCTTTCTCAGGCTCCTAATAATTACTTTAAAGAGTAAGTAACATTCCTTTTTTTTGAGAATTATTACTTCTTTTTTTTATATTTAATTTTATATTTAATTGTATAGTGAGAGCAAAATTTAAAAAAAATTAAATTCTTCTCCAGCTTTCGTTGCAAATATCTTTATTAATAAATTAAGAACTGCTTCATTTATAAACGTTACCTCTACTAATATTGTCACAGTATTAGTAGAGCAAGTATATTGATCTAACCGAAAATCACGAAAGATTATAAAAGTTAGTGTACGACGTATTTAATGTAGATGATTTGATTTTAAGATTAACCAACACTTAGAAAGATAAGGCTTGTGGAATGTGCTGCATTACTAGTAAGACTTCTCTGCCACATCTTAAAGAACCTTCAAAGCCTTTAAAAAAGTTGATTCAAGGGTTGCAGCGCTTATCAAAACATCTACTCGATAATGCAAGAAAATATAATACTCTTTTTCAATTGACTTTGTTTGGTGCTAAACAAATAACTGAAGCCAGTTTTATGCCTAAATTTACAATTAAAGGACAAGTTTATTACAGAATAGGTAGTTTACTTCCACCACCTAATGCTTCTCACCAATTTCGTCAAATATAGATTGTTTCAGAAGCTGACAAATGATCTCTGCACTCGTAAATTGCTTCTTATTTTGATAAAGGGATAATTAGAAATCCTTCAAAGTGTCTTGTTTACCAATGAGAATTAAAATCAGTGTTTTAATCATAATTTAGGAAATTCGACTTTTTATTTGATAGTTAAATTTTGAATGATTGTTTTTTCTAATCACACATCTGCAGATCAATATAGAGGTCATTATAAGGCTTCAACTGTTAACAAGATTGCTGCTCTATTAGACGACAAGAATATAGGTCCAAGAGTTATTGTACTTTACTATCATAAAATAATTAATGATAACAAGTGTCAGAACTGCATAGTTTGTATGGTTCGCTCTAATATCCTCTTACGTTTTTTAGAGAGGAAGACGGATACTACCTAACAATCTAGCAGTCACATGCTGGCGATCGTTGTCATACAAAAACAGTATTGCATGAAGTTCTATGCTCACAGACTCATGTTTAGAACAAGTACTGCAAACTATCTACATTATTTTAAAAAGCAATAAAATCAATATTGTGTTGACATGGCGGCAAAAATGACTACAGAAGAATTAGGCTATGTCTATTATAATTGACTTAAGTTGAGAACTAAATATTGTATCCATTGAAGAGACAAAATCAGGTGAGATGCTTGTATTTGGATGAGCTAGTAAATAATAATGGAAGTATAACACGTTGGCTGACATCTGCAACTCAAATATAAGCATCTTGCTTAATTTTGTCTCTTCAATGGATGTAATCCTTAGTTCTAAGCTTAAGTCAATTATAATGTACATAGCTGAATTCTTCTGTAGTCTTTTTTTGCCACCATGTCAACACATAATTGATGGAATAGCTTTTGAAAATAATGTGGATAGTTTGCAGTACCTGTTCTGACCATGAGTCTGTGAGCATAGAACTTCATACGATACTGTTTGGTACTCAGAATTCTATGACTTACGTACGTAAATATGGAAGCCCTGATTTATTAATCGCTTTCACAAGTAATTGTAAATGGCTAGAAACAAAAAAAAATAATTTTCAGGGTAAAAGGCATTTAATAAATGTAACATTATTTTTCGAGTATTTTGTTAAAACTTAAAAAATTCATAGATCTGATGACCAAAAGAGAAGCATTAGAAAAAGGTAACTGTTATGCATACAGTGTCGAATGGCAAAAGACAGGTTTTCCACTTGCTCATTTACTTCTGTTGGTATACGATGAAATTGAGCTAGATAAAATTAATCTTATAAGTTACGCCAAACTTTTAAATAATAACAAAGATCCCTTACTATTTGAAATGGTCCGTTAAAATATGTTACATAAACCCTGCTGCGAGCTTAAGAAAAGAAGTTATATTAAAAATACAAACTGGACATGATGGATATCCATCCTACAACAGAAGAAGTTGTAAAGATTTAGCGGTCATAGTACTGTATCAAATATTTGAGGAAATTCTGTTGATGATAATCGTATGTTGGTCGTATCTTATTGTCAATATTTATCAAAAACGTTTAATACACGTAGAAAAGTCGAATTTTGTAATTTGGTGCAAACTATAAAACACGTTTGCAAATACATCAACAAAGGACCTGACTGCAACAGTTTCAGTTGAAAACTAAGAAGACGAATTAAGTAGAAATGTTGAATATGGACGTAACAAACATGGTTAAGACATAACCTAATGTCATTTATGAATTTTATTTATTCCACACAAGAAAGTTTCCATTAGGTTCTTCATTATTCACCAAAAAGTGCACTTCTTGGTTTTGTCAATCTTTGCAAAACAGATCACTTTTCAAAGACTATTTAATATTCTGAGATTTTAATTTCTTACTCTTTCACTAGTTTCCAGAATCAGTTAGACATTGCGTTTTGGGATGCATATGATACTGATGAAATTTTAAAACATATTAGTAATGGAGTCCTTTTATTAGTGCTAGATAAACATTAAGCGTTTGATTATATCACTCAAGACATTAATAGTGATGAGAATCATGTTTTTCCTTAGATGGTCGTATAGGTACTGGAATCTTCTTTTTGCCTACGTTCGATTAATAGGTAACTAAGCTCTTAATCAGGTATCGTCCAGGATCGCTGTCACTCTTCTTACAAATGGCAGAACTGTTCATTCAACTTTAAAATTTCTATTAAATGTAACTTCGAATTGATACTGTCATCAATATAGAAGATTCACTATCCATTACAATTTTAAAATAAACTTAATCAAGCCAGTTTCCTACCATTTGATTACCAATTTAAAGTTAAAATACCTATAACTCTACTGCGTTACTGAAATCTAGTAAACTGTGTTATAATTATCGATTAAAAATCAAAAATATAATAAGCGATGTCTGTAAGCCTATGATTCTCACAGGCCTCGCAGCAGAAAAAATTGCTCTTATACCACGTATACCTATGATGCCCACTGATTTACGATTTGAACTGAAATGACTCCAGTTTTCTATGAAAGTCGTATTCGCTATTTCTATTAACAAAGCTTGAGGTCAGACGCTAGGATATGTTTCGTACATAGACCATCGTATGTTGGACTTTAGAGATCATGTACTACTAAAAACCAATTTATATTAATGCCTCATGGTAGGAAAGAAACTAAAAATGTAGTGTATTTCAAAATTTATTAAAATGTATTATAAATACGTTAATTCAGTATGTAAATCAACACAAACAAAATTAAATTTTGTAAGCAAACATACAAACAAAGTGAACAAAGCCACGACAAAATGTGCTTTGCTGTACATCTTATAAACATTTAGAATTCACAGAAGTGCTGTAGGAAGATTTATTTCAATAAAAATCTTAAACATTTCATACAATGCTGGTAAAGCCTCGTTGGGGTATGCTAGTCTTATATACAAATGCTTTCATTTATAACAGTCTTATAAGATATTTACATAATTTAGAATAATTGACGTTAGTTCATAACACTTGAGCTGTATTCTAGTCCTAAGACTAATCTTGGTTGTAGAACTAACTTTGAAAAATAACAGTCTGGTATAAATTTAATATAGGATCGTAAATGAAAAATTCATAAGTCATAGCATTTTGTAATTTGTGAGGACTCTAAATAATTAAAAAATGATCAATTAAAGTGTATACGTGCAAAAATTTTGTATAAAAGCAATTTCTATTGCTAATAGAATATTATTATTAAATAAGCACTTAATAACTTTAGAACAAATGAGGTTTTGTAGAAAAAAATTTAAATCACATCAAATACTTATGTAACATCGGTGTATCCACATTAATTTTTTTTCCTTGCTTCAAAACTTTCCGTGCCAATTTTAGAATACTAAATACAGGGGCCAATGTGCATCTGCAAAGAGGTAAATCACCTACAAGACCTCTTGTAGCTAAGACTACGACCATGCATGACTCACATACATGCACGCTGGCCTATGCTGACCGAAAACAACGAGCAAAGTAAAACCGAAATAATTATGAAAATCAATTGATGCAATAGTTTAACTGGGAACAGCTGCGCTGAAGTTTAATATAAGATATGAGTATAATGTTAAAAACTAGAATAACTTAGAGTTAAAACCCATAGGCTAAGCGAGAATAGTAGCAAATGTTGAACTTATTACATATTACTAATACAACCTGTACACGCTGCACCATTAAACCTGCACACCATTAGCCAGCAACAATATAACATAAACCTATAAAATCAATCTTATTGACTTTCAAAGAATTATCCGATTTTTACCATTCATGTTCGCAGACTCATGGTTTACTGTACAACCCTTTTGTATCACGTTAACAATTTAATAAACATACTGCAATAGCCCAAATTGTTATCTTGTTAAAAACTATCACTGTTTCAAATGTAAAGGACAATGGTTAAGTCATGTCACTTCCACCTTTTCCTGACGCAGAGATGTCGAGAGAGAGTCTGCACTCTTGCCCCAACACGGGTAACGGAATTTTCGATTCCCCAGGGCACCCCGAGCCAACTTTCTCTCCTATGACAAGCAAAAAAACCTATAGTTGACCAAATGCTACTAACATTTGGGAATACATTTACAACTAACAATGAATGAAAACTATCGGTAAATCTAAGTAAGTTAACAATATAATAATTCGTGACGAGCCCCCACTACTGTTTCTATAGATGTACGTGTTTTAACCAAAGAAACCACTGTTGTTAAATAATCATTCATGATAATTTTTCAGTCCAATCAATGCTCACCTGTCCAGCGGAAAAGCTAGCAATTATTACAGTTATTAACTACTACTAAGACTATCATTAATATCATAAAGTACCGAACACTGATTTAATCAAACCTGAATATTAAGCAATTTTCACCGCTCTTTTTGCATTGGGTTCGATTGAATGAGAGAACAACGGTTACTATTTATTAATACTCATTAATACTACATCTTTACATTAATATTAAGTTATGATAAAATCTTGTAACTTTTGATGTCAAAGGGAAAGAAAGGGCAAGAGTAAGTGAATCACCTTCCCTTCTCTTGACGCACAGAGGAGAACAAGCCGGATGTGGGATGTGCCAATTTCTGAGTGGCTAAACTATAGCAGTTCTAGACAATTAGAACTTCGGCTATTGTCTTTTCCCCAAAATTTTTCCCCCGCAAGTTTTCCTGCGTCTTTTGAGCCAGCGCGTGACCACTGTCCGCTTCTCGCAATAAAAAGGCCCGTAGGCCCAGAGAAAAATCAGTTTAGTTCGGCACGCGAAATTCGACGATACCTTTCAAGGTAGACTGAGTAGTAAGAGTCCAACTCTGCTACAACCCAATCTACTACGAAGCGAGGAAACAATCAAATTTTGTTATCACCCTCGAACGATCAACTAGTAACCAGAGTCTACCTCTACTGCCACTTGATCTTCTTCGAGCGTGGTTTCTGTCTACGCTGGTTCAATGCCTGTAGCAACTTTACCTTTTAAATAAAAGTAAGTGACAAAGTATCATATTTCTGAAGAATCATTCTTCCTATCAAGTGTTTCCTTTTGCGCGAACGCCATTACTCGCCATAGTATTGGTACCCGTGGATCACCGGGAAGTATAAAGTGTTTTTCTTTGCGTGAACGGTATTACTTGCTATAATATTACTACCCGCGGATCACCGGGAAATATAAAGTGTTTCCTTTTGCGCGAATGCCATTACTCGCCATAGCATAAGTTCCCGTGGATCACCAGGGAATATAAAGTGTTTTTTTTTTTGCGCAAATGATATTACTCGCCATAGTATTGATACCCGTGGATCACCGGGAAGTATAAAGTATTTACATATATATTTTCTAACTATATGTTGCTATTCAAATAAAGAAGCATATTTTTTAAACTTAAAAAAATCTTAGCTTCAGCATGTCCATTACAAAAGTTGTCTTGTCAACTATTTGTATTAGGAAAATATTTTAAGACACCCAAAATAGTTTTCTTTTTAAGCCGTAAATATAATTGTGTACAATTTTGACACATAGGAAAATTAAATGTTTTTCTGTAATATTTTTTAAATTAAATGGCATCCGGAAATCCTCACTAACATATTCGAGCAAAAAACACAGTTAAGTTTATTATTTTTCAATCTGTCTCTCTAATTCCTTGAGGTAAGTATTTGTTTTTATATCGCAAAAGCATTTTTGGTACTGCAAATGAAAATTACAAATAATAAATGCCAAAATCCATGATTTGTATTCATGTTTGTTTGATAAATAACAGGGGATTCTATATTTTCAGCCTAGCAGAACAGCGTAAAAAGCTAAATTGCATTGAAATTTACAAAAAAAATTGTTTAAGAGTACTTACTCATCAGGTAAAATTTATTTAGGCCAGTTTTTTTCTAACTATTTAATGTTAACAATTTAAGCATTCATCAAGAAATACAAGGTAATGGGAACAGTTGTTAAAATCAATGTATTTCTCAATTTTCAGAAAATCTTAAGAAAATCTCTCTTCAGATAAAACTTAACTTTTTTTATAAAAAAGCTTTGACTATTTGGAGCATAATCGACACCACGCACTAAAGTGAAACATGTACGGCTTAGCTTCACGCTTAAAAGGCCAAATAACTAGCTCTTTAAGAATAAAAACAGTTGTTTACTCTCTTAAGCTCTAAATGTGAGCAATATAGTCTATAAAAAAAAGTCTGATCCCTTGACAAGCTCATTGTCAACTGAGCTGACAAAATTTAGGAAGCTCTATCGACTCACTCTTTTCCCACTTTTTTTTAAATCTCCCCCACTTCTTATCTCGATTACCAATAAAGAAAAGTAGTAATAAAACTGTCTAGATAAGTCACTGCTCCACTCGCCCTTAATACACACGACTCAATACTTGTTTACAATGGTCCAAATGCTCAGCCAACTCACTGTCAACTAAGCTAGTAAGCTTCTTCCAATTTTCCTATATCCATTCCTCTACCCAAATAAAGATACAACCATAACTTGCACCTAAAAGTTTTATTAATAAACTACTCGTATCTACTATAAGTATTTAACTCTTTCTAGTTACCTCGCAATACCTATAAATCGTGTAATAGAGTTCTATTTAATCAGTTAGAAGCACTGCTTTTTACTTAGTTGGTCTTAAGCAAGTCGATCCTGTAAATTTATGAAACTTTCTGTTGATAAGTGTGTATGTGACTTTAATTTTTTTCATTTTTGATACTATTTAACGTTTACTTTATTTATCCACCATATAAGAAAAAAATAGAAAATTAAGAACTACTACTTAGCCAAAAGTGACAATAATGATAGCATTTGATCAGAGCCGTTAAAATTTTCCCCCCAGCCCTTCCAAAGTACTAAGGAAAAAATATTACAAAAGAAAGGACTGAGAACATATTATTACATTAAACTGCATAAACAACCATAAATATCAGTAACACTAACATTGTCCATCTTCTCAAGTCCTCAAAAGTCTTCTTTTGTTAAATAGAGTAACACATTGTCTACTTAATTATAATAATAATAGTGACGATAAGAATTATAATAGTAACAGTCATAGTGTTGATAATAATAAGCATATACATGATTATAATGATAATCACAAAAACAATAATAATTATGCTAGAATTGTTAATAATTATGGTAATACTAGAAATAATAAAAAACATTGATAATGAAATTAAAACAGATAAAAGTAACTTTTGTTATAAAGATTATTATAATGGAAGGTACATTGAAACAAATTATAATAATAGTTATAATAATGATAGTAGTAAGGATAATGGTAATCATATGAATTAATATGAAGATAATGATGATTGTAACAATAACAATGATCGTAGCGAAAAAAATAATGATGATAACAATGATTATCATAAACATGACAATAGTAATAATATAAATAATGTATGAAAATACGATAATTCTAATAATAATGTTAATAATACTGAAAATAATGTTAATTTTACTAATAATGACAATATTGTAAACAAACATAATAATGATAGTAATTTTAATAACACAAGTCATGATAATTATAGAAGAACTATTCACAATGATACTGTTATTATAACGATAACAGAAATTACGATGCTTTAAATATTGATAACAACTATGACAATTGTAATTAAAAAAAAAAAATAATAAGAATAGTAATACTAAAATCCCTTAAAACTTACTATAATTCTAATAGTAATATAAATAAAAATCCTACAAATACTAACAATATTAATGGTAATAGTTATATAATAACAATATCAATAATAATGGTGGTAAAGAAATGCAAGTAATGAAAGGAAAACAATTCTTGTCATTATCCTACTGATAAAGACGGGGATATCATCGATTATGAAAAATTTTAGGTAATCATAATAATAATAATGCTAAAAACAATAATCAAAATAGCAATCACAATAGAAGATAAAAATAATAATACTTATAGTAATAATGAAAATTATAACGTGAATTATAGTGATAATAAAAGTCATTTAGTCTTTCAACTTTTTATTATAATCACGTATTTGTCTTAATAAAAATAATGATAATTATAATTTCTGTCATAATAATAACGATAACGATAATAACAATAATAACAGAAAAGATGATAAAAACAATAAGTATGGTAATAGTGTTAGTACTGCTTAGAATTATCATAATAAAAATAATGACAATAACTAATGCAAGTGAGAATTATCAAAGTAATTAGGGAAAGAATAATGATAATATTTATAATGACATATTTAGGAATAATGTTTATCATAGTTAATACGTGCTTTACACGAATAATGTATATAAAAATAATAAAATTTACTAATAAAAATAATATCATGAATAAGAATCGTAAAAATAATACTATTAAAAATAAAAATAAATCATTAAAAAAAAAAAAAAGTTAAAGTAATAGTAATTATATTAGATAAAGTAATATAAATTTAAGGAATATAAATGACAGTAAAAATCTTGATAATAATTATTATTATCATAAGAATGGTGATAATTATAGTTCAAATCATGATAATACGAACATAAATCATAACTATTCTAAGAAAAACGGTTATTATAACAATAAGTATAGTGATCAGAATGCTAATAATGTCCATCATGATCATGATGATAAATATTTTAATGATGATCATAATAATCATAATAATAATGGTTTAATCAATTATAATCATGATTCTGATGGGAATGATAATGATCGTTGTAACGATAAAGATCGTTATAATAAAAACAGAAAAAATAGTTTGAGTGATTGAGATAGAAATATTGATATTAACGATGATTATAGCAATAATAACTATAGAAATAATACAAATAATAGTAATGATAATGAAAATTATAATAATGATGATGATAATCAAGATAGTAAGTAGTATTAACAGTAGTTATAATAATAGTGATGATGTTATAAATCATAATTATAATAATACTGGCAATTATAATAATAATAACAATAATTAAAAAAATATTATAGTAATAATAATTTCAATTAGGATATTTATGGTAAAGATGATAATTACGTAAATAAAAATAATGATAATAGTAAAAATAATGATACAGATGTCAATAATAATAATGATAATAAAAATCTAAATAATATTACAAAAAGTAATCATGATACTTTAAAAAGAAATCATATTAATGTCAATAATCATAAAAATGATAATCATCACGAAGTCAGTAATAATCATAATAATAATGGTATCAATGATAATAGTAATTATGATAATTATAATAATAATAACGATACTTAAAATCTCAATGTTAATGGTAATACTTAGCATGATAATGATGAATATAATTATTAATATAACAATAATTATTATTATATAAGCGTTGATGATGATTATAAGATGAATAATAAAAATGATAATAATGATATCACTTATACTGGTTACGCAGAAAAAAATGATAATGATCATGATGATAAAAGTGAAGACAATAGTGATGACAATAATGAGAATCATAATAATAAAAGTAACAATTATGATGATGATGATGATGATGATGATGATGATGATGATGATAATAATGATGATGATGATGATGATGATAATAATAATAGTTATGTTGATGACAAGTACAACGATTTTTTATATATTGATGTCTGTGTTAGTTTCCATGCGTGGAATAAAATTTATAAAGGTAATAACTATGTTTATATTTACATTGACTTTATAAATAATATTGCAAAAATTGTAAAATAATTTTTACTATCGTTCAATGCCGTCTATGTTTTAAACTGGACGTTCTGAGTAACAGTCTCACGCTGTTGACAGGCTGCTGGTCGTTTAAACAGTCTTACTATTTGTTCTCATGCTTTTTTACATAGATTTAAGAGAAAAATTTTAATAACGGATGTGTTGGTGGAAATTTTTTGTCGTTTTTTCTTTTTTATATCCGTGGAGGTTATGTTTTTTTTCAATTTTGTTTCTCAAGATAACCATTATGTTCTGTTATGAGTTTATTGAATTTTTATTTTTCTGTTTATGTTACTAGAAATTTGCTAACGTTTAATGCCTTTCATAAATCTTATCAGAATGACTTTCAGGACACGTGTTATCATTGGGCTATTAGCACTTTAGAAAACAAGAAACAAACGACTTATTAACAATTGATTGACACTTTAGAAACCATGACATGCCACAAACTACAATCTTGCGCGAAAAAATGGATCTTGTGTGCAGACTTGATGAAAATTCTTTTTGTTTTATATGCCAGGGGGCAAATACATGCTGACTTTGTTTGTTAAGGCTCTGAGACACGCTTTGGTTTTTGTTTTACACATTTGACAGCCATGAAGTACACAGAGGGCTTTGTAATTCTCTTTTATTTATACAAGTTATCCCTGAACGGCCTGTTTTTTTATAAGGATTGCTGTCCTTGGTGGATTGATATATGAAAGAAGTTTAAAAAAAAAAAAAAGTTCACTACGATCAATTATTTACTTTAGGAATAGAACAAAAAATTCTTTACTTTTTTTTTCTTCTTCAAATTATCCTATTCTTGTAAGTAAAAGTTTGTTGGCAGTAAATTTTCATGTTTATATACATTAGTATAACAAAGTTGAGTAGATAACGATCCATATTTTTTTTCCATCACATTATTATTGCAAAAAAAGATTAGCGTACTGTTAAGCGCTTAATTAAGTGAATGAATACTTTCTATGATTTGGATATAGAGCATGATTTTAATTTCATGAAAAATTTAAGAATGCAAGTATTGTGACATTTTTCAAATGCTCTTTGCATGGCTACGTGCTTTTCGAACACATAAATAGTAAAAATTATCACTGGTAAAAACGATTATATCATAAATTAAAAAATTTACAATACCAATATTAGTAGAAAAATAACACGCAATGACGTCACGCGATGTGTGTAATTAAAAATTAGCCATACATGGTGATTGGATAACATGTTGAATAAACAGATTAACATGATTTGTACATACAAATTATTACTCAAGATATTTAAAGGCAGAAATTTGGGGTGAAAAGGTATAGATAAAGGTATTTATTCTCTACTACGTAGGGGACATAAGACAGAGGACATGAGACAAAGCTAAGTATATCATAAGATACAAAAAATTTTACATTTGTAATAAACAAAGAGTAAGTCATGCTGTAGAAGCTGATTTAAAACAAGAACACTTACATAAATTTGTATTAAACATCAAGCAACATATTCTCATATATTGGACTTAACATTTTATTATTAGGATATCAATTAACATTATTATATAAATCATAATATATATCATTATAAAATATAATATAATATATCATTATAAAGTATAATATGGATCATTTTTGCAAATTTTCTTGAGAATACATTTTTCTCTAGGTCCAACATTTTTACTTTGTAAAAGTCAAAAGGGTTCTCAAATTTATTAGAATGCAGGGCTATTGCAAATATAGGATCATGTTTCTCAACTCATTAGAAATGGTCACTTATGCAAATATTTTTATGTCTTTTTGTCTGGCCCATATAACAAGCTGAATACTTATTTAATACAGTATAAATAATCTACTTTCCTGCCCATTTAGTCTTTCGTTTTAACCATATGGTAAGATATCTGTTAATTCACTACTTACTAAAGAAATTAATACTTATTTTACAAAATTATTGCATTCATTCGAAAATGTACAGAACAGAAGGATAACAAGACTTATGACAGTAAATTATGGCTTATGTCACTTTGGCTGTGCACTTTAACGTATCCTTCTGTCCAGATCTTCTTTTTTATTTTTACATAAAGACTTGGTCTCATAGATTTTTACTTCTTCAAGAGTTTTTGCTGTCGATTCATTATAACAGTGAGTAGTAAATCTTAGATACAATTGTTATTTACCCTTGGGCATGGTATCTATCGGAAAGTAAATTAAATGGCTTGGATGACCAAACGTTATAATTAACGAGTTATACAATATACTATTGTGCAATATATTGCGCACCTTTTCAGCAGTTTTATAATTTATAAAAAAAAGAATATCATACTTACTAACAGAAGGGTCAAGATCTTTAGAAGCATAACTTTCACTGGTAGTGTTTTTGTTTTCCATATTTGAAGTCTTTTAATGTTTTGGCTGCTGTGTTGTACAATTTGCTGTTATGCGGCGTATATCTTGCACTAACCCAGCAGTTTTTAATGTTATTTAAAGAAGTATATGATACTGTTATTTTTATCGTTTCGTAAAAAAACTAATATCCATAATTCAATATTTGTGTTTAACAAACGTAAAAAAATAATTGAAATCGTGAGGTTATTTTATTAGGACATTTATTTTAGTCACGTTCTAATATTCGTAGTATAAGAGCAGTTTATTCTTCATGATTGTCTGTGGAGTCTTCTACTGTTGTAGAAAATTCAGTATTTTTATGCAGCACTTAGGATTCAAAATCAATTAGAGCTTGTGACCTTGGTGCTAATTATTGATTTGCTCCTTTAATTTTAATGATTGGGTTTACTTTTAAAGTTGCTGCTGCAGCCGCAGAATCATATAGAAAGTGATTGGCAGCCTCATACTCAGTGTTTGGTGCGATCCATGCCTGTTCTTTCAAAAGTAGCAGTTAACCAAACTTGTTTAGAAGTATCTCTATTTGATGTGTAATAGTAAATCCTTTCATCATTATATCTATCCTACGTCTGATCTCCAACTTATAATAAATCTTGATAATTTGCTCGTTAATTAGGGGAAGGGTCACCGTTGATGCTACTCGATCGCTCACGTTATCTGGTTTAAATGAACAGTTAAATCCCTCGTGTAGTGTTAGTGCCAACTTGAAGCTGTATGGCGCAATTTCTGCCTTCTGTGGTAAATTTAGAACCACCTCATAACTAGAATAACCTGTAGCACAGGATTTTCGTTTTATGAACTAGACTACTCCAAAGTTTTTGATGACTTTTTTTGGCATATGTTGGCTTAAACTTTTTCACAATTGTATGCTAAGCTGACATACAAAAGTCATTGCTTCAACGATCTGCGTGTCTTATGTTTTTATAATAAATGTTTTTCTGTTTGTATAACTAGTGACCATATTATGTTTCTGGTAAGTAAATTCTAAGATCATTTTGTGTTTTAAGCTTTTTTAAACCAGTTCAGTGTATCAAGGTAAGTTTTACTTAGGTTCATGATTTTACAACGCTAGAGTAGTACTTTTAGAAACAATCTTTTTATATACCCTAATTCTTTTTTTCTAAGCTCAATAATTATATTATAACAGTATTTTAAGATTTGAAATAAAGAGAAGTGATAAAAGAAGTCTCCTTTTAATTTATTTTCTTTTATCTCCCACGTTAGAAGACAAATAAGTCTTTTTGCATCAATGTTTGGTATAATATTGTCACTTCTTGGCTTTGTCACTGAGAAATCCTTTGTTGCTTGACTAAAAGAGGAATTTATTTTGAAAGTCAAAAGTGTCTGTTTTTTTTTCAACATTAAGTGTTTTCTGAAGATTTAAAGTACAAAAATTACTATTGTAAGTGGTGGTTATAGTTCGATATGTATAACTTTGTAAATTAAGAAACATGTGAGCTCTCTTAATGTTTTCTTATTCTTTTATTAGTTAATAATTTTATATAAAAGACAATCTATGTCAATTTTAGTCATAATGGTTGTTTAATAGTTGGAACTTATTATAAATCCACGAGTAAGAATAGTATCAAATAAGTATTGATTTAAGAGTCTGTTGTACAATTCTGTGGTATATAGCATTAAAGTATCAAACTCCATGTCTTTTTCTAGAAATCTGAATCAAGATGACTTAGGTATTGTAAGTTTCTTTTTAAGTTTATTATGAAGTTCAGTTGGTTGGTGTTCTTTTGGTTCTTGTGCTTCAGTTACTCGACATTCTGTGCACAGTGGATTCACAATGCAATTGTTTATTTATTTTGAATTACAAGTATGTATCGTTTCGTTAAAACAACTCCGTGATTCGCTAATTGTTATTGTAAGTATAATTATAGTAGTGATACATAAAATGATATAACCTATAAAAATAAAATAAAAAGCTTCTCACCTTTCAACTTTAAAACTTTTTTTCATTTTTATAGGTTATATCATTTTATCCATCATCACTAAAACTTTACTTACAATAATAATCAGCGAAGCACGGAGTTGTTTAAAAATCGATTAATTCTTGCAATTCAAAATAAATTAACATCTGCATCGTCAATCTACTGAAAATGGAATGGTACATTCGATTCTTAATCTGTTTCTGCTCGTTTATAAAGGTTTCAGTCTTAAATATGTTTGATAGTATCATAAAAAGCATTAGTGTCTTCCAAGAGCTTATGTCTTACGTTTCAGTTAAAAATCATTTTTATTTGATAGGTATAATGTATCTGAGTGATAATATTCTATTTACTAGTTTAATTTATTGTATCTGTTTCTCCGTATGTTCATTACTTATTAGTAAAAGATAAATACCATATTCTCTTTCTTGACAATCTATTTTATAAGGATGGATAATGCTTCATTGATCTTCGTAAGCTGTTAAGAAAAGCCAAAAATTAGTAGCCAGCGAGTTATTTCATTGGCTATCCAACGTTAATGTAAATATAATTTTTCAGTGTTTAAATACTTCTGCTCAGTCTTGCCATTTTTTTTCTTTTTTTTAAAATGTTAGTACTTCCACGAGTTACTTATAAAATTGTTTAAATCCATGGGAACGTGTTTTTTCCCGACCTAAATGTAATTTCCTGGTTTCATATTAAGAGGCTTGGACCTCTTTTCGTATCTTATTTTTGATTGGATTTTTGTTTTTATTTCTTGATTTTCGTCTGCAGTTTGTATTTCTCGAAGCTGCTTAATGAGACCTTACAAGTATAATAAAAAAGGTTTGTTGCTAATTGTCTTTGGGTACCTTTAAGAACAAACATGATACTCTTCTAAGTACTAGTTCATAGGGCATAAGATTTGTTGCTACATGAACATTGGTAATATACGTTAAAACTAAGAATTTGGCCAAATCATCCCAGTTATCATAAGTCTTAGAGTAAGTTCTTAGAAAGTTAGCTAAGGCAGCATTACTTTGGTCTAATGATCTGTTTTTTAAATGATAATATGGAGATGTAGTTTGATAATTAGTTTTTTAGGTCCTCGCAAGACTGTTTTAACAAGTAAGATATAAATGTCGCAGGTCTATTTAATAAGGTTTCTCTAGGTACATCGTAAAATAATATTAGATTTTCATGCACGCTTGCTATTGCACTCGTGCATGACTTTGGATCTGGTACCAGGACCAATATAAACTTAGTAAGATTACACTATGTAGGTAGCAAATGGCTGATACAGTTTGGTGTAATTCCTCATTTTCCGACAGTATCAACAAAATCTTTATTCAAAGTTTTAATGTGTGTTTCTGTGAAAACTAGGACTTTTCTTCTTTTAACCTATTTGATCTTTTTTTCTTGACATTTACTGCAGTTTTTGACATAATTAATAATATGGTTTTTTTGGCCTGGTCAATAAAATCGTTTTTTTTCTTTTCAATAAGTTTTGTTATCTTGCTTACGACCTTTAACAGGGCTGTCATGCAGTGTTTAAAGTATTTTGAAACGTTTTTGAGTTTTTAGAAAATCAACTTTACTGTAACAGACAGTTGTTTGTAAAAATCTTTAATCAAATATGGTTGACAACATTTCTGTTATAAATCTGGGCTCTAATTTGTTTGTAAGATTTTCATGTCTTTAAGTACTAAAACTTTTAAGACTTTATCTCAATAATATTTTCTGAAGTGATTCAGAAGGTTTAGTAAGACTTTCTGGAGTTATTAAATTGGTTAGTGTTTTACTAATAACAATCGACACTATATTATGTTTGTCATAAGATAGTAATAATGTTTCGCTAACTTTAATTTTCCTTGATCAAATCATTAAGGTCCAGTGGATGTATCGGACTCACAAGTCTTGAGACAGATGTCACTGATTAAGAATCTTTGCTAATAAAATGAAATATGTTGCTTTTTATGTATGTAAAGCAATCTTTTGTGGTAATTATATCATTCTTTTAATACGCTGTTTTTTGTTCTTTTAATTGTCAGTACTGCTTCTACTCTTACTAAGAATTACTTACAGTTTTTCGTACTATTGTTTGTATCGATTAGTTGGTAGAAATGTGCATGAGTCCGATAGTAGCATGTAAATATATGCAATACATTGACTCATTGACCTTTTTCTCTTGCAGTTTGTTTGTTAATTGTTGTTTTTATTTAATTTACAAAGAGTTTTTCTGTAATTTGTTTTAATTTCAATGCTTCAGATCGTCTGTGTTTTGCAGTAACAGAAGTAATTGTGTGCATCGGTGCACGAGAACTCTGGGTCATATTTTTCTGAATACAAGTGGTTATTAATTACTTTTCACTCGTCATATGTTTTTTGAAATTTTTCAATTATCAAAAATAAGCTTAATATCTCTGGTACGTCTTAATATACCTACAATTCTTTTATCTCATTAAAAATAACCAAAGTTCTTGGGGTTCTAGGTGTCCATTTTGAGAACTATGTCTCGAGATTTAGGGTCCGGCTTATTTTCATCAGAAAATCTAGTTTTTGATGAAAAATCTGTGTCAGCTTTCTCAAGGTTATCATGGTTGTAAGACTTAACAAAACATTTTTAAAGACATTGATAAAATTTTTTTTTTAACTTCTGTGTATCTTAATGAGCAACCTTATCAATACTACTTGTCATAGTCTTAAGTTGGTCTTTTAACCTTTACTAAGTAAAATGTGTGTATCAAAGATATTGTTGTGTCTTAGTCTGGATCCTTATCCATATTTCATTCTACTGCCATTGAAGTCACTTCTTGCCGTAATCCACTTCATCTAGGGTCATACACTGGTGTTTGTGCATCTTCTTTTGACGATTTTTCAGTATCACTCCGAACGTTTTTAAAAAACATACTTTTTCTCAATAAAACACCAAGTTTAAGTATGTCCCTGACGGGTAATTATGGCATTTCTTTATTTTCAAAGCTAATAGGTGTTATTCCACGTAAATCGGTATTCGTATTACTATCGGATAATGTTGAGGCTACTGATACTAAAAAATACAATTTTAATGAGCTGTAATCATTAAAAGTATTTTAGATCAAATTTCCTAATATATTTAATCGAGATATACATGACTTTGGTGGCTGTAAAAATTTTTTTGTTCGAGTCTCTTAAACAATCTCACTGTGATTTTATTTTGACTCTTCGTCGTTCAACGAAGAAATCGTCCAGGACCCCGAAACAAAAAAAATTCATCTATTCTGGATTTAGTCATGCTTATATCTCTGACATTTATAGGTCCTGTTACTTTGACTGCCTCGTTTAAGACTGCTGGTATTGCTTCAGATTGGATATTACTCAATGAGATGTTCTTACTAAATTTTACTGTGACTTTGTCATTCTAGTTCTCCTTTTTTTATTTTTTTTGAATTATCATCTTAACTTTGTATATTGATAATCCCTTACTTATACTTTTTTCTGCATGCATAAATAGACCTACTGCATTTCTAGATAATGTATTACTATTGGTAATTAGTTTTCCTGGCTTGTACAATAAAGTAATCGGTGAATTTAAGCATCCAGGGAATTAAGCGCTGTTCTGGGTCTTTCCTTATATGTTTCTAAATCAATGGCTAATAATTAGCTACAATAGCAAATTTATGTTCAAAGGAGTAAGAAAAAAATAATGCGATGCGTGTAGTGCAGCTAGACATTTCTTTATTACTTGTAAAAAAATTTATTTTGGCTTTATTTAGAGTTCTTTAGAGATAGGCTTCAGAATGGTGAAGCCATACTGTTCTTTAACTGAATGCTCCTTAAATAGCGTAGTCAAATACATCTCTTGTTAACTTTAATGATTTACTAAGGTTAGGGAATCTTTTAATAGGCTCCAAACATTTATAGTCTTTTAGTATTTAAGAAATTTTTTCTGGTACTTTAGTCCATTTACGTTTTTCTTTGTATTTAGTTAATCTGATAATGGCTTTGCTACTTTCAAAAAATCTTCAATTAAATGTTTATAGTATTCTGCTAGTCATAAAAGTTGCCTTATATTTCTCATAATTTCTTATAAGGAAAATTCTTCAACAGCTTCTGCTCTTTTAGGGTCTGGATTCATTTGTTGTTGACTTTCTACAAGCCCGAATAATGTTACTTTTTTAAAAAAAAATTAGACTTTATGTGGGTGGAGTACCATATTTGCTGATTTTAACTGATTAAAAAGTAACCATACCTTACCGTCATTATTTACTAGATCCTCTGCGTGAATAATAATATTAATTAAAAAAACTATTATCTCAACATTTTATAAACCTCTTAATATGAGATCTATGAGTCGTTGAACAGTGGCAGGTGCTTTTTACAAGCCTCAAAATATTTGTCTGTATTGGTAATGTCCATTAAGTGTTGTAAATGCCATTTAATATTTATTATGTTCAGCCGAAGAAATTTGATAAGATCCACTTGCCAAATCAAAAACTAAAAATATACGGATCCTTTCAACTGGTCCATGATATCTGCATTGCTAAGCAATGGATATTCATTGGAGACGGTATTTTATTAGGTTCTTAAAAGTCAATTATAACCATCTATCTTGGATTTCCGTGGCTCTCATGTTTTTTAGAAACAATACAGAGAGATAAATTAGACGGTGATGATGAAGGCTCCATTATTCAACAGTTAAATTTTTTGCTACTTGCTCTTCTAAAAGTTCTCTGAGTACTGGTGGGTAGTGATATTGTTTAGGATTTAAAGTGGCGTTTTTTTCTGTCACCATTTTATAGGCAACGAGATGAGTACAGGTTAAAGGATCTCCAAGTAACAAGAAAATTTCTAGGAGTTTGGAAATCAGTCTAAAATTTGGTCTTATTCTTTCAAATTCAGTGACTAGTTTGCACAAATTCAGTAAAGTCTCTCATTTTGTCCTGTTTATTCTCCACAATTGATCTCTGATGTTGACTACTAGTATCAGAATCAAATTTAAGTGCAATGTATTCAGAGGAAAAAATTTCTCTGGGGTACATTTCAGTTGCAACATTATGTTTATTAGTGTTGATTGCCATAATACTACATTGACCATTCTCTTTTTGTACGATCTCCTCTCCTTGATATACATTACTATGATCAGCGTTGACTCGTGGTAAGTATCTTCTAATTAAATTCATAATATTAAGATTGATCTCTACTACTTGACGTGTTCGAGCCTTAATCGTAGATTTAGTTAATTTGTTATTATTATTTTGTTTCTCATGAAGGTAATTTTGCTCCACACTAGCAGTATTTTAACTGTGTATAATGCTATCGGGTTAGAGTGTATCTTGGTCGTCTGAATAATTTTTTTAACTTGTATGTCACTTGCATTAGTCTTGGTATCAGTGGTTTTCACAAAGTTCCCTCTGTCGGATATAAATTTTAATTTTTATAGTAATTTTGAAAATGCTTATTAGCTTTTGAGTCTCCAAATTTTTCATATTTAGGTATATTTGACCTCTCAGGCCAGCTTATAATGTATACATAATCAAATTTTTGTCAGTCAATTTTATCACTAAGACACTTTGTTTCTTTGTTAGTATTAAAAGTAGTAGCTAAAACTTGATTTTCGTGCGCTTATTTCTTATATTTTAATACATTTAGTTCTTTTTTATCCGGCTCTTACTACTCTACTTCTTTGAAAGCTTACGAAAAACGAAAAAGGTTTTTTACGTTATTATTCAATACTATGGCATTATAATCATACAATAATGTGGCTCTTTACTAAGTGAATGAATATTGTAAATGAATTTTTTTGCCTTTTTTTTATTTTTTTGTTACTGGTCTATGTTAGAGAGTTCGTGTGCTAGTATTGTTTGTTCTTTAAATCTGTATGATTATATTCTCTTATTTCTAGACTGTACTATTATGTTTTTATAAATTGGAAATAGATTGCTCTAATAAGTGGACCCTGGATGTAGAATGTTAAGTAATCTATTAAAGCAGGACAAAGAAAATAAATAACGTTGACAAAAGGACTCA
Organism: Copidosoma floridanum; assembly: GCF_036245765.1. Taxonomy (NCBI): domain Eukaryota; kingdom Metazoa; phylum Arthropoda; class Insecta; order Hymenoptera; family Encyrtidae; genus Copidosoma; species Copidosoma floridanum. The sequence goes on along the minus strand of NW_028321897.1, from coordinate 10,886,163 downwards.
GAGTAGGAAGAGATTGGGCATCCTAGTCAGCAGATCTGATGTTAAGGTAAACATTGTTCATCCGTATGCGTAGTTGAAGAACGTTGTTGTACGTTGTCTAAAACGAGCACGCAGCGGAAAAACATGACCTGATGTGGTATCCAACTACCCAAATGATTGACTCATATACTTTTACTTTGTGCAAAATTATTGTAGTATTTTATTTGAATTTTTAAATATGCAAGGCCTGAATACCTTAGTTTGTTAATAGTTTAATTTGCGTGCAAAGTTAATTTAACTTGATTTATTTAGGGCTTTAATATTTTTTTTTTCATATATTTTTTATTCTCAATATTTATAGGTGTATAATTTTTCAAAATACAATTTTTAATGAGAAACCCGTCTGAAAATAGTATACATATGAATTACAACTTTATTAACAATTTTTTTTTTAAAGTACAGAAAAAATTCATTGATTATTTTGTTTTATTATTTCTGATACTAGCCACCGCAACTTGACGACTGGGAAATGATCGTAGTGGACTCTTAGTTTTAAAATTCTTGAATGTGACATAACATACATCACTATGCTGCGATAATGCTTTTAGAGATAAAGTCTTGGTGATTTATTTTTTTTAAATAAACACGCATTGCGCGGTATACAAAGTAACTGTTTGTCTTTAAAATATTTTTGCAGACACATGAGACATATTGGTAAAGCAATTTTTTTCTTATTTTTATGTATTGTGAACAAGGTATAAATTTGTGATGAGTTATAAACTGTGCGTACTAATAACAAACTTATGAGCTCAGCTCTATCATTACCATACATGGGATTTGTATTACGATTCTTGTTAAGTGCAAAAGGCAATGTTCTGAATCACTTATTGTCGTATCACTTTTGAACCACTCTCTAACGTGAACTTATGGCGTAAGGTGATTGTAATGTTTTTTTATGTTGTAAAAGAAGCTTTTAAAAAGGTTAGGTATTTTAATTAACTAATGACCAATGACGTTCTCGTGCGTCAATACAACTTCTACTTCTGTTGGTATAAAATGCCTGTCAGAGTCTTAAAAACCGTTGGACCTCTGTGACGAAGTCCATGATAGTGAACCACTTCACTATCTTGTTATATTTATTCTCTGGACAAGATTTTTAGTTACTAAAAAATTGGTTTCTTGTAAATTTTTTTACGAATAAAAATAGCGATTTCTTAAACTTCTTCTCATCCTTTCTGTTAAGAAGTCGGGTTTTCTCTTCCATAGTATCCTTTCATATCTAACAACTACTAGATATTACAAAATACATAGTAAAGAGCAGATTGCAACATGCATTTATAATATCTGTGTATCAAATGTATCGAAATCTTTCTTATAAATTTAAGAAAACTATAAAAAATACAGATTTAAGATTAACAGTGTTTGAATAATGTATACTGGAAACTTTTTTTTTAAAACATTTTTTTTTGCCTTCCCCTCCCTTTTCCTCCCTCTCTCTCTCTCTCTCTCTCTCTCTTGATTCTTCATCTTAACAAGCCCTTTCTATAAATATCATAAAATTAATTGTACTATAAATAAAAAAGATAAAAGAAGCAAGTGACTAACCTTTTAAAACTATAACCATCGTAGCTTCGTCTTCTACGGCGTTGGTATATAATAGATAATTAGTATTAAAATTTTCTGAAAAAATATACACCAAGAGAAAAAAAGGCTAGACATTTCTGATTAGAAAAAATTCTATTTATTAAAAATTGTTTAAATTATGATGACAATATATTTGGCCTTTATCTCTTACAGGTGTATACAAACAGACGCACACGAGTTATTTTTGGAATCGTCATCCTGTATTGCTATCGCATAATAATCTGTTATTATATTTTTACTTATTACAAATAAAATTTCAGCAATTGTAATGCTTCCAACTTCTTGAATATTATCGTAATGCTCTGAAGAGGCATGATGATTTATCATACTTGAACTTTTAAAAAAGCCTGTAAACTGTACATAAGACATGATATCTCAGAGTTCCCTGCAGTACAGTTTTTTATACAGTTGTCTATAGGCAAACATCTGCCTTTAAATTTTTTCATTCTAACAAGGTATAAAATTATAAGTGCCACGATAAGCCTGTCAAGGTCTGACAATGAGTTAGAAAGCATATACATTCGGGGAATCTGCAAACTTTTTTGTAACATGATCGGTTTGATGAAGAGCAGTACGTTTGAATAGAGTGCAAGAGATCCATAAAAAATAAGTTAAGCCATTTAATTAGTTGAATCAAGTAATTATCATATACTAAAAAATAAATTTTTTTAGATTTCATTTTTCAATAACCTTAGTCTACATCTACGTTTAACTTTGTCAGTTTATCGGTTGTTATATGTTCTTTTTATGAAATGACCGTTGCAACATTTATAAATTACACTGTCATCACGCTGCTCTTTATCCAAATGTCGAACTTTATAAAAATATTTTTTTTAAATCCAATTTGTATTGATTGAATGCAAAAGTTCTGATGTTCTAATATTTAAGAAATATAATCATCTAATGGCTTATTATATGGTACGGTGTTTAAGTAAACATCAACTTCTGAATTTTTAACGGATTTTTCATATGATGTTTAATTTACTAAATTACTCCAGCACTCCTACATATTAAAAATACATTTTAATCAAGGAAGCTTAAATAGATTTTCATATATTAATGTTTTCATGATACGCTGTAACTTCTCCGTCTGCTTTGAGTTTGACAAGCGTATGTAAGAGGGAGCCCATGCTAATCTTTTTAAAGAGGATTAACGAGACGTATAATACTTGCACGTTGGCGCATGACAACAGTACTGATAAAAATCACAGTTTCTGTCAGCATAGACTTTTTGATTGCGTGTACGGTATCCATAACAAAAATAGCTTATTCGTATTTATTTATTTTTTTGAAGACCGAAAGGATACGATAAGGATTTCGAAGTAAAGCGCTACTTTTCTAAAACTGTTGTACATGTTTTTTTTATGACGCTCTACCATTTTATGTATTTTAGACTTTTTAACTATCGTATTTTTAATTTTTATTGCCTGATCTGATTCTACTTTATTTTTCATCCATCGTTCAACTGTAGTTACAATAGAACAAAAATTTATTTTTAATGAATTATCATGATTAAATGGAATACCCTCAACTTTGCATGCATATTAAAATCCTCCAGTAGCTGTATTCACACTATACACATAAAGCTTAGAACTTTCTGAAACAAAGATGTCTATATACGATCCTTTACCATACATCTCTAATTTATCTGTTAACTGTACTAATAAGAAACTGGTAGGTGGTTGATATTCACTGACACTTTTATAATTACTTGTAAACATTACTGATTCTGTATTACAGTACAAAGCTTTTCTATCAAGTTTTTCTAAGTATGAATATAGTTTTAAACGTGCTTGAGCTATTGTACATGCAGCTACAGCAACATTTGTACACGGGAAAAAAAGCTTAACTTTCTCTTTATACCGCCACATTACATGCATAACCCTATCATTTGGTGGTAGACGATTTTTAAGTTAATTTTTACTTTAATATAATGCCTTCAGTAACTATTTATTATTATTAACCATACTCGTTTTTTAAGTAAGTTTTTCCTTTGACCGAATTTTCATTGAAAAAGAATTTAAACATTATTTTGCCACGGAACGCAGACCCGGCTTTTTTTAATGTTACTGATTTTTAACTTAATACTTTTTTTTTATTTAGAATTATTTATAAACTGTAATGTATCTTCTTCAGTCTTAACCTTACTGGGCTCCCCAATGATCCCCACATATGACGTTATCATGGTTGAGTTAGATATTCCTACATCCAAAGTACCATCAAAGGCTAAAAAATATTAATTCTAGAAATGCATTTTTTTAATTAAATGCTGAATGATTTTAGTAAAGCTAATAGTAGTTTCTTGCAAAATGTATATCTTGAGGACAAAATAAGTCTTCTTACACAAGAATTAACCTAAATACTGGACCACCCTGCCCCTTTTGAACAGCAACCATGTAGAGTTAGCCTACACCCTGGCCTTCATCGACATCAGGAAATTGATCAAAAAGCGAAATTAGGTGTGGCAAGATTATCGACGTTATAGGACGGATGAGTTTCATACTGCTTACAAAAACTGCGCAATGTAGTAAGCTTGAATGTAAAGAATGCTATGCAGACATATTATTGACGTATTTTTTTTAAATGCAATAGAACTGCACCAACTTAAAACGCCATTAGTTCATTGGGTTTAACTAGATACAATGAGCCCATTACAGATTTTTCTATACCTCCTACAAAACTTAACAAGCACTTTATTAAACTGCAAGAATCTCAGTTAATACCTCTGCCCCAAGGACCAAGAATCTCTCGAGAGCATCCCTTTTACTTTGATTAAACTACTGGATATACTTAAGGCCTTCAGCTTTGCATATTTTTATGCAGCCGTAACTGATGTACCAAGCCTATTATTTCTTAAAATATGCGTGCCTGTTATTTTTCTATTTTTAATTGACATATTTAACTCATCAGTGTAAAATACTCGCAGAAAAATCTGGATACATCGAGTAATATTACTGGGTACCTTGTCTTCAACGTAAAACTTTACATTTTAGTATAAGAATTGTGGACTATTTATTAAAAGTGCTAAATAATCACGCACAAAGTCCTTTGAGGCATATCACATTCTTGCTGCAAGCTATGCGCACCAGCAATAATTTTTCTTTAAAAAGTCTTAACTTTGTATTTTTTGTTTTTTTATGCCAAAAGGCTGCTTATATGTTTAGCTTATCACTACAGTTTCATTGCACCGTTGCGCTTCACATCTCCAGCGAGTGTAAAATGCTCGCAGCGAAATCTGGATACATCCAGTTATATCACTGTGTACCTTGTCTTCAACGTAAAACCTCACATGTGAGTAAAAAAGTTGTGGACTATTTATTAAAAGTGTCAGATAATCGTGCACAAAGCCATTTAAGGCATATCCAATTCTCGCTGTAAGCTATACGCACCAGCAATAATTTTTCTTTAAAAAGTCTTAACTTTGTATTCTTTGTTTTTTTATGCCAAAAGGCTGCGTATGTTCAGTTCGTCACTATAGTTTTATTGCACCGTTGCGCCGTACATCTCCAGCTAGTGTGAAATGCTCACAGCAAGATCTAGATGCATCGAGTAATATCAGTGTATGCCTTGGTTTCAACGTAAAATCTCAACGTACATCGTTTATTCAAAATGCCAGATATTCGCACATGAAGTCACCCGACGCAGATTCCATTCTCGCTTCAAGCTATGCAAATCAGAAATAGTTTTATTTTTAAAAGTGTTAATTTTGTATTTCTTTTTTTTACATGCTAAACAGTTGCTCCCTAAACTTTTGTTGTTCAACTTTTCAATGCAGCGTTTTCAATAATCATGAGATATAAGCTTATTTTTCTTACAAAAGAGAAAAAAAAAATTTATATTTTGCATAATCTTTTCACAGGATTAATGATATTTTTTTTTTGTTGTTCAGTGATGGATTTCTTGAAATTATTTCTTTGTGATAATGTTGCACGTTGAAAAGTACAAATTAAAGAATGTAAGTCCAAGATATCTTGCTGGTTAAGGTCTACTATGATCTATAAAAAAAAACATATGTTTTCTATAATATATTAACACCGTTTATGACATTTTTTTTGCTGTACGATAGATTTTTATAGATTTTTTTTTCTTGGTAATGTTGCACGCTACAAAAAACAAACAAAAATGTAAGTTAAGTGTAGTGTTTGGTTACGTGACGGTAATATTGCTCAATTTGCAACTGTTTGTAAGATATCAAATGCCTCAATCAGAACCCAGTAAGCGCGTCAGGTTATTAGGCTAAGCTGCTCGGGATTTTAGTGTCATTTAGGCAAATAGCGTGCTGAGTCATTGTGTTAACCTGTTTAGGATCTTAGTTTAATCAAACAAACTAAGTGCGCTGGCAGTTATTGCGCGCCAGTAATAAGCGTGCCAGGTCGTTAGGTTTGATATTTTGGGACTTAATTGTTATGAAGGAATGAATGCGATAGCAGTAAAAGTGCCACATCATATTGCTTAGCTTTCTGGGATTATGATTTTAATAAAAAAATAAGGCACACTGGCAAATAAATCGTTTATACGCATCATCCTTTCTTTAGTATACCACTTCTGGCGAGCTTGCAAAGAACTTACACATTTGGATGCCCAGCACTTCCAAAAGCTTTTTAGAGCGAAAGAGATTAGCTTCCAGTACCTAAGTGGCGTGAGCTTTCTGTGATTAACAGGAAGCTCAGGGATTCAATAAGCTGGTCTTGCGTTTATGAAGTAAGCAGGTGCCAAGGAACAAAAATCCTGAGGATTATCGGAAAGAGCTAACAAAGGTCTAGAATTTAGACATGCCTTGATACGACAAAGAAGGGTACAAAATGTCAGAACCTGCTCGCCCATGAATCTTTTCATGTAATACTTAGTCAATTTCACTGCAGCTTCCCACAACCTTCCAGACTAAGAAGGAAAAGGTGAGTTAAAGTGCCAAGTGGTATCTCAATTTTCGAATAAGTCGACTAGTTTGTCTCATGATAGCATTTAAACCAGAAATTGTCTAAGTTCAAAAGCAGCACCTATAAAATGAGTGCCTTGATTGCTATAGAGGTCAGTGCATTGGCTAGGACGACTTTAGAACGATGAAAAATGGAAAGAAAGCCGAAGAAGAATAGTCCTTTACTATTTCAAGGTGAACTGCCTTAGTTAACATGCAAACAAAAACTACTTTGTACCCCTTTTGGGTTCTGTCGCCTCAAACCTTAGCTAACCGAATGGGAAAAGAACCAGCATAATCAACGCCTGTTTTAGTGAACGCAGGGGCAGAAACTACTTATGATTGAGACAAGTCGCTTATAAGCTGCTTTTTTGTCAAACTGGCGTACCTTTTGCATGTGATGCATTTATTAAGGATAGCTTTGACGATTTGACGACCACGTACTATCCAGTACATTTGACGAATAGAGAAAAGTGTAGTTTGTACACCGCAATGCAAAGTCATTTTATGATGATGACGAGCCATCAAATCAGTTGAATAACTTCTAGGTGTGAAAATGAGAGAATGTTTAATTTTCTCACATATTTAAGCATTACAAAGCCTGCCACCTACTTTAAGTATTTTATCAAGGAAGATATCTTGAGGGTAATAAATTTTCTCAGGAGATCTAAATAATGACTCAAAAAAACGAGCATTGTCTAGTTCAGAAATTAAAAAACTAGGAGTTTCTCTATGAAGAACATTAACTAGACTGATAGAAGGCAAATTTTGGGTTTTCCATCCAAGAATGCCTAAGACATTCTATTTAATTTACGTAATTAGTGACTAGGTGACGTTAACTGTCGTAACATTCATCCAGTATGTTCCGAGCTTCAACATAGTTATTAGCAGTAAGAGGCAGTTTTATTGTGCACCAATGCATGGAAGACATTTTTACAGTTTTGCTAACCTACACGTTCACCGCTAAAATGGGGGCTATCTATATTAGTTAAGGTTCACGCAGTAAAATTAATAATGCCAGCTCCAGGGGGAGTGGTCTACGTTGTGATCTCTGATTGACCAAGTTGATTAGGATGATCAAAAAACTCAAAATACTTTGAGTAATAGTAATCTTCCCCTTTGCTAAAAGCATTGGCTTTAAAATAAACGTGACTTAAATCAAAAGAAGTAAGGTTAAGGATGCACAATTAAATTTAACGAAACTGCTCGAAAGAGGCATCAAGTTATTTTTGCCTTGCAATTGCTAAGCCTTGAGTTATCTTTGCTTGACCATCTTTTTTAAACTAGAGAACATATTTTTTATTTTACTGTACAGGTCCAACTGTGTTTAATAATAACCTTCCATTTCAAAAAAATATTACCACTTAATGTAGAATTAAACGAAAAAAACTTCTATAGAGAATCCGTAGGAAGGAAAAGAAGCTCACTTAAACCTCAAGAAAGTTCGTAAGCTGTAAGTCCGAATGCTTAAGGACAAACGTTTAGTAAAATTATTTCGGATTGAAGGATACCAGCCTAAGCTGGTATTGCAACAACTGAAGGAAAGTTTATCACTAGCTATAGATGTTTTCACCAGTCCTACAATTTTTAATGTGAGTATCTTATTGTATCAAATAGAATCAGTATTTTAATCCTTAAATCACTACCTAGATTATATAGTGTTATTTTCTTTAATATTTAAAGTTGATTATCACTTGCAATTTAATGTAAGAAAAACCTTACATAAATTTAATTGACCTACATTTTTATTCTTTAACAAATTACATCCCTACTTTTGCGGATAAAAATATGTAAGTTGTACGGAATTTAACACTTACTGTGAGAACAAAAACAAACAGTTTAGTTTTAAATAATTAAAAAAAAAACTGGCACTATTGATTTATAAATACTTAAGTGATATTTGAGCAAGAAAGAATGGATTATTTAAGCTAGCAAAGTTCGCAAATGTTTAAAAAAGTAAAAATATTTATTCATGGTGACGAAGAATAGCAAGACAGTGGCAGCAACAACGGCGTCGTCTCACATTAGCGTCAGTAGGATTAGATGCAGAGAAAAGATGGCAACTGCAAAGGCAGTGGCACACAGCAACAACAGCAACAATGCCGTCGTCTCACAGCAGAATTAACAGGATTGAATGGAGCACGTGAGTTCAGATGCCTTTAAGTATATTTCTATACGTAAACACTGCTCTTATGCCTACTTTTCTGCACTGCACGTGATAAGAAAGATGTATTTTCTTGTACGTACGAGAAACGAGAGAAAAAGTACGTAAGGAGCTGATTAGCTAAAATAGTGTACGCAAGCGCCCCAAATAATAAAGTACGTGTAAGTGCACGTATGAATAAAGAAGCTGTTAAAATCTACAGCAACTAAATTTAAAGTGCGTGTGAGTGTGCAAGAGCACCATAACAGCAACTGCAGTGTAAGAGGGAGAACACACGTGAATGTATTTAAGGTGGCTCATCACGATGGTGCCGTATTAAGCAGGGGCACCTGGGGGGCTTTTCTATAAATTATAACTTTACTGAATATAAACCAATAAAAAGACAGTTAGTGGTTTGTGCCATGTCTTATTCATGATTTATGAGCAAAAAAATGCGAAAAAATTCCGTAATTGAAAAAAGTTACTATTGATAGGGTATCGAAAAAGCTGCGTACGTCCCTATCCAAGCAGACGAACTCGCGCGTGTGCCTCAGCTCCAGCACCTGTCAACTTTCTTATACTTGTTTTGTGTGTATTTTTTTACCAGTAAAAATTGAATTAATGCTTGTAAAAAATGAATGCTAATTACAATATCAGGCGAACGAGAGGAAAAAAGCGAGGTCAGTTCGTGAAGAAAATCGTCGCTGATGGTCGAGAAAACAATGCAATTGCCACGATGAAACGACTAGCCCCGGATCGAGAGGTTAGTTAAATTGCTGAAGCTTATGAGATAATTGTTTGTAAGTTCAATAATTGTCTGTTAAGTTGTGCATTGATATTTAACAACAAAATATTTGTCATTACTTGTAGGAAGACAAAAAGAGGCTGTGTTCTCGAGATAATGAGGCAGTAGAGCCCTCTCGAAGAATAGTTGATTTATACACGTTCGGTGCAGATTTATATTGCCAACAGTGCAAAATACCGCTGTCCATCCTTGATCAGACCCAGGAGAATCGATTTGGGCTTGCAAGTGTATTTTCAGTACCATGTACGAAATGCAACATACTATATGAGGTTCAGACTGATAAGAGATTACCTACAAACAACGGATTTGCTGTAAACACAGTTGTAGCTCTTGGTATGTTTTTATTCGTATGTTGCACGCTCACACTGTCTCATGATGTACATATTCATAGACACATCAAATATTTTAGGAATGCTTGATACTGGTGTTGGAGAGACGCATATAAATTCACTGCTGTCGATTGCTGACGTACCTGTGATATCGCCGAATACACTAAAAAAGTATGAAAGGACGGTGGGGCCAGCTGTAGAAGAATTAGCTCAAGAATCTTGCTTGGAAAGTATTCGCTTGGAAAAACAGCTGACACTTGATTCTAGTCAACAGATCCAGTGAGTTTATGATTGTATTATGTAACGTGATTGGATACGTTGCATTATTTTTATACTATACCATGGAATTATCTTTTTCATTGATTTTTATAATTTACATTTGTTTTTATCATAAATGGAATCCTGTGAGCTCTTTTACAATTTATTTTATTTTTTTTTTTTATGAAAATCGATTTAATTAGGTCATATTTTTTAAAATGATTTTTTAAACTAATTTAGTATGTACGTATTAACATTATTTATATTTTTGTGGTAATCTTCTCTTTATAAACCTGTATGTTTATTTTACGACGTCACAATAAAATAACACTTCGTCTTATGTCTTTCGTGTACTCCTGAGATTTTTTAAGTAGTATTTTTAGTAGATCTTTTTAAGTGGCGGTATTACAAAATATGAGCCGAATTATTATAAAAATTGAATAAACATATACTACATAAGTTGCGTACAAGTTATTTAGAATCAAAAACAATTCTTGTCTCCCAGATTCCTTTTATAAATTGAAAACTCATATCCCATCATTTTTCTCTATAAATTGCTTACGTTGAAAGAAATTTATTTACACACATGGAGAATATTTCGACTGTAATAAACACAAGGTATCCGAATCGATCTCTAAAAATATTTTTTTTTAATACATAGAAGTGTCAAAGACACAGAAGTTTTTGAGACCAACGAGCATAACAACAATTCAATCACAAGTGAAGAAAAAGTTTATTTGAAATCTTCTCTCGACTGTGGATGGCAGAAGAGAGAAAACGGAAGAGCCTACAATAGCTTATCTGGTTTGTTTATTTGTTTCTCTTATTAAATAGTTTAATAAATATTCTAATAATTATAAAATATAAAAACCATCTGTCTGGTATTTTGAAATTTTACGACATGCTGTGTAATAAATTTTAGAGAAGTTAATCCTTATAAGATTTTTCTATAAACGTAGGACATGCAACTGCCATTGGTTTTCATTCGGGAAAAGTAATTTCTTATGCTGTGCGTTGCGAAGATTGTAGGCTTTGCAAAATGGGCCATGATCAAACGGATCACGACTGCAGATTAAATTATCATGGCTCAGCAAAAGCCATGGAACCAGACATGGCAGTCCAAATATTTACAAAAAATCCGTTATTTGATAAGGAAAATGTGGGTGTCAATGTGCTCATAGGAGACGACGATTCGAGCACGGTGGCTGCTCTTCAAAGAAATAGTTTGCACACTATTACCAAGTGGTCTGATTTCAATCATGTCCATAAAAACTTCAACAACGCTCTATACGGTATCAAACTGTCTCGTGATTTAATTACGTACTTCTCAAGATGTTTTACTTATTCTGTAAAACAGAATATTAATGATGCTCCAAACATTAAAAAAGCGCTTTTAGCAGTTGTTCCTCACGCTTTCGGGGATTACGCAGATTGTGGGAATTGGTGCACAGCCAATTCACAAGAGAGTCAGGAGTATGTGCACACTCATTTACCAAAGGGAAAGCCTCTGTCAGATCCTGATCTCCGCGTGTCACTTCAGCAAATTTTTAGTAAATATGCCAATGGAGCAGAAAAAATTTCTAAGTGCGCCCCAACTCAAAGCAATGAATCCATGAATAATATAATATTGTCCAAAAATCCAAAATCTAGACATTATGCGGGGTCAGAGTCTCTGTGTTACAGAGTTGCTTCGGCAGTCTGCCAGAAAAATATTGGAGCAACCTACACAAAGCGAGTTTTGGATAAATTAAATGTCCGAACTGGATATTTTTCTAGATTATACAGGGAAAAAAAGGAGAGCATAAAGAATATGCAAACGAAAATAAAGAAAACTATTCAATTTAAAAAAAGGAGACTTCAATTGAAAAAAAATCGCTCGCGAAAAACCACTTCAAAGGGACGAAAAGAAGGAACATCCTATTCTACTGGGATGTCTTTCGACGATGCGATTGAATTTGTACGGTCAGACAATTGTAATAATACTTGTGATGATTTCAACGAATGTCAAGTAGTTATATTTGATTTGGAAACTACTGGTTTACACAAAAATGATAAAATTATACAGGTAACGTAATAAACAATCTTTACTCTTTAAATAATGTAGTATTGTAAACGAAAATTTAAATTTTTAGATTGCTGCTACAACACCTACTTCTTCTTTCAATGTATATATTACGCCTTCTAAACCTATATCGGTTTCGTCAACTACAGTGACAGGTCTACATATGGTGGACGGAGATTTATTTTTACATGAAAAAAAAGTGAATGCTGTTTCAGGAAAAGAGGGCCTTATATTACTGTTGAATTTTTTACGTCAACGTGGTAATATTATTTTACTGGCGCACAACAGATTCAGGTTTGACATAATCATTTATTCTTAACATACATAAGTGCCCTTATGTGTTGAGAATATAATTTTCATCTCGTATTGTAGATTCGACGTTCCTAGGCTAATAAAACTTATTGTTTAATGCGAATTATTTCAAGACTTCATTACCATTGTCAAAGGTTGTGCTGATTCCTTGTCTATTTTACAAGAAGCGCTGCCTCAAAGAGTGAAAGAAAAAAAAAAATTTTCAATGGAAGCATTAGTTAGTGATTTTTTACAAACAGAAAACACAGAATCACTTCATAACGCTGTGGAAGATGTGCGAGTTCTTAGAAATTTGTTAGTTAAATTAGGAATAAGTGATGATATTATAAGGGAAAAGTCTCAAAGTATTTCTTATATTTTGAAAGAGAAAAACGAAGAAGCAGCTGTTTCTTTGAATAAAGCGTCTTTACTAGAGAACAAAAATAATATTTTAAATGGGATGATGCTGAAAATGGCTAAGGCGCAAGTAAATAAATCTATTTTAAATGAAGTATTTACGAAAAGTGGAGAAAAAGGACTAAGGCTTTTTTTAAGCGAGAATGTTGGAGAAAAGCCACGGGTGACTACTAACACAAAAGTATTAGACAAAATAAGCCAAATATTTGTTTGTAATGAAAAGTAAAGGATATTTTATTTGATTGGAATTTATATTATTTATGGCATTATTGCTATGTTGTCATCAAATGAACAATTAATATAAAAGTCTTATATTCAACTATTTTTTATTCAACCTACTTATTTAAATTATTGTTATTTAATATTTTTACACAAAGTTTTTGCAATAATATGCGTTCAAAACCGAGCATGACATTCCAGTTTTAGATGTAAACAACTTTTTTACAATTTTTTTGCCCACATTCTTATACATGACATTTGAATCTCCCGGGCTAGCGCCAAGAATCAAAATTGAGGTTATCCTGCGGTTAGAACTTTCAAGACTTTATATCTTTTTGTTTTTACCGGTAATCTTGGACTTTCGCGATTTTGTTAGAAAGAGGATTATTTAAACTACTTGCTCTCAGTTTCTGGAGACTGTGGCCCGACTTTTAGCCTACGAAATCTAACACTTTCGGTGAAAAAATCAGACTGCTCCATAAGACCAATGCTAAAATTTCAAACTTTCAATATGATTATTTTTCGATTTTGGCTGGCAACATGCCCTAAAATTTTAACTGTACATCCGTTTAGTCATATTTTAACATAAATTTCAATTTGGGTGCAATGGCTCGACTTTCAAAAATGTGATGAGCCACCTTAATATTTTTACTGCGTCTTCAAAAGCCAACGCAGAGAAAAAAAAACTTAAAGTGCGTGTGAGTGTGCAAAGGCGCAGCAACAGCAACCACACTTTAAGAAACAAAAAACACGTAAGTGTGTAATGTTTGTACTGCGCGCTCAAGAGCAAACACAAAGAAAAACAAATTTAAAGTGCTTCTTAATGTGCAAAGGCCCAACAACAGCAACCGTACTATAAGAATAAAAGAGCACGTCAATGTGTTTGTCACTTATACTGCGTGCTCGAAAACAAACGCAGAGAAAAAAAAGAGTCTTACGACTTTCCTAGCTGATGGAAAAGAAAGTTTAGATGTGTAAACAGATATAATTAAAATGGCTGCCAGTTTTTCGTGAGGTCGAAAGCAAAAGCCGAGATGTCTATGATAAAGTACAACCCCCTACAATATGGCTCCAAGGACCATATATATAATGTGATATTCACTGAGATGGATGATCTCGCAAAGAAGCTCACTGGGAGCGTAGGAAGGAAAGAAGAAAGTTGATGGCGCACACACCAATTACCTGGGACTCACACTTTGAATTAAAATACAAGCTCTCCTTACTAGTTTTGATAACTTGGAGTTAGCTTAATAATAAGCTAATATTTCTTCATATGAATTGAATAGTAATGTGAGCCATAAGCTTGATTAGAATAACTTATCTCTCTTATACTAAAGGTGGAAGCGCACTGGCAGGTAAGCTTGTGGCGTCTCTTTCACTCAGCACGTTTAATATATACATGGGTAGTAGGTGCGCGTGCTCACTGTAATATAGTACATGGATCATATGCAGTGACCGAATAATCCCTGCGTCACATGGCGATTGACTAAAGCCTGAATTATATACTTATGGTATATTATATAACAATGGAGAAAAAGTTGCAATGGCAATAAAAGCCTTAAATAATAGGACTGAGCTACCTGTGATTTTAATTTAAAATAATAAAATCAAGCAGAAAGGATTAAAGGTCATTAAGCTTAGCTGTTGGGGGTTTTAGTTCTAAAGAAAAAAAATTGCACACTGGCAGTAAGTGTGCAAAGTTATTTAGTTGAGCTGCTGAGAATTATAATATTAATAAAAAAAAAAAGGAAAATTGCTAGTAAAAGGCGTGCCAGGTTGTAAGGTTATGCTGCTTAGTATTTGAAGTGTAATAAAAAAAAAGTAAGCACGATGGCAGTAAGTGAGCTGGGTCATTAGTATAGATGCTCAGGATTTAATTGTAATAAACTAATAAGCAGGCTGGCAGAATGCACGCTACGTCTTGGGGCTTGGCTGCTCAAAGTCTTGAATTAAATTAATAATAAACTGTTCTGGCAGCAATCGTGCCAGGTCATTGGGTTTGCTGTAAAGGGTTTTTAATTTGATAAAAAAACGTGCTCTTGCAGCAAGCGCACCAGATCTTGGGTCTTAGATGCTAAGGATTAAAATGTAAAGAGTGAATATCTACGCTGGTAGTAAGCGCACCAAGTCATTGGCCTTAGCTGCTTAGGGTTTCTAATTTAAGAAAAAAAAAGATGCTTTGGCAGCAATCACGCCAGATTATTTAGCTTAGCTGCTCAAGGTTTCTAATTGTCATAAAAGAATTTAGTGTGCTGGCAGTAACTGCGTCATGTCATGGTGTATGGGTGCTCGGGCTTTAAATTATGATTAAAAAATTAAAAAAATTGCGCAAGGTCATTAGAGTTCGCAGCTCAAAATTTAATTCTAATGAGAAAATAAACGCGCTGGCAATAAAACTGCTGTAACAAAGGATTGTCTTCTTGGCATTCTAATGAAAAAAAAAATTGAGTTGCGCTAGCAGAAACGTGCTGAATCATGAGGTGAAGTTGCCCAAAATTCTTATTTCAATGTAAAAACTAAGAGCGCTGGTTGTAAATAAGCCAGGTTATTCGGCTTAGCTGCTCAGATTTTTCAATTCAACAAAAACAAGCACTTGCAGCAATCGAGCCGAGTCATCGGTCACCGATGCTCAGGTGTTAGTTGCAAGTTTTTCTCAGAGTTTTAAAACTTAATAAAAAATAAGGTGCTCTTGCAGCAAGCGTGCCGTGTCATTAAATAACAATGGTTAAGTGTTTATATTAATAAAATAATAAGCATTCTGACACTAAACGTACTTAATCATGGGGTGTAGCTGGTTAAAATTATAGTAGCGTTCTGGCAGTAAGCACGAAGGGTCCTGGGGATTTGCTGCTCAAAATCTTTAGATCAATAGAGAAATTAAGTTTGCTAGCAGAAAGCGCTCCAGGGCATTGAATCAAGTCGTTCGACATTAAATTCTTACAAAGGAAAGAGTGCGCTGGCAGTAGAAACGCCAAATATGGGGCTTAGCTCCTTGGGAATTTAATTTTAATGTTAGAATGAGGGACACTGGCAGTAAAATTGCTGGTTCATGTGGTTGAGCAGCCCGAAATTTTAATTTAAATGAGAAAATAAGGTGCACTCGCAGTGAGCGCACCAGGTCATGAATTTAACTCTGCAGGATTTAAAGCTAAATGTAAAGATAGAGTGCTCTAGCAGTAATCACGCTGGGTTATTGAGTTTAGCTGCTTGAAATGGAAATTTAAATAAAAACATTAGGTGCACTTGCATGAAGCAAGCTAGCTTATTGAGTTTAGCTGCGAGGGATTATAATTAAAAAAAAAAAATTTAGCGCTTCAGCAGTAAGTAGCTGGGTTATTAAATTGAGCTGCTCAAGATTTCGATTTCATAAAAAAATTTAGACGCTCTAGCAGTAAGTGCATCAGGATTATGCCACAATACGGCGTATTTTATTTTATAGTAAATAGTTTTAATACTATGATTTAGTAACCCATATAACAATTGTAGTCTACCTCAGCTAATTTTTATAACAATACAAAAATGTTTTATATTTATATTTTAACAGACACCTACTATGGAAAAATTTGGCTTTTTTTTGGATGCCGATCTAAAGCACTTGATCTCTACCGTGAAGAGAAAGACTATATGTTAGAAAATGGTGTATTGCATAAAGAGTTTTTAGCTCTGTCTCGTGAACCAGGAATAAAAAAGGTAAGACAATAATTTCCGTAAATTTATAAATTATTAAATCACCTACATTGACTGAAAATTATGTGAATTGGTTAATAAGCATGATTTTTTAGATATTAAATTTATAACGTTATAATTTTGTGGGCACGCTATGTGCAATAGTAAAGCAGCAATTTTAGATTAGTAACTTAGAAAAATTGTGCAATGAGAGTGGATTTTGCCTGTTACTTTCTCTTCGACTGGCCCCTCTTGCCGTACTGCCACACGCTAATAATCCTCCACACCACACCTCACAACGCTACCACAATACAGCACAGCATACAATTTGAAGCTTATCATAATATAATGAATTCAATTACTTCTTATTGTGGTGTAGGTCATAAATAATTTTTTATGTATATTCTTATTTACTGCTCATTAGTTAATTAAGTCTATTGAGTTATTATTTACACTGTAACGTTGTATTTTCTCGTCCTGTGACACTAAAGGTGTCACAACCACGGTGGTCCTAAAGCAACGCACAAAGACACTTGAGTTCTCAACGATGGCTGCACTGGAAACGACGCGAATGACACTGCACCTGAAATGGGAAAATACCACTGCTTAACGACGCTCGTGGTTTGGTCAATCCCAGCACGGCTCCAGGAGACTCTCACCTAAAGGAGATCCCGCCAAGGCAGCCTATCAGGAAGCAAGCCACTCTCCTAGGGAGAAGCGAGTCACACGATCTGAAAGAAAATGCTGTCTGGAAAAGGCATAAAATAACGACACGAAAGGCGGATTTCTTGGATTATTAAGATCACTTTATTTGGTACTACGATTACATGGGCGTCTAGGCCTGGAAAATCTCGGCGTGATCCAGCGCTATGCCATGGCAAGATATCTAACAATAATGCTTTTCTCTTACCCACTCTCACTCTAACGATCTCTGCGATGCATGATTCCAGGGGCTGGCTCCCGTGGCTCACCCTGGCTACACGCAGCTGGTACACACACACACACGCTTCCACGCACTACTTCTCGTGACAGCACTACACTCTTCTTTACTTTAAGGTTTACCATCTCACTATCTCCTTTAGTGACTGAATCGGCTGGTGACCTTGACCTTGCAGTAACAACTAGTGACGGCAGTGATGTTTCCTCGGTCGTCGAACGCAAGGTTGGGTACGGCTGTCTAATTGTAATCACTAACTTTCTTTGTCCTTTTTTATTTCTCTCCTGATTTTCTCTCACTTTCTCAGCTACCGAAAAATCGCAAAATACATGGAAGCTCTGGTTCACATGAATGCTACTACAGAAGTGACGCATTAGGCCCACCAATTAGTGCAGCCTCGTGCATTGTTGCACTATGTCTACGTACATGGATATATCGACAATCATACTTGCTTCTCCTGCTTATACACATATACTTCTACTCATACACATAGAGTTATGGTTAGAGGTAGAGATATTTACTAAGTTCTAAGGACTTAGGGGTTTTACATAGTACGGCAACGTTATAACAATCATAGCTAGAAAAGAGACAAATGTATATTAGTAATATCATATTGAATGCGGACCAGAATACTTAAAAATAAGATAAAAATAAATAATCGTTAGTAGGGCAACAGTAAAGCTTAAACGTGATACCTGGTTATATAAGAGAAAATTGAATACCAAACAGTAAGTCGTACAGCAAATAAAATGCGTAAAGCCGGACACCAAAGAAAAAGAAAATAATAACTTCAATAATCAAAATAATAATAATATAACAATACGTAAGTGAAAAATAAAAAAAATGTATATAAGCAAACAAATAAATGTATAAGGAACAATGAATAACGTACGCATATAAAAGGGATTAAGTAAGACGAAGCAAAATCACTCTAATTATTACTGAAAGTTACCGGTAAACAAATAAAAATAACACTAGACAGCAAAGAAACAAACAGAACAAAATTTTTGAAACGCAGTATTTGATGTCAAACAGAGTACACTAAAATACTTTATCACTAACAAATATCCAAGCACCCTGCAGAGTCACGGTACATCTGATCACGATGCAGATAAATGCTTGTGAAGTGAAACCCTGAAGCAATGGTAATGAATCTGTCTTTTAATAGTTGTAGGCAGGTCATTTGAGAGTTTAGCAATATATACTGTAAAAAAATGTTTGTAACACTCAGTGTGAGCATGCGGTATAATTAAGTCCCATTCGGAGTGCCTCTTCAATCCCGGACCACTAGGGGGCTGGAGAAATAGTCCATCACAGTACTCTTGGTACTCTCTGGCGAAACACTCTAGCCAGTAGACAAAGACAGAGATAAATACAGTGGTCTTCCTAACCGGGCAAATTAAGCATCTTGTAGACTGGGGCAATTTGTTCATATATCTTTGTGCCCGTGACAAAACGCAGTGAACAGTTTTGCAACGTTGCAGCTTGGTTCTGAGCTCAAGAGACACATCCAGGAACAAACAAGGGCAGAAGTCAAGGTATGGCAGTAGTAATGCTTTAACAACCAGGAGTCTTACTAATTGAGGGAGGAAATTACTACACTTTCTCAGGTGTATCAAGGCTGCGTAGAACTTTCTAATAGTAGTGGAAGTCTGCTGAGCTTCCGAAAGTGCACTATCCAATGCAGACTGGTGGCAAAAGATCTATCCACATCCATCCAATAAAATTCCTGTTGGATAGCCAGGAGGCCTGGGTCTTGTCAGGTTTCACTTGCAGACAGTTAGACGGGGCCCATCCCACCAATGCTTCAAGATCAGAATTGGCCTCATTGACAATGCAAGCAGTCTCCTTAAACGGACCTCTTCTTCAAATGGTAAAATTGTTAGCATATAAATGATGGACAAAATAGCACAGAACTAAGGGCGCATCATTCATAAAGAGTACAAATAGCAGTGGGCTCGTAAACACCCTTCCGGAACCCCCACCATCCTGGTCAGAGGTCGAGAGCTGGTGCCATCAGAAGAAACAACGACCACAGTTCTGTTTTCCAAGAAAGACTGAATCCATCCCGATGGAGAGTGAGAGAAACCAAGCGTCAAGAGCTTACCCACCAAAAGGTTAATGTTTATTAGGTCAAAAAATCTTTTAAACCCCACGCAGACTATCAAGGTAACATTTCTTCTGTCAATGGCCTGACAAACTCCATCGACCAACTGAATGAGCGTCGAGTGAGTGCAGAGACCCTTATGGAAACCCCGTTGTATCGGGTCAAGCAGGTTTCTGCTAAATAAATAATCATCAATCTGCCGCAATGCCTTAAACTCCAGGAGCTTAGAGAGTGCAAATGTAACACTGATCGGCGTTCTATTAACAAAATCAAGCGAAGGAAAGTGTTTAAGCTTGGGTCTTACAGTGGCAGATTTCCAGAGTGATAGAAAAATCATTGATTGCAAAGAGAAGTCAAATACGTGAAGCAAAATGGGTAGTATTGTCAGCATGCATTCTCATATCAAAGACATAATTAAGTCGTTCGGGTCCCTTGCATTAGACTTCACAGCGTTAATAGCATCCATAATATCCACTGATGTAACGTGGTGAGAGTAGAAGTCGTCGGCCCTGGACTCCAGGCCAGAAGCTAACTCAAAGCTCGGCAAGGTGGTGGCTCTGTCGTAGCCTGCAAAATGCTCGCTCAAAGCATTGACATCAATGGAGAGACCTCTGGCGTAACCGGTCTTCATATGCATGCCAAGCTCGGCAATGCAGCGCCAGAGTTCCCCAGAGTCCCTGCAGTTTACCAGCTTATTACGGTAATGTGAGCATTTTGCGTTACGTACCTTAACTTTAACCTGGATACGCAGTTGTTTGAAATCTAATAAAAATATATCTCTGCCTATTCTTTCATAAGCGGCCCATGCTCTGTTGCATCTAGCAATAATAGCCCTGATTTTTAGGCTAAACCCAGGCGTGGGTCAGTTTCTGAGTGGGTAAGTCCGATAATGGGCATCTTTGTCATAAAGCCTAGTCATAGTGGTGGTAAGAAAGTCAATTTTATCGTTTACGATCGCAGCTCATGCAAAATGTCTGACTGTATTAAAGAGACATTAAGTCTCAAGTCCTCTTTATTAAATAAGGTGAAGTCTCGGTGATAGATGCCCCTTATCAACGATTCAGCCACCGAAAAATCGAGCTCTAAAATCAATACATAAAGCTCAGAGATACATGAAACTCGGAATTGGATGCTGGAGATGACTCTAAAGCGGCCACTGACACATATATAGTCAAAAGTGGTGTGTGAAGATTTAGTGTGATGGGTAGGGCTAAGTGGCAGAGACTTAAGGCTGAACGCATCAAAGAAGCTGGTGAGTATTCTTCTTGGCACGTAGTTCATGGCCCAGTTAATATTAAGATTGCCAACCAGTAATGAGAAATCACACGTGTGGCTGAAGTTAAGAAAAGCTTCTTCTACGTTAGACCAGTGGCCGCTTTTGAGGGGGGCTGTTAGCTACTCCTAACAGTGTTGAAGTGTTGCCGAATCGTAATTTTATTAGCATGTACCTCAGTCTCACCAGGCCATGTTACTGAGACAGAGAGCGTGCAACAATTTCGCCACAACATGAGTCACTCACATACGTGGCTACAGCCCCACTGATCTTTCCCTGTCTATCCACACGTAATAAGAAGTAGCCCAGCACATCAAAAATATTAGAGTGTCTCTCGAGCTTCAACCAAGATTCACTGATGGCTGTAACGTAAGGGGTATGATCAGTGATTAATTGCCTCACATCTAAGTGATTAGGTTACAGCAATGGCGAATTTACGGGACCGACTTTAAAAGTAAAGGTACTATAGGATACCATAATCAATCGATGATATTATTCGCTTCATTCGTTTGCGTAGTAGTGGGCATTTACCTCTATCCATGGCTGCATGTGAAGTGACTGACATCTTATTCACGAGTCAATGGGCATATCACACCGTGCTATTAGTAGTTATCTAGGGCCACGAACCCGTCGCTTCCCGCCCTTACTTTTTTCCTGACGGTCTACACTCACCTGAATCCAAATGTTCACCTAGCGTCGGGCTCTCTGCATATAAACCAAATAATCAAAGGCAAGTCTCACTAGATCCCTTATCTCCGCTCCTTAACGGGGGTCCGTGTCGTTTACGGATTAGCGTCGAGGGACGCTCTCCGAAGCTTGTGCGCGTAATGTCTCTAGCTCGTCCTCCTTAAGTTCTGGCCACTGCGGAAGGGTGAGGGTCAACGCCAGCCCAGGCTGTTTCGCCTGCGGGCGGTAAATGGGCAGCACTCCACTAAACCCATTGAGGTCGCTATCAGCCCATTTGAGAAAATTCTTGACTTAAGGAAGCTCCAGCACGTGGCAAAACATTGGAGATGTAGTACCTACTGGTAACTCCTTGTGGGCTAAGTACTCGATGGCCTCTTGTTCCTTACTTCCAAACAACTTAATCGTCACCGATGCCTGGACTTCCTCGCACAAGGGCTCCCTTGTCCAATTGATCACCGAGGCCTCTTCAGGTTCGCGTGGGAGCCAACCCGAGGCCTTTCAGGAATCTCCCAGGGTTTGGTTCCAGGGGCCCCTATCTTTCGAGTTGAGAAAACCAATGGCACTAATAGGAGTCGGGACACTAGGATCAATAGAAAGGATAGAGGTGGGTGGCTCTAGCAATTGACTAGGTCCACGGTCAACATCAGGTGCAACATCTAGCGCAGCGTAAGTTGCGGCCTCTACGGATACTGACTCTCTTAACTTCTCCAACTTCTCCACTGGCATCTGTTCGAATACACCACACACACGTATAGAAACCTTGATATCTGAACTGAATGAAAAAAAAAAAAAAAAAAAAAAAAAAAAAAAAAAAAAAAAAAAAAAAAAAAAAAACAACAAAGGAAGACAGAAATAATAGCAAGACGGTTGACTTGTTGGCCTTGAAATAATCGATAAGCACCTGCCTTCTTTCACAAGGGTATAAACCACTTGAGGTCAAACACATGCACTATCTTCTCCTTATTTTCATCCCAAAGAACGTACACTACTGGCGATTTTACTGTGAAAATTTCGTACAGCCCCTTGAATTTTGGCACTAGTTTTGCTGATAATTTATTTGCAAGGTCAGACTAATGTTGAGTACGCCTTATGACTTGCATGCCCACTGTCAAACCCACATCGCGACGCCCACAATTTCAATGCCTCACCTGTTTTGATCTGTCGTCCTTTATGTGTTAAGCCACTAAATCGTGCAACGACTCTAGTCACTTAACTCGATCCCCCCATGCATCCAGTGAAATCCACTCGATTTTTTCTTTAGATTTGACCTTTTGGCTCAGACTATTCACTGGTTTCGGATTTTTTAAGTAGTTTAAAAACGCCTGTGAAACTTTCAACGTCGTTTAAGTTACAGTGTTAACTGCGTGGCGAAGCTCATGCACATGCAGATCTCAGTTGCGATGATCGACGCCTACAAATGTAAGTATCATTTACTTCAAAGTCCGATAAGTTCGCTCCACGGGATTGGCCTCGGCATGGTAAGAAGGCGTTAAAACATGCTGAACACCGTAATCCCTTAATGTCTCGGTGATCAACTTATTACTGAATTCGTGGCCATTATCTGTCAAAGAGTACTCCAGCGTTTTTCATCGAAATGAAATCAGCACCTCTAACGCTGGTACTAGGCTTTTCTCATCGGCTGTACGAATGGCTTAACTTCGATCCA
Source organism: Copidosoma floridanum (assembly GCF_036245765.1). Lineage (NCBI taxonomy): Eukaryota > Metazoa > Arthropoda > Insecta > Hymenoptera > Encyrtidae > Copidosoma > Copidosoma floridanum. The sequence continues at coordinate 10,862,765 of NW_028321897.1, read as the reverse complement.
ATGCGTTAATAAGTCCTGAGAAACAATTAAGTACTTATGGCCACTTTTGATCGGCAAAAATTTTATCAGATCGGTAACCACGAAGGTCTACGGCCTCTTGACAATTTGCTTACCCATAAGCCCTTGTGGAGTGGTCTGTGGGTCTTTAAACTGCTGGCACAATTCGCACACCCTTACGAACCTCTTGACGTTATAATATATTTCCTGACAGTAATACTCATGAGCTATGCAGTCGTATGTTTTTCAATCACTATGTGCCCGCTCGACGGCGTACAGTAAGTGTTGATCGTGACACGCTCTTTATGATCGTGTGGCACTACCAGACGTCACCGTTCCTCTTGATACGTGATGGGGTCTAACAGCGGATTTGCACGGTGAAGATACAGTTTCCTGTCCTCTACGTGCCAGTTTTAATACTTAAGTGGATTTGTGATTACCTTCACATCATCATCATTTATGCATTATTTTTACGTACCACTCGTCGCAAATATCCCTAAAGGCCGCTATTTCTTTGTCTTCCCCCGATAACGGAGATAGTGCATCCAGCACGTGGTTCATCACACCCTTACGATTTACGATCTCAAAATATTATTGGGACATCTTTAACGCCCACTTCGCTAGTCATCCAGCTGGCTCACGCAAGTCTTTGATCTACTTCAGAGTACTATGATCGGTAATCGCGGTGAACTGATACCCGTCCAAGTACGGTCGCAGTTTTTTAAGTGCCCAAGTTACCGTGAGGCACTCCTTCTTCGCGACGCTGTAATTCTTCTCCGCGGGTATTAATACATGGCTTATTGACACGATTAAATGCTGACCATTCTCTTGTCCTTTGGCTAACACAGAGCCAATTACATAGTTACTCGCGTCGGTCTGCACGGTGAACGGCTTGGCAAAGTCCGACCGTGCTAATGCCGGCGCATCCGTTAAAGCCGCCTTTAATTTATCAAATGCTTTTTGCTGCCCTCCTCCCCATGCCCACACTCGCTTTTTACGCAGTTATTTAACTCGCAGAATTTTTATTTCTGAATTACGATCGATGAATCTGCGATACCACCCGACCATTCTTTAAAACGTAGACGCATGACTATCTCTAAATAACGCAAGTATTCGTCAAAATCGTCTGCGGCATGTCACTATAATTATATCACCTAGATACTCGAAAATATTGAGCTGTGAGTTCAGCCTGAATGAGGCGGCGATGGGTTGCTGAAACATCATCAGCGCATTAGTCAAGCCCAACGGCATTCACTGAAAATGCCACAGCCCTGAACCTGGCGCTGAAAACGTGGTATACTTTCTACTTAAGGCTTCCATTGGTATTTAAAAGTAGGCCTGTTTTAGGTGAATTTAAGATAGATACCGCGCACTTTAGAGCCATTCCAGAATTGAATCTATTCCGCCATTGAATTGAAAAACTTTGCCATAACGCACGTGACTGTTGAAAACCACACCAAAAGGCTTTAAATGCATGTAATGGACAAGATACAAAAAACCCCGACTCAGACGAGAAATTTATGGCCATGAATGCCATCGTATCAGTTACTTTACAGAAAGTAATGCTGAGTGGTTGATCCATTTCAGCGCATCTCATAAGATAATTAAAATCAAAGACCATATGCCTATTCTTGCTGGCAGACCACAACGAAAAATAACGGTGGCAGACCAAGGTGAGATGACCGCTTTAGGCAAGGGAAAAATGGATCTTACTGTTTAAGGCAGCAAAAGAGACGTACTTCATTTTAGCAATGTACTACATGCGCTGGGAGCTATGTCGAATTTTATAGATGACGGCACGCAAACTCGTTTTTACAAAAAAACTTAGACGTCACCAAAGCAAGTATCATTAGCGTGTCTGGATGTAAGTTTATGGTACCAAAAGTTGGGTTACCTTAATGATGGTAACATGAAAATCCTCATAAGTGATGCTGCCACGGGAATCAGGATAAGTACCAAAACTAAGTTGACTGATTGTATCGGATGCATTGAAGGCAAAACTGTCAATTAACCTTTTCCAACTAATTTAAAAAGAGAAAGTGCTGAACTTTAATTAGTATACAGTGATCCATGCCAAATATATGCAGCATCTATAAGTGGCATTCAATACTTTATCACGTTTTAAGACAAGTTTTTGCGTAAACTTTTTTTGTTTATCGTGAACTTTAAGAGTTATGTTCCCAAAACTAGTAAAACGCTCATCAAGTATGTTGAACAAGAGACTGATTGACAAGTTGAATCTTTGAGAACTGACAATGGGCGCGAAAACGTCAACGAAAAACTTAAGAAGTTTTTGAGAAGTGCAGAAACTAAACACAAAACCTTAATAAAATACAATCCCTAGCAGAATGGACGTGCTGAACGCGTCAAGAAAACTCTTTTATGAAAAACGAGATCCATGCTTTCTCACGCCAAGCTTGGTAAGAATTTCTGGGGGGAAGTAATCGCGACATATCTTCACAATCGCTCTTGTAAGAGGGGACTTAGAAGTAAATTTCTGCACCAGCTATGTAAAACAAAATTTGGGTGCATTGCTTTTGCTCTTATACTGAAACAATTCAGAAGCAAGATTCATCAAAAAACCAAAGAATACGTTCTCGTTGGTTAAAGTCAAGAACAGAAGAGATACAGGCTGTATGATCTAAAAACAAAAAAGATTGTTATTGTTCATAACTTAAATAGAAAAAAATATTGCCTGAAACAAATGCTTCAGATGTAGCTTAGCCAGAAGCCTTACAATATGAGGAACATACTTCTATTCCAACTCATTAAATTAAAGTAGATAGTAACCAAGACACTCAACAGATATGTATGTTGCCCAATAAACTCCATAAAGATCAGTGGAGGCTGAGAACAATTAAACACAGTATGCCAACACATTTAAATTAACCCGTTGTTTATGAAGCTATGGCTGACGAGGGTCAACCTACATCTTATCATGAAGCAACCCATTGCGTGGATAAGAAGCAATAAAAAAGGGCCATGCTCAACGACTATAAGTCAATTGGAAGATCAGAATGGTAATCTTAATTACAAGGTAAAGTTTGTGGCAAAAAGGTTAAACTAAGAACAAGGCTGGGACTACCAAAACACGTACGCTTTAGTTGTTCGTTTATCGTCAACAAGAATCCTGTTTGACTTCACGGTAAAATATAACTTGTCCATTAATCATTATGCATCAATCATATTTTATGATTTGAAGAAAATGACATAAGGTTTAACTATATGATTTTATATCATATCAGTTTAAATTAAACACAAACAAATCTCGACAATTTTCTTATAATACCTAAATTATTTAAATATATTCTTTTTATTCTTGAAAAGAGAAGTTTTGAGAGAAAAAGGACTATGTGGCGCTAAAGATGGTTATTTGTCTTAGCAGAACTTTATCTTGTAACGGGGAATCAGCAATATTTGCCATGGAAAATAGTTCAAGGTAACACAAGACCTACAAGTAGTACCATGAACGTCCCCTCTGGCATTACCTGGTGGAGTAATCCATTGTGTGACACGTTCCAGAGATCGGGTCCAAGTATGGAACCCTGGAATGCCCCTGCAGTTATTTTCTCCTTCGTTCCACCATTTGTTGTCGTATAGGTCAAGAAGCGGTCCTTGAAATAATCTCTCAATACTCTCAAGAGACAATCTTGTCTCTCCATCTTACTAAGTTACAAGCATTTTTTACATCTAAGGTTACCAGAAGAACAAGGGGTTTTGCTCTATGGCATGTGTCTCGAGTGTTCGATACTGTTTTAACCACTTCTTCTACTGCTTTTCTAATAGACTTTCCTTTACTTTATCCGTACTGCGTATAGGATAAGTCTTCCACGTTTTGTATGACCTATAGAGGACGGGCCTTAAGCAGCTATTCGTTTAACTTTCCAGGCGTGTCCGGAATGCACAACGCCCTAAGAGATAATATAGAGTTAGGCTTTCCCTTGCCTTTATCGATGAGTACCAGCCGTGCATTTTTCCAGGGGGTTGAAAATAACCCCTTCCGTAAACATACATGTAGGCCTCGCATGTGGTTTAAGGGAGTTGCCTGGTTGCCTCGCTGAGCTGCTGTCCTTTTTCTGCTGTGTTAAGGTTTCGTCCATCGCTTTGGATAGCAGCGATGCCATTCTCAACTTTTTCCGCTAGTCGTTCTGTTTCCAGCTTCTTAACATTCCATCCTGTTTTGCTTGCTATGCCACTTCATCTTATGGTATTGGTAATTTCAAAAACGATGTATTGGTGATTGCTGCCATTTTCCTCCTTGATAACCTGCCATTTCTTCACTCTCGGTGCAAGGTTCTCCGAAGCCAGTGTGATATCTGGTATTGATTTGCCAGATTCTGGACTTCGAAAAGTCTCGATCCTTTCTCCTTTTACAACGACCAGTCCTAGCCTTGCCACTATATCTAGGAATTCCCAGCCCTTAGAGATCGTTGTAGGCATTCCTCAGTCTACTTCTCTTGCATTGAGGTCTCCCGCGACTAATAGGTCCCCTTCCATACTATCCCTAATGGTATCTTTGTGGTAATTTATTCTTTTTTTGTAATCCTCGATACAAGTGTTTGGTAAAAAGTAGCAGCTGACATACGTCATGCCCCCACTTTTCAACCAGACAAAATGTCTTTTTGATCCACTTGCATCTTCGCGGATTTTGTCTGGTCTAAAAACAGAAATGGCTCACAAATTTGTTGCGTTGCTAAGCCACTAAGGCGGCTTAAAGTTTCTTAAACTTTTGGCTTAAGGCAAAGAAAGTTCTGCTCACTCGTAAGCGCTACGTCTATCCTTCTTTCACATAAGATTAATAGCAGAAGAGCATCTGCGTCGATTGCCTCGATCATGCTTCCTTGGAGAACTCTTGGCATAATGTCGGGCTCCTTTTTCTTCTGTGAAGGACCTGACTTAAAGCCTAGCACGCTTGAGATCCAGGCCCATAATTAATGCTCTCTCCTCCATGCGCGAGTTTACTGCATATGACACATCGTGGTTTGGCCTTGCAGTCCTTAGCTCCGTGTTTGTCTTTACTGCATCTCTAACAGAGACCTGATCGGTCCAGGCCTCTACAGTTGTATCTTGTGTGTCCATATCCCAGGCACCTGTAGCATTGCTTAATAATAATCTTGCGGCTAAGTTGGCACCAGATCCAAGCCACTGCTATCGTCCCTTTCCTTAAAAGAGACAACGCCAGCCTCGTCCATTTCGTCCAGCGCCCTTCTTTCCTGACATAAGTTTGGCGGTAACATATTCACTTTAATTTTGCCCAGGTCTTTTCCAGTTTGAGTAGCCTCTTAAATAGCTGCTAAAACTTCTTCTTTATCAGAGACTGCCTCTAAGTCTAGTACCTCCAAAAGAACTCTAGGTCTCCTTAATTGTACCTTTTCTGCGGTACCAATAGCCAGTAAGATGGCCTACGTTAGCTTTTCCTAGTCTTTGGTGCTTTTAACAAGCTCCATAAGAATACAACCTGTCTTTGTGCTGCGTATTCTGCAAAACTTCTGCACCACACTCTCTTGGGCCAACCGCGTTACGAAATGCTCTTAGTACTTCCACATGTAACTTTCTTTCTGCTTGTTTCACGAGAATGGCCTCGTTTTTTTCGATTGCCTTTATTTACTTCTTCACTTCCTTTCCTGGCTTACCTTTGTTAAAAGTCGGTGTGCTACCTACTGGCTTTTTTTAGCAGCCACTTGCTCCTTGCGGTTTCCAAGTGCCTGCTTTGTTTTGTTTACGATTTCCCTTCACAGTTCGTCCTCATTGTCGTCTTTCTTGCTTTTTTTTTGGTACACTCTGATCCTAGATAGCGCCATCTTCATAACCTCTCTTTTTCGAAGGCTGCCTAATTGCACGAGCTGGCAAAGATGTCCTCAACACTAAAATAACCCCCACAGTCTTATGGTGACCGCCGTTGAAGTCCACCAAGATCCCACAGATTTATTTCAGGAGAACTCTGGCTTTTTGAACTGTGCTGCTGATGTTTGGCTGCCTGTTCATTGCTTCTTTAATACTTTGTAGGACGTCTGTCATCCTACCTAGTACTTCTTTCTCTTTCTTTTTTGTGTCGTTTAAGGTTTTCTGTAGGTGAGCGACTACCGTTGATTTAGCCAGTGTCAGCTTATGTTTATTCTGACTATTCTGGTTTATATCCTGTGGTTCGTTGGTCTAATCGTTCAACCAACCACTAATCGTTATTTGCTTTTAAATGTGAGAAGGAATAGCACTTTCGTGCTGGACGCCTTTGTTGTCTTCTCCAGAATTCGCGAGGCCAACACTAGTAACCTGGGCTTATACCAGGTTGGAACTGGCGGCGGATATTTTCTGGAAGGTTACTGCCTGCGGAACGTTGATTTTATTAGCAACACTAATGTTTGGTTTCATTTAGAAACTAGCCCTAGATTTTTTCAATAGGCCTTTTCCTTGGCGTTTTGGTCCATAAAAACTATTTTGTTTTGTTCCCACCACTTGTGGGTATGATCTTCGACTACCGCAGCGCCTTGATGCCATACACCCGTGGTAGGCTTGCCTCCATCCGCTACCCGGAGAGCACGAGCTTCATAGGCTGACTACCTCAGACCGAGGATTATTATTATTATGATTCTTATTGTTTTCGTTATGATTGTCATAATTGGTATATTATTATTATTATTGTTTTTATCATCATTATTATATTTATTTTTATTATAATTTTATAATAAACTGTAATTTGAAAAATATTCTTAAAATTTAGTATACTTTAGCATAGCATCCGAAGTTAAACCGGGGATCGTTTAATGATGAGCTTGATTTAACCCATATGTGCTGAGACAACTATTTTAAAAATTTTCGAAAACTTCAGGAAGTAGTAGCAGATCCGTCTCTAAGTACAAATCTAAATTATGCTTAAGTGTTTAAACGTAAAAAGTATTTCACATGTTTTAAGCATGTTCATACTCTTTATCAGTCACGTGAGTTCTGTATAAGCTTCTATCAAAATCTTGTTTGGTTGGCAACTTTTTTCCTTTCAGTTCAACAAACGAGGATGTATAATCATACGAAATTATGCCTTATTTTAAATAAATTTATTTAATTTATATTATAGTTATTATAATTTTAAATGTTTTTTCGATAATTTCTAATTCATCTAAATATGATAACAGTTTGTTGAGAGATAAAGCCATAAATTTATAGGTATCTATAAATCGTAGATCAATATACTCGTTTCTTTAACACAATTAATAATGGCAATGTACTTTTTTTTGTCTGTGGTAAGAGTTAAACTTTTCCTGAAAAGTTAATAAAAAGTTTTGTTATTAACAAAAAGTATAATAACCGCTAAAGATATGAAAACTGATAGGTATCATTTGTGAATCACAATAAGTTTCGTCGGAACCTAGCGATAAGTAGAATAAAGGGAGACTTAAACTTGGGGCAATGTATGTGAATAATAGCGATCAAAGAGAGGAAGAAAGCAGTGGTGCAGGGAAGGGCAGTGGCCATTTGCGTGCGGAGACAAGTGAAGAGTTTAGTTTTTTGAGCAGCAAGCTAGAGAAAAGTGTGATACAGCCTGCTAGCACCACACGATTGAGCTCAACTTCACTTTGATGGCCACTGGAACAGTGTCTAGGAAGTTATATCATTAAAGTTATCATTATTTGTTTGATTATGGGTATTTGTTATTAAGCTTATTGAAATTTTTTAAATTTATAGTATTCTTTCGCAATGACATGCAGTCTTGTTCAGTTATGTATCCTTGTTATGTAAAACTAAATAAATTTACTTATATACAAATATTTCATTGTTCTCAGCTTTCTTTTATGTAAGTCGATGTTAGCTTGCTGGTAACAGCTAAGAAAGGAAGGTGTTAACTAGGTAATGCATTTACTGACTTATATTAATTTTTATTTTTATACTTTAGATCTCTTGGTCACGTGAGACGTCTGGAATTCAACGAAACATGATAACCTATATTACACTTTCTATGCAACGGACCTTGAATTCTAAAATAGAAAAATTGTTTTGTTTGGCTTATAAAATAATAATAGTTGTTACACTAAGAAAAAATGTGCGTACTTTCGAACCAAATCCTAACGATTTTTTTTTTTTTATCAACTAACCTGAAGGGAAGACATAAGAAAGCTTGACAATACACAACCTTTGAGCCTTAAAGCAAAAAGGTAAAGAGTATTGACAACCCATTTAGTAGGTGTCGCATCATTAATTTTTTTTATTTTGTTTATATCTTTTATATTTTGAATTGCTATTATTATGACAAAATTTAATAAAACACGTCGTACCATATACTTCACTGTGAAGATATAGCTGCAGGGGTATTTACAGCAGGAGTAGTATTGTCAACAGTCCTTACAGTTGCTAAGAACAATGAAACAGTAAGTCTCGAAAATTTTAACAGCGCTTTTAAAAGACGAATCGTGACAACTTAAAACATCTATATTTAAGAAAGTTTCTTAAAGACGCAAGAAACCTTTTCTTAACCTAGATTTAACAATCTTTGAGTATGCATGAGGCACTTAAAGTTGTAACATATAGATGAAAATGAGCAACAACTAAAAGAGCAAAGCGTCGATGACTTTGAAGATGCCAGTTCTAGCTGGTTTTCACGTTCAATATTAAATTCATTAGTCAACATTTATACAGTGAAATTTTAATAAGGTAGTTAATTTATAGAGTTACCAGACTATATATAGGAAAAAAAATGCCTGCATAACTTTTGTAAGCAATGAAAACCAATGCTTCGAATGGGTCATTTGATTTGCACTGCATTCAGTATATAAGAATTTAATCTTGTCCTAAATTACACAAGATATAAAAAAAAGTTAAATTTTTTATCATATTGAGATTCCTAAAAATTCTTACTTATTTTCTTAATTTGACAAACAAAATATTGTTGTTATTATATAATATATGTATATTTTTTTTTAATGTAATGCTTACAATGTTTATCCTAGTCATTTGTCAGGAAACAAAAAAAATCACGTTAACCCTTCACTTGTTAAAAGATTTTATATCGATGATGAGGATAAAAATAATGTAGAAAATAAAGGGAACGACTCAAATACAGAGTACAGATATCATATTGTTGGAATTAAAAATTCCTTACGTTTATTACCTAAACCATTGTCTAAATATCGGCTTGCTTAAAACATATGTAATCGAAGTCTTTCCTACTTTTGGTTGAAAGATAAATTAAAGGCATATACAGAAAACTAAAAAAATATGAGCAATTGCGAAATTATTCTACCTAAAAAATAAAAAAATTAGCACATACTTAAGTTCGAAAATTTGACATACTTAAACCGAGGACCTTTTGTTGTTCATGCAGACTTTTAATGTTGATTAAAATCGGTTTAAAAAAAACGTGCATATCAACACAATGTAGCGTATAGTACAAGGTATTTTATTGAATGTTCTCATGATAATAGCAAATCAAAACATAAAAAATATAGACGAAATATATAAAAATTATGATGCAACAACTACTAAATGGTTTGTCAATACTCTTTACCTTTTTAATTTGAGACTCTTAAAGACGTATACAAATCCTATCAAGAATACTGATTCGACAACAGCATATAAAATTGTGTATTGTCGAGCTTCCTTATTTCATCTATGTAATCATCCCTTTAGTTAAGTTGATAAAAAAAAAAGATTCGTTAGTATTTGGTTCGAAAGTACGCACATTTTTTCTTAGTGTAACCACCATTATTATTTCATAAGCCAAACAAAAAAATTTTTTTACTTCAGGTTTCAATGTCTGTTGCATAGAAAGTGTAAAATGGGTTATCATGTTTCGTTAAATTCCAGACGTCTGACGTGACCAAGAGATCTGAAGTATTAAAACAAAAATCAATATAAGTCGGTAAATGCGTTACCTAGTTGACACCTTCCTTTCTTAGCTGTTACCAGCAAGCTAATAACGACTTACATAAAAGAAAGCTAAGAACAATGAAATATTTGTATATAAGTAAATTCATTCAGTTTGACATAACAAGGATACATGACTGAACAAGACTGCATGTCATTGCAAATGATTACTATATATTCCAAATATTTCAATTAGCTTAATAACAATAACTTATAATCAAACAAATAAAGACGACTTTAATGATATAACTTCCTAGACACTGTTCCAGTGGCCATCAAAGTAAAGTAAAGCTCAATCGTTTGGCACTAGCAGGCTGTATCACACTTTCCTCTAGCTTGCTGCTGAAAAAACTGAACTCTTCACTTGTCTCCGCGCGCTAATGGCCACTGCCACTTCCCTGCACCACTGCTTCCTTCCTCTTGTTGATCGCTGTCATTTAAATATCTTGCCCCAAGTTTGAGTCTCCCTTCACTCTACTTATCGCTAAGTTCCAACAAAACTTATTATAATTAACGAATGATACCTAATATTTTTCATATCTTTAGCGGTAATTATTCTTTTTGGTTACAACAAAACTTTTTATTATCTTTTTAGAAAAAGTTCAACTCTCACCACAGACAAAAAGCAGTACATTGCCATTATTAATTGTGTTAAAGAAACGAGTATATTTATCTACGATTTATAGATACCTTTAAATTCATGGCTTTATCTCTCAACAAACTGTCATCATATTTAAACGAATTAGAAATTATCGAAAAAACATTTAAAATAATTATAACTATTATATAAATTAAATAAACTTATTTAAAAAAAAGCATACTTTCGTATAATTATATATCCTCGTTTGTAAAACTGAAGAAAAAAAAGTTGCCAACCAAACAAGATTTTGATAAGAGCTTATACAGAACTCACGTGACTGATAAAGAGTATGAGCATTCTTAAAACATGTAAAATACTTTTCACGTTTAAATACTTGGGCATTATTAAGATTTGTACTTGAAAACTAATCTGCTACTACTTGCTAAAGTTTTCGAAAATTTTTAAAACAGGTGTCCCGAAACATATGGGTTAAATCAAGCTCATTTTTAAGCAATCTCGGTTTAATTTCGAATGCTATGCTGAAGTATACTAAATTTTAAAAATATTATTTAAATTACAGTTTATTATGGAATTATAATAATAATAATAAATATAATAATAATAATAAGAACAATAACAATAATAATATACCAATAGTTACAATAATACCAAGAACAATAAGAATAATAATAATAATAATTCTCGTTCTGAGGTAGTCAGCCTATGGGGCTCGTGCTCTCCAGGTAGCGGATGAAGGCAAGCTTTCCACGGGTGTATGGCATTGAGGCGCTGCGGTGGTCAAAGATTGTACCCATGAGTGGTCGGAACAAAATAAAATATTTTTCATGGACCACGATGCTTAGGAAAAAGCCTATTGAAAAATTCTAGGGCTGGTTTCCGAATAAAACTAAACATTGGTGTCGCTAGTAAAATCAACGTTCCGCAGGCGGTAACTCCCCAGAAAATATCCGCCGCCAGTTTCAACCTGGTATAAGCCCAGGTGACAAGTGTTGGCCTCACGGATTCTGGAGGAGACCACAAAGGCGTCCAGCACAAAAGTGCTATGCCTTCTTACTTTTAAAAGCAAATAACGATTGGTGGTTGGTTAAATGATCAGACCAACGAACTACAGGACATAAACCAGGATAGTCAGAATAAACATAAGCTGACACTGGCTAAATCAACGGTAGTCGCTCACCTACTGCAAGGGGGCACTTCTATTACGTAGAATTTATAATACACGCTTTACATTTATATTTACATTCTTCTATTTATTATATTTTCTTGTAATAAAAAATCCGTCTAATAGACAATTCAATAGTACACATTTTTTCTATATATACATATATTTCATTTTATAAAAAATTCCTATTTGAAAATTCAAATTTGAACGCCACGCGCGGGGAATGTGCGTCTAGTACGTTAAGAAAACGCTAGAGCGCGTTCACCCAAAGAAGGAAAAACCTGCTACTCAAAAGGAAATAACGTCAGCGTAAAAGGCACCAGTGCGCAATGCAAAATGGAGTTCATCTTCCAGCGAGCCTGGGACGCGGTATATCCGTTGCTCACCCAGACCTGGAACTTTCCCGTGCACCGGTACAATACCGCGATGAGCACGAAGGGAGAGAAAGAGATGAAGAGAGAAAGAGACGAAGTACGAAGGCCGATAGCTAAAAAGTAAGTGTGTACACCACCAACAAGGTAACACTTTCACTAACCGGTACCTACTTGGACTTTCGGTGCTCGACCGCTTTAAGCGTGGAGACGACGCATCCCCAAGTAGTCGAGGCACTAGGGTTAGCGACCACGTTCTTAGGCAAAGTTCCTGGGTTGATGACTTGAGCAGTGCTCAAGACACCCAAGGGCCCTGAGAACGACCTAACCTTACGTGACTTGGTCGGATAGGTAGTTACCTAACACTTACTTTCCGCGGTCGTAAAAAAATTTCGCATTAGTCTAACCTAACGTGTTCATGCAGAGATACTAAGGAGGGAAAATTCAAATTGTCATTTTTGTAAAATTTTCTATTAAAAAAGGCGGATAAATTTAAAGTGAATTGTCGAGTATATTATATATTGTTTTTTATTATTAACAAAAAAAAATTGCGATCACTCAAATAAAATTAATACATGTAAAAATTTAAGATATAATTTCCTTAGAATCATATGATTGAATAAATATAAGATAATTAAAAATAAATTGATTGTACTTATTTAAGCAAACCTTCCCCTCAACATAAGATTGCAAATTCCTTTTTATAGTTTAAGATAAAAACTAGAAAAATAGCTGTTAAGATTTGAAATCGTTTAATAAACTAAGAATATTATCCGAACCCCAAAAAGGGACAGAAATAAAATAAAAAAGATATTAGATTAGAAAAATATTGAATAAGTTAAAAAAGATATTAAATTATTAAATTAATTGAATTAAGGAAATATTCAAGAGAACTCAATAAAGTATTAATCAATAAACAATTGCTGTATATGGTGCAGGAATTAATTGATTATTCAACAGATAAATTTTGAAACTTGATAATAAATATTTTTAAGTATTGTATATAATCGGCAGTTTGAGCAATTTCGCTCTTTTACACAGGGCCACGAACCCGCCCTCCGACATATAAACACAATCATTGTTTGTATGTTGGTTCCTAATCTTAGAGTTTTCTCGGTACAGATAATATTCTTAGCCGATTGTTACCACCACAAATTAACCGGGGTTATACTCAAAGAAAGGGAAGTCGTAAATGGTACCCCTGGTGGGACTCGCAATCGTAAGAGGGAGTGTTTAAACAGGTGCAAAAATTTTTATCAAACGTTTTATATTATTCGTTCGTCTTAAAAATGGTTTAAACACGACGAAGGGGCAATAATGAAGAAACACAACAAGTAACGGCTTAGATCCACGGGAAAAACGAAGATAACTTAAGTGGAATTTTTCCATTAGAGAAGTCACCTCAGCCAAATACAGTGGGTGGAAATGATGGAAATATTTTCGAGGTCATAGGGGTCCAAAAGCAGCTGATGGCTGAAATCCTACCTCTCAACCCCGAGAATAATTCGGAACAAATTATTGACAAAGTAAATAAAGTCATCTCACAAACCAACACACTGAAAGAACAATCGATGCGACTTACACACACGTACGATGCACTGGAGACCCATATAGAACGACTCACACAAACACAAAATCAAATACGTACTAAAAACGCACAACGTCAGGCAGAACTAATAAGACAATCAGAAATACTCGATAACTTAAATAAACAATTCTATCAACTCGCACTAAACATAGGGAAAACAACACAAACATTCCAAAAACTCAATCAAACAGTCACGGCACAAACACAAGCAATAGTCAATTTAGAACAGGAAGATGATCGTATATACGAGGCTATCGCCCAACACAAAAAAGACGTGGAATCGATCATCACCCGAAAATTAAATAACGTACAAGGCAGAGGAGTTTCCCAATTGAAAGTAGATTTACCCACTTTTAGCGCAGCTGCAAGTGATCGACCGATCAAATTCCTTAAAGCCTTAAAAACTTACATTGAAATAACTTCCATAAAAACTGACGCGATTAAATTAGTATTATCTCAAGCATTAAAAGGCCTGGCACTTGCTTGGTTTGAGCTCATCGAAGAAAGAATAAATTCCATGAATGATTTTGAAACTTTATTTTTGAATAAATATTGGAACGCGACGGTATAAGTTAAAGTTCGTTGAGCGCTTGAATGGAATGCATACGAAGCCACAAATAATATGAGCCGTAGTGAATACGTGTTAAATTTGTATAGTTACGTGAAAATGTTATCAGCACCACCCACTGAAGCGGAGGTCGTTGAGAAATTCGCAAATCATTTTGACGGAGTCATACAACAGTCTATAATTCTTTGGGGAATTAACAAAATTGACGATCTCATAAAACTCTTAGATTCTATGGATGCAGTAGGCGCGTTAAATAGCTCGATTACGATTCGAGAAAATTTATACATAGATTCCGGGAGACAAATAAACTCAAGCCCTACGCGGAATCATAGCAACTTCCGAGCCTCAACACCAAACCCACCCAATAGCAATTGGCGTGACCGCGGTAACAATACAAGTAATACCACCTTAAACCGAAATACGAACTCAGGCCAACAAACCAACAACAACAATAATAGTTCCAATCGACCATACGTAGAAAGACCACAAAGTAGCTCATACAATCGAGGGACCCAGGGAACTCAAATGAATTTAATTGAAGAGATCCCAAATCAGGAAAACGAATAGACGTTGTATCCCAAACCCCTAAAAATTATCAAACCTATACTTTATGGGATACAACGATCAGAGGGGGCATTACAAAGACAAGTATATTAAAAAATTATGAATCCAAGTCCGAACAAAAAAATAACATAAACACCTTACACACTACCACGCTACCATATGGAAAGAAAAATTTAAAAATAATGTCGAAAATTAAAAATAATCAAGGGAATCTACTTATCAAGGCTCAAGAATGTTTGATACCTCGTACATATACAGTTTTGGTTCCATTTGATAACCAGCTTGAAAAAAAAGTGACTGAGGAGAATAAGTCTAACATTGTTACAAATGCATGCCATTCCTACTCAATTTGCCATAAAAATCAAATAAAAAGTTGTTCAGTAGTAAAACCAGAAATACATACAGTATTCGAAGATTTAAGACAGACACTGCTAGAAGAACCACACAGCGAAAATCTGTTGACCAATAAAGCTTTTGTATGCCCGGAAATAAATTTTGAAATTCAAAGGGTTCAGCTGGAGGCATTAATAGATACGGGGAGTAAATTACCAAGTACATTTGAATACATTTATGAGAAAAATAACGACGCACGGAAAATTTTCCCTACTCCTCCGGTAATTAAGTTTCCAACATGTAGATGTATTGGTAAAATTTTTCTTGAAGCTAAGAAACAATCCAAGGCTGAAGTAAAAATAAATACTAGTAAAATCGCACTCAGAGCCATCTCATGCGATGGTAATGAAAGAGGAATATACGTTGTAAATAGATCAATACAGGGGGCAGAGAAAAATTATTCTACCACAGAGATCAAAGTATTAGCAATCGTTTCGATATTACACCAATTTCCTTCGTATATATTGGATTACAGTTTCAAAACATCATCAATCAAGAGGAGTAAAACCGTGG
This sequence comes from Copidosoma floridanum, assembly GCF_036245765.1. Taxonomy (NCBI): domain Eukaryota; kingdom Metazoa; phylum Arthropoda; class Insecta; order Hymenoptera; family Encyrtidae; genus Copidosoma; species Copidosoma floridanum. Next base: position 10,847,156 of record NW_028321897.1, on the reverse strand, counting down.
TAGCCATTTCGTTAAACCAACACATCAATCGAAAGGACCGAAAAAGTACCGAGGATTTCAATACATTAAAAATATTGGCAAGAAAACCAAACGATAATATACCTGATCAATCAAAATCGACATCTAACGTACGATCAAACGATGAAAAATGGCACATAACCAAACAAAACGCAATAAATGGACAGAAATATAATCGGTATAAACTAAAAGGGACAATCCTGTATAAATTATGTAACCATAGAAAGAAAATTCTTTTGCACTACAGAAAACCTTGAACGACACAGAAAAAAAGAGAAAAACGTACTAGGTAGGATGACAGACATCCTAAAAAGTATTAAAAAAGCAATAAATATGCAGCAATAACCAAACATCAGCAGCACAGTTGAGAAAGCCAGAGTTTACTTGGAAGAAATCTGTGGGATGTTGAGGGACCTTAAAGGTGGTAACCATAAGACTGTGGGGAAGATTTTAGTGTTGAGGACATCTTTTTCAGCTCGTGTAATTAGACAGCCTTCAAAATAGAGAGGTTATGAAGATGGTGCTACCGAGGATCAGAGTGTATCAAAAAAAGCAAGAACGACGACAATGACGACGAACTGTGAAGGGAAATCGTAAACAAAAGAAAGCAGGCACTTGCAAACCACAAGGAGCAAGTGGTTGCTAGAAAAAAGCCGGTAGGTAGCACACCCACTTTAAACAAAGGTCAGCCAGGAAAGAAAATGAAGAAGTGAATAAAGGCAATGAAAAGAAACGAGGCCATCCTCGTGAAACAAGCAGACAGAAAGTCACATGTGGAAGTACTAGGAGCATTCCGTAACGTAGTTGACCTAAGAGAGTGTGGTGCAGAAGTTTTGCAGAATACGCAGCACAAAGACTGGTTGTATTCTGGTGGAGCTTGTTTAAAGCACCAAAGACTAGGAGAAGCTGACGCAAGCCATCTTACTGGCTATCGGTACCGCAGGAAGACGATGCAAGCTGCTATGAAGAAAAGCAAAAAGCAGGACTGACAGACTCTGTGCCGGGAAGTAAAAAACGACTCCTAGAGCAAAGCATAAACGATAGTGAAGGGATAACTGGAAAGACTTATGTCTTAAGAGTGAATACGATGAAGCATATCGGGAATACGCTATTTTTGACGCACCCAGAACTCAAGAATCAAGCTGACTTGGAGCTCATAGAGGATGTACCTTTATCTACCTAGAAGGAACTAGAGCCAGCAGCTGGATCGCTTAAACACGGAAAAGCTTCAGGACCAGATAGCATACCGGCAGAAGTTATTAAGACAGTGGTGGTAAAACACCCACAGCTGCTCTTATATCTATACAGTGAATGATTGCAGAAGGGGTTGCTTTCAACCCCCTGAAAAAACGTACGGCTGGTACTCATCGATGAAGGCAAGTGAAAGCCTAACTTTCCATCATTTTTTCGGCCGTTGTGAATACTGGACATGCCTGGAAAGATATACAAATAGCTACAGGTCTTCTACAGGTCATACAAAACGCGGAAGACTTATCCTACACACAGTATGAATTCAGGAAAAAAAGGTCTACCATGAAAGCAGTAGAAGAAGTGGTAAAAACAGCTCAGAACACTCGAGACGCATGCCATGGAGCGAGACCCCTTGTTCTTCTGGTAACCTTGAATGTAAAGAACGCTAGTAACTCAGCAAGATGCAGAGACATGCTTCATGCTCTGAAATACACATTTCGAACACCAGACTATCTATTAAGAGTATTGAGAGATTATCTCAAGGACTGTTTCTTGACCCATACGATAACAGATGGTGAAACAAAGGAGAAAATAACTGCAGGGGCACTCTAGGGTTTAATACTTGGACCTGATCTCTAGAACGTATCATACAATGGACTACTTCACCAGGAAATGCCAAAGGGGACGTTCATGGTAGTATACGTGGACGATGCTGCTGTAGTGATCGTTGAACGCACGATGAAACTTCTCCAGGTACGACTAAACCAAGTTATGCGGAGACTGGCTCCATGGATGAATCTCATGGACTCGAAGTTGCGGCAGGTAAGGCGGCGCTGGTACTATGGACGAGAAAAGAGATCAATTCTATTATTCTTCTTAAGGTACAAGAGAAATAAGTAATGACGAAAGATGCTTTTAAATACCTAGGGGTGATGCTGGATAGAAAGCTTACGTTTTGGAGCCAACTAAGGCAAGCAGCAGACAAAGTGGCGGCTAGAGTAGTAGCATTAGGCTGAATCAAATTTAGTCTCAGCAATCAAGCTCAGTCAAATTCAAAGCATACGAGCCTTGAGGATAGCCTGCACCTATCGCACAGTCTCAGAGTCTGCGATAATAGTGATAGCAGGCATAATCCTCATTGACCTCTTTGTGAGGAAAAAACGATCGAAGCACTGCTTGGAGCAGGACCTAGGAAATATGAAGGCCAAAAAATACGCCCAAGAAATCACCTGGGAACGCTGGCAACATAAATTGCAAGAGAAATCTTGAGGTAGATGAATGACACACTTGATAAAAGATGTGAAGGAATGGACAGAGTGAAAACACAGGGAAGTAGATTACTACCTTACCTAATTCCTTTTAAATTACGGGTACTTTCATTCGTACCTTTACAAGTTGTGGAGAACACAGATGGCTGCTTGCAAGTATTGCGGCTACGACAAAGATGATGCAGAGCATTCGTTCTTTGACTGCATAAAGTCACAAGCCAAACGAAACATGCTGCAGGAAAGGATTGGAACCTCCAATCCTGACAACGTCATATATAAGATGCTACTCAACAAAGAAGGGTGGACTGCAGTAGCCCAATACATACATACAGGTCTTCGAGCCAAAAAGAAGGATGGTTTTCTGGACCACTGAGCGGAGATGGTGCGAGCGTGGATCCGGTACCATCGGGGGGGCGTTGTGTTTTTGCTGCGTTGCCCTGGGTGTTCAGTGGGGGGGTGGCGGGGCCTTGGGGGTGGAGCTGCTTGGGCGTTGCCACAGGGCGGTGGGTGTGCAGGAAGTGGGCTTGCCTGGGTGCTTAAGCGCGTGCAGACTCCCTTAAATTGCTTCGCTTTATCACCTTCCTACCGATGAGCGGCTATGGCCTGGTGGACCATGCTTTCGGTTGCTTTGATTCCGCTGCCCCCTTTTTTTTTTCCCTGCTGGGCTTCTGGGGTGTGCTCGCGAACCAGTTGGTGTTTAGTATAGGGGCTTCCACGGGTGCTTGAATGCGCACAGGCTCCTGAGATTCCCTTCGCTATATAACCATCCTACCGATGAGCGGCTGTACCTTGGTGGCCCAGGTTTCTCCCCCTTTGGCTCTACAATGGGTGCGCTCCTGGCACCTTTGTTTGGGGTGGCTGGATAACTGACAAAGGAGAAGCAGTTATTATTTTGTGTCTACCAATACAGACAAAGGCCTTTACATTATCTCGTTTTTTTTAAGCTATATCATCAAAAATCATTATAGAATTCGGTAAAGCATTATCTGGCGAGACAACAATCTCGTGCTTGCTAAAAGCTAGGTATTCTGCACCTTTTATAGGCTGCAATAAATCTTTTAAAAATTTATACTATGGTCAATGGAGAAATTTGAAATACACATACACACTTTCGAACTTAACTCCATTGGAGTGCCCAATTAAGAATCATAAGATATTAATTTCTTCACAATTAGATGGGCCGCAAAATACAGCGCAAATACTGTCAGGAAGTAGTTGACCATGTCGATTTTAACGTTTTTCTGGTTTTAAAATAGCGTCAAAACTCGGAACTTGTAAGTTTATGGGTTGTTCTTTAAAGTCCATGTCCACTCTGTATGAAAAAAGAGTGACAACTCATCTTATAATGAAATAGTTAAACGCTTTTATATTTTTAACTCATTATTCCAACAAATTTGTTTACTATGAATACATTATTCTTTTATTTAAGCATAAGATTTAAAAGCCAGACACGAAGCAGATAAGGTTTTAGCTGATAAGGCTTGACAAAGATTAATAGCTTCAGATTTAAGTATTGCTGAAATAGTAGCAGCTACCTTGGTGACTGGTGCTATGAAACTTTGAAGTAAATTTGGTATGGTGGTGAAGAAGGAAAAAAAAAGAACAAGATATAAATAAAAGAAAAAAAAGACAGTTGTTAAAAAAAAGGTAGTGCTTCGAGTGCAATTATTACAGCTACTTTACAAGATATAAATACCAAAAGACAAAAGCCCAGAATGTCATTAGTGGTGCATATAAAAGTGCTCGTACTGCAGTTAAAACATATGGTGGTAAAAAGCATGTTGAAATTCCCTGCATCTTACGTCTTCCTACTCAAATAAACGGAGCTCAACCTCTGATTCCTTTGTTTGCTACTTTAAGAGCACCTGGTACTATAGCCAATGGAATAGCAGGAATTATTGAGAGCATCAATGCTACTAAGTCAGCAAAAAAGCAGCTAGCCGAGAGTCAGAGACGAAATTGAACCATTGATGCTATAGCCTTTGGGAAAGACTTTATCTTAAACCTTATAAAAATGCGTGAGGATTTTATTTAAAGGCGTACGTTGGAAAAGGTTTAAGGAAAAAAATAATAATAATAATAAAAAAAAATGAAAAAAGTTTCAAAGCAGCAAAATTACCTGATCAAGTTCCAAACATGATGGATTCAATAGAATATTCTAAAGTCTTACAAATTCCTTGTTTTTGCAAAGTATTGATAAGAATTAACTCACCTGCCGAGAACCCGCAGTTTTTTGGAACAACTATAGTAAATCTTAATAGTAAGAATGAACATTAAACTCACGGGTGGCTTATCTAAAACATGGTAACAGTATTGTGTATTATGACAAGTTTAAAGATCTTTAGCCACCTATCGACTTAAAGTTGTATCTCAAAGTTAATCAGGTGAAATATAATTATAAGCGATATTAAAAGTTTGACTCTTACAACTACGGTTATTTGTGCTTAAAGTTCCTTTCAAAACAAATATAACTTTTTTACATTGAGAGAAACCATTTTCTTCTACTTTGACAACGATGGAACATACGTTAACAATGACTTTTTCTGATACTTTTTCTATTTTAAAGGCACAGTATTTTCCACCTATTGAACTATTGATAAAACACAGCTACGTTCTTGGCTTAGTAGAACCTTTGGTCATTTAACTCAAATCCAAATATTTATGAAAATTGTCATAAGTTTCACGTTGACAATTAAATTGTTGTATTATTAACTAGTAGTTTTGAGATCAAATATATTAGGTCATTTTGAATTGAGGTATTTCAACCTCGCAACATAACTCTTGATATGATGCTGAACAATAATACGCTTTATACTGTTATCAAGTACAACCGTACCACTCATCTTATACCTTAGAATTCTATAGGTCATTTATTGAGTTTCACTTAGTCAGTTCTAAATAATAACACCCCTCATATTTCAGACTGACCCAAAGCTATTCTGAAGATAAACGTATTTAGAGTTAAATGTTACATTACGAGTATAGCTTACATAAATAACAACTAATTGCACTTAATTCATGAATTTTTTGCAGCTGTACCACCAGTATGTAAAATTATTGGAATTTGATCACAAATAATTCATTTACCGATTATTGGACGTATTATTAATTGTTCTTAGCTGCGTATGGTAGATCAGGACGGTAATTTAGTTAATTTTTGTATCTAAGTCATTACTATAAGATTGCATATGAAACCCTTTTCATAATAAGTATAATTTATAATCAAACAAATAAAAGAGGCAGATCAATATGCCCTCCAGCACTTAGTCAACAACGAGCTCTGAAACCATTAAGATGGCAGAAAAAACAGTTTATCAAAGTATTGAGACATTCAAGAAAACAACCAAAACATCAAAAACTTAGTCATTAAAACATACAGTTTACAAAAAGTCTTGGCTTAAAAATAAGAAACTCTGGTGAGAAATCAGTTGGATACTTTTTTTTGTTGTAGACAAAATGAATAAGATTCTAAGTATTTAGTCTCCAGATCTACTTGATGCATCTATTGTGCACTATGAGATTCATGCTCATTCGCCATATGCATCGTCAACATATGGTAACAACGATGAAATGTGTATTTCAATTTAACAACAAGATTTGTGTCTTTTACCATCCAGAAGTTCTTTACACGTTCACGGAAGATTGGTCAAAGCACATGGAAATACCGTAGTAACAAATACTGCATTATCAAACAACATTATTTGCTACTTATTTAAAATAATAAGATATGAGATAAATGCCATAAAGGTGGACAAGGGCAAAAATGTTGGATTATCAACCCTTATAAAAAATTGGTTGTCACTTTATCCTCATTAAAAATCTATGATAAATGCAGGTTGGCTTGGTGTTGAAAAAGAAGATGATGATATTCCTAATGATAATATCTACTTTGATATCATGCTTCCACTGAATATGATTTTAAGAGTTTTGCTAAAGACTATCGTGAGATAGTTGTTAGTGTAAAACATGAGCTTATACTTACAAGAGCCCGAAACGATATGAATGTCATTTTGCAAACTCCAGTTAATGTGAATGCTGATGATCCTGTTGCCGTGGCAACTTGGAAAGACTTAAAAATAGTTATTTTGAAGCTTGAATAGCTCATACCCCGTGTAGTAATGTCAGATTCTCATAAAATTTGTTTATTAAATTATCTGCAAAAAGAAAAGCTTAAACCTATGAGTTTTTTTACTTGGGAATTATTTGAGTATCCTCTTTACTTCGCACATTCAAACATAAATGGATATTTAAAATATGAATTCTGTTGGAAAAGCCACGTTACGTTACTTTAGCCTTTCAAACTAACCATAAAAATCAGAAAGATGCAAGCGCTAGTATGTTTGATCACTACAATCGAAGAATTGTGAAACTCTTTTTAAATTAAAAATATTTTTCTTATGGTGGTTTAAATCCTGATCTAACGCGTAATTAGTATGCAATGCTATATGATATATATGCTCATTTTTTATGTTTATACTATGGCAAAGATTGTGCAACCTTACAAGGTAAACATGACTTTCTTAATCAAATACCTGTAATCGTTTTTGATTTTTAAACAAAAAGAGTCATTGAAAAATACTACAGTAAATGTGAGGCTAGAATTTCAGTCACATACAAATTTCTCTGCAAATACGTCAGCTCATTGCCTATTTTCGCACGATCGTATAATTAAGTATAGTCTGATAAGAAGGGGTGTCAAGAAACTTATGTAGAGATGTAAAAAGTCAATTCAGGGCTTTGCTAGCATCAGTTCGTTTTCCACCACCATGGATAAAGGTCAGAGCAACATCAACAGCTGGAGTAAAGAAGAAGCAGAAAAAAAACGACGACAAAAAGAGTGGAAAAAACTTATGAAGAGAAACGAGAAAAAAGACATAAAGATTAAAAAAACAAGATCTCAGGGCAAATTGGAAGATGAAATACTGTAAAATTGTTTAAAAATCAACATGTTTAATAAGCTTTATTGCAATCCGTATGTCACATAAGCCGTGTGCGAGTAATCGTACAACTAATGTTATCTATCAAAAAATCTCAAATGAGGATGATGGTAAAACTCAGAGATCTGTGTTAAAAAACATAGTCGATAAATATTTAACCAACAAAGAATCTTGTCTTAAAAATAAAGGTTATGGAATAATAAAAAAGACACTGAAATAATATATTATCATAGAGAAAGATGGAGTATTTTTTTGACATACAAGGTTTCAAAAAACTGGGTAATGATTATGTGTTAAAAAAATTAACTATCTTCTTGCTTAATTCTAACGATGCATTGTTGTTATTTCTTTTCAAAAGCACCCTTTACCTGGCAAAAATTATCAAAAAAGTAAGAACATGAAAATTTATACCTTAAACTTTGCTATCACGAACTAACCTGGGACTCAGGAAAAATTGAGTATACGAAGATATAAAATATTTCACGAGAGGACTTTAATAATGATACAAAGAAACATGTTATGAGAGATTGAAATATAAAAGTGGCTTAAAAGATTTGGCTTTAAGGTCGCTGATATAACAGACTACCCACCGTTTAAGCTCCTAAGATTTGTTGTTACTAGCACGCATTGCAACGGAGCCTAGAAATCTATGCGTGCTTTTCATAGTGTGAGGCAAATGAAAAAATTTTACTTTTATATGAAATAGGTTGATGTTAATGTTGATGATAGTAAAGAGTTGTAAGAATGTCTGTTAAAATAAACTGTTCAATGAAACTATTTTATAAATTATACGTGTTTTTGCAAATCTAGTTTTGTAAATGTGACTTTTTTGAAATTTATGATAAACTAGTTGAGTAAAATTAAATTAAAACTATTAAACAATTATTTCCCTATTGTACATCCTTTTTTTTTGAGGTAGGGGGTCTCTTGAGAGGTTATAAGTACTAGTTGTATCTCTTTATTTTTTCAGTTTTACTAATTTGACACAAGTCGTGAGAGAAATTATAAAGAAGAGAACCTTGTTAAATAGAGAAGATATTTTTAAAAAATAGTTGTTAACCTTAACACGCACAATTCAAAGATACTGATCAAACACATCATGGATCTTATTATTAATATCCATGGCTTTCATAATGCTGATAAAAATTTTATACTGACATAATTTTCAGCGGTTTCATTGCAAGAAAATATTGTTGGACATTAGATATTTAAGCCAGCTGACAATTTCAATAATTCACCACTGGATGTAAAAAAGCATACTAATTAGCAGACACTAGAAATCAAGGTCACCGAAATCAAGACACTAGAGTCAAATAGTTTGGGGGTAATATTACATAAAAAAATTTAAAGTATTATCTCATAACTATTGCTAAGAATCTCAAAGGAATTCATACGTACGGGAAAGACGAAGCTAAGTTTATTAGCTAAATATTGACGCGCAAAGTTTATGATTTGTCTCAAATATGTGATCTCTTAAAACATCTCGAAGATTGAATCTTTTCTCCCGTAGGTCTTACACATGGGCAGAATCATTTTGAAAGTAAAAAGCTATTTTGTGCTGTATATGAGGCACGATTATCAGAACAATGGCGTATTACCATCACATTAATCAAATCATCAAAGCAAGTCAGTGAATCATACTATGCAGCTTATAAACGCCTAAAATGACAAAGGCCACTGCCTACGTGGATAACTGGCAACGATGTGATTAGTTAGGTGCAGCATATGTTATAATATATAATAAAAAAAATGAATTTCTTACTACGTTTTTTTATACTTTGAGAGTAAAATGTTTAACAAAGTCATTTTGTGCATTATGCGTGTTTTGCGAGTCTAGTTTGTAAATATACATTTTTCAATTTGAAATAAAGTAATTAAACATAAAACAAATTAAGAAAATGTTTTGCAATTATTGACCTATCACTCTGTATCCTCCATTATTATGCAACACGCTAGCCGAAACAAAAAAAATATGCACAAGGCTTTGCACATTAAAACAGCGCACGCAAACTCAAGCAGTGCCATAGGTGACTAATGCACAGTGCATTACGCATAAACTCAAACATCGAGCGCAAACTCCGGTCAGGAGGCTCACGCAACTTCAAGCAGCACATGCAGAGAAAGCGCCCATTGGTTGTTGAAGGGTTCATTTTGTCCGCAAACGGGGGGCCACTGGCTGCAGAGAGGAAGTGGGCCGAAATCACCTAGTGACTCGTCAAGTTGCCAATAGCACTTAACATAATCGCCGAAAATATCACTACTTACAAAAATTGTTTGAAGAAACGAAAATATAAAAAATGCTGAACTTCAAATAAAAGTAAAACTGGAATTTTCACTTATCTGAAGCAGTCAATAAAATAACAATCAATAGCTCTACTGTATGATAAAAATGAAATAAAACATCTCATAAGCTCCGTATTCTATAAGAATATTTGTTATTTAGCTAATTTTTAGTACAAAAAATTATAATTTGAGAACATAACTTAAAGATTTAAGGTAATATAAATCAGTCAGGAAAACTTAGGCATAGAACGTTAGAATCACCTAAAACTTTTACTATTGCACTTAGCTCGTCAACACTGTTTCTTTTCTCTTTAGAAGCGTCATTCTTACTGTACACTATTTTATAACTAAAATCCTTGAGCATCTGGTCAGACGGTGTAAAAGTGTGGCAACACGTTTTATTTGCGTAAAACCTTATGCGGATTCATGTGGTTGCATTCAACAAACTAGAGCCATTTTATTGCGTTATTTTAATTTTATACAGCTCATGATTAAAAATACACTTTTTAGTAGTAGCATTACAACATGAAAGACATAATAATTTCATGGCAAAACCAGCAATTCCCCTAAAAATAAATTTTTCACTAGTGTTTTAAAAAAAAATGCCCTTAGCCGAAATGCATACACGTTGTTTGGAGCTTCTTTGCCAGCATAATTATTTTAGTCCACTCTTAGTAATTTTTTCCATTAATTTTTAACTAAACTAAGATTTGTAGGCTTAGCGTTTAACACGTCAAAGACGGGTAAGCAAAGAAAAAGAGTCTTTCTAAACATTTTAAAAGATTTAAAATCTTTAGTTTTTTAAAAAATCTTAAATTTTCTGGCCAGTGCCTAACTATTGCAGTGTTTAATAACTTTACTTAACATAGTACTGGTGCCACTGTCTCGCGTAAGACTACATGAAATAGCGAGTTTTAGAAAAAATTAAGAGAAGGCTTACGACAGCCAACGCCACTAGTTTTTCTAGCCTTACAATGAGTGGTACTACTATGTCGTCAGTCTCAATAAGAACAAAAAAAAGAGATATTATGACAAAGAGCCCTGTTACAAAAAATTCTCTCATTTAAGTGTATAAGTGACTTATTCTGACAGCTACCGAAATCACAAACAAGAATTGCCGTCGCCACAAAACAAAAAAAATTGCCATTTTGGCAATAATTCTTTTTTTTAAATCTTTGACGTTGTCATGGTTTGCTTAAGAAGTCTTGAGTGGTCAAAAAGGCCATGCCGTCACTATCGACTTGTCTTGAACTTTGGTTACCAAGGGGACTGTATAGTTACTAGGTGGAAGTATAACAATTTTCTCCTTCTACCTTTGTTTTTTTTACTATCGCTAAGATAACTTGAACTTGCTCACGTACAGGTATGTAAATAATTTCTTAATTATTAATTTACCGTACGAAAATAAAAAGTGGAGAGAACAAAGTATAGAACATGTCTTGTCATAGTATTGGTTTAGCTTAGAGTTCTAGTTTAAATTTCCATACTTTATAAAAGCTAAAAGTATTGCGAATAACTCTTAGGTTACTAACAAATTATCAAATACTACCTTTCATTATGATGACGATCAATTGTTGTGATATTAACAAAATACAAGTTTTAAATGTTTTTTCCACATTGATTGGTGGTTTTGGCTCAAGAAACCTTTAGGACATTTATAGAAACATAATTTTAAAATTTTCACACCTTTTCACTTTTGCTGTTTTTCCTGTAACAAATTTCAAAATTTTATTATACCACTCACACTTGTCACCATGTATAATTTTTTATTTTTTCAAACATCAGTATATAACTAAGATGTATTTTTGTTTACATATTTCGCAGTCATTGTTGGCACTGGTCCATCCTTGAAAACTATTTTCACTGTAACTGTCACAACTGTACTTTTAACTTTTATAAGGTATTTCTTTACCAACAATAATCACATACGGAATTGAGTTACTTTTATCATCACTTGACACATAATTTAAATACTCCACATATTTTAAGTATCTATAGATAACGTATTCATCATTTTTGACAAAAAAGATACTAAATTTATTACTGTTTAATGCAATCAACACCTTTTCATCACATTTACTGTCAGTATTATCACCTACGACATCAACATTACAATAAATAATTATGTCAGTTGTTTGGTCACACTTACCATTATTATTTTTATGTGCATAATTTGCGAGCGTTTTTTTATAGGTAATAAAAAGGAAATGTATTCATCAGACAATGGTATTTTCTTGAAGATAAGGAAAAGAGATGTTCTCAAACATATTTTTTTTGAAGCGTATCGCCATTTAACTCATCTTACATGTGTATTATTTAACATTGGCTTATCATAACATATTGTTTATTTGTAAAATAGAACACTATGTGCATAGCATTGCGATCACTTAGTGCCATGTAAAATGTTTTTGGGGAAAGCAAACTCATTCTGCGGGTAAGTAGTGTTACTATTTAGAGTATTATTTTATTAATAATAAATTATTTGAATAACTATTATTCTTTTAATTTAATCGTCTTACATACATTTGATTTTTAAATAATGCGCGCAGCTTCGATTTCAAAACCTTGCGCCTGATAGTACTACCTAACGCTTGCTAGGTAGCAACTACTAGCTTCTACCAAACATAGCAAGTAAAGAGGTAGTTTAGAGTACATAAGAAGGGCTGCATGACGTCTTGCACTCATCCGCCCGGATCACACGATCCAAGCCTATGCCAGGTTCTCGCTTGAGAAGACCTGTGCTACGGCAGTGGCTAGAGTACCAATTAATTTAAATAAAATATGTTTAATACCACGTTAAACCTAGTGTTTTGACTCCTATTTTACCGACTCTTGCCATCATTGTCTGCACTACGTGGCACTGTTGACTAACTACTAGAAGAATTGGACAATTAATCAAGGCTCTTCTGCGCTAGTAATCACATCTCATGGATATGGATTTGTCTCGACCACTGTAAGTCACTGCTTAACCATTCACCAGTGAAACTAGCTCCAGCGGTGGCATCGGAATCCAGCAGGAGCACTGCTTCTCCACGCCTGTAGTCTCCAGCATAGGGTGCTTACTGCTGCTTCATACTGACATCCAAACTACCCATCAGCGACACTAACTTCAGTAGTAGTATTGGAATCCGGCAGAAGCACTACCTTACTACACCTAGAGTCTCTAATCCAGGGTATTCACCGTTAATTCATCTCTACGGCCTATTTGATACTTCCGGAGGAAATTATCGTCCATCCCAACTTTCTTTCTTTGTTCTAATCTGTCTACACCCAAAAGGCCACTTATAACATTTGGCGCTCGACGTGGGGCGATATGCATAACCTTTCCACGAATAGAGTCTCTAGCACAGGGTACTTATTGCTGCTCAATCTTGACCACTCATCAATATCCTCGAAGACGACTCCAGCCACCCTCAACACTCCCGCTTGGTTGAAAGCTGCCTACCTCTCAAAAGGCCACTTGTAACAGTAGGTCCAAAATATCTTGTTACAGTGTCAAAACTCCCTTAACTCAATGAGTAAGCTCTAAAATAACTTTGGTATAAAAAAACCTTACTAATTGCATAAGCTCTAACGAAATTAGTTAATTATTAATCACGTTTATGACGTGCCCCAAAAATTCCCAAAATATCAGATGAAGCCACGGTTGGCTCCCTCTATTATCTATAAGATTACTACTCGGAACCGTCTCAGCCTCTAAAGCTTTTTTACCCTCTAGATGTATATTGTCAACTAATTTGGTTGTACCAATGAGCGGTAAATTAAAGTTTTATAGTCAGCATAATTAATCCACAAGACACATACGAACACTTTTTTTATATAATGTACTGCTTATTTCTTGGCTTTGAGACTCAAAAGTTAGTATCTGTACGGGGTAAGGATAAAAAAAAATGTAGTAAATTTATGCATCGTGTAACAAGTTTGCAATTTTTGTATCGATTGGAAACAAGAGTCAGTTTCAACAAAATATAATCATTGTGAACTACACGAATGTATTTTCCATTCTAACTCATAAAAAACTTACTAGATCTTGCATGTAATCTTCAAAAACACTTTTTGTGAGTTGTTTGTCTTGCTTACAACGCCTGACAGAGTGACACCATTTGTCATTCTGAATGGGTCTAAAAGTATTTGGATGCAATTTACAAAGATAAAATTTATCGATAGTTTAAATAATTTTTACATGCCTTTGAGAAGTCTATCTAAAGTGCATTGTCTGACAGGTGTTGCAAAGGGTGTTTTTCTATATTCTTCAACACACTTGAAAATCAATCATACGTAGGTCCTCTACCACCATTGGATGTATATTCGCCTGGTTGTTTGTCTGCACAAAAAAAATATTTTCTGAAAAGAGTACAATAAGCCAGTAGCCATCGATTATATATTTGATTTTCAGTGAGAATTCATTAAGAATACTAAACAAGATGTAAGAATTTTTAAAAAAGTTTGCATGCCTTATTAAAAAATTTTTGCAAATTTCCCAATAGATTTTTGTATCGATTGTGTCACAGTAGCTGGACATATGTGCGTGTCAGCAAAAAACAATTTTTAAAGGAGCAACCATATCGGTATTATGCATTTAAGATAATACAGACTAGTAAATAATCAGTATAAAGAAGCACTGAAGTGGCTGAGTTGGATGGTGAAGCATGGTTTTGGTGGACTCATCAAACATTCTGGATGATGCAAAGAGAAGCGATTACTATGAAGTGTCGCTGTCGGCGACTTTTGCGCTCTACAAACTGATGTCGATAATTATCCTGGTATCGTATGACAGTATTACAGTTATTTCTGGCATAGATGTCGATTACGTTTTCAAATGAATAGAGATTTTTCTATGATAACTGGTGATACAATGAACGACATATACAAGAGAGCCTGTGCCATGAGTAAGAAAATAGTAGCGTGCAATTGTCAGCTTATTGAAATAAGCAAATGTCTTTTTAATAAAAAAATTAATGATATTGAGAACTCTTAACATTCTATTAAAGAAAAGATTATAGTCAAAAACCTCTCTAGCAACGTGATGTGATTTTTAAATGGTGTACTGAAAATACGGTCAAAACTACAAATTGAAATTAGCAGAAAGAAGTTCAGTACGTTGACGATCATTCGTTATTACTTGTATGTTTACATACATGATGACTTTCCCCTTGGTCACTCATTATTATACATAGGACAAATAAAGTGTTAAAACATTATTGGTAACAATAAAAAGTTATCCCTTGTAAACAATTCCATCGAGTGTGATGGACTACTGCCACAAAATTTTTACTATCCTGCATTGCCACTAAAGGCGCATTACAAGTATATCCCTCTTCTGGGTCGTACATGCTGCGAAAATGTATTTCAAAAAAATTGTCCACACGACGATATGAATGACTATATTTTGAGGGGCACATAAATATCTGACGAAGTCAAGATGGCTATTTAAGTAGGAAATGTTATAACAAATGTATATAAAATATGGCAGTTTAGCATGACACAATTTAATCAAAAAATTAAAAAAGAAAATTAAGATTAACCGAAAAATCAACTTTTTAAGAAAAAAGAACGTAGTTATTACAACACAAGCACATTTTATGGAAATAATAAAACTTTTTGTTTGAGAACAGCACAAACCCAACCTCTGATAACTGCTACTAGTACCCCACAGTGAGGTACTTCTAGCAGGGGGTGGGGTACCACTATTCTAATAAATCACGCTAAATTGTTAAGGTAACTGGTAAAAAAAATCATGGAAAAGAAGTTTTTTTTTATTGAGTACACATAAAATTAAAATTAAAAAATTACGAGAGCATGTATACATGTAAACATTTAACAAATATTTAAAATGATATTGAAGTTATATAACTTTGGAATTATAGTTTTGATTTTTGAGTGACATTTCGTTCTTATCCCAGTTCCCTCGGTTACTTTTTTTGAATAGTGACGCACCATTTGTAAAATTTGCCTAAACAATAAACATTTTAATAACTATCATCTTGGGTGTATCACTGTGTATCATAATGTTTACATGTTTGGATAAGGTTCAGAAATCTGTTAACGATCGGAGCTCATTGATAATATAGAGAACTCCCGTGCTAGCAGCGCCCCGCCTTAAGGTGCCAGTCATTTTCCATGTAGAACACGTTATTATTTTTTTCGATAATACAATTCCAATAACCTCAATAACTTTTTTTCCATGCCTCCTACAGCAAATTTAAAATATCATGTTGAAGCTCAAGGTTTAACCTACAAAAAGGATATCATAAGATATTGCAAAACAGGTTCGTTTGTATCGAGTGTGTGTGACTAAAAATGCGAGAGCAGGCACTCTTAGATAAAATTTTACATGTTTTTCATTAAACTTACACTGCATTGTTTAGTGTTTTACCTTGAGAGGGAAAAAGTAATCGGATTAGGAATTGTTATTTACAAGGTTTGAATGGAAGATATTATATCATTTAGGAGAAACTGAGGTGCTAGAGTTTCCTAGTAAGCTTGTCATTCCCTGGTCTGTTCTGCACAAGTAAAGGTCTTACTGCCTGCCCTTTTGTTTATTTATTAAATAAATAAAATTTGAAGCAGCTGATACCCAGTAACCCGATGCGCTCACTGGTCCACTCGTTTTTTTTATGAAGTTATAAATAACCAACACCTCAAGCATATTATCCCCAGTATCCTAAAACGCATGCTTGGCTGCGCTTTTATCTATTTATTGATTATTTCACATTTTGAGAGCCTAATTTTAAGTTATATGAAACGCCCACGTGTGTGCGCATTTATTTATTTATTACGTATATTACAGCTTAAAAGCTTAATCTCAAGTAACTCGAAGCTCTTGCTTCTGTATACTTTTATTATTAATTGTAAATGTTCTTATATTGTGTTAAATCTTTATGATGCCTTTCAATTTTAATTGTTGCAGTTATTTTGTTTATTATGATACGAATAAGAAATTAATTTATTTTATAAATAAAAGCGCACACAGGCAAGCACTTCAAAATACATAAAATTAGGCTCTTTAATTGTTCAAGAATTAGTCAGTAAGTGAAAGTGTGGCTAAGCAAGCGCTTCAGATTTCTTGGCATTAGAATATGCTCTCAAAATGTAAAATATTTAGTAAATAGACAAAAGCTCACACAAGCGAGCGCTTCAAGTTACTTGGGATTAGACTATCAAAATGCTAAATACTTAATAAATAAATAATAGTGTAGCCAAGTGGGTGCTTCGGCATACTGGGGATTACATGCAAGAGTTGTTGGTTATTTACAACTTCAGGTAGTTGTTCAGTTAGCTATAGCGTAGGGCATACTGCTCTATAGAGTATGCATACGTTATGCAGTCTTCACTGCACAGCTGTCTCTCTCGCGCAACTACACTCAGTTTATTTATAATATTAACTGTAACATATTATTTTTTTTTTAAGATTGATCGTTTCTTTTAGAAATTATGAATGATTTTGTTTCGAATCCTACCCCAAATCAGGCACTTTCCTATCTCTCACGTATTAAAAGATCAACAGTCAATCTTTAATATTTTCAAAACTACACGGTTAGGCCTTTCCAAATTAGACTCGTGATGAACTATATCAAACTTAAGCGCATCGGGTTACTAGGTATTAGCTGCTCAAAATTTTGTTCATACAGTTATGTATAAATAAATGAATGTCTTAATCTATTTAAGTATAAAATATAAAAAAAGTGACTTCAAGAATTTCGAACTCACAGCCTCCAAGTACAAAACAAAGTACGTATCTAATGGATCAAACACGCTACATAACCTGTAATAAAAAAAAGTTATATATGTTTATAGTATGCACCGAAGCTTAACCTTTACTTCTGTTTGCTTTCGTTAATGAGATTTTATTTTAATGAGCATAAGTTGTCTTTATTTAGATTTTTCTCTTTTCCTTGATTTATAAAGATGAAGAGCTTAATTATACAGGCTCAGCTTGCTCTCTACTACGTATTTATTCGTTGACCTGTAAATTACAGTAAATGAATGTGTAAACCTAATTTTGAGATAATGTTATGAATAAAGATCTTTGAATACTTGCAATAAGTGTGTGCGTCAAGAAAGTAACGGAAAGGCTGCATCCCAAGCGAAAATAATTTTGTTTAATGAGTTGGTAACAAGTATTTTTAAGAAATAGTATAAAATATTAGAAAAAAAAAACAGTTCTTTGTGTCCAGATTTGAGAGAAGCATTCAGACTTATTATTTACAAATGCCTGTCACAAGTTGTTATTAAAACTTTTAAATACTTATTATTCGTCATTCTTTTTTTGTTCTCGAGATCAAATGGTACAACCATGCCCATAAAAAGGATTATTCTTTATTATTTTTTATTATTTTTTTTCTATCTAATAAGAAACATAAAACAATAAACACAATCTGTTATTAACAATTATAAATAGCTATTAGTTTTTTTAAAATCAAAAAGTCAAGTATTGAATAGTGATCATTAATCATAAAAGTTGTTTCTAGTTACTACTTTTTTCGATGTTTCTATAATGACATTCATGACGAAAAAAAAAAAGATAATAAGAATAGTTGAAAATAAGAACTAATAACAATACTCATGAAACTTTATTATAGTCTCAAATCTGGACTTTAAATATTACTATTAGTTGTAATTTTTTCTTCTTTTGTTACTTAATCACAAAAAAAATTTCCGAGTGGGATATAATAAAAATTTCAATACGGATATTGCTTGCTAAAAGCGAATCAGGTTGATTAATGCATTAATTAGACAATAAGGAACTATTAAAAAATGAACTGACGTACTAATAAACATTTAGAAAAAGAAATAAAAATGTCATCTGCAAATATATTTAAGTACAAAAAACAAAAATCAAAAGAAAAATAAATTAAAATTGAGTCTAGAACTTTTAGCTTTTGGGTCCAAAACGACTACTTCACCTAATTCAGGTAACTCACAACGCAGTGTATTCAGCACAAAAATTACATTATATCTGGTAGGTATATCGTAGCTTACGCATTACAAATATATTATTCCCATTACAAATGCCTTATTCGATAAAACTTTATTGTCAATTTGGCTGGAGTTGTAATTGAATAACGTATTTAATCGTTTCTCCGTTTATAAAGAAAGACTTTTGAGTGTGCAAAAATGTTATAAGAAAGCTATAACAATATGAATTTAAAAGTTATATAACAAGTTCATTTTTGTGTTTTTTTGTCGGAGTATTTTCATGCGTCATAATTCTTGTTATTTTGTAGTTAACTATGATATTTTTTGTCTCATGACATGCACTATGATTTTCTTCGTAAGAGTGTCGCTATGAGAGATAGTCTTCGTTGAAGGATAGATGTTTGAGCTAGTTCTCGTTAGATTTTGTAAGCTGATATAGTATTCGTAAGAGGCCCCAAGCTTAGATTCTTTTCGTTTAACTAAAGGAGGTGCGTTTGTCTGTGTCAGATTTAAATTAGCTGTTTTCTTTTTATACAAAGCGTGGTTCATTTTTAAACAATTATCACTTTAACAACTGACTCATCAGATGAGTTTGAAACTAAGTTAATCAAATTTAATAGCAACTCGTTCGAAGAGCGATACTAAGAATTGCCGAATTTCACTTTCAGGATTATCATATGAAAAAAACAATCGTAAGTTTTGGAAAATGTTTCTTATGATTTGACAAAAAAGATCGTCACTTAGAAAAATAAGAATTCTTTGCAGGGCCGATGATTCACGGTCATTTTTCTGAGTATACGTTTTTTTGGCATCCAATACTTCCGGAAGACAATTGTCTGGTACCTGATTTTTATTGAAAATCAGTATTAAAAAAAAAATAATAAGAAAATTTATTTATATTTTTATTTTATTTATATTTATTTTAAAATAACTAATTAATCAACGTAGTAGGCAATGTATCGTAAGAAATCCATCTTCTTTTCTCTACAGTGATCGTAGCTCGAAGTTATAATTTACAGTATGTTTGAATTGTGTACCCACTTACCTTTTGGTGCTGCTTTAACTTTACGACCTAGGCTAAGTTTGGTTACCATAATCTTCATATAAGCTTATTCTTTTTAAAACTTGTTAAGATAACTGTATAAATTATGGTAGCTCTTAATCACGACCATGTGGAACTGATTCAGGCACCATTTATTTATATTGATTTCTTTGAAAGCACTGTTAAGCCCTACTTTGTGTTAATTCGAAAGGTGTCAACCTTTTTCTGGCTTACCAATGATGTACGCAGAGCCAAAGTATTTAAGCATCTTTTTCAGTAAGTCGGTAACCGCTTCAGTCGAAAGATCATGCATGCAGCTTACATTATGGTGGTCACAAATGCTATTGCAAAAATTGTATGCACTTATAAGTAAATTGACTTATTTATGAGATCACAGAATAATGTTGAGTGAAGATGCTGTGTTTGGTGGAAAGCTTTGTCGAAGGTGTCTTCTCATGGCTTTTTTTCGATTCTCCTATTTTATAGTCGCTGGGAGAGCATACCTATGCATATAAATGTGACATGACACATGCCTATTAATTTATGTTATTTATTTTTATTTTGTGGTTTATTGAAACACCTGTAAAAATATCTAGCAACTCTCTTCAGAGTATCGCTATAGGTGGTCACTCAGTACTGCTCCACTATCTGTTTCAAAGAAATCTTAAGTTTTTCAGCTTTACACCAGGTAAACTAAGGTGGGTGCGAATAAGGCGATTCTTCAACCCCTCTAAAAATTATAAGTTCTTCTCCCACATAAGGATTGTAACAGTTCTAGCTTTACACTTTTTCCTACGTGTAGCCTCGTACATTTGCACTAACGCTCCCACGGTCTCTTTTACTGTGATAGTAAAGAAAACTGCTTATGATAAGTGTATTATTTTTAATTCCGGAATTCATAGCAACACGCAAATAATTTTTAAAGACAAACGAAGCTCACTGTGTTAAAAAAAAAAAGTATCAGTTAATTTTTTTATTCGACATTGATTAAGTGATTGTCATGGTTATACCTTGAATGTTTTAGTACTTGCCATAAGAAATATGGTTAGGTACTTGGACTACTACATTACTGATTAATAAAGAGAATTATAAGCGAGAATGTTCTGTGATTTTAGTAACATAAATGTATCTAGTTACTACCTGTCAGCCAATTCTTAAAAGTATTTGAATAGATGGTTCGTAATCAACGTCAGCACAAACATTCAAATAAATGCTCATACTTTACTGTTTAATCAAACACTTTTTTTTTATTTTACTTTAGATAATTCTCCTACCTTAAAAAATTTAATGGCCACAATGGTAGTTACGAAACTAACTGTACTTACGGAACTTTTTGATAAGATTACTTGAGGAGCAATCCTAGCTGTAAGTTTGAGCAGTGGAGGTGGTGGTGGCAATGAAGGCGGCAAAAAAAGCTCAATTGGCAATGAACCAATTAAAACAAGCTGATTGATCACATGAGCTACGTTTTCATTAGCCTTGCAAAAGCACTCGTGGTCTCGTGAGCCCCGTATGAAGATCATGAACGTGGTCGCTTAGCTTTTTAACAAAGTTAAGGTTGACAGTATGGATACTCGATGGCTACACCCGTAGATGTGCCCACTGAGTGAATCTTCTTATTGTGGAAAGACCATGTTTTTCAGATAGTTTTTGTGACACGTTGAAACCACATGAGTAATACAATTTCCAACTTGATATATTTCAGAAGTTTTAATACATTGTTATCTTTAAAAATTTACAAGACCATGCACAAATACAACGTTTCCAAAAATAAGGGTGTCCGAAAATTTCTCGGTTCTTGTAATTCATGTATCGGGACACTACGTCGCAACGACTTGGTTATATTTCCTAGGATCTTAAGTAAAATACATAACAACTTATATTGTCCTCAATAAAAAGTACGTGTTCATATACGTGGCTAAGAAGCAGATAAAAGAAGGTGACATGGTGAACCAAGTTCCAATCGTATGGCTGTCATGGAATGAAACTCACGCACTCCATTTTATCAAAAGACCGTCTTCATTTCGAGAACTCTTTATTATCTTGACAACAAACACCAGAGGGACCTGTTGCACACAGCCAATACAATGCTTATCAAGTATATGTGCAAGTGTGCCTTAAATATTTTTATAGAAATCGTTCCACTCACTTTGGTGACAAAAAAATGCTTGCAGAGATTCGCCAACGATCTTAAGAAAACTTGTGAACGTAAAAATTTATTGAACTAAAAAAAAAATCATCGTACATGAAAGAGGGAGTTTCTTACCTATTTTGTTACATAAACTTTTTACAATAGTGTTGTGGATGCTGTAATAAATAAGGAGCTCGCAAAAAAGTAATTCTTCCACCTTAAGAAAGTACAGACCAACTGTGAAGTACATTTTTAAACGGTGGTCTAAAATCTGCGAGAAGGCTGGGTACAACGATGGGTCAACTTAACGCAAAAATAAGCAACATCTTAAATTTAACATAAACCAGCACGTGAAAAATGTATAAGAAGTATTAACAATTTTCACAACTGTATTAACTTAAAGAATTGAACAGCAAAATAAAACGACGTGCTGGCGCAATCCTAGCAATCACCAAGGCGTTATAGGATAACAGTTCCTCTAACAACTGACAAAGTTATAATAAGCAGCAGTAGTTACCGTGTGACAATTCTATGCAACAGGTTACTTCAAGTCAAACAATGAACATACTGTTATTATAAGAAAACTTGCATACCATTCTCAAAAATTGTTGATTTGGTAAGCAATGCCTTAAGGAACAGGAAAAAATGCACTGTGGTGGGATGTGATCAGTTTGCAATGGTAATTTGTATGAATGCAAACATCCAAGAAAATTGTGTTAAAAGCGCCCAAGTAATGAAACTACTTATTAACGACGAGAACAATGATAAATAGCCAAGTAAAAGTCGCAAAATCTACGTCAAACAGTAGGAGCTTACTTGGTAAAAGTGGTACTGAATTAATGGCATCACTGAAAAATAAAACAAAATTTCAAAAAGTCTTGCCTCTGCAGAAACGAGTACCAATATAGTGTTGGTTGAGTAGAAGAGTGATCAAGGCAAAGAAACTGACGTATAACTCGAGAAAAAGTAAAAAAACAGATTTCTCAGCATGTTTATTGACACACTACCTCTGGAACACAGCTATCAAAGCACATTGAGGACAGTAATGTGGCAGTTAATCTCTTGGATAAATGATGTCATTAGCACGATCTTGCGTACGTGATGAAGAATAAGGGTTTACGTCTTAAAGCTGATTTGATGTTGGCTACATTTGATTTTTTGCATAAGCTTGTCGGAGAAACACTGCCAGATGAGCGAATAGTCATTTTATTGACAGCATGCTGCATGTATAGTGAGATTACATGAGGAAAGTTTTTATCGCACATCAAGAGAGCCATTCCTTACTTACAATGATTGCTATGCTTATGTTTGTGTTCTTATTGATGTCATCAGCAAATGCACTTGGGTAAAATCTGTCAAGGATAAAACATTTTAAAAAATCGGTAAAGCATTTTAACATAGTTAATAAAAAAGTAACGATCGTTCCTTAATTTGTCTCCAAATAAAAAAAGGTAAAAATTTTGTTGGCCTTCAAACGCAATCCGTCTTATTAAAAGTCAAAAGTAAACACAGACTACATACATAGAGCACAGATCAAGGCTGTAATAGCTACCCGTTTCGTAAGAGTTTTGAAAGAAAGAATATGGCGATACCGTACGTGCATAAACAATCGTTACTTCGTAGACGTTCTTCCAAATATTATAGAGGCATTTAATCGCACAAAGCATTCGTCGACAAAGATGGTACCACCTGACAATATGTTGCTGAATGTTACAAAAACAAGCGGAATATGAAGCAATATTATAGCAGACGAATTCATAAAAATCTGAAGTACGACGTTAGGGATTTAGTTCGCTTTAGTAAGACAAGACAGTTCTTCGCTTAAAATATCCAAAGCAGTCGGATTTTGGAGTTGTTTAGAAGTGTACGTATCTTTTGCACGCCATGGCCTCCAGTATATTTTTTTAGAGATTTTGCTGACGAAAACATTGTTGGTTTTTCTTTATGAGGAAGAGATAAGCAGAGTGTGAAAGAATCGAAATAAGAGATCTTACGAGGGTAACAAGGTATCAAAGAGTTGAGGTAAAGGACGTTCTAGAGAACATTTCATCAGCTAAAAGATGTATTATGAAAAGTTTAATTTCTGCGTAGAAAGTACAAGATTACTTTAAAAATAAAAATTGAAGGACAAATTTTAATGTAATATTGTTTAGCTACAGTAAAATATAGTTTTACCCTAATAATACTAGTATGCATAAGTTTGCATAACGTTACAAGATTATCTGAGCAAGGGAGTGTGCGAGGTCGATAAAGTGTTGGTATAACAAAGATGCAATTGCCACTAATTTTTTAACGTGCAGTAAAAGATAACGAAAAAAAAAAATTTTCATAAAAGGCATACCATGGTTGCATAATAATGTACGTAGAGAACGTCCAGAAACTTATGTAGACTATTACATACGCCATGTTCTATAGGCAAATATCGAATAAACGATACAAGAAAATAATAATTTTGAGCGTAACATGACGTGGTTAAGTTTGAAAAAAGATAGTTGCTGAGTTATTATGTTACAAAACAGCATGCAATAAATACATGTATCGCTCATAATAGTCCAGCCAACTGTGCCAATGCTTTATGTCAAGTCCTTCTATCAACGAAGACTAAAAAGTATCAAATCGCTCCTTAACTAGGTACTTCGACAAGACTTACCAATCATAAAACAAGCTTTTCAAGCTGTTAAAAAAGGAGCTGTTCTTTCAAATATAAACGTTATATCTGACATGACCACTAGGAATATACATTTTTAAGAGGCATTTCGAAAAAGTATTATGGTTCTGGTAATACGCTCCAGAAAGAAAAGTTACGGAAAAGTTAGAAAAACCTACGTATTGCTCGAAATGCAAAATTAGCTGACTTGACAAGCATTTTTAGTTGTAATTGTTTCGTAGAAGTATCCAGGAAAGGCATGAACCTTGTCAAAGTAAAAAAAAAGATTTGAGAAATTTGCAGTTAAGTTTAACAAAGAAAGAAAACAGTGAACTAACAGAAAAATTAAAACAAAAACTGCAAGAGACATTTTTACATTAAATTTAAAAAACATGGCTTCTTTATACATTTACTCATGTCAGTGCTTGGAGTCTAAGCCTTTTTTGTTAAATATTTTATTGATTCAAACAAATATTGAGAGATTGCACTGAATTTGTTACCAGGCAGTATCATTGATTAGGGGTTATTTAACAATTGAGTTGGTAAAACTAGGTAACAGTGACGGATACATTAATCTCACCCACATAGTGCTCAGTCTCTACGTAAAGTGGGCTGTCAATGAAGATGAATGATTAAATGCTGACGTGGCATCTAAGCTTACAACAGTGGGGACAATAAATAGTTGTATATATTTGCGGTTAAGTTAAGTCAATATGTTTTTTCATCGAAAACCTGTATGACCTTTTATCAATGCATACGCTTGCAAAGCTTATTCAAAAACTTTATACTTAATTAAAAATAACGGACCTGGGCTAAATGATCCCACAAATTAGGTGCATTATGGTTTAAGAATACGGTGACAAAGATCAACAATGTGTCAGATACCGACGCCTAGCTAGTTAAGTGACATCCATGCCTACCAGAATAAAATCAGTTGATCTGATCTGGTGATCTTCATTGCAATGTATGGAATCAAAAAGTGACGTATTATAAAAAAAATGAATAAAGTAAGTTATTTAACTGTGTATTGATTTATGTATGCTAACTTTTATTTATTGTAACAGTGTAGATTTAAATGTACATTAAAAGTTTAAAGGCTTAATACACTTCTGATATTCTTGCTTCTTAATAAAAAAAGATTAATGCAATTAAATACATACACAAAAAGGGTTCAGCCAATCATGGCAGCAAATCAGTAGAAAAACGTAAGGAGGAGTCCATTATGATGGCCTGCCTGGAAAGTCTCTTTAATTGAGATCTAGGAGGCGGAGGTACCTTCTTCTACAGTAAGTATACGGGGGCACAGTGGCTTTATTCAGAGACTTTCATTAGGTGGTAGGGATTTTTTGTAATGGGCTTATATTTATACTAAAGATTATAATTACTTCTTTCCACAACGAAATCAGAAAGATTAATCCACATATTGATATGTTTATATTATGCTTCTAAGGGTTCTAACTACTCATCCACGATCCCTTTTACCCAGACACGTAAGATTATTTTTTCATAACCTTAAAAATATTTTTAAAACGTCTTTACAACATTGAAATCTATGATTCGATTATCAAGCACTATATGATATTCCTGACTGTACAGGTCAGCTTTATTTTTAAAGTGACAACAACAGATATTGCCAGTAGAAGAAATATTATCGAAAAAATAAATGCCACAATAAATATTACATTATTAGGGTAAAATAGAATTTAAGGAAGAACTTTTTTTTAGGAGCGTTATAATACTTTACAATTTGAAAATATTGTAGATTTACTAACAGCTAAGAATACAACAATCCTTATTGTTACTGTGCGTAGTTACATCATAAGTTTGTTACTTTTTCAGACGTATGTACAAGATTACATACATATGGAAGCCGAAAATATTTTTAATGTGCTAGTTCATCAAAAGGGACATCTCTATGTATGTGGCGATTGTACCATGGCAGAAGATGTTTATCAAACAATCAAGCAGATTATTCAGATTTATGGTAAATTAACTGATCAAGAGATTGAACGTTTTATGCTATCCTTACGTGTAAGTAATTGTCAACTTTTTGAGTAATGTCTAAAGTATTATCTTATCACAAATTTTTTTTAAATAGGGCTTTGGTTCGTTCAAAAAATTTTTTCATGCATTATTTAACGTTTTTGTTGCCTAAAAAATCTTTATATTTAAAGCTTTTTCATGTATTATTATATATTGATTTTATTCTTATTACTTTGTTAATTTTTATCATAAGTCGATAACCATTTTTTTTTCTCAAAAGTTAGTTACAACAAAGTTTTCTTTGGTTTTTTTTCTTTTCTTATTGTTGAGTATGCAGAGGGCTCTTTAACTTAAAGATTGAATTGTTATTAATCTCATTGTTCAAAAAACTTTTTATTCAGAAATAAGGTATTTTTTTAAGTTCAGCTAAATTCTTGACCCTGAAAAACAAACCTGTTTGCAATCAAGCGGTATTACAGGATGTTCTTCAAACCATTTTTTAAATTTATTAATGCTCTATACGTTAGTACATATGAGTGTGTTAGAGTCTGTAACAGGTGCAAGGGTACGTGGAAGCTGTTTAAATAAATTATTTAATAAATTATTAAATTGTGTATTCATTTACGTGTACTAACTTTTATTTATTGTAACAGTGTTGATTTAAATGTACATTAAAAGTTTGAAGGCTAAAAACACTTCTGGTATTCTTGCTTCTCAATAAAAAAAAATTGATGCAATTAAATACATACACAAAAAGGGTAAACTTCCATAGAAAGTTGGTACGAAGTAATTGAGAGATCTAATTATTGTAGATAGTCTTTTACTAAGCAAAATGTTGTTTCAAGGCTACCCTCTGTCCTTCTTCATCTTACTAATACATGTATATAGCAAAGTCAGTAAGACCGTTGTAATCACTAACTGCGAAAGCTACAGAACCAATTTTGCTGAAATTTTTCATACTGACTCTTGATGATTTCGAAATGATTTTCACATTTTTTTTTCTCGAAAACACCAAACAACAATATCGAGAAATAAGCTCAGAGTTTTGCTAAAATAAGCTTGCTTCGTGCTTTAGTTTAATAGGATCCACTAGGTGACGTTGAGGTCAATCAAAGCGACCTGCAATCGAAGATAGTAAAAAGTGGTTATAAGATGCCCCATCGAGTTTTCGAATATTGTAATCGTTCATCGACAGTACACCAAGAACAAAGTTGATAATCGTGCAGCTAAGCATCTTGGCAACCAATAAGACTGTTTTTTTATGGGCAAGAAAAATAAATTAGTTACTACGCAGGATTGCTCAGGCAACCGAGTGCCACAGAAAAATAGGCGTTCAAAACGTCAATGTCTCTGGGAGAATACGAGGAGACGTGTCAAGCCAGAGCACAACCTGCTTTATCACTTTAAAGTTTTATGGCTAGTTAACCATCTGGCATAGTGCTGATAGAGAATGTTCTACTTCCAATGCAAGCAAAGAAAGACAGCCCTGAAGAGTATAGGCAGTCATAACAGCCTCCTTCTTAGTGGTTGTTCCAACGGCATTTCTACAGAGAAGGTATTCTCCAGGCTCACTTTCCTGACTAACGATAAGCAGTTGGTTATCTGGAGAACGACCTTAAGACGAGATATTCTCTGGTCAGTGGCGTACCTTCCTTCAGTACGGTCTCCGTACACAGAGACGCCAAGGATAAGTGGCAAGCTAACTGCAGTTGGCTCTTCATCATCAAGAATAATAATTAGGAAAAACTGGTAATTTCACCACTGGTCCTTTTCAGGGCCGTAATTAGTATTTAGGTTCCCTTCGAAACCACTAATCTGATCGGTTCTCGTAAGGGCCACCTAAGTTTAAACTACCTTGCTAACAAATACATTTTTACTTATACTTTTGGAAATGATTTGTTAACTAGAAGACTATGTCAAGCTGGCCATTATTAAACCAAGTCAGCCATTTACTGGCAGACGTCACAAGTGGATTTGTTTGTTGTAAGGCTGGAAATCCTAGTGATCGAGAACCCTATATTACACTTTCAACACTAAGCATTTAACCAGAAATCACCGGTTCCCTCAAAAATCTGCGCTGAGAGAACCTTATATCTATAAAGGAAAAATAAACTTCAGCCAATGGGACAGTTTTCAACGGCCAAGCGTCACGAACCAATTTTTCCACCTTAGATTACCAAAACAACTGAGTCTGCAGAAAAAAAGGTGCTTTAGACACCAGCATCTTTGACATTCTACCAGGACACGTCAGAAAAGAGCTCTACAACTAGCTCCAAAGCGTTATACGTTGTAGTTTTTCTCGTTATTAGTGTCGTTCTACAGTAACAGGCCAGAAAAGATCACCTTGAGGTATACAGGCAATTATGTTTGCTGGAAACTTTAGACAAGAAAGAGTTTACTTTAGAAGCTCACTGATTCTTGTTTGGGTCGTCGGACGTCAGACTACTTTATCAACAAATATATGAAAGTCTAATAAAGATAAAAAACTAGACTTTAGAGGTGACAAAAGTCTCAACTATGCCAAAAGTCGCAAGAAGTCAAATTAGAAGGAGAACTTCAAGTGTACCTAATGAATACAATTTTAGGCGTCAAGAAAATGACGCTGAACATTTATCGAAATTTAAGCAGCATCAAAATCAATAAATAAAGAACTTATCAAGTATTAAATAAGTTTTTTACTATAACACTTATAGTAATCTCTTGAATCTTCCAGATTTTTAAATATATAAAATATGTATTTGTATCTTTGTGGCGGTAAGAAATGTAGAGATTAAGCTTCAAGACTTCGTTGCTGTAATAATAAAGTTATGAGACAAGAGAAAAAAGTTTTTCTTTGAATAACATATTTTTTGTGAGTTAAAAATCCTTACTGCTTTTAAAAATAGCCCTGTTCAAAGATTGCACGAAAGAAACTGCTAATTAACGGCCTCATAGGTCCAACGATTTTTTATGGCATAAGGAATACATGGTACTTTTTAGCATAATTATATATTTTTAACTTTCTACAACTTTGCACTTGACCAAATAAAGTGTATGGATTCCGATAAAATATGTTTTGAATAAAAAGATCTATGTTTTTAGAAGTGTCCGAAGTGAATGTAAGATTTTTAACTCAAACATTTTACATTACATGTCAACAAACTACGGTGTTCTATTTAGTGAGCTTTGGGCGAAGCCGAGGGGGGCCAGCCGCTAGTTTATGTATATTGAGCAGTGGATCAAAGTTTGATACTGCGTAATTACTAATTGTAGTGTAAAATAAGACAGAAAACAGAGTTAAATACTCGTTGAGTAACTTAAGTATATTTTTTTTTTAAATGTCTAAGGATAACTTAACAAGGAATTAAAGTGAAAAATAATTGAGAAGGTCCTTGAACGAAAGAACACTTATCTTCTTAAGTATAAAACTACAACCTATACTGAAGCTCATAGAAGTAGCTTAAATTTTTTAACAGTAAGTAAATATCTTATCTTAGAGAATACTGCAAATAAAAGATGGTAGAATCTTCTATCCTTAGTGATCCGTACGTTTGAGAACCAACTTGCAGCTCGAATGTACCCCATAGATGCAGCTTGCAAGAAATTTTTCAAGTATCAGGCCACGATTATTTTAAATTTTCGTGTTTTTTAAATGTCTACAAATACTATAGCATTTAATTGATAGTGTTGTAGTAGTAGTCTACTACAGTAATATTATTTTTATGATTATAATAGTATCAATTATAACCATAATAATAAAACTTATAAAAATAATAGAAATAATAATAATAACAAACATAAAAATCTTAAGAATAATAATAAAAATGAAAATAATTTTTAGTATAACAAACCTAATTTCTTCTGATTATATAACAGGTAAAATGCCTAGTTGTAACTAATTTTATAAGGTTTGCTATGTTCTCTGTTGCACCAAGCTATTATGAACTTAACTAATTGATAAGACTTTGAAGCTGGTTTTTTTCTAGAAATAGAGTTATAGACTAGAGCATGAATATAAAACAGTTCTGTTACAATAGTTGTAGTTAAGGATATTTTATTTATTGTATGAAGAACATATGGCCTCCTTCACTGAAAATCGTTATGACTGTGCATAAAAAAGTCTAAATATGTCGGTACTACGTTGAAACTAGTAAAAGAAGGTACGTCAAAATATTTGCTAAAAAACTAGAAAATAAGCTTCTATTCAGTGATAATCGCATGCTGCATACAATATGCAAGCACGGTAAGTTTGACCCATTGGCAACAGAAAAGTACATGTAACAAGTGAGAATTTTGTTAAATGCTCAAGTTATGGAATGTACTATAGCTCATCACCATTTATTTTAAATCAGCAAGTGTCTCTTTAAGTACAATTTTTAAAAATACTCAAAAAAACTGATCTCGAATTTATATTCCAATTCATACGACGGATACACAGAAAGACTTTGTTAACACTTGAAACACAATAAATCTTGTGTAACTGTCACAAAAAAAGTTTGAAAAAGTTTGTAAGAGAAAAGTTAAAAATTTCTTATAATTAATATTATGAAATTGATTTTTTTAACATTTCAAATTCTGTATATTTTAGAAAGTTATTAATATTTTTCGTAGTTCCTACAAAAACAAAAAGTGTAAATTATTCAATAGTACAATATTCATCGTCAATACACAATTAGTCTATAATGTATTGCTTACACTAAAAATTTTGTAGTATTCTCAATAAAAAAAGTTTCATTTAATCCTTTTAAGACAGGAATGTAGGTCTAGAACATAAAAAACAAATTGCAAATGAGTCAGCTACTTAAGGAAATTTATGGGAAGAAACAAGAATTTTGTTAAAAATACGTAACAAACGTCAAACTTTCTCTCTCGTTAAATAAGGAATCTGAAAAAAAGAACATATCTTTTTCTTATCAATTTCAATATTAAGGGTGAGTGCCTATGTTTTTATAAATACTTTACAATAACTGAGCCACTCCCACTATCAACTTTATAGAGTTACCTTCATGATAAAAGTTAGCAGTTGGTCACCGATGTTTAGTGATAACATATCATGAAATCTTATATCTTATTATATTTTAATCGATCTCAAATGTATATAATGTAAAAAAACCCTTACTGTTACTAAATGATAAATTAAAGTGACTAAGAATGTTGTAATTGCTAACCGTCAGAGCTACTTAACTTATCTGACTGAGCTTTTGCATACTGATTTTTAACAATTCCTACATAGTCCTTGTATAGTTTGATTTTGGATAAATTAGTAGCAACAGCAATTATTAAGCTTAAAGTTTTTCAAAAATACACTAGATTTTCACTTCAGCTTACAAGGATCTTCTAGGTAGCGTAAAAGTAAAATTGAAGATACTAGCAATAGAATTAAGTAGGTCTGGTTAAAATACCCCCCAGATAATTCCCTAATACTATAGTCGTTTACCAGCATTACATCAAGAGAATAGCTATAAGCTGTGCAGATGGGTGCCCTTGCTACCAACAATACTCTTTTTGTTTGTAATACTATGAATCTGACGACAGCAGGATATTGCAATATAAAAGTATGACTCCAACGGCAATGTAAGTGACTCGAACATACATCATACATACATACATACATCAGTATGTTCGAGTCGCTTACAGGCTACAGTCAATTAAGTAAGATCTCGACAAATGTAAGCGATCACGTAAAGCCTGTATACTGTGA
Source organism: Copidosoma floridanum (assembly GCF_036245765.1). NCBI lineage: Eukaryota > Metazoa > Arthropoda > Insecta > Hymenoptera > Encyrtidae > Copidosoma > Copidosoma floridanum. The sequence goes on along the minus strand of NW_028321897.1, from coordinate 10,815,057 downwards.
TATAATCTGCTTGAAAAGGGCCTTATTCTATAGTGGCCGAAACGTTGCTTTAATAAATAAATAAAGACCATTGGACAGCATTGCCGTTGGAGTCATACTTTAATAATACTCTTTTTGACTGGACAAGTGACTTACGTCAAACTCCATCTCAAAACATCAAAACTTATGAGTGCCACAAGTATAAGGCGTTCTGAGCGCCAATGTCTCCAGTGTAATACCAAACACGTCAAGGCAGAGCACAGTTCGCCTTAACTCTTCAGGACTTTGTGGCCGTTCTTAAGCCAATTTGGTGCTACTAAAGCAAATTTTGCTACAACAGCAAGCTAGGAAAAACCGCCTGTAGAAGTTTGGATAGCCACATCAACTGAAAATTTTATTAACCTTTTTCTTAGTGGTTCATCCCAATGGTATATCCACAGAGAAGGTATTCTCCAGGCCCCTTTTACCAACTAGCAGTCGAGAGAATGACCTGAAGATGAGATGTTCTCTGGACAGTGGCGTATACCTTCCTGTATCACAGTATCCGTACTCATAGACTCTAAAGATAAGAGTCAAGCTATTGATAGCTGGCTCTTCATCATCAAGAATAATAATAACGATAGTGATAATAATGATAATAATCATGATATTAATAATAATTATAAAAATATTAATAGTAGTTATAATTATAATAATAATAATAGTAACAGTAATTATAATAGCAATGATAATAATAATAATAGTAATAATGATGATAATTGTAACAATGATGATGATAATATACCTAGGCAAAGGCAGTTAGTCTTGAAGTGCGTGCTCCAAGTGGCAGATTAAGGTAAGTTTTTCGCGGGTGTATCGTTTTGAGGCGCTATAGCAGTCAAACCTTGCACCCGTGGGTAGTAAAAATAAAAGAAAATAGTTCCTGTGGACCAAAACGCTGAGAAGAACATCTCTAAAAAAAAATCTAGGGTAAGTTTCTGAATAAGACCTATAATGGGTGACACTAATAAAAAGTTAGTACAACAGGTGGTAACCTCTTCGAGGAAATCTTATGCTAGTTCTAACCTGATAAAAGCCCAGGTAACTGGCGTTGGCCTCACGGATTCTAGGAAAGGCCACGAATGCGTCCAGAATGAAGGCTAGAAGACAATTTCTGGTAAAGAATACTCACAAAAGGGCTTCATATTCCTGCCCAGCCTTGGACGAGATAGGCTGATAAGCACTAGAAGCAAAGGAAGTGACGTCAATGCTGCCAGCTGTTTCAGCAATAACACCGAGATGGATCTTGAATATACCAGAAACTCAAGATAAAAACTTAGTATGGAGCAGACAAAGGAGGACACCATATTCACAGAACTCAAAAAAATTATCAAAGATATAGTGAAAGCAGCAACAACGACGTATACAAAAGCAGCAATGCCGTTAAAAATAGGTATGAAACTGGCATTAAACTTTTTGCACAAGCTTAAGAATAGCCGTGAAGGAACTAAGAAGATTAAAAACCTCCTAGAACAAGCCGATAATAATATGATGCAAAAGATGTACAGATCAGAAAAAAAAGGGAACCACACGCTCTATCTAATCTTGATTCGTTAGAAAAATGCTAATGGGCAAGTGAAACAGGTGCCCAGAAAGTCCAAAGGAGACTCCTAACTCCATTCTGAAAAAAGGAAAAAGACTAAAAATAATCAAGAGCTTATCTCTAAGACAAAAACTCATGGTAGTAACAGTTCCGAACGTAATTATGCTAGAAAAAAGGAGGAGAAAGTTCTTGTTAAGTTCGTGAAAAGGCAGAGCATTGCTAAGGTCCTAAAGAAGATGAGGACTGATTTTAAGCCAGAAAAGAACGAGATCACAGTCAATGAAGCCACTTCGACTAAAAAGGGAAATTTTCTTTTTATGGTCAAAGGAGTAGAGGGCAGAGAGGCTCTGGTAAACAATATAGGTAAGACTGTTAAAGGGCTAGGGTCATCCGTTAAAATAGATGAGAAAAGAGTAACGCTTTAGATCCAGGATCTGGATCCTATTACCAAAAAGGCTGACGTCGATCTCGCATTAAGTAGAATCCCTGGTTTCTCACCACGGATGACAATAGTGACGCTGCTAGGAGTGAGTTAGAAGGCAGCTTGGTAAATACCAGAGACTAATGCCAGATATATTGTAAAACGAAGAGGCTGTTAATAGGCTCCACATGCTGCCAAGGGAGGAGACGGGTTAAAATTCTCAGATGTTACTGGTGTCTGGGGTATGGATACATAACTTGGAATTGCTACAAGGAGAACTGGTCTAAGATATAGTTTTAAATGTGGCAGCTGCAATTACCTTAAAAAAAACTGCTAAGTGGAGGCCTAACGTTTCGCTTATGGAACAGAAGGTGTCGAACACGAAGCTGGTAGAAGCAGCTGCCCAGCATTTAGAACTGCACTAAAAAAGGCCGAAAGTAAGTTGTCTACTAAACACAGATGAAGTTTAAGAAGATGAAAGCTAGATGATCATTACAGATGTTAGCTGAGTGGACTTACCTGAGCCATCGGCAAGGGTAAGCAACGGAAATCAATGTTTTCGCAAAACTGCAGACGATCGTAATACATAGAAGGCAATATTACAACAATAACAACATTTAAATGGTAGGCCACGTCAATTGTAAAAACTTAGTGGTCCTGGCTTGAAATATCAATGGGAAAGTGGGTTCCGAGCTAAGTGTTCCAGGAAACAGGTCTTGCTAGTTTAGTAGGCATTAAGTTATCATCGTGACGAACACCGTAGCGAGAAATAAGCATTCATATGCTCACTGCGAGTCCCAAATAAGAAAGGGATTAGGTCATCCTTTTATTGTGCATCAAAGAATTTCGGACAACTTCGAAAAAACAAAAAAAAATTTTAATAACAGAAATAATACTACCAATAATAATAACAATGATAATTATGAAAATAATAATAATAATAACAATAAGCACTAATTTAACTGAAAAACTATATAAAAGCCGGCCACTATTAAACAACGTCAGTTATTTACCAGCAGATGTCACGAGCAGAGTTGCTTGTCACGAGGCTATTAGCCCCAGTAACCAACGTCTCTACACTACTTTTTTAATTCTAAGTAATTAACGAGGAATCACCAATCCTCTTTGAGGTTTGCGTTAAACAAGCCTAACAGTAGAGCTACAATGAAAAATATAAGCTTGAGCAAAAGGGACAGTCTCTAGTGAGCAAGTATGATGAACAAATCTCTCTGCTTCAGATCACCAAAATGACTTATCTTTGCAAAAAAAAGAAGGTGCTTCAGACATCAGCGTCTCTAGAGCAACACCAGGAGACATTGGCAAAGAGTTCTATAACTATTTTCAATGCTTTAGAGCTTATAGGTCTCATCTTAATTAGTCCAGTACTATAAGAGTAGGCTTAAAGTGATCATCCTGAGGTATCCATGCAGTCACGTTTCTTGGAAACTTCAGTCAAGAGAAAGCTTAGTCTACCGGTCCTCGTTAGTGCCATCGAATATCGAACTGCTTTGCCAATTTATACATTACAATTTGATAGAGTTATCAAGTAAAAGACTCCAAGGCTTATAAGAGTTTCAACCATGCCTATAGTTGCAAAAGAGTGAATTGGAAAAAGAAATTTAAAATTTTTTAAATGCCATCGATTTTAATCGGCATAAACCTTAACAAGATCATTTATTGAGATTAAGCCAGCAGCGTTAAAATTGATAAATAAAGAATCTGTTACGTAAGGGAACAGCTTTAATTGTAACCCTGATAGTAGTTATCACCTAAATTTTCCAGATTTTTAAAAAAGGAGGTAAAAATGTATGTTTTATCTGTGGCAATAAAAATCAAAGAAGTTAAGCTCCAGAAGTTTATTGTTTAGGTAATTAGCAACATAAATGGCTCATAGATTGATAGATTTTTAACTTGCATATTTTAAAAAATACATTTTTTATTCCCGGAACTGTCAAGAAAAGATGTCAAAATCTTAACTGAAAGAGTTTTACACTACATATCAACACACTATGGTTTTTCACTAAGTAATCCTCTGGTGAAACGAAAACAGAGAGGCTGCTAGTTGCGTAGAAAAGTGGTTAAACCATAATTCTAATACGTATAGAAACGTCCACATGAAGTCTTCTCAATAAATATTTTTATATTTAATATATTAAGTGTTATAAAGAATATACAATGTTAAAAAAAATAGAGATAATAAGCTTGTGATAACTGTGTAAGCAATTCAATCATTAAAATATAATCTAGAATACTGACCACTTACTTCTAACCTACTTATCTCAATAGGATAATATATACTGTAAGGTAATACAGCTTAAACGTTACTTTATAACAAATTAAAAAGTTTTTTAAAAAATTTAATGCCAAAGAGATAGTTATGCTTGATTTTTTTAAATTATCCTCATAAGATTATTTCAGAGTAGAAATTAAAAAAAGTAAGTAAAAACTTATTGATGTAAAGAGATCTAATGCTAACTTAAATCTCAAAAAACACAAATTAAGTACAGGTTATTTAATTTTAGTACTTGCTTTGTTTAAAAAGTCTCAGGTTTTTTAAAATATTGACAAGGTTTGTCTCCTTCTCTCTTTTATCTTGTCTAAAAGTAGTATTCTAATAAACAGATCAATAAGGCATGCACTGCAATAAATTTATCATTCCACCTACAAAATATAATGGCGACAACTTTGTAAAAAATATTCTCAGTAAGAGAACGTTGAGGCAGAAATTTATCTAAAAGTATTGATTTGACAAATAGATCGAGAAGGCTGCTATAAATTTATTATTCCTCTTACAAGGTATGTCGAAGATATCTCCGTATTAAATGTTCTCAGGTAGTAAACGGTGGGACAGGATTCTATCTGACAGTAATTATTTGACAAATAAATCGAGAAAGTATACGGTGCAATAAATTAATCAATCCTCTTACAAGGTATTTTGCGAATATCTTTGTATAATATATCCTCAGGTAGTTAACGTCAGGGCTGTATTCTACCTAAAAGTAACAATTAGACAACTAAATCAAGAAAGTATACGCTGCAATAAATTAATCATTCCTCTTACAAGGTATGTAGTCAATATCTTTGTATAAAATATTTTCAGGTACTTAAAGTCAGGGCTGGATTCTATCTGTAAGTATTTATATGACAAACAGATCCAGAAGGTATACACTGCAATAAACTAATCATTTCTCTTACGTGGTATGTTGTTGATAACTCCGTATAAAATTTTCTTAGGTAGTGAATGATGAGACAGGATTCTATCTCGAAGTATGAATCTGACGAATAGATCAGAAAGGTAAACGTTACAATTAATTAATTATTCCTCTTACAAGGTATGTTATCGATATCTTTGTATAAATTATAAATATTCTTAGGTAGTAAACGTGAGCAAAGAATTCTATCTGTAAGTATCAATATGACATATAGATTTACAAGGTATACGCTGCAATAAACTGATTATTTAGCTTGCATAATATGTCATCGATATTTAAGTATAAAATTTTCTCAGTTAGAAATCGTTAAGACAAAATTCTATCTGAAAGTATTTATTCGACAAATAAATCAAGAAGGTATACGCAGCAATAAACTGATTATTTCTCTTACAAGGTATGTTGTCAATATCTTTGTATGAAATGTTTTCAGGTAGGAAACGAAAAAGCAAGATTCTATCTGTAAGTTTTATCATAACGAATAGATCCTGAAGATATACGCTGCAACAAACTGATTATTCCTCTTACAAGGTATGTTGTCGATATCATTGTACAAAAACTTATCACGTTGTTAACGTAAGCGCAGGATTATATCTTTAAGTAATTATTTGATAAATTGATTGGGAAGGTATACGCTGCAATAAAATTATTATTCCTTTTACAAGGTATGTTGTCAATATCTGGACTTTATCTAAAAGTAATATTTTGACAAATAGATCGATAAGATACACGCTACAATGAATTGCTTATTCTTCTTACAAGGTATGTCGTCAATATTTTTGTATTTAATGATCTTAGGTAGTGAACGTTGGGACAGGATTTAATCTGGAAGTTATTATTCAGCAAATAAAACGATAAGGTATACGCTGCAGTTAATTGATTGTTTTTCTTACAAAATATGTTTTCAATATTTCTGTATAAAAAATTATTAGGGAATAAACGTGAGGGCAGAATTCTATCTGGAAGTAATTATTTAAAAAATAGATCGAGAAAGTATACGCTAAAATAAATTGATCGTTTTTCTTACAAGGTATGTTGTTGATATCTTTTTGTAAAATATTCTCAGGTTGTAAACGTGAGGAAAGAATTTAATCTGTAAGTAATAATATGACAAACTAGCGGCACCCCGTTTCGGCTTTGCCCGAGACTAACTGAATAAAGCACCGTAGTATGTTGACATGTAATGTTAAACGTTTTCAATTAGAAATCTTAGATATAGTTTGACTTTTTTTAAAACCAAAATCTTCTTATTAAAAACACATTTGTTTGGAATGCATACAATTTATTTGGTCAAGTAAAACGCGGTAAAACTTGAAATTAAATAAGTATGCTGAAAAGTATCGTGCATTTTATATATCATAAAATAATTGTTGGCCTTATAAGGCCGTTGATTTGCAGTATCTTTCGTATCATTCACGAAAAGAGCTATTTTTTAAAGCTGTTAATTTGTTTAAGATTTTAAACACACAAAAAATGTATATTAAAAAAATTTTTTTTTTCTTTCATCTCACATCTTTATTACCAGAGCAACGAAGTCCTGGACCTTAAACCTTACATTTTTGATGGCCGCAGAAACACAAATACATTTTTTTCTTATTTATTAAGCTGAATTATGATCTTTGAAGATTTCAGAGATTGCTTTGAGGGTGCAATGAAAAGCTGATCTCTCGCTTAATGGATTTTTTATTTGACGATTTTGACGCTGCTGTTTGAATCTCGATAAATTTTCTGCGTCCGTTTCTTGTTGCCTCAAATTGTTTTTATTAGATACTTTTAAAGTTCTTTTTCCAATTCACCCACTTGTGACTTTTGGCATGCTTAAAATTTTTGCGACCCCCAAAGGCTATTTTCTGTCAACTTTGTTAAATTCTCATATATTTGTTGGCAAGGTAGTTCGACGTCCGATTGCCCTAAAAAAGACCGGTGAGCTTCTTAAGTAAACTCTTTCTTGACTCCAGTTAATAGCAAATGTGACTGCCTAGATACCTCAGGATGATCTTCTGTGGCCTGCTGTTGAAGCCCCAGACTAATGAAGAGAAAAATTACAAAGTCCGAAGCTTTGGAGCTAGTTGTAAAGATTTTTCCCAACGTCTTCTGGTATATCGTCAAAGACGTTGGTGTCTAAAGCACCTTTTTTATTTGCAGATTGAGTTGTTTTGGTGATCTTAGATGGGGAGATTGGTTAGTGATACTTGCCAAGTGGAGGCTGTCCCGTTGGATCAAGTTTTTTATTGTTCATAGTTGTTATAGGTTTTTTCTGTGCAGACCTTGGAGAGGATCAGTGATTCCTGGTTGAACGCTTAGAGTCGAAAGGGTAATATAGGGTTATCGGTCACTGGGTTTTTAGCCTTGCAAAGAACAACTCTGGACGAGACGACTGCTAGTGAATGGCTGACTTGGTTTGATAGTGGCTGTCTTTAATTAATATAGTCTTATAGCTGATAAATCGCTTCCGGAAATGGTAGTAAAAATGTTTTTGTGTGCTAGGTAGATTACACTTAGGTGGCCCCGAAAAAGAACCGATGAGATTGATGGGTAAGTAGGGAACGTAAATACTTATAATGGCCCTAAAAAGCGCCAGTGGTGAAACTTCCAGCTATTCCTTACTACTATTCCTGACGATAAAAAGCTGGCTACGGGTAGTTTGACTTATACCCTGAAAGTTCTTGATGGAGGGAGGTACGCCGCTGACCAAAGAATATCTCGTCTTCAGGTATTTCCCTGGATAACTAACAGCTCATCGTTAGACGGAAACATGTGCAGGGTATGCACGTTGGGGACACGACCACTAAGAAGATGGCCGTTGTGGCTGCTTGTGCCCCTCAGAGCTGTTTTCCCTGACTTACATTTGTGGCCATAAACTCTCTGACTGCACCAGGCGGGATGGTGAAACTGCATCACAACTCTAAAGAGGTGAAGCAGGTTGTGCTCAGGCTTGATATGTCTTCGGGTATAACGCTGGGGACGGCCATCGGTTAAAATAATTTTTTGATGGTGACATTTGTCGAGATTCCGGGTGAATGTAGACCTCAGTCCCATCTTCTTTTGAGAGCAGTTTCGTCCAAAACCGGGATATCCAGCTGCATGACTATCATGTATATTATACATGCAGCTCGATAAACTGCTAGAGTCGACTGCATCTTTCCATGAGACACTCCAGCTTATTATAACAACACTAATTTAATTATGTTGCAGGTAGCCTCGATTTTATGTCGACGCCAACTAGCAAATTCTACTGGATTATATTGAAAAGCAAGCGTATTTTTGCAAAACTTTAAGCTTATTTAATGCTCTTGTAATTGAATTTTGTAAGATAAAAACTATACAAAAACCATCTAGGATGTGTCATGAATCAGTGTGCAAAATTTCAGCGAAATCGATCCAAAAGTTTTCACGGTTAGCAATTACAACGGTTTAAGCAACTAAGCTTTATATATTAGTAAAATAGATTTAAAAGGTATACGCTGCAATAAACTGATCATTTAGCTTGCATAATACGTCGTCAATATTTCCGTATAAAATTTTCTCAGAAAGTAAACGTTGAAACAGGATTTTAACGAAAAGTAATTATTTGACAAATAATAAAAAAAGTATACGCTGCAATAAATTAATCATTCCTCTTACGACTTATGTTGTCAACATTTTGTATAAAAAATTATTAGGTAATAAACGTCAGGGCATAATTCTATATAAAAGTGATTATTGTAAAAATAGATCAAGAAGGTATACACTTTAATAAACTAATCATTCCTCTTACAAGAAATGCTGTCGACATCTATGTAAAAAAATTCATCAGGTAGTAAAAGTAAAAGCAGGATTCTATCTGCAAGTATTGATATGACGAATAGATCCGTAAGGTATACGCTGCAATAAACTCATTATTTCTCTTACAAGGTATGTAGTCAATATCATTGTATAAAAATTAATCAGGTTGTTAACGTAAGGGCAGGATTCTATCTAAAAGAAATTATTTGACAAATAGATCAAAAAGATATACGCTACAATAAATTTCTTATTCCTCTTACAAGGTATGTTGTCAATATCTGTGTATAAAATATTCTTAGGTAGTGAGCTTAAGGGCAGAATTTTGTCTAAATGTAATTATTTGACAAAAAGTTCGTGAAGTTACACGCTACAATGAATTAATCATTTTTCTTACAAGGTATGTCGTCAATGTCTTTGTGTTAGATATGCTCAGGTAGTGAAAGTTAAACAGGATCTTATCCAAAAGTTGTTATTCGACAAATAGAAAGAAAAGGTATACGCTGCATTAAATTAATCATTCCTCTTACAAGGTGTGTTTTCAATATTTTTGTATAAAAAATTATCGGGAAGTAAACGTGTGGGCAGAATTCTATCTAAAAGTGATTATTTTAAGAATAGATCAAAAAGGTATACGCTAAAATAAATAAATCATTTCTCTTGCAAGGGATGTTGTCGATATCTTTGTATAAAAATGTATCAGGTAGTAGAGGTGAGGGCAGGATTCTATCTGTAAGTATGTATATGACGAATAGATTCAGAAGGTATATGCTGCAATGAACTGATTATTCCTCGTGCATAATATGTCGTCGATAACTCCGTATGAAATATTCTCTGGCAGTGAATGTTTAGGCGGGATTCTATTTAAAAGTGATCAGGTATCAAGTAAATTGAGAAGGTATACGCTGCAGTAAATTGATCATTCCTCTGACAAGATATGTTGTCAATATCTTTGTTTAAAAATTTATCAAGTAGTTAACGTAAGGGCTGTATTCTATCTGTAAGTATTGATTAAATAAATAGATCAAGAAAGTGTACGTGGCAATAAATTGATCATTTCTCTTGCAAGATGTGTTGTCGAATTCTCTGTATAAAATGTTTTCAGGTAATAAACGTCAAGACAAAATTCTATCTGAAAGCAATAACTCCACAAATAGATCAAAAAGGTATATGCTTCAATAAATAAATCATTCCTCCTACAATGTTTGTTGTCGCTATTTTTGTAGAAAATATTCTTGGGTAGTAAATGTAAGGGCAGAACTTTATCTTAAACTTCTAATATGACATACAGTTCCACAAGGTATATGCTGCAATAAACTGATCATTCCTCTTACGTGGTATGTCATCGATATCTCCGTATGAAATTTTCTTAGGTAGTAAACTTTGAAACAGGATTATATATGAAAATATAAATCTGACAAATAGATTGGAAAAATTAACGTCACGAATAATTGATTATTTCTCTTACAAGGTATGTTGTCGACATCTCCGAATAAAATATTCTCAGGTAGTAAACGTTGGAGCAGGATTCTATCTAAAAGTAACTATTTCACAAATAAAAAAAGAAGGCTTATACTGCGATGAATCGATTATTCTTTTTACAAGGTATGTCATCAATATTTCCGTATTCAATGTTCGTGAGTAGAGGACGATGGAACAGAATTATATCTAGGAGTTATTATTTGACAAAGAGATCAAGTTGTTATACGCTGCTATGGATAAATTATTCTTTTTACAAGGTATGTCGTCATTATTTTCGTATTAAATATTCTCAGGAAGTGAACGGTAAAACAAATTATCTGAAAGTAATTATTTAACAAATAGAACGAGGAGGTATAAGCTGCAAAAAATCAATCATTCCTCTAACAAGGTATATTGTCGACATCTCTGTGATCAAAATCATGAGGTAGTAACCGTAAGAGCAGAATTCTATTGAAAAGTTATTATTTAAAAAATAAATCGAAAAGGTATACGCCGAAATAAATTAATCATTTTTTTTACAAGGGATGTTGTCGATATCTTTGTATAAAAGTTTATCAGGTAGTTATGGTTAAGACAGAATTCTATCTCAAAGAAATTACTCCTCAACCAGGTCAAGAAGGTATATGCTGCAATTAATTAATCATTTCTTTTACAACGTGTGTTGTCGATATCTTTGTATAAAATATTTTTAGGTAGACAACATAAGGGCAGAATTTTATCTGAAACTATTAATATGTGAAATAGATTCAGAAGGTATACGCTGCAATAGACTGATCCTTCCTCTTACATGGTATGTTATCAATATATTTATATTAAATATTCTTAGGTAGTTAAGTTCGAAACAGGATTATATCTTAAAGTATGAACCTGACAAATGGATTGGAAAATTAACGTATATTAATTAATTATTTTTCGTCGACATCTTCGATTAAAATACTCTCAGGTAGTAAACGTTAGGGCAGAATTTTATCTAAAAACAATTATTTGACAAATATAACAAGAAAGCTTACGCTGCGATCGATTAATTATTCTTTTTACAAGGTGTGTCGTCAATATCTACGTAATTAATTTTCTTAAGTAGTGGACGATAGGACAGATTTCTATTGAGAAGTAATTATTTGACAAATAGATCTGGAGGGTATGCTTGCTGCAAAGGATCGATGATTCTTTTTGCAAGGTATGTTGTTAATATCTCCGTATAAAATGTTCTCAAGTTGTGAACGTTGGGACAAAATTCTATCTAAAAGTATGTATTTAACAAATAGAACAGAAAGGTATTCGATGCGATAAAGGGATAATTCTTCTCATGAGATATGTCGTCGACATCTTCGATTAAAATATTCTCAGGTAGTGAACGTGGGGGCATAATTTTTAAAAAGTAATTACTTGACAAATAAAACGACAAAACTTACGCTGCAATAAATTGATCATTCTTTTTACAAGGTATGTTGTCGATATCTGTGTATAAAATATTTTCAGGTAGTTAACGTCTGGGCTAGATTTTATCTGTAAGTATAAATTTAACTAATAGATCCAGAAGGTATATGCTGCAAAAAACTGATTATTCCTTCTTCATGGTATGTCGTTAATGACTCTATATCAAACTTTTTAAGGTAGGGAACGAAGAGACAGGATTCTATCTGAAAGTATAAATCTGACAAATAGATTGAAAAGCTGAACATTACAATAAATTGATTATTTCTCCTCCTACAAGGGATGTTGTCGATATCTTTGTACAAAAAAATTATCTGGTAGTTAACGTGAGGACAGGATCCCATTCGTAAGTATTGATTTCATTAATAGATCGAGAATGTATACGCTACGATAAATGATTATTTATTTTACAAGGTATGTCGTCAATATCTCTGTTAAAATAATCTCAGTTAGTCATCGTTAAGACAATATTCTATCTGGAAGTAATTATTTGACAAATAAATCAAGAAGGTATACGCAGCAATAAATTGATTATTTCTCTTACTAGGTATGTTGTCAATATCTTAGTATGAAATATTCTCAAGTAGAAAACGTAAGGGCAGAATTCTATCTGTAAATATAAATATGACAGACAGATCCAGAAGGTTTACGCTGCAATAAACTTATCATTCCTCTAACATTGCATGTCGTCGATATCTTCGTATAAAATTTTCTCAGGTTTTAAACGTTGTAACAGGATTATATCTGATAGTATAAATCCAACAAATAGTTCGAGAAAATAAACGTAACAATTAATTGATTATTCATCTTACCTAGTATGTCCTTGATATCTCTGTTCAAAATAATACAAGGTATGAAACGTTAAGACGGTATTTCATCAAAAAAGAATTATGTGACGAAAAAATCGAGAAGCTATACGCTGCAATCGATTGATTATTTCTCTTACAAGGTATGTCATCGATGTATTCGTATAAAATGTTCTCAGTTACTTAACGTTAAGACGGAATTCTATCTACAAATAATTATTCGACAACTAGATTAAAAAATAAACGTTGCTATAAATTAATTATTTCTCTTACAAGTTATGTTGTCGATATCATTGTAAAAAATATTCTCAGGTAGTTATTGTCTGGACTAGATTGTATCTGTAAGTATAATTTTGACTAATTAATTCAGAAGGTATACGCTGCAAAAAACTGATCATTCCTCGTACATAGTATGTCGTCGATGACTCCGTATAAAATTTTCTCAGGTAGTGAACGATGAGAAAGTATTACATCTAAAAGTATTAATTTGAAAATTAGATCAAAAAGATAAACTTAACAATAAATTGATAATTCCTCTTACAAGATATGTTGTCGATATAATAATATAAAATATTCTTAGGTAGTTAACGTCAATGCTGGATTCTCTCTATTAGAATTAACAGTTAAGGTTGAGAGAAGATTTTATCTTAAAGTAATTATTAAATGAATAAATTTAGAATATATATGCTGCGATAAACTAATCATTTCTCTTACATGGTATGTTCTCGATAAATCCGTATAAAATTTTCTTAGGTAGTAAATGATGAGACAGGATTCTATCTCGAAGTATGAATCTGACGAATAGATCAGAAAGCTAAACGTTATAATTAATTAATTATTTCTCTTACAAGGTATGTTGTCGATATATTCGAATAAAAAATTATCTAGAAGTAAACGTAGGGGCGGAATCCTACATGTTAGTATTAATTTGATAAAAAGATCGAGAAAGTATACACTGCAATGAATTGATCTTTTCTCTTCCAAGGTATGTCGTCGATATCTTCGTATTAAATGCTCTTAGGCAATGAACATTGAGACAGGATTCTATCTTGAAGTTATCATTGAAAAAATAGATCGAGAAGGTATACGATGTAATAATTCAATTTTTCCTCTTTTAAACACTGTTGTCGTTATCTTTGTATAAAAATACATCTCGTAGTAAACGTTAGGGCAGGATTCTATCAGTAAGTATTGTTTTTATTAATAGATTAAAAAAATGTACGCTGCAATAAATTGATCATTTCTCTTACAAAGTATAATGTCAATATCTTTCTATGAAATATTTAAGATAAGTTAACGATAGTGCTGCATTCTATCTATAAATATTAATATAATGAATAGATCCAGCAGGTAAAGGCTGCAATAAACTGATCGTCATTGTTACAAGGCATGCCGTCGATAACTTTAAATCAAACTATCTCAGGTAGTTAACGCTGGGACAGATTTCTATCTCATAAGTTGAATGCGACAAATACATTAGAAAGGTAAGCTTAACAGTTAATTGGTTATTTCTCTTACAAGGTATTTGGTCGATATGCTTGTATAAAAAACTATCTAGTGATAAACACGAGGGCAGGTTTGTATCTGTAAGAATCGATTCGATAAATAGATCAAAAAATTATCCGATGCAATAAATTGATTATTTTTTTACGAGCTATATCGTCGATAACTTCGTACAACTTGTTCTCTGGTAATAAACTTTATGACAGGATTCTATCTTAAAGTTATTATTTGACAGATGTATCAAGAAAGCATATGCTGCTGTCAATTAATCATTTTATTTACAAGGTTTGTTGTCAATATCTTAGTACAGGATTTTCACAGGTTGTAAACGTCATGGCAGGATTTCAGTTGAGAGTAAAAATCTTACATGGTATGTTCTCGATAAATCCGTATAAAATTTTCTTAGGTAGTAAATGATGAGACAGGATTCTATCTCGAAGTATGAATTTGACGAATAGATCAGAAAGCTAAACGTTATAATTAATTAATTATTTCTCTTACAAGGTATGTTGTCGATATATTCGAATAAAAAATGATCTAGAAGTAAACGTAGGGGCGGAATCCTACATGTTAGTATTAATTTGATAAAAAGATCGAGAAAGTACACACTGCAATGAATTGATCTTTTCTCTTCCAAGGTATGTCGTCGATATCTTCGTATTAAATGCTCTTAGGCAATGAACGTTGAGACAGGATTCTATCTTGAAGTTATCATTGAAAAAATAGATCGAGAAGGTATACGATGTAATAATTTAATTTTTCCTCTTTTAAACTATGTTGTCGTTATCTTTGTATAAAAATACATCTGGTAGTAAACGTTAGGGCAGGATTCTATCAGTAAGTATTGTTTTTATTAATAGATTAAAAAAATGTACGCTGCAATTAATTGATCATTTCTCTTACAAAGTATAATGTCAATATCTTTCTATGAAATATTTAAGATTAGTTAACGATAGTGCTGCATTCTATCTATAAATATTAATATAATGAATAGATCCAGCAGGTAAAGGCTGCAATAAACTGATCGTCATTGTTACAAGGCATGCCGTCGATAACTTTAAATCAAACTATCTCAGGTAGTTAACGCTGGGACAGATTTCTATCTCATAAGTTGAATGCGACAAATACATTAGAAAGGTAAGCTTAACAGTTAATTGGTTATTTCTCTTACAAGGTATTTGGTCGATATGCTTGTATAAAAAACTATCTAGTGATAAACGCGAGGGCAGGTTTGTATCTGTAAGAATCGATTCGATAAATAGATCAAAAAATTATCCGATGCAACAAATTGATTATTTTTTTACGAGCTATATCGTCGATAACTTCGTACAACTTGTTCTCTGGTAATAAACTTTATGACAGGATTCTATCTTAAAGTTATTATTTGACAGATGTATCAAGAAAGCATATGCTGCTGTAAATTAATCATTTTATTTACAAGGTTTGCTGTCAATATCTTAGTACAGGATTTTCACAGGTTGTAAACGTCATGGCAGTATTTCAGTTAAGTAAAAATCTGACAAATAGATCAGGAAAATAAACGTCACAATTAAATGATACTTTCTGTTACAAGTTATGTTGTCAATATGTATGTTTAAAATATTTTAAGGTAGTAAACGTTAGGGCGAGACTTTATTTAATAGTAATACTCTAAAAAATAGATTAAAAAGGTATACGCTGCAATGAATAAATCGCTTTTTTTACGAGGAATGTCGAAGATGTCTCTGTATTATATGTTTTCAGGTAGTGAATATTAGAACAGGATTTTATCAGAAAGTAATTATTTGACAAATACAACAAGAAAATATACGCTCTAATTAATTAATTATTTTTCTGACAAGGTATGTTGTCAATATCTTTGTATAAAAAATTATTAGGTAGTAAACGTAAGGGCAGAATTCGATCTGTAAGTTTCAATTTGATGAATGAATCAAAAAAGTATACACAGCACTAAGATCATTCCTATTTTGAGGTATGTCGTCAATATCTCCGTATAAAATGTTTTTAGAAAGTGAACGTTAAGACAACATTCTATCTGAAAGTTATCATTTGACAAATAGATCGAAAAAGTATACGCTGCAATAAATTGATAGTTCTTTTTACAAGGTATGTTGTCAACATCATTTTATAAAAATTTATTAGGTTGTTAACGTGAGCACAGAATTCTGTATAAAAGTAATTATTTGACACATAAATTGAAAGGGTATACAATGCAATAAAGCTATTATTACTATAACAAGGTATGCTGTCAATATTTTTATATTAAATATTCTTAAGAAGACAACGCAAGGGCATAATTCTGTCGAAAACTATTATTATGACTAATGAATTCAGAAGGTATACGCTACAATTAACTGAGTCTCCCTCTCACAAGGTATGTCGTCGATATCTCCGTATTAAATATTTTCACGTAGTAAATGTTGGAACAAAATTCTATCTGAAAGTAAGTATTTGACAAATAAAACAAGAAGAAGTATGCCGCAAAAAATTCATCACTTTGCTTACAAGGTATGTTGTCGATATCTTTATAAAAAGTTATGAGGTTGTAAACGCGAGAGCAAAATTCTTTTTGTAAGTATTAATTTACTAAATAGATTAAAGAAGTTTGCTGCAATTATTCAATCATTTCTATAACAAGGTATGTTCTTGATATCTTTGTTTAAAATATTCTAAAGTAGTAAACGATGGGGTGGGATTTTATCTAGAAGTAATTATTTAAATAAAACAAGGAGGATTACGCTGCAATAAGTTAATTATTCCTGTTACAAGGTATGTTGTCAATTTCTTTGTATAAAATATTATCGGGAAAAAATCATTAGGGCAGGAATCTATCTGTAAGTATTAATTTATTAAACGAATCAAGAATGCATAACGTGCAATAAATTGATTATTTTTCTCACGAGGTATGTCATCGATATCTCCGTATAAAATTTTTTCAGGTAGTAAACGTTGGAACCGGATTATTGCTCAGAGTATGAATCTGATAAATACATCAAAAAAATAATCGAACTTATCAATTTATTATTTATCTTAGAAGGTATGTCGTCAATTTCTTTGTTTAAAATCTTCTTAGGTAGTGACCGTTGGTGCGGGATTTTGTATTAAAGTAATTATTTGACAAATAAAACGAGAAGGTATACGCTGCAATGATTTGATTATTCCTCGTACAAGGTATGTTGTCAAATTTTTTGAATAAAAAATAACCAGGTAGTAATCATGAGGGCAGGGATCTATCTGTGAGTAATAATTTAATAAATAAATCAAGAAAGCTCACGCTGCAATAAATTGATCATTTTTCTTACGAAGTATGTCATCGATATATCCGGATTAGATGTTCTTAGTAAGTGAACGTTGAGACAAAATTCTATCGACAAGTAATTATTTGACAACTTGATCGAGAAACTAAACACTGCAATAAATTAATCATTTCTTTTACAAGTTATGTTCTCGATATCTTTGTATAAAATATTCTAAGGTAGTTATTTTCTGGGCTAGATTTTATCTGCAAGTATAATTTTGACTAATAGATCCAGAAGATATACGCTGCAAAAAACTCATCATTCCTCTAACATGGTATCTTGTCGTTGACTCCGTATACAATTTTCTCAGGTTGTGAACGATAAGACAGGATTATATTTAAAAATATAAATTTAAAAAATATATTGGAAAGATAGACATAACAATAAATTGATAATTTCTCTTACAAGGTATGTTGTCGATATCATTATATAAAATATTTTCAGGGAGTTAACGTAAGGGCTGGATTCTCTCTATGAGTATTCACAGATAACGTTTAGATAGGATTTCATTTTAAAGTTATCATTTAATGAATAAATTTAGAAGATGTACGCTCCAAAAACTGATTATTACTCTTACATGGAATGTCGTCGATAACTCCGTACGAAATTTCCTTAGATAGTGAACGATAGGACAAATTTCTATCTGAAAGTAATTATATGCCAATGATATCGAAAAGGTATATGCTACATTGAATGAATAATTCCTCTTACAAAATATGTCATCGATATCTTTGTTAAAATTATTCTTAGGTAGTGAACGATAAGGCGGGATTTTATCTGAAAGTAATCATTCAACAAATAGATCAAGAGTGTATACGATGTTATCAATTGATTATACCTCTTTTAAGGTATGTTGTCAATATCTGTGTATAAAAAAAAATTTGGTTGTAAACGTGAGGGTAGGATTATATCTGTAAGTGTTGATTTAAATAATAGATAAAAAGATATACGCCGCAATAAATTGATTATTTCTCTTACAAAGTAAGTTGTCGATATCTTTGTATAAAATATTTATAGGTAGTTAACGTAAGTGCTGGATTCTATCTGTCAGTAATAATATGATAAATAGATCTAAAAGGTATATGTTGCAATAAACTGATTATCTTTCTTACGTAGTATGTCATCAACTAACTTTAAATCATACTATCACAGGTAGTTAACGATGGGACGGATTTCTATGTTAAAGTATGAATCCGACAAATAGATCGAGAAGGTAAACTTCACAGTTAATAAGTTATTTCTAGTACAAGGTATTTCGTCGATATGATTGTATAGAAAACTATTTTGTAGTAAATGCGAGGGCAGGTTACTATCTGTAAGTAATGATTCGATAAATAAACCGAAAAAGTATTCAATGCATAAATTGATCATTTCTTTTTTAAGCTATGTCGTTGATAGCTTCGTATAACTTGTTCTCTGGTAATAAACGTTAAGACAGAATTCTATCTTTAAGTAATTATTTGAAAAATAGATCGAGAAAGCATACACTGCTATGAATTTATCATTCCTTTAACAAGGTATATTGCCGATATATTCGAACATAATATTCACAGGTAGTAAACGTGAGAGTAGAATTTTATTTGTGAGAATAAATTTGACGCATTGATCAGAAAGGCAAACGTTACAATTAAATGATACTTCCTGTTACAAGTTATGTTGTCAATA
The DNA here is from genome assembly GCF_036245765.1 of Copidosoma floridanum. NCBI lineage: Eukaryota > Metazoa > Arthropoda > Insecta > Hymenoptera > Encyrtidae > Copidosoma > Copidosoma floridanum. Next base: position 10,795,915 of record NW_028321897.1, on the reverse strand, counting down.
TCAATGTTTAAGATATTTTTAGATAGTAAACGTTAGGGCGTGATTCTATTTGATAGTGATACTTTGAAAAATAGATCAAGAAGGTATACGCTGCAATGAATTAATCACTTTTCTTACGAAGAATGTCAAAGATATCTCTGTATTATATGTTTTCAGGTAGTGAACTTTCGGACAGGATTTTATCTGAAAGTAACTATTTGACAAATAGTAAGAAAATGTATACGCTTCCATTAATAAATCATTTTTCTTACAAGGTATGTTGTCAATATATTTGTATAAAAAATTAACAGGTTGTAAACGTAAGGGCAGGATTCTATCTATAAGTTTTAATTTGACAAATAAATTAAAAAAGTATACACAGCACTAAGATTATTCTTCTTTTGAGGTAGGTTGTCAATATTTCCGTATTAAATGTTCTTAGAAAATAAACGTTTGGACGGCATTCTATCTAAAAGTTATCATTTGACAAATAGATCGAAAAAGTTTGGGCTGCATTTAAGTGTTTATTTCTCTCACAGAGTATGTTGTCGATATTTTTTCATAAAATATTTCAGGTCGTAAACGTAAGGGCAGGATCTTATCTGTAAATACTAATTTAATTAATAGATCGAAAAAGTATACGCTTCAATAAATAAATCATTCCTCTTACGAAGTATGTCGTCAAAATCTTGAAATAGTATTTTCTCATGAAGTTAACGTCAGAGCTGGATTTTATCTGTAAGTATTGATATGACGATTAGATTCTAAAGGTCTAAGCTGCAATAAACTGATTATTTCTTCTACATAGTATGTTGTCGATATCTCCGTTAAAGATATTCTCATGTTAAAGAAGTTGGTGTGGAATTCTATCTAAAAAAATTATTGGACAGACCGATCAAAATGGTGTACGCTATAATGGATTAATTATTCTCCTTACACGGTATGTCGTTGATATCTTCGTCCTCTATGTTCTTAAAAAGTAAACATTGGGGTAAGATTCTATCTAAAAGTAATTATTTGACAAATAAATCGAAAAAATATACGCTGCAATAAATTAATCATTTTTCCTACAAGATATTTTGTCGATATCTTTATATAAAAAGTTATCGGAGAGTAAACGTAAGGGATGATTCTACCTAAAAAAAATTATTTGACAAATGGCTCGAGGAGGTTCACGCTAAAATAAATTGATTATTTCTTGCACATGGCATGTTTTCGATATCTTTGTATAAAAATTTCTGAGGTAGTTAACGTCAGGGTCGATGTCTATCTGTAAGTATTTATATGACGAATATATCAAAAAGGTATAAGCTGGATTAAACTGATCATTCCTCTTACTTGGCATATCGTCGATAACTTCAAAGAAAACTTTCTTAGGTAGTTATCGATGGGAAGGGATTTTATCTAAAAGTATAAATCTGACAAATAGATCGGAAAGGTAAACGTTAAAATTAATTGATTATTTTTCATGCAAAGTATGTGGTCAATATGTTTATACAAAAATTATCTGGTAGTAAACATTAGGGTGGGTTTTTTTTTGTAAGTATTGATTTAATAAAGAAGTTAAAAAAGTATACGCTGCAATCAATTAATCATTTATCTTGCAAGCTATGTCGTTGTTATCTCCATAAAAAATTTTTTCTGGAAGTGAACGTTAAGACAGAATTCTATCAGAAATTTATTATTTAACAAAAAAAACAAGAAGGTATACGCAGTAACAAATTGATCATTTCTCTTACAAAATATATTTTCAATATTTTCGTAAGAATAATTATTAGGTAGTTAACGGAAGGGGAGAGTTCTGTCTGAGCGGAATTCTTTAAAAAATAGTTTAAGAAGATATACGCTAAAATAAATTAATCATTTTTTTTTGCAAGGAATGTTGTCTATATCTTTGTATGAAAATTTATCAGGTAGTAAACTTGAGGGCAGGACTCTATATGTGAGTATTAAAATGACGAAAAGATCCACAATGTATACGCTGCAGTGAACTGATCATTTCTGTTACAATGTATGTTGTCGACATCTTTGTATAAAAATTCATAAAGTAGTTAAAGTGAGAGCAGGATTTCATCAGTGTGTATTAAAATAACAAATAGTTTCGATATATACGCTGCAATAAGCTAATTATCTAGCTTGCATAATTTGTCGTCGATATTTTTATATGAAGTTTTCTCAAATAGTGAAAGTTGGGACAGTATTTTATCTGAAAGTAATTATTTGACAAATAGAACAAAAAGATATACGTTGCAATAAATTAATCTTTTCTTTCACGAGGCATGATGTCGATAATTTTGGATGAAAAATTATCAGTTAGTAAACGTGAGGGCATAGTTTTATCTGAAAGTAATTATTCGAAAAATAGATCAAAAAGGTATACGCCGCAATAATTTACTTTTTCCTCATACATGGCATGTTGTCGACATCATTGTATGAAAATTTATCAGGTAGTAAACGTAAAAACAGGCTTCTATCTGTAAGTATTAATACGACGAATAGATCCACAAGGTATACGCTGCAATAAAACAATCATTCCTCTTACAAGGTATGTTGTTGACATCTTTGTATAAAAATTTATCAGGCAGTAGACGTGAGAGCAGGATTCTATCTGTAAGTAATGTTTTTATTAATACATTAAAAAAATATACGCTGCAATAAATTGATCATTTCTCTTACAAAATATGTTGTCGATATCTTTGTATAAAATATTTATAATTAGTTAACGATAGTGCTGCAATCTATCTGTAAATATGAATATAATAAATAGATCCAGCAGGTATAGGCTGCAATAAACTGATCATCTTTCTTACATGGTATGCCGTCAATAACTTTCAATCAAACTATCTCAGGTTCTTAACGATGGGACAGACTTCTATCTTAATGTTCGAATGCGACAAATAATTCATAAAGATAAACTTTACTAATAATTGGTTATTTTTCTTACAAGGTATTTGGTCGATACGCATGTATAAAAAACTTTCTAGTGATAAACGCGAGGGCAGGTTTCTATTTGTAAGTATTAATTTGATAAATAGATCAAAAAAGTATACGAAGCAATAAATTGATCATTTTTTTTACAAGCTATATCGTCGATAACTTCGTATAAATTGCTTTCTGGTAATAAACTTTAGAACAGGATTCTATCTTAAAGTTATTATTTGACAGATGGATCAAGAAAGCATATGCTGCTGTGAATAAACGTCACAATTAAATAATACTTTCTGTTACAAGGTATGTTGTCAATATGTATGTTTAAAATATTTTCAGGTAGTCAACGTTAGGGCGAGACTCTATTTGATAGTAATACTTTAAAAAGTAGATCAAAAAGGTTTACGCTGCAATGGATAAATCGCTTTTTTACGAGGAATGTCAAAGATATCTACGTATTATATGTTTTTAGGTTGTGAACCTTGGGACAGAATTTTATATGAAAGTTATCATTTGACAAATAGATCGAGAAAGTATGCGCTGCATTTAAGTGTTTATTTTTCTCACAAAGTATGTTGTCGATATTTTTTTATAAAACATTTTTAGGTAGTAAACGTGAGGGCAAAATTTTATCTGTAAGTTTTAATTTGATGAACAAATCAAAAAAGTATACTCAGCACTAAGATCATTCCTATTTTGAGGTATGTCGTCAATATCTCCGTATAAAATGTTTTCAGGAAGTGAACGTTAAGACAACGTTTTATCTGAAAGTTATCATTTGACAAAAAGATCGAAAAAGTATACGCATTAAATTGATCATTTGTCTAACGAAGTATGTCGTCAAAATCTTGGAATAAAATTTTTTCAGAAAGTTAACGTCAAAACTGGATTTTATATGTGAGTATAATTATGACGATCAGATCCTGAAGGTATATGCTGCAATAAACTGATTATTTCTCTTACATGGTATGTCGTCGATATCTCCGAATGAAATTTTCTCAGATAGTAAGCAATAAAATTGAATTTGATCTAAAAGTATAAATCTGACAGATAGTTCGAGAAGTTAAAGGTTAAAATTGATTTACTATTTCTCTTACAAGGTACGTCGTCACTATCTTCGTTAAAAATATTTTCAGGTTAAAAACGTTGGTGCGGAATTCCATCTACAGAAATTATTGGACAGACCGATCAAAACAGTGTGCGCTATAATGAATAAATCATTTTCCTTACACCGTATGTCGTTGTTATTTTCGTCCTAAATGTTCTTATAAAGTAAACGTTGGGACAAGATTCTATCTGTAAGTAATTATCTATCAAATAAATATAAATAATATACATTGCAATAAATTAATCATTCCTCTTACAAGGTAAATTGTCGATATCTTTGTATAAAAAATTATCAGAGAGTGACCTTGAAGGCATGATTCTACCTAAAAGTAATTATTTGACAAAAGGCTTGAGAAGGTTTACGCTGAAATAAATTAATCTTTCCTTATACAAGGTATGTTGTCGATATCTTTGTATAAAAATTTATTAGGTAGTTAATGTCAGGGTTGATTTCTATCTATAAGTATTAATATGACAAATAGATCCGTAAGGTATACGCTAGATGAAACTGATCATTTCTCTTACATGGTGTATCGTCCATAACATTGAATAAAACTTTCTTGGGAAGTAAACGATTAGACAGAATTCTATCTTAAAGTATAAATGCGAAAAATAGATCGGTAAGGTGAACGATAAAGTTAGTTGATTATTTTTCATACAATGTAGGTGGTCAACATGTTTATATAAAAAATTATCTGGTAGTAAATATGAGGGCAGATTTTTATTTGTATGTATTGATTTGATAATTAAATTAAAAAAGTATACGCTGCAATAAATTGATTATTTATCTTACAAGCTATTTCGTTGATATCTCCGTATAAAATGTTCTCTGGAAGTAAGCGTTAAAATAGAATTCTATTTAAAAGTAATTATTCTAAAAATATAACAAAAAGATAGACGCTGCAACAAATTGATCATTCCTCTTAAAAGGTATGTTGTCGATATTATTTTATGAAAATTTATCAGGTAGTTAACGTGAGCGCAAAATTCTATCCAACAGTGATTATTTGAAAAACAGTGCGAAAAGGTATACGCTGCAATAAATTGATCATGCCTTTTACAAGGTGTGTTGTTTATATTATTTTATAAAAATTTATCGGGTTGTTAACGTGAGCACATAATTCTATATAAAAGTAATGATTTGACACATAAATTAAAAGGGTATACGCTGCACAAAGATATTATTACAATAACAAGGTATGCTGTCAATATCGTCGTATTAAATATTTTCAAAAAGACAACGCAAGGGCAATAATTCTATCTTAAACTATCGATATGACTAATAAATTCAGAAGGTATACGCTACAATTAACTGAGTCTCCCTCTTACATGGTATGTCATCGATATCTCCGTATAAAATTTTTTTAGGTAGTTAACGTCGGAACAGAATTATATCTTAAAGTATGAATCCGACAAATAGATCGGGAAAACTAACGTTACATTTAATTGATTAATCCTCTTACAAAATACGTTGTCAACATCTCCGATCAAAAAATTCTCAGCTAGTGAATGTTAGGGCAGGATTTTACCTAAAAATAATTATTTGACAAGTAAAACAATAAAGCTTACGCAGCAAAGGATTAAGCATTTTTCTTACAAGGTGTGCCGTTGATATCTCTGTATTAAATGTTCTTAAGTAGTGGACGATGAGACAGAATTTTATCTAAAAGTGATTATTTGACAAACAGATCAAGAAGGTATGCTCACTGCAATAAATAGATTATTCTTCTTACAAGGTATGCCGTCGATATCTCCGTATTAAATGTTTTTAGGTAGTAATCGTTGGAACAAAATTCTATCTGAAAGTAAGTATTTGACAAATAAAACGAAGAGAAATACGCTGCAAAAAATTCATCATTTTGCTTACAAGGTATGTTGTCGATGTCTTTGCATAAAAAATTATGAGGTTGTAAACGCGAGAGCAGAATTTAATTTGTAAGTATTAATTTTATGAATAGATTAAAAAAATTTGCTGCTATTATTTGATTTTTTCTATAACAAGGTATGTTCTTGATATCTTTGTATAAAATATGTTCAGGTAGTAAACGATGGGGTAGGATTTCATCTAGAAGTAATTATTTAAATAAAACAAGGAGGTTAACGCTGCAATATATTAATTATTCCTGTTACTAGGTATGTAGTCAATTTTTTTGTATGAAAAATTATCGGGGAGAAATCATTAGGGCAGGTATCTATCTGTAAGTATTAATTTATTAAAAAAAACAAGAGTGTATAACCTGCAATAATTTAATTATTTTTCTTACGAGGTATGTCATCAATATCTCCGTATAAAAATTTTTCAGGTAGTGAACGTTGGAACCGAATAATGCCTAAGAGTATGAGTCTGACAAATAGATCATAAAGATAAACGACTTAATTGATTTATTATTTATCTTAGTAGGTATGTCATCGATTTCTTTGTTTAAAATCATCTTAGGTAGTGACCGTTGGTGCGGGATTTTGTATAAAAGTAATTATTTGACGAATAAAACGAGAAGGTATACGATGAAATAATTTAATCATTCCTCATACAAGGTATGTTTTTAAATTTTTATAGTAAAAAATTACCAGGAAGTTATCATTAGGGCAGGGATCTATCTGTGAGAATCAATTTAATGAATGAATTAAAAAAGTATACGCTGCAATAAATTGATCATTTTTTTTACGAAGTATGTCGTCAATATATCCGTATTAGATGTTCTTAGGCAAGCAACGTTGAGACAGGATTCTATCTAAAATTAATTATTTACCAAATAGATCGAGAAAGTATACGATGTAATAAATGGATTATTCCTCTTTTAAAGTATGTTGTCGATATCTTTGTATAAAAATACATCTGGTATTCAACGTAAGGGCATAATTCTATCTGTAAGTATTGTTTTCATTAATAGGTTAAAATAATATATGCTGCAATAAATTGATCATTTCTCTTACAAAGTATGTTGTCGATATCTTTGCATGAAATATTTATGATGAGTTAACGATAGTGCTGCATTCTATCTGTAAATATTAAAATACTGAGTAGATCCAGCAGGTTTAGGCTGCAGTAAACTGATCACCTCCCTTAAATGGTATGCCGTTAATAACTTTAAATCAATCTATTTATGGTAGTTAACGATGGGACAGATTTTTATCTTAAAGTTCGAATGCGACAAACAGATCAAAATGTAAACTTTACAATAAATTGGTTATTTATCTTACAAGGTATTTGGTCGATATGCTTGTATAAAAAACTATCTAAAGATAAACGAGAGGGCAGGTTTCTATCTGTAAGGATCCATTCGATGGATAGAGCAAAAAAGTATACGATGCAATGAATTAAACACTTGTTTTTCAAGCTATATCGTTGATAACTTCGTATAACTTGTTCTCTAGTAATAAACTTTAAGACAGGATTCTATCTTTAAGTTATTCTATGACAGATTGATCAAGAAAGCATATGCTGCTGTAATATAATTATTCCTTTTACAAGGTATGCTGTCGATATCTTCGTACAAAATATCCAGAGGTGGTAAACGTCAGGGCAGGATTCTATTTGTAAGTTGAAATCTGACAAATAGATCAGGAAAATAAACGTCACAATTAAATTATACATATCATGTATACGCTTCAATTAATTAATTATTTTTCTTACGGGGTATGTTGTCAATATCTTTGTATAAAAAATTATTAGGTAGTAAACGTATGGGCAGAATCCTATCTGTAAGTTTTGATTTGGTAAATGAATCAAAAAAGTATACGTAGCACTAAGATCATTCCTATTTCGAGGTATGTCATTAATATCTCCGTATAAAATGTTTTAAGGAAGTGAACGTTAAGTCAACATTTTATCTAAAAGTTATCATTTGACATATAGATCTAAAAATTATACGCTGCAATAAATTAATCATTCCTCTAACGAAGTATGTCGTCAAAATCTTGGAATAAAATTTTTTCAGAAAGTTAACGTCAAAACTGGATTTTATATGTGAAAATTATATGATGATCAGATCCTGAAGGTATATGCTGCAATAAACTGATTGTTTTTCTTACACGGTATGATGTCGATATCTCCGTATAAAATTTTCTCAGATAGTAAACAATGGAACAGGATTTGATCTAAAAGTATAAATCTGACAGATAGTTCGAGAAGTTAAAGGTGAAAATTAATTAATTATTCCTCTTACAAGGTATGTCGTCAATATCTTCGCTAAAAATATTCTCAGGTCCAACACGTTAGTGTGTGATTCTATCTAAAGGAATTATTGGACAGACCGATCAAAACAGTGTACGCTATAATGAATAATTCATTCTCTTTACACCGTATGTCGTTGATATCTTCGTCCTAAATGTTCTTAGAAAGTAAACGTTGGAATAAGATTTTATCTGGAAGTAATTATTTAACACATAAATCGAAAAAATATACATTGCAATAAATTAATTATTTTTCTTACAAGGTATGTTGTTGATATGTTTGTATAAAAATACATCAGGTAGTTAATGTCAGGGTCGATTTCTATCTATAAGTATTAATATGATGAATAGATCCGTAAGGTATACGCTAGATTAAACTGATCTTTCCTCTTACATGGTATATCGCTTATAACATCAAATAAAACTTTCTTGGGTAGTAAACTATTAGACAGAATTTTATCTAAAAGTATGAATATGAAAAATAGATCGGGAAGGTGAACGATAAAGTTAATTGATTATTTTTTATACAATGTAGGTGGTCAAAATGTTTATATAAAAAATTATCTGGTAGTTAACATGAGGGCAGGCTATTTTTTGTATGTATTGATTTAATAATTAAATAAAAAATGTATACGCTGCAATAAATTAATTATTCATCTTACAAGCTATTTCATTGTTATCTCCGTATAAAATGTTCTCTGGAAGTGAACGTTAAGACAGAATTCAATCTAAAAGTATTTATTTAAAAAATTAAACGAAAAGGTATATGCTGCAATAAATTGATCATTCTTCTTACAAGGTATGTTGTCGATATTATTTAAAAAAAATTTATTAGGTAGCTAACGTAAGTGCAAAATTTTTTTTATAGGTGATTATTTCAAAAATAGTACTAAGAGTTATACGCTGCAATAAATTGATCTTTTCTCTTCCAAGGTATGTTGTCGATATTATTTTATGAAAATTTATCAGAGAGTTAACGTGAGCACAGAATCGTATACAGAAGTAATTATTTGACACATAAATTAAAAGGGTATACGCTGCAATAAAGATATTATTACTATAACAAGTTATGTTGTCAATATCTTCGTATTAAATATTCTCAAAAGGACATTGCAAGGGCATAATTCTATCTAAATCTATTAATATGACTAATGAATTTAAAAGGTATACGCTACAATTAACTGAGTCTCCTTCTCACACGGTATGTCATCGATATCTTCGTATTAAATTTTTTTAGGTAGTTAACGTCGGAACAGAATTATATCTAAAAGTATGAATCTCACAAATAGATCAGAAAAACTAACGTTACAATTAATTCATTATTTCTCTTACAAGGTACGTCGTTGACATCTCCGATCAAAAGATTTGCAGGTAGTAAGCGTTAAGGCAGGATTTCATCTAAAAGTAATAATTTGACAAATAAAACAACAAGGCCTACGCTGCATAGGATTAAGCATTCATCTTACAAGGTGTGTCGTTAATATCTTTGTATTAAATGTTTTTGAGTAGTGGAAGATGGGACAGAATTTTATTTAAAAGTAATTATTTGACAAACAGATCAAGAAGGTATGCTCACTGCAATACGATGTCAATCATCTGAAGCTTATCGAGACGCCTCCTCCCGAGAAGCAGGAGTCACTAACCCAAATGTACTCGACATCGGAGGCTGTATACATAGAGTCACGCGCACTTCTCTTCAACGCGAGAAGCACCTTTGCATCACCCCCTGCCAACGGCAGCGTGGGCTCCGGGCACGCTACATCGAATTGTGGACCCCGCCTGTCCCGAATTAGTATCCCCACCTTCTCCAGGAAAAGAGAAGACTGGGAGAGCTTCCGGGACCTCTTTTGAGCGATAGTGCATAACGATCAACAGCCCACCGATGTCAAGCGACTATTTCACTTAAAGTCTCTCATGGTGGGAGATGCCAAAACAGCCCTTGACGTGATCCAGATCGTTGGCGCCAACTACTCGATCGCTTGGGCCACGCTCGAGGCACGGTTTGAGTACCACCGTCTTCTAGTACACGACCATCTAACGGTGCTACGCAACATTAGGCCTTTAAAGGACGAGTTGGCCAGAGGTCTGCAGAGCCTTCTTGATACGCTGGGTTGCCATCGGGACCAGTTGCAAGCTTTGAGCCGCCCTGTCCTTCAGTGGGATGACTGGTTGATCTCTTGTGCAATGACTGGCATGGACCCGATGGCGTGCCTGGGAGGACGAGCTCGAGTGGCTTGAGGGCGCCGACACAAGGGCTGGGATTGAGACTGCGACTTTTGCCGCCATGACGAACTTTTTTCACCTACAGTGCCGCACTCTCAGCTCCATTGAGGCATCTCGCCCAGCGCGGCCAGCGAGCACGTCCAGCATCTGTCCACCAGCTTCATCATCTTCTGGGCGGCACTATCGCTTCCTCTCAACTGGCACAGCTCTGCCTCTGTGCCCGTCCTGCAGCAAAACCCATTATCTGGGTCACTGCGCTTAATTCCAAGGCCTCGACGCGCACGCTCGGCGAGACCTGGTCTATTAAGCTTAACTATGTTTTAATTGCTTTCGAACGGGCCACCTGTTGAAGTTCTGCCCCTCCCGATCTGTTTCTTAGCACTGCCGAGAACAGCACCACAGCCTGCTTCATGACAGCAGCCGTCGACGGCCATCGGACCCATCTGACAGTCTGCCATCACCAAAACGGCCGAAGGCCGACCCCGACGGTGCAACCCGTGCCGATGACCTGGGCCCGTCGCCCTCTTCCTGACTTGCCATGCTACCAACCGCTCTTGTCCAGCTGAGTGGTCTGTACGGCCGGCGCACGACAGTCCGAGCCCTCCTCAATGCGTGCTCTGAGGTCACGATCGTCTCTGCGAACCTGGCGTGGCGGCCCAACGCCACGCTGGAGCACACCAATGCGAGCATTTCCGAAGTAGGAGGTGAGTCGGTCGTCTGCTCGAGAACTCGGGCCCATATGCACATCGACCCGGGCAGAGACGCGCCACCGATCACCTTGGTGGCACTCTGCTTACCTCAGCTCGGGCTTGTATCGCCGTCCGCTCCTCTGCACTCATCCGTGGCCGAGCAGTGGCTTGATCTTCAGCCTCTGGCTGACCCCGCATATGGTACACCTAGTCGTGTGGACCTGCTCCTCGGTGCCAACGTCTACAGCGCTGTCACGCCTGGTGCGACTCGCAAATTGTGCTGCACTGGGTTCGCTCCGATCAGCCAACCAACAACGCCCTCGTCGACAACTACATGGCCCAGATATAGGACACGCTACCCTCAAGCGCCTGGTGGTACATGCCGTCGCAGTCCAATCCAGCCGATGTGGCCACTCGAAGCGCGGACATGTCCGATCTCAGACAACAACTCCTGTGGTGGGACGGTCCGCCGTGGCTCACCGACAACGACCAAGCCTGGCCCGAGAAAGCACTTCAAGAGGTGACACCCTTGCCGTTGGCCTGCTATGCCACCCATCTGGCTGAGCCTAGCATACTTGAACGATATTCCAAGCTTCACACTCTACTCGTCGTTCTCGTGTGCACTCGTCAGTGGGTCGGGTGCCAGTTACATCGCCCACCTGTCCTGCCGGTGCTCTCACCACTGACCCCCGCCGAGCTTCAAGATGCCTTCCTGGCCTGCGTCCGTTTGAGCCAATCGGAAACGTTCGGCAAAGAGCGTGCGCGTTTGCAGAACGGCGAGCGATTGCCAAAAGAGAACCCCTTGAATTCTCTTGCGGCTTTCCTCGACACCAATGGCGTTCTGCGCGTCGGCGGGCAGCTGGGTTTCTCCTCGCTACCTTACGAAAAGCGGCATCCACTGATCCTTAGCAGAGCCTCATCGCTCGCCTCGCTGGTCCTTTCTTGGGCCCATACTCGAGATTTTCACGGCGGATACAGGGTCACTAGCGCCTACGCGGCCAAGTGTGCATGGATTCTCGGTGGCCCACGCAGAATCAAGGCTCAATTGCAGCGGTGCGTCGCCACAGTGGGGTATTTTTATTATTTTTTTTTTTTTTCAAAATCAAATATCTGAAGAACGGAATAAGAGAGAATGATAATTTTTGTTGGAGCATACTCGTCAGTTGATGTGGAATACGAAAAAAATATTTATAAGGAAATTTTTATTTTTCTTACCTCCAAATTTTACAAAAAAAAACGATTTTTTTCAGAAAAACGTATAAAACTGTTTTAAATTTAACCAACGTCTTACTTCAGTCTGCATAAAGCTGTTTGATATGGGGCCATAGGATGAAAGTGGCTATATTATTTAAATGTGACTACCTTTAAATGTTCAACATAACCTCAAAATAGCAAAGAGCGATGTATTTCGGTTTTTTTTTTTCAAAATCAAATATCTAAAGAACGGATTATAATAGAATGATAATTTTTGTTGCAGCATACTCGTAAGTTGATGTGGAATACGAGAAAAACATTTATAAAAGATTTTTTTCTCTAACCTCTAAATTTTACACAAAAAACACGATTATAAAAAGTATTTTTTTTGATGACAGAGCAATAAAAACTTAATGTATTTAACATCTTACATAAAAACTAATCGCAGATGAATAGGTATTATTTACTAATTATTTAATTAAAAAACTTCTTTTCTGAAGTCCATAAAATACTTTCATCATTTAATATTACGTTTATTTAAAACTTTAATGAAACGTGTATATAAAAATACAAGTTAGAAAAAGTTCTGAATTATATGCCTAAACTGACACCACGCTAATAGCATTTAATTTAATTTCAAACCCGTATGATTATACTTGTATACATAGTTACATCAGTTAAGAAAGATTGTAACTTTGGAAGAATTTAAGCAACTGAGGACAAAAATAATTGTAAATTAATCAACCAAGTAATGTTAAAACTCACCAATTAATGAGGGTATGTATGTCTTACTGAAATAGTTGTTTTTTGCATTTATAATGTATTTTAGAATCTACTATAAAACTCTACTAAAACTTTTATCAATTTAATTATGTTGTATCACTTTTTTAAAGGTTTATAATTAACTGTTATAACTAACTTTTATTTTATTTATTTAATTGGCAATCGGACTAATGTACACTAAAAAGTTTTATTTTCAGTTCAAAATAACGTAAACATTTGGAATTTCTTATATTCATACGTCTTCGTATTTTGATAGATTCTTTAAGTTATTCTAAAATGCTAAATAGTAATAAACATAAGAAAATACTACAAGGCCGTCTAAAAAAGGTAGCGAGAGGTCTTCATAATTCTGGGAGAAAAAGTATTGATGTTGACAAAGCGTCCTATAGTACCAAATATCGTCGTACTTTAGAAATTTTAAATGATGCAAGTAATAATGCAGAAATACTAGAAATTGCTGCTCGATTGGCAAAAAAGAAGAATCTCAACATGGTAGATAATCCGAGTGAAAGGAAAACTAACGATCAGTCCGAAATACGTCACACAATAGAATCAGCCTTAGCTTTCTATTTGGATGGAAACTATTCCAAAGATTCTTATAGTAAACTCGTTTTCGACAGTCACGCACAAAATTGTCGTATATATCCTAACTACAAGGAGATTTTAACCGCAAAAATGAATTGTAAGCCTATGATTTACATAATATCTTAAATTAACGTAAAAGTCTGTCTTTAGGATCTTCTTAGTAAAACAGCTGAGCGCTTGTGCGAAGCCGTAGCATTGAATTGGGAAGATATGCACCTTGTCGACTTAGGTATCATTTTCATTTTCAATATGCATCAAAAATATATTCGTTTAGCTCACTCGTACCCTACGTGGGTATACAGAGACAAATATTTTTATTAGGTGTGTAGGGACATTTTTTTGTTGCGTAATTATTCCTGATGCTGTAGAGGTCTTTGTAGCCACTGGGCACTTAAAAAGAAAACTTAACCTTATTCTATGTAATGTTGTGTGTATCATCTTAAATATTTGGGTTCCAAGCCAAATTATTTGTTTCATGTAATTATTTAAACGAAATAAAAAAAAATTATAAATTTAGTGAGAATTTTATAAATGTTTTGATAGAAGCTGGACAGATTTCTTTTTGTTTTGGAAAACCTACAGTTCATCTGTTATATAGTCACGAAATTTTCAATACTGCCTTTTAAAAAAAATTCAATCGCTTGTTAAACAATTGAAATACAATTTTTTTCCATCCTGTGATTGCCTAATATTTTTCTTAAATTTTTCACTTTTGAGAGACATTACCATATATCTGATAAACATAAAACATGTTAATCAAGTTAGAGTCATATATTAATTGAGTAAAGCTTACACATAGATCAAAGACCCCCCTTTATCGTAAGGGCTACATTATAGTAGGCTAAGTATTAAATTTCTTAAACATTTCAATTAAAGTTAGTTTATAAACGTCCACGTATTCTATAAACAACATCCTCACTCTCGGTGATGTATTGATTTTATTTCAAATCCACTTTTTTTTTTCTTGGTTACCACAGTCAGTGCTATTATTTTAAAATATTTTAATGTGTGGTCCTGAAGTCATAAAACTATCATGACGTACATTAATTATTATCAATTTTTAAGAACATCTTCATGGACTAACTTTAAATATTTATATTTGTTATGAGCTACATGCTGGAATAAGTACCAGCCATTTCCGAAATGTAAATTTAAAGAGTTTTTCAGAGATTATTATGATTTGGATGGTAAGTGAAAATTTTTTTTTACAACAGAATTATTAGTAACTATAGGTTTTGATAGTTCCTCCGGGCACCTTAATCCACAGCAACATTATGAGAACAAACACAATATAAGCTATGATCCACATCAATCGTTATTTTTTTCTCATTGTACAGTTATAAAGTTGGAAAGTTCAGTTGACAGCAGAGAATATTAGATTAATCTAACTCCTGCAAGCATACGCTTTCGTTGATCTTTAAGAATATCGTTTGAGAAAGAAGATTCTACGTCTATTAATCAAATTAAGAGCCTTTGGGATCAGATACAAAATCTTACAAAACATAAACTCAGAATGTCTAATGATAAGATGGTTAATGTGAAATTCAATGTTAAACAGACAATGTTTGACGGAAAAGCCCTTAATTTTATGGTTAATAATAACTCTAGTCAACGTTGTTCAATATGATATATGACAACTCGCGAATTTAGTAACATGAAGAAAAATTACACTCTAAAGGAGGAAAACCTTTCATATGGAATGGGTTTGCTTTACTGTGAAATAAAATGTTTTGAATATTGCACAAAACTTGCTCACCAAATTTCAGTTAAACAATGGGATGTAACAGCTAATGTTAAAGGTATTTGATGTGAATTGCTATATAGTCTAAGGTAAAAGTGGGGCAATTTATATACTCTCTAAATTGAATCAATAAAATTTTACTGATTTACCAATGAACATAGTCACTGGTGATTAAGTAAAACTACTGACAAGACTTCAATTAAAAATTGATGCCTGATCAGTAAGATAAATTCAAAAATTTGAAAACCAGTTATCATTTTTGTAAGCTATAAAACTGAACAACGAAAAAAAATGAAGCTCAAGAATCTTATAACCCAATAGACTAAGATACAATACCCCTTAACACGGCAAGTTTGTAGTCGTTTTTGTAATTAAGAAATCTAGCGAAATATCAATTTAAAATTTTTTTAACCCTACTTCTACCTTAAAAATTAAACACAATTAAGCATGTAGTAATAAAAGTAATATAATTTATTTTAAATGTTAAAAATAGAAGCTGTTGAAAAGCAAAAGAAGATAGTGCAAAAAAAATTATATGAAGCTTTGCATATACGAACTGATCAAATAATTCAAGGCCACGGAACAATGAATACGGGTAATGTAGCTCGTACGTGTTTTAAAGATCCAAGAATTTTTGCTGAAGCTTTAGGGATAGATAGTACCCTCGTCTGCAACATCGCTACCATAATTACTGCTTTTAAATGCAAGAAACCTTAAGATCTTGATAAATTAGAAGAGTTTTGCTTGAAAACGTATAAATTAAACTACAAATTGTATAAATGGTCAAGACTGAGCCCTTCGGTGCACAAACTACTTATGCATGGGTGCGCAATAGCGAGAAAATTCCCTATGCCTATGGTCTACTTCTCAGAAGATGCATGTGAATAATGGCACAAATATCACAGGTAGTGTATTACTAAAGTATCCAAACTTTAAGCTGTAATATTATGCAGATGACTATTATTATAAGATTTAATATCGAAATTATTTAAGATATTATTTTTCAAATCGTGCCAGACAAGACAGCAGAAGTCATCGAATCGAAGACATGTTTAATAGGGCCATGTGTCCATCCGATCCTCTTATCTCAATGATGAATATTGACAAAAGGAGAAATGAATGCAATGTGAGACCTCTTTCAAAAGAGGTCGAAAAATTTGTAGTGCAATCAAATGGTAAAAAAAAATAAGCCCTTTATATGTTATTGTTATGGTTGATCCAAATTCACGTTTTTAACTTTTATTGGTGGGAAAGATATAGGATTTTCTATCAAAATACATCGCTCTATGCTGTTTGAAGGTTATGTTGAACATTTAAAGGTAGTCATATTTAGATTATATAGCCACTTACATCCTATGGTCTCATATCAAACAGCTTTATGCAGACTAAAGTGAGAAGTTGGTTAAATTTAAAACAGTATTATACTTTTTTCTGAAAAAAATCGTGTTTTTTTGTAAAATTTGGAGGTTGGAAAAAAAAAATTTTTTTATAAATGTTTTTCTTGTATTCCACATCAACTTACAAGTATGCTTCAATAAAAATTATTATTCTATCTTAATCCGTTCTTCAGATAATTGATTTTGAAAAAAAAAAAAAAAAAATACTCCACTGTTCATCGTATGCTCCTGACTCCAGGCTCACTCCGCAACCCAGATGATAATCCCCTTACCAGCTTTACGAGTCACACCTTCCTGCGATTTTGGCCGCACGGGTGTCGACTACGCCGGGCCTTTTTCAGTACTTGCGTCAAAAGGACGAGGCATACGCACTACGAAGGGTTACATCACCGTCTTCGTGTGCATGACGACAAAGGCCCTACACCTTGAGCTCGTCAGTGATCTCTCCACAGCCACCTTCTTGGGCGCTCTCGCTCGGTCCACCGGTCGTCGCGGTCAACCCTCTGAACTCTGAAGTGACGATGCCACTGGCTTTCGCCACGCTAATCTGGAGCTGTGCGAGGCGTTACGAATTGCGGAGATCGACTGGGACCTCGTTGCCGGCTTTCTCTCTCAGCAAGGTATTGCTTGGCACATCATTCCCGCTGGAGCTCCACATTTCGGCGGACTCTGGGAAGCCGCCGTCAAGTCAGTCAAAAGCCACCTCCGACGCGTAATGGGCTCCCATCACCTGACCTACGAGAAATTCTCCACCAAACTAGTTGGGATTGAGATGGCGCTCCACGGAAGGCCCTTGACACTGCTCTCGAGCAACCATTCCGACCTTGAGGTACTTACACCTGGCCACTTCCTTGTTGGAGCCCCACTTGGTTCCATCATTAAGCCCAGGCCTCCCATTAAGAACTTGGACGCTCTCTCGCATTGGGACCTTGTTAGAGCCATTCGGGCACAGTTCCGGTCACGCTGGAGCCAAGAGTACCTTAATAAACTCCAGCAGAGGCCAAAGTGGACCATTGCTCGCCGAAGTTTTGCCGTTGGCGACTTCGTCATCCTACTGGAAGCCACCCTCCTCCAATCGAGCGGTCGTTGGCCGCTAGATCACATCATTCACACCCAGCCTGGTCCTGATGGATTGGTGCACGCGGTCACCGTGAAAACAGTGACTGGCGAGTATGTGCAACCGATTGTCAAACTGGCCTTACTCCCCGTAGCGAGCCCCGGTCCACCAACGCCACCCCCTGATGGTCAAGAAGGCCGACCCGCCTTGGCAGGTGGCGACTAGTATGTCACTCCAGGAGCGATGCGGGCAGATTGTTCGGCTTGTTTCCCGCGATCAACGTCCAACAAGATGACGGCACGCGCACCCTTCTTTGTTCTGCGCGCGTACTGCTCCTGCTGAGCTGCCAAGCCACGCGCGGGATGACTGACTGATGATCGAGGACCCAAGGAAGAAAAAGCTGAGAGAGATCACATCTACAGAAGTGATATAATTGTCTGCAACTCTGTACTAGGCACTGAATCAATATTCAATAAAGATTTTCAAAACTGAACAAAAGGTATGTCGTCAACATCTCCATATTAAATGTTCTTAGAAAGTGAACGTTGAGATGAGATTCTATCTGGAAGTAATTATTTGACAAATAGCTCGAGGAGATTTACGCTGAAATAAATTGATTATTCCTTTTACATGGTATGTTGTCACTATCTTTGTATAAAACATTATCAAGAAGTTAACGTGAGGGCAGAATTCTATTTAAAAGTAATTATTTGACAAATCGATCGAATAGTCATACGCTGCAATAAATTGATCGTTCCTTTTACAAGGTATGTTGTCGATATGATTTTGTTGAAGGGTCTTAGGTAGTAGACGAGAGGGCAGGATTTTATCTGTAACTATGAATATTACAATTAGATCCAGAAGATATACGCTGCAATAGACATATTATTTCTCTTACATATATGTTGTCGATATCTACGTATAAGATTTTCACAGGTAGTGAACGTTGTAACAAGATTCTATCTAGAAGTATAAATCTGACAAATAAATCGGAAAGGTAAATGTAACATTTAATTAATTATTTCTGTTACAGGGTATGTCGTTGATATCTCCGTTTCAAGTATTCTCAGGTAGTAAACGTTGGGGCGGGATTTTGTCTAAAAGTAATTATTTGACAAATAGATTGAGCAGGTATACGCAAAAAAAGATTGATCATTCTTTTCAGGAGGTAAGGCGTCGATATTTCCGTTTGAAATATTTTTAGGTTTTTAACGTTGAGGCAAGATTTTATCTGAAAGTAGTTATTGGACACAAAAATCAAGAAGATATACGCTGCGATGGATTAATAAATTCCCTTACCAGGTTTGTTGTCGATATCTTTGTATAAAATATTCTGAGGTAGCAAACGTGGGGGCAGGATTTTATCTGAAAGTATTTATTTTACAATTAGATTAAAAAAGTATACGCTGCAATAAATTAATCATTTCTTTTACAAGGTATGTCGGAGATATATCCGCATTAAATGTTCTTCGGTAGTTAGCGTTGGAACAGGATCTTGTCTGACAGGAATCATTTGACAAATTCATTAAAAAATTATACGCTGCAATAAATTGTTTATTTCTCTTCAAGGTATGGTGTCAATGTCTTTGGTGTCAATAAAATATTTTTAGGTAGTTAACGTCAGCGCTGGATTTTATTTGTAATTATTAACATGATAATTAGATCCAAAAGTTAAATGCTACAATAAACTTATCATAACTCTTACATAGTATGTCGTCGATAACTCCGTTTAAAATTTTTTTAGGTACTGAACGATGAAACAAGATTTCATGCGAAGGTATAAATTTGACAAATAGATTAGAAAGGTAAACGTAACAAATAATTGATTATTTCTCTTACAAGGTATGTCGTCGAAATATTAGTATTCAATGTTTTCAGGTAGTGAACGTTGGGACAGAATTTTATCTAAAAGTAATTATTTGCCAAATATATCAAGAAGGTATAAGCGGCAGTAAATTGATCATTTTTCTTACAAGGTATGTTGTTGATATCTTTGTTTAAAATATTCTTAGATTGTCAATCTGAAGGCAGGATTCTATTTGTAAGTATTATTATGACAAATAGATGTATAAGGTGTACGCTGCAATAAACTAATTATTCCTTTAACATAACATGTCATCCATATCTCCGTATAAAATTTTCTTAGGTAGTGAGCGTTGGAACAAAAAATTTCAAGTTTAATTTATTAACATTAATTATTTGAAAATTATTAAATTCTAAATTTTAATATATTGAGAATAAATATATTATTAAAAAAAATAAAGAATCTGTCTATAAAATAATTGATTAAGGAACGTTATATTTATCAAAAAAATAAATAAATAAGTTAGTTTTAGTAGTACAATCGTGATTCATAACTATAAATTTATGAATAAATCATGTAAAAAGAGGAGCTCTAGCTAATAATAAGATTGTAGACGAGAAAATATATAACATAAAATAAGAAAATCGTATATTTTTAAACTTAAAAGTAATGTGTTAACTTTAAATATCAAAATTGGTTACAATATGAAAAGTAATAAAATTATAAAATCAAAATAAAGTCATTTTAATTTTTTTACTTTAATAATAACATTAAAATTTAAAATTCCTTGATTATTAAAGAAAAAGATATAATAATTCCAAGCGAGTATCTATCTTTTTTCATTAGAGAAATTAAAATTAAATTATTCATAATTGTTAAAAAATAAGATTTTTTAATATAAATAAATAGAATGATTGAAAGAATAAGTTTTTAAAATAAACAAGTACAAGAAGCACTCTGGGAGTGCAGGCAGAAGTAAAAACTTGAACTTATGGTGCGTTGGGCACGTTTTTGAGTGAGCATTTTTAGGTGCGCTTGCGACATGAGAAATTGTACATAAAAAAATAAAGATTAAAAAACTCTTAATCTCGTCTGTCACGAGGGCACGAACGAATGCCCATGCAAAGACTGCGAATCAGCGTTGGTCTGAGCATTATTCCACGCTCATAGTTCATGCTTGATTGCACATAGCACCACTGACTGGATCCCACCGAGAACTACTTCGCGTGAGAATTTGAATTCAAAATCGTATGATTTTTTCAACAGACAGTAGGCGTGGAAATTCAAATTCAAAAGAATTCTTGGTATACTATTGATGTATGTAATCATGTGGCGTCTTACATATCTCGCGCTTCAGGCTCTACTTGCCAGGTGGCCAAGCCCCTGATATTCGCTTTCGTCAAGCGGCGAAATTCTCGCACGATTCATATATAAGCGCGATCGAGTCACTCTAAGCCCACACCTCTTGTGTATCTAAGGCAGGAAGCACGTCATCAGCCTTTTGTCTCTCTTATAGACGATCTCTTGATCTCTATAATCATACAACATTATCCAATATTTTTAAGCATTGATTAGCCAATACATACAAAGATTTCTTTCGAATTTGAATTTCTGCACCTACTGTCTGCTGAAAAAATCATACGATTTTAAATTTGAATTCTCGCGCCAACTAGTTCGCGGTAAGATCCAGGCAGTGGCGCTATGTGCGATCAAGCATAAATTGTGAGCGTGGAATAATGCTCAGACCAAGAGACCAACGCTGCTGCGTATAGCATGCAGTGCTCTCGCATACCTATACACTCTCAGTATACATATAGGTATGTAATCTCGTCTGTCGCAAGAGCACGAACGAATGCCCATGCAAAGAGCACATATAGTATACACATATATTATGAGAATACACGCGGAGTATATCTGTGTCAAATCTCGTCTGTTGCGAGAACGGCTGAAAATGCTCACCCACAAAAGTGCCCAACGCGCCATAAGAAGTTTTCACTTTAAAAATAAAGAACAAAAACTCTCAATCTCGTCTTTCGTGAGGGCACGAACGAATGCCCATGCAAAGACTGCGTATCAGCGTTGGTCTGAGCATTATTCCACGCTCTCAGTTCATGCTTGATCGCACATAGCGCCACTGACTGGATCCCACCGAGAACTACTTCGCGCGAGAATTCGAATTCAAAATTGTATGATTTTTTCAACAGACAGTCAGCGCGGAAATTCAAATTCGAAAAAATTCGTGGTATACTATTTATGTATGTAGTCATACAACATTATCCAACATTTTAAGGCATTAATTAGCCAATACATACAAAAATTTCTTTCGAATTTCAATTTCTGTGCCTACTGTCTGCTGAAAAAATCATACGATTTTGAATTCGAATTCTTGCGCGAAGTAGTTATCGGTGGGATCCAGTCAGCGGCGCTATGTGCGATCAAGCATGAACTGTGAGCGTGGAATAATGCTCTGACCAACGCTTCTGCGTATAACATGCAGCGCTCTCGCATACCTATACACTCTTAGTATACATAAAGGTATGTAATCTCGTCTGTCGCGAGAGCACGAACGAATGCCCATGCAAAGAGCGCGTATAGTATACATATATTATAAGAATACACGCGGAGTATATCTGCGTAAAATCTCGTCTGTCGTGAGAACGGCTGAAAATGCTCACCCACAAAAGTGCTCAATGCGCCATAAAAAGTTTTCACTTTAAAAATGTAATTAAATAATAATTTGATTTAAATATTTATTAATTTAACATGTTATCCATTAAAAAAAGAAACCCTATTATAAATATTCTTTTTATTGATGTAAATAATATAATTTCTTTATTGAAAAAATTTGAATTTATTATAAATAACGATGAAAATAGAAAGAAATAAGAATTCAATGATTAAATTAAATAACAATTTTCAAGGAATTTATTATTTATTTGACTTAATATTCAAATAAATAAAATAAAACATTATACTTATAATGTTATTACTTTTTACAAAAAATAAAAAAATTCGGAAAAATAATTTAACAAATTAGTAAAAAATGTATTGGAATAGAAAACAAATAGTTTTACCTTAAAATATAATTGAAAGCCTGATTGAAGGATCATTTTGATAGAATAACGTATTCAATTTTTCAATAATTGATTTTATTTTAAGTTGAAACCAAAGTTAATAAAAATTATCGTAAACAATTTTATTAAAATTTTTCTTTCCAATTAAGAATGTAGTGGATTAAAGCTAAAAAATTCAAGATTAATTAATAAAATTTATTTTATTATTATTTTATATGAAATTGTTTCATACATTTTCTTACCATGGGCCAAAAGTTTAACTGCCACTTTGCGCCCTCGGGTCACACTTTGCGCCTTTGTAATCACTTTGGGCCCAGGGGCAGAAAAGTTTCTTGCGCCCTCTGGGCCCAAAGTTTTTTTGTGCCCTAGGGCCCAAAGTGATTTACTGGGCGCAAAGTGTTCCCGCAGGCGCAAAACTGCACTTTGCGCCCTTGGTAAGAAAAAAACTACACGTGACTTGGGCAACAACCAACAGGGTACGAAAGATTTAGTTGTCTGTCAAGCCCGTTTCTTCGGCATCTTTTGTGAATAAAAACTGTAAATAGTGCACATAAACTGTCTAATATTAATCCTTGTGTCGTAACTCTGCCCTGTTATTGTTAGGGCGATCGGATCTTGTGTTTTTCTTTGTTATTCTACATCTTGGTAAAACTGTGCCAATCCTAGCCTAATTCGCCTGTAGCCTATAGGCGAATCCGTATTGTACATAGTCTGTTTCTTCGTGTGGCAATGAGCAGTAACAAATGTTTCCATCCTACCTGTGAGCGTGCGGACGACAATGACAATGTCCTGGAGTGTATTAAATGTAGTTTGTGTTTTCATGTTGAGTGTGCCCGAAGCTCCAGTGCTTGTGTTACGGAGAGAAATGGTGAGATCACTTTTATCATGTGGTCGGCCTGTAGCTTGGTGGCGGATCTGTCTCTGGAAAACTCTGCTGCATTCGTTGGTCTAACACAGTGCCAACAAAGAGCTCGTCTCCTTTTACATGGTGTCATCACGGCTGCGGTGTCACAGGCAGACAGTCAGCTGTCTGCCTCTTGGGAAGATAAAATGCAGCAGGCCATCGAGGGGGCCATTGCCCGTTACAGTGCCCAGACGGATGCAGTGGTGGCTAGGTGTGTCCAGAGAGTGATCGAGCCGGTTGAGAGCAAGCTGGCATCCCAATATAAGGATATATCTGATATGCGGGTATCGCTGCAGGGCCTGAGAGACAATTTTGACGCTTTTTCTCAGGGTGGGGTCGTTCGTTCTGGTCCCAAGACCAGCCTGTCTGCAAACAACATCTCTGCTGAACTCAATGACAGAATTGTTTGATCTCGTAACGTCCTGATGTTCAACTTGGCAGAGCCCGACCACAGTCCGGCTCCCCCGGGGCAGAGTGCTGACAAGGACTCTGCTGCTGCCTTGATTGGTAAGGTTTACGACATGGATATAAAAGCTCTTAGAGTCAGACGTATTGGTAGATGTGACCCAGTTGATCACTCTAGATCCAGGCTCTTGCTTGTAACTTTTTCTTCACAGGCTGATGCCCTGGCCGTTATTCAAAAGAGGAAGCACATACCTAAACCCTACTATATCAGGGTGGGCCTGACCAATTGGCAAAGCAGAGAGCTCGAGTCATTGACTACATGGCTAGATGCACTTAATGCTGATGGTGTTATCAAGACTATCAGACATATAAATAACACTCCGACAATTGTGGACTCTGTACAATCAACGGATGGCCGGAGGGACTCTATTGAGTCTGGTTCTTCCGCTTTCTCAACTATGGCTGGGGCTGAGGGGAGACACCGTGTTGCGCCGAACTTGGGCAGAAAACGTAAAGCTCAGGCTGTTGTGCTTGGGTGCAGCTCTGAGCTACACAAGAAGGGCCGGGGACAACCCAGAGGTCCAAAAAACGATCTTTCTTTACAGTCTACTACCAAAATGTAAGGAGCATTGGGGGTGCTAGGAAGCTGAGTATGTCTCGAAGTGGTGTGAATAGTGTCAGTCCCCCTTATTACTTCATTGTTCTGACTGAGACTTGGCTCAGACCCTGCATCCTGGATACGGAGCTTGGCCTGCTTGAATATACTGTATATCGCTTGGATCGTAATGCGCAACATACTGGCCTATCCCGGGGTGGAGGAGTACTGATCGCCGTTTACTCGCGTCTTCATTCAACGTTGTGTCACTGTGACGACGTGATTGACCAGATAATACTGAAGATATTTTGTTCGTCTGGTGCATTGATACTCGGGGCTTCCTATATCCCCCCCGACGCGTCACGTGCGGCTTATAGTGATGCTCTTATAAACGTTGATAGAGTGATGGCGTCGAACATGCATGCTGAATTAATCTACGTTGGTGATTTCAACTTGAGGAACCTGAACTGGGCGTCTGACCCACTTGGTTTTACTGCTTTGGATTATGTGCTGCTGGGATTATTGAGTGCTGCATCTGAACTAACTGAAGTTTTCTCCTTCCACGGTCTGACCCAGCTTTTTCCTGCTCACCCTTATAAAAACTACACCTTGGACCGTCTCTTTGGCAATTACAATATTGTCTGCTTGATTGACGACTTCGACGTGCTGTTGTCGAGTGATATTCATCATGTTGCCACGGTCTTTGAATTAGTAAAAAATGTATTGGAATAGAAAACAAATAGTTTGAAGTGAAGCTTGAACTGCCAGTGTCCAGGGAGGCTGGCTCGGCTGTGAAGAACTTCGGTAGGAACGACTATGCAGCTATATTATCTTATTTGTCAGGAATCGATTGGGAGCCTTGACTAGTGTATGGTGATGTGAATGTAGATGTGTGTAAATTTTGTAATGTCTTAAATGAGTGTGTTGATCTTTTTGTGCCCTAAGGTGTCCCACATTCTGGCACATTTCCGAAGTGGTACAGCTCTGAGCTTAAACGGCTTACATTGGACAAGAAGCTAGCACACGCTAGGTATAAGGCCTTGGGTCTAATAAATTACTATATTGAATTTAAAAGACTTCGAGCAACGTGTTTCCGCCACTTAAAATCATATTATAAAAGTTACATTATAAGTGTCGAAAAATCTGCGTTGCGTAATGTTCAAGCTTTTTGGTCTTATGTTAATGAATTGCGTGAAGATAGAACCGATTCAGGCACTATGATATTTAATGGAAGCTCTCTCAGCGATCCCCACTTAATTGCTAATGCTTTTGAAAAGTATTTCGGTTCAGTGTACAGTGATTCTAGATGTGATTGTGATTATAGTTTTGATAATATTGTCCGCACGAATGACATTCATATTAAGGTCAGGGATGTTCAGAGAGCTATCTCTCGTTTAAAATGCGCCGTGCGTCTGGGCACCAATGGGATTCCCTCAGCCTTTCTAAAAAATTGTCATATTTTTCTATGCGATCCACTTGTTCTGTTATATAATCAATCTGTTAGCAAGAGTGTTTTCTCGGACTGCTGGAAGAATTTATTTGTACAGCCTATTCACAAGGAAGGTGTCAAGAAAGATATTTTGAATTATCGACCCATATCTGTTATAAGTGCGATCCCTAAGGTCCTTACTTGATGCCGTAGTTACAAGTAAGATTCCTGACTGCTTTAGTGCTGTAATCATAGAGCATTAGCACGGCTTTGTGAGGGCTAGATCAACCACAACGAATCTATTGTCTTTTATCGATTATGTCTCCAGGTCGCTTAATGATTCTTATTAAGTTGACGCTGTATTTACGGATTATTCTAAGGCCTTCGATAAGATTAACCACGAGCTTTTACTCTGCAAACTGTGGAGTCTCGGGATCAGGGGCAGGATGCACGCGTGGCTCTCGTCGTACTTTACGGGTCATGTTCAGTTTGTTTGTTACCATGATGCTGTCTTCAGACCTATTAAGGCATTGTCTGGCGCCCACAGGGCTTACATATTGGCCGAATACTGCTTGTTTTATTCATAAATGACATACCCCGCTATTTGAGCTTTGCACAGTTTTGGATTTATGCAGACAACGTTAAGATATTAACTACAATTAAGTCACCATTTAACTCTTTCAAATTACAATATGACTTAAATTCTTTCAATGAATGGGCTTTAATTAATAAGTTTCCGTTGAATATACGCAAGTGCCGTACTGTTAGATTTTGTAAACATACAGACCCATTTATATACGATTACAACTTCAATGGTAGTGTTAGAAATACTGTGGAATCTATCAGCGATCTGGGCGTAATCCTGAATGACAAGCTCTTTTTTGACGAGCAATTGGTTAAAGTCACGTCTAGGGCTCACAATAGTTTGGGTTTCTTGATAAGAAATACGTCCGACTTTAGGGAGCCCAGGACGCTGATTTATTTATACAGAACGCTGGTGCTGCCTATTATAAATTATTGTTCAGTCGTATGGACCCCCCATTACCAAAATCGTGTAGAAATTTTGGAAAGAGTCAATCATAGTTTTTTAAGATTCATGTCAGATAACTTACGTAGACCTATGTCGTATCTGAGTCATGACTACACTGCTATTGTGTCAATGTTAAATGTTTGTTCTGTAAAGTCTGGTCAAACCTCATTGACTGTTGTTTTATTTATAAAATTGCACACGACCTCGTTCACTGCCCCAATCTTACAGATCTCTTCGTTGCAAGATCAATCACATATAATTTGAGACACTTTGCGCCTGTCGTTAAGCGTACCTATGTTAATAATTCTTCGTTTTTTGCACCTCCTGCAAGACTGAGAAGAGTATGAAACTATATCGCGTCTCGAGAGTGTGACTTACATGAGTTCGATAATGTTAACCAGTTTACATCTTATATGGTCTTACTTATTCTCTAATTCATGTAACGGCCCCTAGAAGTAATTAATAACGTTGTATTAATTTTTAATTTTAAATTTTAAATTTTCATTTTTCTATTTGAAATGGCATTTTATGGTGCCCTGTTGACAGTGTGTACATGTTGACTGTTTTGTGCGACTTATTCGTTTGTGTTATCTGAGCACTGTCCATCAGAGCACTTATTATGTTGATCTCTTGCCTTAACTTTACATTATTATTTAAGCTACACAATTACATGTGTAATGGGACATTGGTCCCGTAAATTTGACTAAATAAATCAATAAATAATATATAAAAAAATTAAATGTTCTTAATTATATTATGTAAATTATTGTAATAAGACCAAAAATACACTAAAATATATAAAAATATTTAAACTATTTCAACAAAATGTCAGTATCATGCAGCAGCTTCAAATCCAAAATGATACATACTTAAAAAAATTTTAACATTTATTCGAAAAAAAATAACTAATAAAATAATAGTTCCTACTAAAACGTGTAGTCCACGATTCAG
Source organism: Copidosoma floridanum (assembly GCF_036245765.1). Classification (NCBI taxonomy): domain Eukaryota; kingdom Metazoa; phylum Arthropoda; class Insecta; order Hymenoptera; family Encyrtidae; genus Copidosoma; species Copidosoma floridanum. Next base: position 10,767,867 of record NW_028321897.1, on the reverse strand, counting down.
TAGATATAAAAAAAAATTAAGTCATAAACTGAATCTCTAAAAGTAAAATAAGCAGATATATATTCTTTAAGTTGGAATAAAAAAAAATTACTTCTAAAGAAAAAGTTATAATAAATCTAAATTACCTTTGTTTAAAATTGGTGTTAATTAATAAATAATAACACCATTTAATAAACATACCTAAAGATAAAAAAATCACAGTATTTGATAAAAAAATTCTATAAGGATAAAATAGAACAATATCTTTAAAAAGTTAATTTTCTTTAATTTTAATTCTTGGGGATAAAAATATATATGAATAACATTAAAAATTATTAATAAAAAAGTTCTCTAAAGTAATAAATAAAACTGTTGCTGATTTAAAGCCTCTTACTACATCAAATGTATGATAACCTTGATATACTTTTTCTTGGACCACATCTTACCATCATTGATACGAAATAACAACAGATAAAATTAAACATAAAAAAATTAACTCACATTCTATTAAATTAAATCAAAAAATATACCTAATCTATTAATTGAAAAATCCTAATGATATTAGAATAAGTCAGGACCTTAAACCAGTTACTAAGTAAATAAGTTAAAATAATTTTTTTTTCATAATTTGATTTTCTTTTATATACCACACTTAATACAAAAAATTTGTAAGCTTGAATTATTGCAACACTCAATTCTAAAATATTAAATAATCTTTGCCTTATTATTATAATAAATGACAAAATTATTCTTAATAAAGAATAAGTTTAAGAATAAAAGCTATTAATAGATGTCCAGCAATAATGTTAGCTAATAATCGAACTTCGAACTCTTAACGTTCCAAATCAAATAATATTTTTTAAGGATTCTACAATTACTATTATAGATATTAAGATATTTGACGTTTCTTGAGGAATTGAATAAATAAATACATAATTAATATTTTTAATTCATACAAATGATTTAAAAGATAATTATGATTTTACAGATACTGATATTTTTATTATTAAATGTCTTGATCTAGTCAAAATATAAGGAAATATTCCTATGGAATGATTTAATACGATTGTTTCCAACAATGTAATTAAAATTAACAAATTAATAAGTTTTATTTTTTATATAGTAATATTTTTAATGAATAGTTAAAGATAATAATTATATTATTCCAAATTCAATTTATTGAAGAAGAAATACATCAATAAATTATTTGAATAAACATAAAAATAAAAATTCTTTTAAGTTGATTTATTGAATAATTTATGGGTAAAGAAGGATCAGAAATCAAAAACAAATTATGTACCATGTATCGAAAAAAAAAAGTTTCTTAATATTCTTCACTATTACTTTCAATAAAATTAAATTTACCAATTTAAAAAGTAATAATTATTGTTAGTATGAATAGAATGGAAAAATATAAATTCGATGATAATCATATTATAAGTCTTATTTAAGGAATTATCATGAATAGTAAATATTACTTTCAATAGAATATTAATTAAAATTAACTTAATTTATAAGATTTTTGAATGTATTAGATTGTAATACAATATGTATAAATCTATAATTATTCCTACAAATCTCAGAACACTGTCTATAAAATAAACCCGGTCATTTCAAATTTATTCTACTTTGATTTAATCGTCCTGGGATTACGTCAACTTTTATCTCTAATCTTGGTACAGTAAATGAGTTAGTTACGTCTATTATTCTTATTAAAAATCGTAAATTTAAATTTATTGGAACTACTAATATATTATCAACATCTCATAATCGAAAATTAAAATTTTAAATATTAGAAATTATAAGAAAATCAAATATTAAATCCTTGATTCTAAATATTCATATAATTAATATCATTGATGACCTAAGACTTTCATTGAAAAATATGAATTTAAAATCTAATCTCTTAAGTATAAAATTTTTAAAGATAAAATTGCTTAAGAAATTAGAAAAAAAATTGGAATAATAGTTACATTAATTAAATTCAACATATCCTTATAAATCTTTCTCAAATATTATAAAAAAAATTTAAGTTATTATTAAGGGAATCAATGATCCGATTCAAGAGACTATATTTTAACATACATAAGAGTAAGAATAATTACTGTATCGTCGTGGTATGCCTCTTAAACCTGAGAAATGTTGAGGAAAAAGAGTTATGTTCACTCCTAAGAATTTTTAAAAAAATTTAATTTTTAATATTTATTTATTAAAATCTTAAATATTATTGGATATCGATAAATGAATCTCCTAAAAATAGCAAATACAGCCCTTATTGATAATACATTATAAAAATGAGCTACTACATAATAAGTATTATGTAAAACAATATCAATAGTAGAATTAGAAAGTTCAATTCTTGTTAATCCCCCCAAAATGAATAAAAAATTGTGTCCTAATAATCATCAATTTGTAATATTTAATTTAAGTATTATTCCATTTAATAATGCTAATCATCTAAAAGTTTGAATTCCAGTAGTAATAGCAATATTTATAGTAGCTGAAGTAAAGAATGCTCGTGTATTAACGTCTATTCCAATAGTAAATACATGATGAGCTCGAACAATACATCCAAATAATCCATTAGAATTTATTGCATAAAATATTCCTATGATTCCGAATACTTTTTGTTTGCTCCTCTTATTACGAATAATATAATAAATTGATCCAAATCCTGGAAGGATTGAAATATAAATTTCTGGATGACCCAAAAATCAAAATAAATGCTGGTACAATACTGGATCCCTGCCTCCCACTGGGTCGAAAAGAGAAGTATTAAGCTTACGATAAAATAATATTATAGTGATAGCCCATGCTAGTACAGGTAAAGATAGTAATAATTAAAATGCTGTTTATGATATTGCCCAAGCAAATAAATCCTATAGTTAAAGAAGCCCCTGCAATATAAAGAAAAAAAAAGATAAATTTACGGAAGGGCCTATATGTGATAAGGTTAAAAAAAAAAGGATACATAGTTCAACCAGCTCCTGTTCCCGACCCAACGAATACTATATATGATAATATGATAATATAATCCTGGGTGGTAACAATCGAGATCTTATGTTATTTACTCGAAGAAAAGCTATTTTAGAAATTCCTATAAACATACCAGTAAAATAATTATTTAAATTCCCCTATTATTACAGGTATAACAAAGAAAACAATGATAATAACAGCATGAGTTGTAACTCAAAATTGTAAATTTAATCATTTATGATGAAAGTTCCTTGATTTCCCAATTCTAGTCGCACTCAAATTCTTAATCATAATCCTACAATTTCAGATCATATTCCAAAATTAGAATGTAGTATTCTTGTACTTTTATGATTAGTTAGAAATACTTATGTGAATATTTATTTGTATAAATTCAAATTTTCTAACATATTGTTACGTACGATATGCTGGGCATATTACACTGACTCACCCTAGTAACTACAGGTCTACACTAGTAAAGGACACCAATAGGGAAAACGAGCTTATATAACGCCCAGCGAAAAACGAATAGGGGCACTCGAGCGTCTTTTAGGCAAGAGACCGAACGATAAGTAGAAAACACCGCGCGAACACACATGCCTCTGCCTTCAAGAAGCTAATAAATAATTGACCAACGAGTTGAGTTCTTTTTGTGACGCACCTCCTTACAAGCTTCTTTATCCTACGTAACAGTTTTGGTGCTAAGTGTGGGGTACGGTAAGAGTCGGAATTTTTTTTTTTCTCGCTTATTTTACTCGTTTCCAAAAACTTTCGCCGAGAAGCAGACATAGTGCAGTGCCACGAAAATCGAACTTGAGTGCTGGAACGGACCCAAACAGGACAGAGGTAAACGGGTAGCTGTTCATACGAGCGATTCTCGACATTAACGATCGGGAAGTCTACAAACAGAAGGTCAAAGCAACTTCGGGAAAGACCAGCAAAAAGGTACCAGTTTATTGCAGTCACATCCGTATTCCTGACGCTCAACGCCAAAAAGAGGAGTAGTAACCAGGGAAGGATGATATTCAGCACAATCATTCTGGCAATGGGAGTACTGTTGACTTGGTAAGTGAGTTGTTTAAATTTTTATATCGTTTTTTATTTTCCCTGACCCCGGGACAAAATATATAAGACTTTGCGTAACAAACATAAAACAAAGGGATCTTATTAGTGGGCTTGCACAGATATAGGAAATATTCGAAAATAATTATATAATAATAATAACCCGCACCTATATAGATCAGTATTTTCAATACTATAATTTTTATTAATAAAAACAATCTACAGATATTCCCAGAAAAATGTTTCGTCCTATTTATCACTGAATAAAGAAAGAGCACAAAATTAATAGAAACCGAGTAAAAGACACACGCCGCTCCTTTGCTTTCTTGTCTCGCATCTTACTATTCTTTTCGCGCGATTATTATTAAGCCACTCTATACGTAATAAAACGTCGCCCTGTAATTAGGAAAACACATAAGCTTTGCCATAATCAAAAAGAAAATACGTTTCGCGACACGTACACACAAAAGGAGGGAAATAGTAAAAAAAAGATGATTCATCTTGGCGGCATTACCCATGAGTCAGGAAGCGAAAACGAAGGCCTAGATAACACGATAATCGACACGTGCAGGCAAGACCCTAGTAATAAAAAGCAAAAAAAAAATATGGCGGAACAGATGTTGGAATAAGAACTCGAACCAGAAGGGTGCGAGAAACTAGACGCCCTCGATGAAGGAACGAAGGCAATAGTAATGGGCCTGTTTTCGAAAATTAGTGCAAAGCTAAAGAAGAAAGAGGAAGTGGGCGTGCCATTTACAGCGACCGCAGGGCCCATCCAAAATTTGTCACTGACAAATAGGGACTTCGACTACATACAACGCGACGTAGGAGTAAGCATAGGACCTGCATATAAAGAAGTGAGTCTTATCTCCGGCGAACGGGCTATTGGGGGCAATATAAGAAGGGCTGAAGAAACACGCGGAGCTCGAACGGATAGAGTAGACACCCTACCGATACAATGGGGCATGCCGGGGAAACCAGAATGGCCGATTTCCGGTGCATCACAGTACGAAAGCGATGAGTCAGGAAAAATCGGGGCAAGCGACTAACACAACCAACAGCTATGGGATGGAATAAAGGATACGAGCGAAGAACTCGAAAAAATAATGAAAGCCGCGCGTATGGCAACGGCACCACCACCAACTAATTATCATACATATCGGGTAGATTTTAACGCGAATAAGGATAGACGATGGGGTGACATAATACCGACCATGACCCCATACATAGAGGAGGAACAAGAAACACGCAATTACGATCACCTACGCAGACCGCAGTATACTTACCACAACATTCTGTCCATGCTCAGCAATATGACAAACAACATCCCGTTTTTCGATGGTGACCCGATCAACTTACCGCTGTTCGAAAGAATGGTGCATATGGTTGCACGTACAATAGGCCCAGAAAACGAACTATTTTTTTCGGGCACCCTCGCAAATAGGCTAAAAGGGAAAGCAGCGAAACATTTTGCCCCGATACTGACGCAGTTTAGTACAGTCAAAGGGTTCATCAAAGAGCTCTCAAACAGAAACTGCAATATTAATAATGCAGACTCGCTCATGGCAAAATTGAAAATAATAACGCAGAAAGATAGTGAAGCAATAGATGACTACGGGGGATGGGTACAACAATTATACAATAGATTAACAATGATGTACAATTGAAACCCATACTTTCCCCCAATTCAAAAACAGGCGATGAAGGCAAACCTAGAATCCGAGGCGGTAAAACAGTTTATTTACGGATTACTTCCAACTTTCAGTTATTGGATGGCAAGGTTTAACCCAGAAACTCTAGGGGAAGCAATAATACAGGCGTTGAATTTAAAAGTGACCTTAGTTTACGGCATGCAATACTGGTAAGCGCACTGCCCACATGCAATAGGACAACAACAGACTGGTAACCACTCGTAAACCTAGCAAGAAAAGAAAAAAAACAGCAGAAAACATTAAGGGAGTACAAGGAACAGCAGCAGTACAAGAAAAACGCTGTATATACTGCGACTCCCAAACCGGGCATTCAGTTGAGGAATGCCAAAAGCTACTAGCGGTGATAAGTGATAGAAAAACTTCGAAAGAAAACGGAAGGGAACTGAGGGGCAATTGTAATTATTGTCGAAAACCGAGACACTATGCGAGAGACTGCCGCTCGCGCAAGCAAGACAGGGAGAAAGAAGAGAGACAGCGTAACGAGAGGCGTAACCAACCCGCAGATAATACTCCTACTGACAGTAATGCCTATAACTACAGGGGTAGGAATGATAACTATAACCACCATAATTATTATAATAATTACGACAGGGGTTATAACAATGGCCCAACGGAGCCATACAATAGTAATGACAATCACAATTACAGGTATAATGATTATAACTCCAGAGGTTATATTATAACGACAACCGTGGCAACGGTGACGCGTACAATAATTATAGCAGGGGCACATTCAACCGCTATGGTAACGGCTACAGAAATCAGGATAGTAGGGATAGCTATGATAGGGATCAAGTTAGGCACGGGCCGCCACAGGAGAGAGGCCCACAGCAGCGAGAAAGCGGCGCATACACTCCGGATAACAGAAGAGACCCTTCCGTGGCTTTAAACTCGCAAGATGTTCGACGTGGTCCCTAAACGTCAAGCATCAACTAGAGAAAGAGATAGAGAAAAGTGTGTCCGGTGAGAAAGAATGTAAGAGAGAGAGGCCGCAAAAGATGGAGAAAGAGATAGTAGAGAGGAAGACGCACAACGACAGTCCAAGTACTTACAAAGTGCAAGAAAAAATAGAAAGTAGTACGGTAGAGCAGGATAACACTCCGATACAATGGAGTGGTAAATGCACAAGAAAAGGCAGGAGAGCCCGTAAGAAGAGTAATCGGACAAAGGTGCTGGACACACATGTAGATAATGATAAACCCGAGCTTTCAGAGCGTGACGAAGAAATAGAGCAGCTTTCGAAGATAACTATAAAACTCGCGAGAACAGGGCATATGCCACCATCGGTCCAGGTACAGGGACCACAGTTAAAGAATAGAAAGGCGACTTTTTATGCGGATACAGGCGCAGAGATTTCGATTGTAAAGGGTTAATTTTCTAAGCACAGACATGCTGATAGACATTAGGTATCAAGTAGCTGATATCGGCGTGACTTACGAAGCACGCAAAACGTTGGGCACAGTACAGGCTCAGTTGCACGGATTAAAGTGCACATTACATGTAGTCACCCATGACTTCCCAATTGACGCGGAAGGAATCATAGGGTAGGATATTTTTAAGCGATACCGGAGCCAGATAGGCGCCGCCGAGAATACGATTAAATTGAACAGCGTAGAGATACCACTGGTAAGGCCGGAGTGTTTTAAAATACCTGCGAGATCGAGGGAAATAATTTATGCGCGAATAAGAAAAAGCAAAAACAATCCAGAAAATGGCTGGATACCCCTCCAAAAAATGAAGGAAGGAATACTGTTCGAGAACTTTATAGCCAGGAGTATTAATGAAAAAATAGTCGCAGAGTGAAATAATACAAGTAACGAAATAAGATATGTGCCTGTTCCGGAAGTAGAGCTGCTAGAATATGAGAAAATTTACCGGAAGCGCGCAGAAGACGTCAAAGGGGACAAAGTCGAAAGCTTGAAGGAAGCAATGATAAGATTGTTTTATAAAGAAAAAAGAGATGACAAGGAAAAAGTTGAAATTTTTACAAAAAACGAAGGGGAGCTAGAGAGAAAAAAAACGGGTAGATAAAATAATGCAACTCGTAGACACAGCTGGTTGCAACAAGGAAGGAAAAAAATTCTGAATATATTGACTGAAAAGAATACAACGACGATAGTTACAACAATATTAGAAATATTAATAATAATAATAGTAATATTAATAATAATAATGACAGAAGAAATACGGGATATAAAAAAAATAAACCTAGTATACCGACACGGTATATTGTATAGGAAGATAGAATAGACAGTAACATACGTGTATAATACATATATGTAGCGACAAGTGTTAGTTTTTATGAATTCGCGGCCCTCAGACGAGCAGCGAGTGAGCAACAAATCATACAAAAAGAAAATATGAAATAAGTGATTACTGCACAACCAACAGATATTCTGACAATTCACCCACCCCATTGTGGAGATAGACTATTGTAAAAACACGTACCAAAATTCAGATTTCTAAAATTTTCGCGGCTCCCGGACGCAGCGCAGAAATATGACAAAAAGAGTGGGATTAATTAGGTTCACGATAAAACTTTTTTCGCGGCCCCGGACACGCCGCAAACAAGATATTTATATACGTTAGACTTAGATTTGCAAAAAAAAGACAACAACTATAATGGAAAGGTACGCATGAACAAAGCATTAATAATATTAATCAATTGTAATTTGATGTAACGAGAATAAAAAGAAGCAAAGCGAATGAGGGGCGCGTGTGGCACTCTCTAGTGAGTAGACGAACTTAATAGAAGTAGAATTAACTCACAGGCCAAATGTAAAAATTATAAATGGTAAAGACAAACAAAAAGAAAAAAAACAGACGTATAAGCTGACATATACTCGTAAATTAAAATAATTCCAATCTTGATTACCCGATTGACTTTATTAATGTAAAAAAAATAATATAAAAAAAATAAAAATTTCAGCAATCATTGTTAGGTAGAGAGGAGCATGGAGAAACGATAAAAAATAAATAAAACAATTCCAGAAAAAATAAAACGATTTTTTTAAAAGGCCCACGAGCCGACGTCGAGTATGAGAGATTAAACCTCCTCTTCTTACTTGCTTCTATCGCTCTCCATTAGAAAAAATCCCACCCCCACCATCATGATATACTGATAACTACAAAACCTGAAACGTCACACATAATCGTAACGGAATATAGAATTTACTGCCATGTCTAAATTAACTAATAGCCCGTTCGTCAAACCGTCCACCTCAAAGTTAGCATAATTTTGCAAAAACTACGTGGACCAGTACTTAACCGTTCATGTAAGGTAGACTGAAAATAATTCACCCAGATCAATAATCGACCACACCCAGTGTGCGGCAGTGTTTTTGAAAACTTGGCCATCGAAGGACAACGTCACTAGGCCACCCTTATTCAAACAGGGTCGTCGATATTGGAGAGAAGGCATACGAATCTACAACCCGTGTGCTTAACTGGGAAAAAATAAAAGACGCTTGCAATCACATAAGCTGTCACTTACATAACAACATTGCGCAGCAGTGTACGCTAGCTGCTCCTGCTTATGCAAGAAAGAAAAAAATAAAATTGCATCCATAAGGACCTCACACGGAGATTCTCCTGGCGCAAAAAGAAAAAAAATCACGCTGTGACGCAAGTAGAGTTGAAGCTCAGCTTTGAGAACTCAGTCGCCACGCAAACATCCTAAAAAGTACACATTCTTTAGACATTAGAGAGTAATAAATGAAAGCTTTGTTGTTGTAAAAAAAAAAAAAAAAAAATATATAAAAAGCACCGAACTAACTCAGCAAATACGTCTACGGCGTCAAGAGTAATTGTTGACAAAAAAAAATACCCTTATAAATCCTTTCCTAAATCTGACCACATAAGAAAAGAGTTTAAAGGAGTATAAGGAAAACAATATATAATAAAATATATGGATGAAAAGTATTAGAAATGTGATCGATACGGGTCAAAACTTCTTTGCCAGAAAATGATTTTTTTTTATCTGTACCTCCAAGCTTGTCTCGACCAAAAAAAAGTACTAGTAAAATGTTAGGCAACTAATCGTCAAACTACCTGACTCTACAGTGTTTTTGAATATGTTATTTGACCCCTCAGTCAAAATGAAGCGCATAATATTATATCCGACTATTCACAAACTCAATAAGCGACTTATATGCGCACGTAGAGCTGATATGAAATAAAAGATAACGTAATGAAACATATTTACGATGGAGAATTTTTTTTTAACTAAGGAAAAAATATCCACATCGACAAAGACACTAAAATAAATTATAATAATTATACAAAAAAAGTACAGAAAGAGGATTAAAAGATATACGTTTATTATTATATACTTTACATGTGAGAAGAGAGACACACTCGCAGCTCAACGCTAACCAAATAAAGGGGAAACATAAGAGAAAGGGTAAGGTACATACGGTAATACATTTAAATAAATACCTATCGATGAAGTATAAGTAGTGTTAGGACAAGTATTTACCACAGAAATCAGGGTTGGCAACTAATAGCTAACAGCTTTATATATTATAGGATTAATAAATTTGGCATGGGGCTTCTTTTTTTTATGTATAAATGCCTTTTTCATCGGGGGAGCCCTACTACTGATATATTATAGATTGTTCACAGGAAAACAAAAGGTTCAAGAAGAAGCACGAGATTTGGCAGTAATTCAAACCACACCGACATCTAAACTCAGAGCAGAAAGGTGACTGCGATCCTCTAGACGGATACTAGAATTGCCGGTGACCGTGATACAAAATTAGAATTCGTGAGCCTCGGGGATAAGCGCTGGGAGTCGCTCGACCATATCGGAGGGCGCAGTCCGAAGAATGAATCTATGAAACTATAAAAGAATTTTTTTTTAAATATGTAGTATCGAAAAAATTACTGTAGGTAAAAAAAAATGGTAGTTGTAGCGACAATAATAATAAAAATAGTAATGTTATAAGAATAATAACCACAATTACCATTTTAATTTGAAAAAGAGAATTAGCGTCGGGAGTCGCTCGACTATATCGGAGGGCGCAGTCCGTAGGACGAGAATAAGAAAGAATTCTCTTTTCTTTTAAATATATAAAAACAAGAAAGATGTATTAAATTTAATTATGTATAATAAAAAAAAATTTTTGTCGTTGATCACAATCTACAGTAATTGTTATAATAATAATTATAATAATCATGATAAGAATAATAATAACAATCATGATAATAAGAGAACGAGAATGAGCGCTGGGAGCCGCTCGGCTATATCGGAGGGCGCAGTTCGTAGGACAAGGATGAAGAATTTTTCTTACAGAATGACAAGTAGTTTGGAAAATAGGTAAAGAAAAAAAAAAGAAAAATCTCTAATGATAGATACTTAAGCAAACACGAACATGTTAAGTATAAATATATTGATTAAGTGCGAAAAACATTATTAAATGTAGACTAGTAGTAATTAGATGACTAATTCACTTAATTTTTTAAACAAAAATGTAACAAAAGGCAAAGCTTGTACAGAAACAGAATTGTCATACACAATTATACTCAAGTACAGAAAGGGAAGGACGATTGAATGTGAAAATGTACAGAGAACGGCAGTTTTCTAAAAGAATAAAAGGATGAGTGAACAACCGTATGTAAGAAAAACAACACAAACAACATAACTCACGCATCACATACGCAATTATAGGTACAACGGCCACCAAACACAATTCAGCGTTGTCGAGGACGAACGACGTCGCGGCCTCGGACGTGTTACGTACGATATGCTGGGCATATCATACTGACTCACTTTAGTAACTACAAGTCTACACTAGTAAAGGACACCAATAGGGGAAACAAGCTTATATAAGGCCCTGCGAGACACGAATCGGGGCACTCGAGCGTCTTTTAGGCAAGAGACCGAACGATAAGTAGAAAACACCGCGTGAAACACACACGCCTCTGCCTTCAAGAAGCTAATAAATAATTAACCAACGAGTTGAGTTCTTTTTGTGACGCACCTCCTTACCAGCTTCTTTATCCTACGTAACAATATTTCCAATAAAAAAAAAATTAATTTTATAAATATTTCAAAATATAAATATTTTTTTAATATTTTGATTATTTTATTTTAATATGAACTAATTTAACTTAAATTATTATTATTATTTATAAAATAAATTATCTTATCAAACTCCAAAAGTTATTTTTAAATTATTTATATAAATTGTCAAATTTGATAATTTTAAGACTTACATAATTTAATTTTTAAGAAAAAAACTAATTATTCCTTTATCTATTTAAAAAAATAATTTTTTTTTATTTTTTAAATTAAAAAATCTAACTAAAAATGTAAATATATAAAAAATGTATTACAGAAATATTTATATTAAAATTATTTTTAATATGATAAAATTTGAATGAATTCTATCCAGAAACTAATAAAATAAAACATAAAATTAAAATTAAAATTTTCTGATATCTTAATAAAAAAATTTCTTTAACATTCATAAAAATTATTATAAAAAAAATTATTAGAAAGTTCTATTAAATTGATTACTAAAATTGTTAAAGAAAAATTCAAATTTTTTGATCGCTGATTAAAATTAAAAAAAATTAATTTTCTTATTTATTGGAAAATTAATTAATTGAATAGAATAAACTTCTCCTGATATCGTCCTAAAAATTAATATAAAAATACAAAACTTAAAAGAAGTAATGTATAAAAATTTTTTCTTAAATCAAGTCTTCAGAATAAAAGACACGAAAAAAGGGATACCACATCAATAAAAATTTTGAATTATTCTCATTACTATACTCATCGGTATAAAATTTGTTGAACTTTCTATGAAACGAATATCTTAATAATTGCTTATTAAATAAATAGTAATTTTAGAACTTATAAATTGTTACGTGAAAAAACCGAAAGGTAAGGAGGTGCTTTGCGAGAACGATCAAAACCTTGGAACCTCAAAGACTTTTATTTAAAATACTTATTTCTAAGGCAAAGACGCGTGCGTGATCCCGATTAATTGCCCGATCTATCCAAGTGTTGTCTTCGTTCTCTCGGTCTGTGCAAGTCTTCTCTTTGTTCTCCCTGTCTGTCTGAGTATTCCCTTCGTTCTCTCTGTCCGCCCGAGTATTTTCTTCGTTCTCTCTGTCTGCCCGAGTACTCCCTTCGGTCTCCTGATTTTGAAGCTTGCCGGGCCTTATATTACCTCGTTACCCTCCCGTCGGTACCCTCTTGATAAGGTAGCTTCTTGGTCACCAGGGGGAGTTAGTATGATATGCCTAGCATATCGTACGTAACAAAATATCAACGATATAAATATTTTATAAATAATTTAATTAAAATCAGTTGAATAATAGAACTTTATCCCATGAATAACGAAGACTTATCCTAATTCAGATAATGTAGAATAAGCAATAATTTTTTTTAAATCATTTACAAAATTAGCAGATAATCTTGGTAGCAGATCAATGGTATAATTAAGTTTTTTGAAGAAATTTATCTTATGAATAATAAATTCATGAAAAAACTAATTTGAAAGTCAAATGAATTATTAGTAATTATTGGTTTAATAGTAGTAATTTTATCTACTTCCTCGAATATCTCTATTATTTGAAATTTTGGTTCTCTATTAGGAATTTGTTTGATTATTCAATTAGTTACAGAATAATTTCAATCTTTTTATCACTGTCAAAATATTAAATAAGCTTTTAATATGATTATTTATATTATACAAGATGTTAATTATAGGTGATTTTTTTGATTGTGTCATATAAATGGAGCTCCAATATTTATTATTTGTTTATCTATTGATATTGCTTATGAAACTTATTACTATCCTTTATTTTATATAAAATTTGAAATCCAGAAATTTTTAATTTTGTAATTACAATTATAACTGCTTTTTTAAGTTATGTTTTACCTTGAGGTCAAACATCTTTTTAAGGGGCAACAGATATTCTAAATTCAATTCCAGCTATTCCTTATACTGAAAATTCTTTAGTATTATGATCATAAGGTAGATTTTCTTATAATGATGCCACATTTAATCAAGCTTTTTTATTTCATTTCATTATCCCTCTTGTTGTTTTAGCTTGAGAAATTCTTAATTTAATCTTTATACATTAAACTGGATTCTATAATCCCTCAGAATTGAATAAGAATTCTTATAAAATTTCTTTTAACCCTTATTTTTATGTTAAAAATATTTTAGAATTTACTCGATTTTTTATAATTTCTTTCATTTATTTGCTTATCATTACCTTAAAATTTATCAGAACAAGAAAATTATAGTAGAGCTAACCCCATAGTAACTTCTGTTTATTTTTAACTTAAAAATATTTTTCTTTAGTTCATGCAATTCTTTGATCTATTCCTAATAAATAAGGATGGATGATAACTCTTTTATTGTTAATTTTAATCTTATAAATTATACTTTTTATTCTTAAATATGAAATAAAATTATTTAAATTTAATTTTAAGAATTAAATTTGAGTTCGAAATTGTATTTTATTTTTAAAAATTTTAACTTGAATTCGAGTTCACCTTGTTAAAGATCCTCATATTTTTATTGGTCAAGTTTCATTATATATTATTTTTTATATTTTTTTATTTGTCTTTTCATTAAGAAATGTTGATGTTTATTTAAATGCATGGTTATTTTGTTAACAAAACTGTTGTTAACAAAATGTTTTGAATACATATATAAGAAATTAATGTTTCTGATAATTTCAAATTTCAATTAATGGAATAAATATCCAATAATCAAATCTTACATGCAAATAACTTATTTCAGTTAAATATATTATATTATTATGCTAAAATCGAAAAAATGTTTCTCAAATTTGAATTACAAGAAAAAAAGTATTAAATATATTTTTTTAAATTATTTTAAAAATAAATTAACTTTTATACATAAAAAAATAAATAATATGATCATGAGTATAATGATTTCTTATTTTGCAATAAAAATTAATGCAAAACTTTCTTACATATACTCAATATTCAGTCCTAAAATTAATCAGACTCTTTCTTAGGAAAAAAACTAAAATTCAATTTACTTCTCCTTATAACCTTACGAAAAAGCATCAATATTAATGAAAAAATAAAAATAAAAATCATAAATATTTTTGTAAATTTTTCAAATTTAATAATTAAATCATTTTTCTTTATATTTTAATTGATAAAATGAATAAAATTATTTTTACTTCATACAAAATAGCTTAAGCAATTCTCAGTTAACCTTCTTATGATGAATAAATAAATTCTCTTAGATGATTACCCCGTTATTATTGAAGGGTGGACTCTTAAACATACAAAACATAATTAACATTACACTTATTTTTCTTAAAATTATAATATTTAAATGAAGAACCAAATTTCATGAAATTAATATTAAAAATCTACTTATAAGAGGACTAATTAAATAAAATGAATAGCAATATTTAGAATTAAGAAAATTTTCTCATAAAATAACGTAATTGCATATTTAAAGAGTTGAAGTAAACCTATCATCCCCACCTTATTTAGCCTTTTTCAAATTCAGATAAAATCTAAGACTTGACGATTTAATAATGTGATAAAAGCTACACTTATCAAAATTCTTAATATTACATTTAATTCGGTGATAAAAAAATTTAAATATAAATACATGTACAAACATATATTAAATATTAAAAAAAAATTGATATCTACGAATTCTAAATAAATTACACTCATCTGTCAAGATAATTATTTATATTTTTCAAATAAATTAATTTAAAAAAAAATAAGGACCTTTTGTAAAAATATTTTCCTAGTTTATAATAATGAAATTGAATC
Organism: Copidosoma floridanum; assembly: GCF_036245765.1. Taxonomy (NCBI): domain Eukaryota; kingdom Metazoa; phylum Arthropoda; class Insecta; order Hymenoptera; family Encyrtidae; genus Copidosoma; species Copidosoma floridanum. The sequence continues at coordinate 10,752,351 of NW_028321897.1, read as the reverse complement.
AGGCTCACACTCACTTAGACTTAAATCACGTAGGATTTTAAAAGTTGAACAGAATGAGTTTATTAATTTTTTTATGAATAATTTATCTTAATCCAACATCAAGGTCACAATTTTTTTCACCAATATAAACTTGTAGTAAGAATAACGCTGTTATCCCCAAGATAATTTATTTTTATTACTAGAATTTAATTTCTTAATCTACTTTAATAATAATAATTAAAAAAGAAATTTATTTTAATTTTTTTATTTCCCTAATATAAAATATCAATCTTATAGAACCTTGTATATGATTATTTATAAAATAATTATGGCAAATTTTATGGCGTCCTCTTGTCTTATATGAACATTAAAGATTTTCTACCTTATTATAAAACTTAATTATTTATTTTTACTAAGTTCTTATTTAATTTATCCTTACTATCTAGACCTCATTAAAAAGCGAAATAATTGTGCTACCTTAGTACAAAAATGTAGCTATTCAAAAATTGTTTATAAAGCAGAAATAATTTATTATATCTAATTCAATAAACTGTATTTTTATTAGACAAATTAATGATAATTATAGCGAAATTCATTAAATCAATTTTTAAAATTTGAAAATTGTTTAATTTAATTTAAACTTGTTTATTTATAATAATGCAGGTACCAATGTTAAATTAAATAATTTTATGCATATTGCAGTATAACTTTAATAATTGTAATTCATTACAATGATTATTATTAAATATAAAAAAGTTATTATTTTCTTATCTGTTTTTTTAATTAAATTATTTTTACACTTATCAAAATATTTCTTAAGCTAATCCCTAAAAACTTCATTCAGAAAAATATATATATAAATTTTTAATCAATTTGAATAATAATTTTAAATTTACCTTGATTAAATTGTAAGCTAATTAAATTACAATTCTAATGAGGTTAGTCAAATCATTAATTTTTATTAATTTTTATATTTATCCATTTCTATTATTTAAAACAAAAATTTACTATCTAATTTTAATGAACTGTGATACAAAAGGTAAGAATTAAGCAATTCATAATGTATTTAGTTGATAAATTTTCTTTCTGAAAACTTTAATTATTTAATTATTTTATTGGTAGAACATAAATTAATTTTATTATTATCATTAATTAAAAAAAATTCAGTATTAAGATCTTACAAAGTAATTTTATTTATTATTTTAAGAAACACATTTTTTAATAGCTCGTATTAGCAAAATAAATGCTAAGAATTGAACTACATCTTTATTTGTTTCTACACTTTTTAGAATATTAACTTCGATTTCAACTTTTTCTAAATACTTTTTTAATGTAACCGGCAATTTGTAAATATTTTCAAATTAAATTAGGAGAAAGACATTTTTTTGAACTTCTTAATTTAATTTTAGAATAACAATTTAAACAATTTTCATAAACTGAATTTATTGCATTTCATCTAAATTGTTATTCATTGTTACATACTGATTTGTCACTTTATTTTATAAATATCTAAATTATAAACTTCTTTAAAAATAATTGAAAATTTAAAATTTTTAAATTCGAAATATTAACTTTACTGACTTGACCAATATTATTTATAGCAAATTTTATTATAACTATCCTTACCTGTATTAGCAGGGGCTATCACTATATTATTGTTTGATCTTTATCCCAACGCTTCACTTTTTTGACCCAGTGGGAGGTGGGGATACAGTAATTTACCAACATTTATTTTGATTTTTAGGTCATCCAGGAGTTTAATTTTTAATTCTCTCAGGATTTAGATCAATTTCTTCGATAATTTGTAATAAATTGTTAGTAAAAAAGAAGTATTCAAAATCATACGAACAATTTATGCAATAATTTCTATTGGATTATTAGAATTTACTGTTTAAGCTTATTATATATTGACTATTGAAATAGACGTTGATACACGGGCTCAATTCTAATTACTTTAACTACTATAAATATTGCTATTTATACCGAAATTAAAATTTTTAGTTGATTAGCATCAATAAATAACAAGAAACTTTAATTTAATATGACAAATTTATGATTATAAGAATCTATTTAATAATTCACTTTGAGGGGATAAACAGGTATAATACTTTTTTTTTCTTTTATTAATATTCTTCTACATCATACGTATTATGTAGTAGTTTATTTTTATTATGTATTATTAAAAGGGCCTATATTGGCTTATTTTAAAAGATTAATTTATCGATACCCAATAATATTTTGGATTTTAATGAATAAAATAATATTTAAAATTTAATTTTTTAAAATATTTTTAGGAGTAAACATTACTTTTTTCCTTACTATTTCTGAGGTTTAAGAGCAATACTTTAAAAATAATGTGATTATCCTGACTCTTAGGTATGTTGAAATAAAGTCTCTTCAATCGGATTATTAAGTTCTTTAATAAGAACTTTAATGTTTTTTTATTTAATTTAAGTAAGATTCATAAGAATATGTTTTATTTTTTTTATCAAAATTTATAATAATTAAGTTAATTAAATAGTTTCTTATCCTTCTAGATCTTACTTTTTTCATCAAATCCAAACAATTTCTATTTAATTAAATAAGATTTTTAATACGGCAGACTTCTGCAATGGATTCAAGATTTATTAATATGAATGATTTTATTTTAAAAAATAAATAAATTTTATTTATTTTCACATATTTTTTTCATAAGCAAGTATAATACTTTAGGATTCTAATTCTTGTATTATAAAAAAATTTAATTATATTTTATAGTTATGCAGTAATCATTACTATAATTACTATAATTTTAGTTATATAAATATATATATATGTATATAAATTTCTATATTATTAAATAAATATTCAAATATATACAGTGAAAGTTCATTTCATTAAAATTATTTTAACTATTGTTTCAATTTCTTACCTAATTTTTTAGCAAATCCATCTTTAAAATTTTTTCACATGAGATTTTTAGTCTATATTTATCAATTAAAGTTTTTGGTTATCCAAGATAAAGATTGAATGAGTATTCAGATTTAAAAGATTAAATATTTAATTATATTATAATTTCTAATATTTAAGATTCTAATTTTTGATCATTATATGATGATAATTGATTAGTAGTTCAAATAAATTAAAATTAACGATTTATAATTAGATGAATAGACGTAATTTATTTATTTACTGTACCAAGATCAGGAATTAAAGTTGACGTAATCTCAAGACGATTTAATTAAAGGAAAATAAGTTTAAATTGACTAGGCTTATTTTATTGGCAGTGTTCTGAGATTTGTGGGGTTAATTACATAGACTTAAACCTGTTGTATTAGAATCTTATACTTTTAAAAATTTTATAAATTAAATTATTATTAATAAGTTTTTGATTTAAAGTAATATTTACTATTAATAATTTAAGAAATCATTCTTTAAAAATTAGGATATTGAATAAGTAAAAGTTTAGTTAACTGATAACATAAATTTGTAAAACTTTGATAATTAATAATTTATTATTCTCATAATTTTTGACTCCTTGAATAAGACCTATAATTTGATAATCATTGAGTTCATATTTTTTAATTCTATTGATACTTATAATAAATATCATTATTTATATTGTTGAACTTAATATTTTTAAAAGTGGTAATAAATTACATTTAAAAATTTTTTTTTAATAAATAATAGATATTTCATTTCTTGTTTTTAATTCCTCTTTATTTATTAATTATTTAAAAAATTAACTAGGAAGAAATTATTTTATTATTTTCATAATTTATCGATCTATTCCTTATCAAATGAACTAAATTTTTAATAATGTAATAAATAGTTTTAACCATAAATTAAAAATATTACTTAATAAAAAATGAAATTCCATTGATTTGTCAGCTTTACTGAGATTTTTTAAAATAATCTTAAGAATTAATTTTATAAGAATATTTACTTTTATTTTGACTAGATTAAGACATTTAGTATTAAGAATATCATTATCATTCAGATTATAATTATTTGTTATATCATTCGGATGAATTGAAAACACTGATCATATATTTATTTATTTGGAACTTCATAGAACACTAAATACTTTAAAACCTTTAATAGTAATTGTAGAATTACTTACCAATATTATTTGATTTGGAACGTTAAGAGTTTGATTATCAGCCAATATAATTGCTGGACATTTATGAATAACTTTAACTTATCGAGCTGGTTCTTTATTAAGAATAATACTATTAATTATTGTATTAAAAAGGCAAAGATTATAAATTATTTAAAAATTAAGTGTTTCAATAGTTCAAGCTAACGTATTTTCAGTATTGAAAGTTGTATATAAAAGAGAATCAAACTATAAAAAAGATATTATTTTAATCCTTTTTCTTAGTAACTTTAAGGCCCTGACCTATTAAAATATCATTCAGATTTTTTAATTCTTTAATAATGTATATTTATAGATTAATTTTATAAGATATAGATTAATTTTTTCAAGTTCAATTTTATCCATCGTTATTTAATATCAAGAATGGCGAGATTTAAATCGAAAAAGAATATACCAAGGTTATCATACATTTAAAGTATTGAGAGGCTTGAAATCAGGAAAAATTAAATTTATTATTTCTGAGATTTCTTGAGCTGATCTCTTAAAACTTTTTTCAGAAAACTATATATTTAAATTTTTTAATTAACTTGAATAATAATTTTAAACTTACCTTAATTAAATTTTGATCTAATACAATAAAAATTCTAATTTAATTATTTAAAATTTTAATTTTTATCAATTTTTATATTTATTCATTTTATAATTTAAAAAAAAAACTTGACCATCTAACTTTGATAAACTGTGATACAAAAGGTACAAAGTAAACAATTCATAACGTGTTTAGTTAAAAAATTTTTTTTCTGAAAACTTATACTATTCAATTATTTCATTGGTAGAACATAAATTATCTTTATTATTGTTATTTATTTTAAAAAAGTGAATATTAGGATCTTACAAATTATTTTTATTTATTGTTTTAAAAACACATCTTTTGATAGTTCGCATTAGCAAAATAAATGCTATAAATTAAACTATATTTTTATTCGTTTACACTTTTTAGTATATTGACTTTGATTTAAGTTTTTCTAAATACTTTTTTTATGTAACCGGCCATTTGTAAATATTCTTAAATTTAATTAAAAGAAAAATATTATTTTTAACTTCTAAATTCAATTTTAGAATAATAATTCAAACAATTTTCATAAATTGAATTTATTGCATTTCATCCAAATTGTTATTAATTGGTACATACTGATTTGTCATTTTATATTATAAATATTTTAATTATCAACTTCTTTAACGATCATTTTAAATTTAAAAATTTTTAAATTCGAAATATTAACTCTACTGACTTGAGCAATATTAATAATACCAATTTTATTATTACTATCCTCACCTGTACTAGCAAGGGCTACTACTATATTATTATTTGATCTTCATCCCAACGCTTCATTTTTTGACCCAGTAAGAAGTGGGGACACAGTATTTTACAAACATTTATTTTGATTTTTGGGTTATCCAGGAAGTTAAGTTTTAATTCTCTCAGGATTTAGATCACAGATTTCTTTGATCATTTGTAATAGATTGTTAAAAAAAAAAGTATTTAAAATCATACGAATAATTTATGCAATAATTTTTATTGGATTATTAGAATTTACTGTTTAAGCTCATTACATATTCACTATTGGAATAGACGTTGATACACGAGCTTAATTCTATTTACTCTAACTACTATAAATATTGCTATTTTTACCAGAATTTCAATTTTTAGATGATTAGCATCAATATATAACAAGAAACTTAAATTTAATATGACACATTTATAATTATAAGAATATATCTTATATTCGAAGTATAAAGAGGCTCAAAATCAGGAATAATTTAATTTATTATTTCTGAGATTTCTTTTTCATAAGAATTTTTTTATGTTATTTTTACATATATTCTTGACCTCAAGAATTAAAATTGGAAAAATTGACCTCTTAAAAATATTAGTATATTTAATCTTTATAAAATTTTTTTATTAAATACTGTTTTTTTTTATCTTTGGGTATTTTAATCGCATGATGTCATCATTTATTAATAAACAAAAAATTAAGAACAAAGGAAATATTTGCTCCAAAAAACTGAAATTTTATTAATGTAGTTTAATTATGCTCATATATTTTAGCTTAATTTTAATCTTTTTTAATTAATTTACATAACGTAATTAAATATATTTAATTTTTAAGCAAAAAGTTTAAAATTTAATGTAAATACTAATAAAAATATTTTTATTTCAATTTTTTATTATTTTAATTATTTTAAGAATAATAAAATTAACTTTCATTTCATCAAAAAAAAAAATTTAAAGAATGTTAAAAAATATCAAGATTTAAATGTGGGTTTGGCTTAATTTTTTAAAATTTATCGATGATTTTTTTACAGTTTAACTTAATTTCAGTATTTTTTTTAACTTTTGACTTCAAAACTGCAATTGTTTTACTATTTTTATTTATAAATTTTTAAATTAAATTTTAATCAATAAATAAATTTTATTAGTTTATTTCTGTTTTTTAATTTTGATCTTAGGGTCATATATATGATGAATAAAAGAAGCTATATATCTAATTAAATGAATATATTAATCTTATAAATTAGATTTCAATTATGACTTTAAATTTTAATAATTCTTATTTAATCTATTTATCAAATTATCTGATCATCTATTTGAAATATTTTATTACAAATTTAAAATAATTATTTTTTAATCATTTTGATTAAGCGATTTAAATAATTCATTGCTTATATAATTTAGTAAAAATTTAAATATTTCAATATCTTAATCAATATACAAAGAAAAATGAGTCATTTTCTTAAATTTTAAAAATCAAAATGTAAAAGACACTCTTATGTAAAATAATGATGATACATAATTTATTAATAAATCTACAATGTATGAGCTTAAATAAGCTACATTCTTTTCAGAAAATAGGATTTTAATCAAATTAATAACAATTATTTTCCTCTACTTAAGTTTAAACTAATAATCCAACCCATTTTTAATAATAAAATACGATATTTCTAAAAAATGGTCTTTGAATTAGGCTTTTCATTTAATTTTTAGATATAATTTTTATTTTCTTATTCCTATAAATTTTTTTTTAATTTTTCAATTTTTCTCCTAAATCTTTTTTTTCTATCAAAAGTAATAAAATTAAATTTAACATGTTTAATTTTATGTGTTAACATATATAACCAATGAAATATAGAAATCTTTAAAAATAATTTGTAAATTTGATTATTTAATTCTTATCTATTTTCATTTTCATTATTATTTATAAAAGAATTGAATTTCTTCGATAAATAAATGTTATCATTTTCATTAATAAGAATAATAATTATATAAGGGTATCCTTTTTCAATAGATATCATAATTAAATGAAGAAATATTTGAATTAAATTTTGTTTATTTGAGTTTTATTTACAAAAACTTATTCCTTTAATTTTTTTCTTATTTAAATTAAAAAATTTTATTAAAAAAAACATAATAATTAATTTAATTTAAATTTTTTTAATAAAGATTAATAGATACTTACTTTGAATTATTCTATTTTTCTCTATAATTATTTAAGAATTCTGTATTTAAATGTTTAAAAACAGAAAAAATTACAAAATATTAATATTTAATGATTTTAAATTATAAATTGACAAGTTTTAAAACATTTTTAATTAACAGCTTTAGTTTAATATTTTAACTTATATTAATATTTATTTTCATTTTTAAAATCATTTAAACTTGACAGTTAAATTAGACTTTTAACTTTCGAAAATTGAAATATATTTATAAAATATGAATTTTATACATAAATACCGAGGTTTAAAAATTTATTATCCTTATTAATAAGTGTAGTATACATATTTCAAACAAATATAATTGATAAACTAATTATTAATCAAATAAATTCATTTTCAATTCAATGCTGAACTTATAAATAGCAAAAAACCAAATACAAAATAAAAGAAAATTTCATATTTCCTCATAAGACAAATGATCAATTCATTGCAGCGTATACCTTCCCAATCTTCTTGTCATATTAATACTTTCAGATGCAATCCTGCTCCAACGTTTAATACCCGAGAATATTTTATACGAAGATATCGATGACATACCTTGTAAATGGAATAATTAATTAATTGCAGCGTATGTCTTCTTGGTCTGTTTGTCAGATAAATACTTTTAGATAGAATACTGCCCCAACGCTCAATACCTGAAAATACTTTATGCAGAGATATCGATGACATACCTTGTCAGAGAAATGATAAATTTATTTCAGCGTTTACCTTTCCGATCTATTTGTTGGATCAATTCTTTCAGATAAAATCCTGCCCCAACGTTCACTACCTAACAATATTTTGTACGGAGATATCAATGACATACATTGTAAGAGAAATGATCAATTCATTGCAGCGTATGCCTTCTCGATCTATTAGTCAGATTATTACTTTTGGATGGAATCCAGCCCCAACGTTTACTACCTGAGAATATTTAATACGGAGATATTAACGATATACCTTGTAAGAGAAATGATTTATTTATTGCAGCGTATACTTTTTCGATCTATTTGTCAAATTAATACTTTCAAATAGAATCCTGCCCTAACGTTCATAACCTGAGAATATTTTATACGAAGATATTAACGACTCACCTTTTTTCATATTTCGAAAACTTAAATTTTAACTGTTTCACAAAATTTAATGAATAAATTAATTAAATATTTGTTTTAAAGTTTGATTTTATTCTTTAACGTTAAATAATTTATGCACATAAATTTATAGAAAACAAAATATTTGTTTATTAGGAATATGTTTTTAAATATACATAAATATTTAAAAAATTTAAATTATCAATGATTATATACACATTGTTAAAAAAAAAATCTTTAACATAAACATTCATAATATATGAAAATCCTGAATTTCATATATTAATATTTGTGATATAATAATTCAAAACTTAATATTTCTAAATATGTATATGTATATTTGTATAATAGATTAAGAAATACGCTACAATAAATTATTCATTCTTTTTACAAAGTTTGTCTTCCATATCTTTATATAAAATATTCTTAGGTAGCGAACGTAGAAATCTACGAAGATTTATAGATTTAAAACATGCATATTTTTAGCAATAGGTTTTATGTCTTCAGAACTGGCAATATAAGATGTTGATTTTTCAACTGAAAACGTTGTACATTACATGTAAACGAACTATGGTTTTTCACTTAGTAATTTTCAGGTGAAACCGGAACGGAGAGGCTGCTAGTTGCGTATAAAGATAGTAAAACTATAATTGAAATATGAGTATATATAAGTTCATATGGAGTCTTCTCAATGTATCTTTTTGTACTCAATAAATAAAGTGTTAATAAGAATATACAACGTAGGAAAACAAAGTACTAATGATTTGCTTGTTATAACTGTGTAAGCAATTCACGCATTAAAATTTGATCTTGAACACTGACCATTCACTTTTCACTACCTTATATAAATGAGATAATATATAAAGTAAGTAAATGTGGCATAAACATGGCTTTACTACGAATAAAAAATTTAAAAAAAAAAATAAAATGCCAAAAAAATAGTTATGCTTCTTTTTTTCAATTTTATACTCATAAAATTATTTTGAAGAAAAAGTTAAAAAAAATTAAGTAAGCCCTTATTTATGTGAAGAGATCAAATGCTTACTTAGATTGCACAAAAACTCTAATTAACTACAGGTTATTTTATTTTATTACTTGTTTTGTTTGAAAAGGTCTAGGATATCTTGTTATTTTTTCAAGGTCTTACCCCCTCTCTCTCTTATCTTGCTTTTTTCCCTATATTTTTTTGGACTTTTTCATCTTAGCTGTAGTAAATTCTACCAGCATCTTACCCTGGTCAATGGATTTGAAGTCTTCTTGAAAATGTTTCATACTGTTTCTTTTGTTTACGTCTTGGTCTACTAGCCCCTTGTTGAATCTTACGTCAATATCTTTATAACATTTAATTGTTCAAGGCTTTAGAACTGTACACTGCCTAAGTGTGAATCCAATAAATATGGTTCATCGTTTCTTAAATCTAAATTTTGATTCTGCTTCACTCTGCATTGTAAATATGTACAAAACAGTTAAATATTTTCAACCACTTTATGCCGAACTTTCGATTTGGGGCCCACTTCTGAAGAGAAACTTCTATGTTAGTGGATTTTTGTGGTGTTCTGTTGTATGCATGTAGTACAGCTATCATTGGCAATATCCCACATACTTTTTGGTAAGCTAGAGTCATACATGTTACTTTTGATCCTTTTTTGAATGCTTTGACTCAGCCACTTAAATTTACCATTTAACTCTGGCTTACTTAAACTGACCGTTTGCAGTCAGTGTTCAGAGCAAGTTAAATTTCTTAAGTATTTTTTTCTTTGAATGAGATACCTTAATTCGTTTTTAAATACTTTACTTTTGCATAATAACCTAATAATTTGTAGGTTAATTTTATAAATCTTTCCCAGCATAATTCAGCGCCACTATTTGATCTCATAGGGTACACCAAAGTCCAACTGAAATAATTAAATATAAAGACAGCTATGAATCTGCAGCGTTTGGAAACAGTTTACAGGTTTATAAGTCCCTAAAAGTTAAAATTAACAATTTTTATTTATCTCGTTGATCTAGCTCTTATTGCGTTAAAGAAAGTTATAAATTTTTAATTTCAATCATATCACAAATGTAAGAATAAATAATGATCTTTGATTTTTTTAATTTCTAAAAATTACTTCTAAAGCTTTCTCAAATAGTTTAGTGAAGCTCTGCTAAAACAAACTGGCTTTCACGGTCAAGAAAGCACACAGAGACAAAGTCGAATCAGCCAAAAATCTTATTAAACACTATTAAGATAGACAACATTTCCCAGCAACCTTTCGCGCGGAGTCTCAGACACGTCTCAACTTTTGTTCGTCTCCTCGTCTTTGTTGTTGGTTTTTTTTTTTTTAAAGCTAACTGGTTGTTAACGGCAATGCTTATAATTTTTGAAACAAAATTTTTATTTGTTTTCTTATATTGGCGAAAAACAAGGTATCTTTGATTTATCTTCTATCTCCCCTTGCCCCACAAACGATTATCCTTCTTTTGTGTTAGCACCCTTTGATCACGTCCGCGTGAGAAAAGAACCTTCTACTTCCCCTCTATTCCTCACCCTATACTTTTGGCATCAAAGCCACACTCTGAGCCAATACTGAGCTCTCAAGGTATCTCCTTTTCCAACCGTCAAGCAGACGAATATCGATATAACTATAGGTGTACTATTTGCTACGTTATGACATTCCCATGAGACAAGGAATATTAAATATAAATTGTTGATGAGGAGACAAGTGCACTATAATACTTAGTAATTACTAGACTTCCATGAAAACATCCTTTCCACCGTACAGATATTATGAATTTTGTACTTTTGAAATAAATTTAAGTTTTGTCGTAAGTTTAAGGAAAAGTCTATTCACAGCTCGTACCTCTGCTACTCGCATTTGTCCATCAGTGGTAGGCAGCACACAAGTAATCACCCTCTCTCTTCATCGATTTTGCTTTTAATTAATTTACACTATGAAAACAATGTCACCTTCTTTAAAGGAACTTTCTTCTTGGAACCATTTCTTTAGCAAAACCAACGTTGGCAAATACTCGCGTTACCACCTATGCCAAAAACAATTAGAAAATTGGTGAGCTATGTGCCAATGTCTCTGTTCACATAATAATAAGTTTTGTACTGGCCAAATTTAATATCACTTGATAAATCGCCGATTAAAAAATGATTAAGTGTAAATGCTTTTGAGTCACGCGAATCTACAGATACATGTAGAAGTAGACGCGAACTCAAACAGTGTTCTATTTTGGGCAACGCAGTAACACATACTTTTTCCTTTGGAGACTGGCCTTCAAAGACAACGCTTACAGCTGTTTTTACTGATCGAACGAGCCGTTCCCAAGCATAACCCATATGCGGAGCACTCGGAGGGTTAAATTTCCGCTCTATTTCTTTTTCATGCACGAAATCGGTTATTTTCTTTAAATTCGTTTCTTTGATTGCATTTTTTAACTCTGAACTTATTCCTCGAAAATTTGTACCGTTATCACTTTAAATGACCCGTGGTCTCCCTCTATGTGCTATAAAGAGTTAAGAACTATAATACCTGAATCTGTACTTAAACTATAAGCTAGTTTAAGGAGAAGAACTTGGGTGGTCATACATGTGAACAACGCACGTTATCGTTTCTCACTTTTTCTATATACTACCACCTTTATCGGCCCAAAATAATCGAGACTACAATTGATAAATGGTTGTAAACGATATCCCAAGCGAGCCAAAGGTGAATCTCCCATTTTAGGATTAGCCAGTTTCGCATGAGCTATTTTACACGTGATACGTTTATTTATTAGACTCTTTCACGTCTAAGATTATGAGCTCTTCTGAAAATACTGTTGCTTTTTTTTTTTTTTAAACGTCCGCCTTAATATAATAAGCCATTAGATTTGTCAAGATACTGGTCTACATTTTTTAAGCGACTGTTTTTTAGAACTTCAATTTTTACTTTTCAATCCCAAAATTTTATCACGACATGATTTTTTCTGACTTTGTTTAAAATAAAAAGAACTTTGCACGTGTTTTCGATGTTAGTGGGCAATTTTTTTCTCTTTCCATACGACATATAGCTTTAAATACAAGTGTGGCTACCTTTTTGGTTTGATCTATGACAAAGATCTGTTTGTGTCTATAAGTGGTTCTTCTGAATGAACATTAAGAACATTTATTTTAATATTGTTCATGTTTTATTCAGGTTTGATTCTAACGTCAGTCACTCCATCCATCGAGATTCATGCTCATGTCAAAATGATGGCCCTAAAATCCAACTGCTATTTTATGCTAACGAGCTGGAGGTATACCTAGTTACATTAGCCAAATTTTCCTTCGATGGTACTCAATGCCACTCAGAAACCGTAGTATTTTTACGAATCTCGTCAAGACGATTCGATTCAAAAATTTAATAAATACGTTGTTCTTCTTGAATCCAATAGAGTACGACTTCGGAATCTGTCCAAAAACCCGTCTTACTATTTCAATATCATGTTCATTACCGATCATATTCGCAAGTCGAACAGATAAAATGCCACCCTCTAGCTCAAGCTGAGGAATCGTCTGAGTTTTTGTTGGAGCAACACCATTCTTAGAAATTATAAGAGATACATGATAAAAGTTATTTGGTAGCAAGAAACGCCAGTAGGCAACAGATACAAAAGCCTTTGAGCTCGCGTCATAGACAACGTGTAACTCAGCGTTGTTGGTCTGAAATTTTTCTAATTGATAGCAACGACTAATGGAAAATGATTTTTTATCCTTTTATTCTTGTAACCAGTGTTTTCAAAGCTTAAGCTCTTATTCACGTAATCTATCATCCCAGTCTATTTTGCTTTTTCATATTTCCTGCATAAGAATTTTTAAGCTTATGGTAAAGGGTGACAGAAAACCTGACGGATCGAATATTGACATTATTATGCTCAAAAACTCACATTTAGTAGGTATTTTGGATTCATTGGAAATATCAGAAGAGACTTTATTTTTAGAAAACTTAACTGTTAGTTTATCAGATTTACTAAGCCAGTTCAGCCCTAAAACCTTTTTTTTTTTTTAATGTTCAACTAAACACTTTTTGGCTGAGATATTTGAATCTATTTTTCCAAAAATCGACACAAAACTATTCGCCCAACCGTGCCTGTCCCAATTCACGTGTGTGCTAATTTTCTTTACCCGAGTTGCTTATTCTCTAGCTTCTTTTATTGTCTTACAGCTTTATAAATAGTCGTCCATGTAACTGTTTTCAATAATACTATTCATGGCGTGAGGGTAACTCGATCAGAATGAGCTTGCGTTCTTATTTTCGATGCATAAGGTAGTAAACGGTGAAGATTTTGTGCCAAATAACATTAAAAACATTTGACACTTTATTATTTTTAATGATCTACTTTTCCCTTCCTAAATAAATCGTTGCGAATACCGATCTTCTACTTAAATTTTGATCTTGAGTAACATATTCTTTAGGTCTGTTTTAAACGCGTAACTGTACTATCGGAATCACATTGAAACTTCTGGTAATAATTTTAAAAAGTCTAGACCTGTTAATAATAAGTTGTTATAACTTGTATTTTTAGAAGCCACGTCAAAAACCAATCGATTTTTTCCGGTGTACGTACATTTTGTACTCTAAAGAGTGGTAAATACCAATATTTTTTAACTTTTGACTTTTCAGGAGTTTTTTCGGCGTATCCATTTTCACATAAACAATCCATTTCGCGATGATACATTTCTGCAAACTTTTCATCTCGATCAATTCTCTTTTCTAAATAACGAAGTCTTTGTTTGGCAACTAAAAGTCCGTCAGACCTTACATCTTTATCGCTTCATTATATACCTACCTCCCTTATACCGTCCACGTATTTGCTCGTGTCATCTAAAATCTCTATCGCACGTATATCTTCTTAAGAGTACTGACTGAAAATCTTTTACTCCTATATAATCTAAATCGAAGTACGATCTTGCAAGTTTATTTAGATTTCTTAAAATATCGTCGTCGTTTAAGCATGCAGTCTTCGTATATTCAGTGACAAAGCTTATTACAATTGCATGACCATCCATTCCATTATGACCGTGAATTAACCAACTCAGTAAGCAACGTAAAGTAACTAAATTGTAGTTCAAAAACTGAAACGTAAAGTAACTAAATTGTAGTTCAAAAACTGAAACTCTCGCTTGATTTTCAAATTGATATAATCTTGACCGATTAATAAATCTGATATTGCGGTAAAACATTTAATAAAAATTCCTGATTTTTCTGGGCAAAAATCAAACAATTTATGGCTTACTGAGACCTTTGGCAACCCTATGTTTTTTATCACCAGAATATTTTTGACTTAAAAGTTATCAGTATCAGTATTAATTAAAAAATTTATTTTTTCTCTAGCCAATAGAAAAGAGTTTTGCTCACCAAAACCTTTAATTGTGGTATTAATTTTGAATCGTTTAAGCCCTATCTCTCTTCAGTTTTTTAATTTATCAGTAATACGGTTGAACCTCCATCAAGAAGTGCATGAGAATGTTTGGCTTTCTTTTCGCCTACAATAACGATCTGCACAACTTGTGAATTTGCTGCTGACGTTAGTCAATTCTTTGCATTTGCCACGATAACATTTTTTATGTCCGAGGTTTTTTCGAAAGTAAGCTTTGACTATTTTTAAGCAGACTTTCCGTTTATTAGTAGGAATTTATGGTGATTGTCTTTGCATACTTCACAACTTTTAAATTTAAAATCATCTCGGTGATGACCTCTCTTGAGGCAATTGAAGCATAAACGGTGCCTTCAAGTAATTTTCCAACGGCGAAAATTCAGAGAATTTAAAAAATCCTTACATTTATTATTCAAGTGCTCTTTTCAACTGCAGTTAGCACAAATATCTGAGGTTTCAAGAGATGAGAAATTTTCTGGCTTTATCTCCGAAGCAAGTACTGTATTTCTATGCAAAGATGCTCAATTTTTTCCTTTGGAAAATCGCTCGTACAAACATCTATTTCACCTGCAGCTACATTTAATCCAGCCTCTCTGTATAAGAAGTCAGATAACTTTTCAAGGTAAGATTTGTCTGGATTCTTATTAGCCAAGAAGTGCACATAATTTTGAAGCATAGAGCCGAAAAATTTCCTTAAAATTTCGTTGGATAGCTTAATAGTATACAAGTGACCTTTGTCGTTCAAAAATTTTATTACCTTAATGGCATTTTTCAAACTCGTTTTATATTCTAAGAAATCTATTTTGTAAGGCTCTATGTGTGGTTAATCTTTTATGCTTTAAATAATCTTTAATAGAATTGTTTGTGAATTTCCAAAATACATTTTGAGGGATTTCATAATCTCTTTTGCGCTACTTCCCCCTGCAAAAAGAGGCTTTGTCGCACTTCAAACGTCACCTTTCGAACAATCGTACCACCTAGACACATTTTCTTTAACAGTAAAATCTCCTAGTTCTAACGTGTGTTTTAAGGTTTCTTTTAAATGGACCCAGTCAAGTAAATTACTAGAAAACGAGGGTAAGTTTTTTGAATGTGACAGCCGATTGATTAAACTCGTTTTGAACGAGTTTAGAGTATTGTTTATTTTAACCACTAGAATATCTTCTAGAATATAAAAAAACCTCAAACTAGGATCTTTACTCGGCTGTCTACGTCTTTTACTAATATTTGTATTATTAGAGTACACATTGACCACAAAAAACATTGGTGAATTACCCCAGAAAGCCCATGTTCCATCCATCAAGCAGGATTGATTTATATTATTATTTTGTTTCAATAAACGACGTTCATCAAGTTCTTGATCAGGTTCAAGTAACGCCGTCGAATTATAATATAGTGAAGTAAATGTGTGGTTCCACGATGGACAACTATGGAGAGGCTGTATTGTCGTTTCCGATAACGCAGTCGGATGATGGTTAAAACGTTTCACGTAGTTGAGATCGTATTTAGTCTCAAATCGATGAGGTGCTGTAGAATGGGGGGGAGCACGAGGGCATGCTGCTGCCACGATAACTGATGATGGAAAACGGTGGAAGGCTCGTAAACGCGCCTTAGCTACGTCAGGATTCGGCGAACAGCAGGAAACACAGTGTCATAATGCCACCACAAAGGCTGGTGATGGGGAGCGGTGGAGGGCACGTAAGCGAGCTACAGCTTTATCAGGATTTGCTGAATTTCATCCGTCATTTACCCCAGCTTCAACATAAACTGCAAAGTCTTAGTGTGGCGGTGGCATTTCTTTGTCTTCGTCATCTCTTTTTGGGTTGACTTTATTGAAGGCCTTATAAACGAAATTTAGAACAACAATCACCCTAATACTAACAGCAGCCATAACAGGATCTCGTGGACAACAAGGCACCTGGAAACGTGCAGGAACGGCAGAGACAGCGTCAACAGCGGCCGTAACAGGATCCACTCGTGGCAAACGAGGCACCTGGGGATGTGCAGGACCAGCAGGGTCAGCGTTAACAGCAGCCATAACAGAAGCCACTTGTGGCAAACGAGGCGCTTAGGGATACGCAGGATTAGCAGGGACAGCGTCAACAGTGGCCATAACAGGAGCCGCTCGTAGCTAATGAGCCGCCCGGAGATACGCAGGAAAGGCACAGACAGTGTCAACAGCAGCCACAACAGGAGCCGCTCGTAGTCAACGAGGTGCTTGGGGACGTGCAGGAACCTCAGCGTCTGGCATAGGGACATCATAAGCAGCCAAATTCGCAGCAAACATTTGTATACAAATTGTCGTCACAGTAACGATTTGTCTTATTCAATGAATTTCTTTGTGTTTTGCATTCAAACTTTTCTTACGTGCACCTTTTTTTATTTATCTTGTGTTTCGGCACCAAATAAGACCGACTGGT
This sequence comes from Copidosoma floridanum, assembly GCF_036245765.1. Taxonomy (NCBI): domain Eukaryota; kingdom Metazoa; phylum Arthropoda; class Insecta; order Hymenoptera; family Encyrtidae; genus Copidosoma; species Copidosoma floridanum. Next base: position 10,734,862 of record NW_028321897.1, on the reverse strand, counting down.
TTCCGTGGTAAAAATAAGTATGCAAAGTTTTGCTTCGATTCAGCCACTTACATTAACCATTGAATTTTGGCATATATGAACTGACCATTTTAAAATTACCAACTTAGTACACCAATGAGTAAATTATATTCTATAATTGGGATTACTTATGGCAGAGTCAGTAGGGTTCTTGGCTAGCGAGCAAAAGAGCACTGGTTAAATTCTAATGATAAGGTTTTACATTTTATTTTACTTTTTTTTTTTTTTTTGTTAGAATCATACTTTTAAATTGCTGCTCTGCTTATTATTGCGTCAAAACGGTAGCTGTGGCATGCAGTGCTTGCCAGTCTCTCTTAGTCAACATTTGTTATAACTTTCCATTAAATCATGCTTTTTTTGTACTAATAAAAAGCTTAGTCGATGACTGCAATCAGCACTCTGCTCTTAATAGTCTGTGGTATATAAATATTCTAATAAGTTATGCCCTGCAAGCTTTTATTTAAGCAAATGGTATTTATTGGTGTGCAAATAAGCCTTTTTTTTGTTACCTGTGAAATGGTATAAATGTGACTAGTGAGACTGTGACTGCAGGTAATGCAGTATTAAATAAAAAGGGTGAGCGAGAAGGCGAGGTGATGAGGTGAGGCTAAGTGGCAAGGACTGTCGAAGTGACTGCAGCTGAGACTGTTAACGTGAATGTTTGTACGTCTAGTGCTTAGGTAGTGACCATGAGATAGGAAGTAAACCTATAACTACTGAAAAATGTTTTGAGACAAAAGAAGCCCAGACATCAAATACTCTTGCACTTAATTATTTTGAAACTTATTGTATGTTTAATAAAATTAAGTTGTAAGACCCTTATTTAATCCTTAATATATTGCCCATGATAAAATCTTACTATCCCAACAGTTATTATTGATTGTTTCAAAAACAAGAACCATTTAGTCGAGTAACATACTTCTGTTTTAGTGCTTAATATGAAATATTATAGGCTCAACAAAAAGATGTACAGACAAGCTTACTGCTACTATCAGACAATATCAAGAATAGTAGGTTTTAGAAAGATAGCAGATAAGAAGTTCAACGATCTTTTGAGCATCGTAACTGTTGAGATTATGGAGCAGAGAGAAATGCTCAGCTAGATAATAAGGAAATTGAAGTCTCTAGGTCCTCACCTGTCTGGCAATAGAGACTCAAATCAAAGTAATAAGTAGGTTAAATTCAATAATTCTTATATTTGTTGGATGAGTTGATCCTTTCAAGGTGTTGACTCCACTCTTTGTTTTAGTCAATTCAACGAAAGATATACTTAAAATGTTACTGATCTTCTTAGCGATTTAGCTTATGAGATACTACAAACTGAAAATACTTCACAAGATATCTCCATACGATATGGCTGTAGATAAAATAAGAACACCCGACTAGAACTATTTCCAGATAATCTTACGTCTGAGTAACTAGATAATGATTGAGTTTACACTATTGATAGATCATAAGACTACCATATCATGAAACAGAAGAAGTGACAGAAAATAACGAAATTCTTGTGGGCGACATTGTAAAACATAGAATTTGGAAAAACTATTATTTAAAAATTAATAATATTAAAGATCTGACTGAGATCTTAAAAAGTATCAAAGAAATTAAACGTAAAGAGTGGAACTTGAAGACTAACACTGTCAAAGAGAAGTTGTATACTATTTAATATAGCTTTATAAGGGAAACTGCATATTTGTTTTATAACCATTTTAAGGACTTATTGTTAATAAGATAGTTTAATAACAATGCATATAACAAAACCTTACACGAGAGTTATAAATATGACGCTTTTGTTCATGCCCTCACTGGCTGGATCCGTGACTAACAGATACTTAATTTTGTGAAAGAAAGCAACAATAAAGAATTGCCAAATCACAACGATCTTAAAAAGTATTTTCTAGACACTTTCAATTGCCAAGCAATCTAGAGGCCTAACTATTCACTGACAACTGCAAATATAGTTGAGATCAATCATAACCAAAGGGCAAATCGATGCTGCAAGTGTCAAGCCCATGATCACAAATACTTAGAATGCCAAAAGCGAGACAGTAAAAAACAGTGCCACAGGTGCTAGTTCTTCTTTCTGAAAGTAGTAAAACCTTAAGCTAGATGCAAAGGTTAATCTAGTGATAAAATAATTAACAAAAACAAAAGTTGGGATTTTGAAAATAGCAATAGAAGACATGAAAAAGACAGTCTTAATTTTAGAAATAGAATAACAAACGCAAAAATTACTACGTTTATCATAACAAAAATAAGCCCAAGACTGATCCTACCATCATTAAACGAGCAAATGGAGACTTAGTGGCAGGCTTTAAACAATAAGAGAAGGAACGATTGTGGGTACAAATAATACAAAACTTGTGGGATTAAAAAATGTTTTCTATGCTAGAACACATACTTAAGGTTTTTTATTTCTTAGGAAATTTGTGGAATCTGGCTTAACTATATTTTAAGGAAAAATTAATGTACATGACCCTTAATTAAATTAAATATTTTTGGAAAGAAAGTGTAGAAAACCCTATTTTTTTATGAACTTGGATTATAATAACAATAAAATCAAGACTACATACAACGGTTGTAAGAAACAAATAGTAACATACTTAATAACAGATAATAGTCACAAATAGTAATAGTACCAGTCCCTCAGCTTGACAGAACGCACAAACCCCTATGGTAATGACACTCCTAAAAACAATAAAAGTCAGAAGGTAAGTTCAATTGAAAATGTCTGTGATATGATTAATACGAATATAATAGACAAAAATAAAACTCAAATGGATTTTAAATGTATGATTTATGGCAAAAACTACACAATACTAGTAAGTTTAAATTCACAGGAATATCAGTTAAAGAGATTCAATTTACGGGTTACTACAGAAAATTCAATAAGAACATGAAAGCTATCTTGTGGCATGTGAAACTGAGCCAATGTTCCAAACAAACTATTGCAGTTATTAATTATGATGATGCGCTCCTCTCCTCGTTGACAATTCATGTTTTATACTCTTTGTATCGTGGGAATGTCTCAACATAGCGAATAGTACAGCTATAGTTATATCGATATTCATCTGTTTGACGGTAGGAAAGAGAGGTACCTTCAAGGCTGCGTATTAGCTCAGAGCCAGGCTTTAATGCCTAAAACGCAGGGTGAGGGAAAGTAGAAAGTTCTATTCTCTCGCGGACGTGATCGAGGGGTGGTAACACGAGAAAAGGATGATCATTTGCGGGGCAAGGGGAGAGAGAGGGTAAATAAAAGATACCTTGTTTCTTGCCAATATAAGAAAAATAATTATGATTTTGTTTGTAAAATTATTAGTATTGCTCTTAACATTAATGATTTAGTTTGTACCAGCTTTCAAATCAAAGACTAAAATATTTTAATACTCCTTTTTCGTAGACGACAATATTCTAGAGAATATTCGCTATGTTGGGTACGGAATGATTGTAGTCGGGTATTACGTCATTAAGTTTTTTAGTCTACTATAACTTTGTATCTTTTTTGTCCATTGAATCCCGGCTTTTTTATCACGCAAAAGACAGGTGCTGCGTAAGGGCTTATAAAGAATTCAATGACCTCGTTTTCAAGCATTTCTTTGCCTCGTCCGTTCATCTTATCCCACAAGACTGAAGGTTGCCGGAAAGGCTGAATTTAATAGGGGTACTAGTTATTGTTGGAATGTTTAGCTCCATGAGGTCCGTAGCAGGTAAGCTTTCACGTTTGAGGTAAAATCTGGCAGCATAGTATACGATTACCTTTTTTATTGTTGTTAGCTTGTTGTGTTCAACGTGCTTGAAACGTTATCAATTTAGAATATTTTGCTTGCGTGAAGTTACGCTCAAAATTATTAATGTGTTTAAGACCTCTGATTTTTTAATGTTTGAAGTATATTTTCTTTTTACTTATAATTCTCGTTTCTTGATGCAATTGTTGGCACGTTTTTCCGCTTGTATGATTGTTCGAGGATTTCGTTCTTTTAAGTATGTACTTATCTATTTTTGCAATATTTGTAGTCTTTGTTAGTACATAGTATTGTTACACTTTTAAGGTAGGTTTGAATATTGCATAAATATTGTTTGATTATTCGTGGCCTTTATTTTCGTATGTAAGTAATTTTTCTAAGCTTTTGAAGCTTTCAAGAAGTTTGTTTTCAATGTCACTTTCATTCGTACCACGAAGCTGTGCGTATAGATTACCGTTATGATTTTAAACTACGGTGCTTTTGCAACTATCGGCAGTTTCGCAATATTTTCTTGCAGGGTCAAATTTTTTTAATTTTTGCTTATGGATATTGTTGCTTCGATTTTTGTGTCGTAGTTGTTTGTCTTCTGATATATTGGATGGCAGATTTCAGATTTTATTACAGGAGTTTTCCTACCTTGCTCTTAGATTATGGCATTTAAAGAATTATTTTTAATACCTTGATTTCAGATTTCAGCGTTTGTAATATCGGGTTATATTTCATGATTTCAGATTGTAGCTTAATGATTTTTTTTTTATTTCATGATTTCAGATTTCGGCTTTTAGAACATCATTTTTTATTGCATGATTTTGGATTTCGGAGATTTTTGATAAACAAGAATTTCCTGTTTTTTGATTATTAGTAAACTTGGATTGTGCAGTTGTCAGAGGTTTTAAGTAAGAGTTGTATGTTTCTTTAATGCGTAAGAAGTTGTAACAAGTACTTGTAAATGCGGTAGAGTTTTTACGCTGTTTTTGAGAATGCTTTGTGTTATTTATTCTGGATTTAATTGCTATTACGTTATTCCATATTTTTGAGTAATTTTCATAGTACTGAATTTCTACTTCATAAGTAAAAAATATCTCACTTCCTATTAGGCCATATGTTCCTATGCAAAAATCATTTGTTTTGATGTAAATTTTAAAGAAGCTTTTATAAAAGCTTAGAATGATGTACCCTTGGGCTCAAATTGCTCTGTTCATTTTGCTTTTTAGGTCCAGAATAGCATTTTTAAAAATAATGATGTTAGGTAAAATGACGGATGATTTAATGTTTAATGTATACAGCAATGTTGACGTAATGCTTACCAGTTATTGTATTACAAGTAGATAGGTTAATTTCCCTTTGCAGTAATGTATAAAATAAACATCGTTACAGTTACATCCTTTTTTTTTACTTTCGTGTAAGTTTCACTTTTTCCTCTGGCAGGGCTTACATTAACCGACGCTGGGATTTGTTGTGTAAATAATAGGCTTACATAATTATTCTAACATCTTGAAGATTATGCCTGCTACAGTTGTTTTAAAACTTCACTGCAGGCGCATTTACTCTAAGAATTTTCTCACATTACTCGTGAGACAGACGTACTATTATCTTGAGTACTATTTTTCTCTTACTGATAGGTATGCATGTGTACATGTGTATTCTAGTTTGCATCTAGTCTCCAGTCTCACTGTACTAAGCGATTTTTTTTTAACTTCTAAATAGTTGTTATTTGCCTATTACTCTTAGATTTAGTATCATAAATAATTAATTACGCAAATTTGATGTTTTCTCCGTCATTGCATGACAGACAATTTCTTAAGCTAAACAATAATTCATTAAATAATATAAGACGTCAAATAACGATTGGTTAATAATTAAAATAACGTCTCATGCTTGTAATGTCAAATTTTGTATTTGTTAAAGAACAAAACGACGTTTCGGCCGCTTAAACAAAGTCTGCCCTAATCAGGTACAAAAATCAATAAGTAATAAGTTAAAAATTTCTGACAATACAAATTTTGATAAAAACAGGAAGCGCAAAATAAGGTAAACTGTATAATATACCTCTGACTCTTACAAAAGGGATGTAAAATCGTAATGTAGTCAGAATTTCAAGTTTCGTTGCTTTTATATCCTTAACACATACAAATGACACAGTATACGTACACAATACAATTAAATGAGAATCGCAAGCAGTTCCTTGTGAGACACACGTAAGCAAATCATGTTTTCCTAATACCGTAAATCAGAGGGCCCCTCAAATCATGTACATCAAGTTAGCCTCGTTTCTTAACTTACATAACGAGAGACTTGTAACAATTTTTCAATTTTCTGTTTCTTGTTGTCTATTAGAATTTTTAAAGAAATGACGGATTTTTAACGTTTTAGAAAACATTCACTTTTTCTAATTTTGTTCTGTGTCTAAAATTTTTATTTTATCAAAGTAAAAGTTGCATGTAAGTTTAATGCTATGTTGTGATAGTCTAGATGTATCCTTTTTTTCTCTATGTCTCTTTTATGTTCTGCCATTCTTAATTTTGAAGCTCTCGATGTTTGACCAGCATAACAGCAGTTGCAATGCGCACACAATATGTGGTAAACGACATTATTGTAATCGAGTGGCTCGGTTACAGCTTTTCCAAGTAAAAAGATCGATTCAAATCAAAGAAACACAAAAACAGATCAAAGAAAAATTCAATTTATTGTTTCAACTGTATACAAGACAAATGTTAAGCTTTGTACAAAATATTTAATAGGACAGTGCAAGTGGAAAATATATAGAAATAATAAGATTAGTTTATAGTCATTATTGTTTCTATTGTAAATGGCACTTAATTTCATGTTTTTGAAGGTATTAATTTTTTTGTTTGAATATTTATTAATAAACTTTTAAGGATAGTTGGTAGCTAGTAAAAATTTATTTATTAATTTTGAATTATCGTTATGAAATAAAGTGTCTGCTTATTTAATGGAAAAGTCTACTAATATGTGAATGATACCTATTTTATGTTGTATTAGATGGTCAGAGAGAAAATTCAAGTATCAGCCTAAATGTGTGGATTTTGGTACCGATTAGTTAGCACTGTGTTTTTTTATTGCATTATTATTTTCAAATGCTCTTGTTGTTGCATGTGAATTGTTATTCTGGATAATAGCTTTTAAAAACGTTTTTACTACAACCTGGTTACACTAATATTGGTCTAGATATTGTTAGTTCATTTAGTTATACCAGTGAAGCCTAAATTTTGAACGCAATAAGACATTCTTAGAAATTCTTGAATGGTAAAATCAATGCTTTTCTCAATGAATTTTGCACAGAATCGTTTTTAATTTTAGATTCATCTTTTTACTATTTTCACAACAACAAATTTCACAAACAAAGTTCTTAGCTCTCTCCCAGTAATTGAGTACTGTGTTATCTTGTTATGCACTTACTTGAAATTTCGTGCTTAGAGAAGTGATGTTTTGATGCTCCACTTTATGTGCAGTATGTAGATAATATGCTTACATGTGTGCCCACTAAAAGTATATTAACTATTTTAAAAACATTTTTAATAGCTGTTGTCTGAAATTACAATTAAGTTTTGAGATATGCAACAAAAACAGCATTAGTTTCCAAGCTTTAAACATTATTATCCAATAAAATAACACAGTGCTAATTAATTGGTACCAAAAGTCACACATTTAGGCCGATACTTGAATTTTCTCTCCCACCATCTAAAACAACGTAAAATAAGTATAATTCACACATTAGTAGACTCTTCCATTAAATAAACAAACACTTAATTTTATAATGATAGTTTAAAACTAATCAATAAATTGTTTTCAGCTGACAACTATCCTCAAAAATTTATTAATAAATTTTTAAACGAAAAAATAAGTACCTTAAAAAACATTAAATAAATTGCCATTAACAATGAAAACAATAATCATTATTAAAGAATCTTATCATTACCGTACATTCTCTACATGCACTGTCCTATTGAATATTTTTGTAAGAAGCTTGACATTTGTCTCGTATACAGTTAAAAAAATAAATTAAATTCGATCTTTTTACTTAGAAAAACTGTAACCGAGCCACTCGATAAAAATAATGTCGTTTACCACATACCATGTGCGAATTGCAACTGCTGTTATGTTGGTCAAATATCGAGAGCTTCAAAATTAAGAATGGCAGACTATAAAAGAGACAAAGAGAAAAAAAAGATACATCTAGACTATTACAACATAGCATTGAATTTACACGCAACTTTTACTTTGATAAAATAAAAATTTTAGACACAGAACAAAATTATAAAAAGTGAATCTTTCTCGAAACGTTAAAAATACATTATTTTCCAAAAATTTTAATAGACAATCAGATACAGAAAATGGAAAAATTGTTACAAGTCTCTCGTTAAGTAAGTAACGAAAGGAGGCTAACTTGATGTACATGATTTGAAGGGCCCTCTCATTTACGGTATTAGGAAAACATGATCTGCTTACGTGTGTCTCACAAGGAACTGCTTGCGATTCTTATTTAATTGTATTATGTACGTATACTGTGTCATTTGTGTATGTTTAGGATATAAAGGCAACGAGACTTTAAATTCTAACTACAGTACAATTTTACATCCCCTTCGTAAGATTCAGAGGTATATTATACACTTTACTTAATTTGCGTTTATTGTATTTATTAAATATGATATTGTAGAGAATATGTTTTTCATTACTAATAGATTTTTGTACCTGATGAGGGCTGGGACATTGTCCAAACGGCTGAAACGTCGCTTTGTTTTTTAATAAATGCAAAGTTTAATAAATAATTAGTAAACTCAAATGGTTATATTGCTAACGTCTGTTTATTATTGAACGACGTTTCGGCCCGTACAGAAACGAGTTTCAAGGCCCTTATCAGGATCAAATAAAATTTACACAAGAATTGCAGTTAACTATTAGTATTAATAAAATATACAATAAAATTTTACTTTAGCGCTAAATTAAAACTTACAATTGACCGCTTAAGTGGGTCGCATCAGGCAACGCGCTAGATGTTATTATTGCGAATACAAATATGTAAAATTTGCAAGTGCTTATATAGCTTAAATTGTCTATGTATTAGAATGTAAATATACATTGTGATAATTAATACAAATACAGTTGTTTCGGCCAAATGGGAACACAATAACTTTTTTCCCTGTATTTTTAATGCTTAACGTATAATTTTCCATCATGAATAATATCTTTCATGGCTTCTAGCAATTTGTTTTTAAATGTGGCAACATTTGGTGGACTTATTACTCATACATAACTTGTCTTAATGATTTTTGGGTGAACAGCCAAGTGGCATATACAACTCAAAACAATATTCTCTTCACATTTATTTTGCTGTTCCATTTCATTTTTTCACATGATGATGTTTAACTATTATTTCTGCGTTTTCCGAGTGTATTAAGAACATTTTTTAGCTTAAACGAACTTTTATTGCATTTAATGAAGTTTATGCGAGAATCACTGAAAATAAAGAAAAATAACCCTTTTTTATACAGGGTGCTCTAAATTAAGGCCATAAAAATTAAGCCACGAGATTAGGCTTATCAAAAGCTCTCGAAAAGCTTCTTACAAAATTTGGATTCGATGAATACTTAACGAGATATTGTTGATTTAATCATCGACCAATTTCTTCACTTACAGAGCACTTAGCCTTAGAAAGCGGAGCCTAAGCATTGTGGAGTCGAGACAACGCAAAGCTCAACTCTTTTACGGAGAGGGAAGTAATAGGTATGCCAGACCACATGGTTACTGACTGCAGAGATTTGATCAGCTACCATACCCGTGCAAAATTTAAATTTCAAGGCCGAAGTATTTTAACTGGAGATCTGATTTTTGAGAAATAATTACGCTCGTCAACTGCACTTATTTAGCACACATATTTTTCTCAGAAAATTGCACGAAGAAAAAATTTCATTAAAATTTTTTTGAACATGCATCGCCTGATAAAAAAACCAGAACGTGAGAGGGTCTCATGCATTGAGCTCGAATACTCAGTAAAACTCTAAATCTTTTAACGTTAAACTACTTGGAGTTAAAACTTCAATTTTTTAGATACTGTAGTACTGAACAGAAAAATATTTAGAAAAAAAAAGTAGTTTGACACATTAAGCATTATTACTGAGCACAAATCCCCTACCCTTTAAAAACGGTAATGAAATATTAAAATTGTACTTCTTATAAACTCCTAAAGAGTCATACATATGTAAAACTAAAACATTCGATGTGAGTTTTTTGAATCTTCTATAACCTTAAAAATTTTTATAAATTTAATCGCCCAAAAACACACACCAAAATTAATTGATACGAAAAGATCTCACGCTCTTAGCCTAAATGCTTAGTGCAAATCATTAACTACGTATGGATAGGTATTAAACCTCTTTGTTACCGAAGTACAATATTACACGTTTAAAAGATAAAGCAAGGAAATTTTGCTTATAAAGCTTGTTTATTTTTCGCAAAACTATGACTTTTAACGTAAATTTATCTAATATTACAGCATAATGAGTCCTAGCCCCTTCAAGGTCATGAGCATAACAAGTTAAGGAATGTGGAAAAGTCTAACATCGTGATAGTGTTTAAATCGCAAAAGCCCTTATTTTTATTTTTCTTTACTTTTTTTTATTACCTTTAAAACAAAAATTGATAAATTTTAAAGCTATTTTAAAATTAAAAAAAAAAAAAAAACGAAAACAAACGCACGTTACACGTAATTGGTAATATTCTTTCAATTCGTAAAACTTTTCTGTCAAATTTACAAAAAATATACAATTAATTAATAAAAAATACGATTAAGCACGTCAAGTGCATTTATGCAGCGCATCTCTCTAACGCAGAACACTTTACTGAGAAAGGATAAGTTAAGAATACATTAAAAGCCCTATCGACTGAGGAATACCAGCTAAATTTATAAACGCGAGAAAATCTCACGCTCTAAGTGCAATTGCTTGGTGCGAATTACTATCCTTGTTTTTTAACTACGTGTCGATAGGTCTTGAACCTTTTGTTTTCTGAGGTACCATATGTGACGTTTTAGAAGAAAAGCAAAAAAATTTTGTATATTGAGCTTGTTTATTTATCGCAAAAGCTATTACGTTCAAAGCATTATTATGTAACATACAAACAGAATTATTTTTAACCCCTTCAACGTCTTAAGCATTTAAAGTTAAAGTAGGCAGGAAGGTCCATTATGCTAATCGTGTTTAAATAGCAGAAGCCCCAATTTTCATTTTTTTTTTTTTTTTGTTCATCACCTATCAAACAAAGTCCACTAAATTTTAAAACAACTTTGAGATAAAAAAACAACTTAAAAAAAAGGAAAAGCGCATTTCACGCATTTACTTGGTCAAATTTTCTTATTTTGTCAATTTTTTTTGTCTGATTTACGAAAATAAAGAAAAAAAGAATTTATCAATTAATCACGTTTGAGCACGACTATAAGGGCGTTTATGCAGCACTGCTTTTTAAAATATAAAAATTTATCGAAAAAAGATTAGTTTTGAATACATAAAAAATTTTATCACCCAAAAAAGCACACTTACATTCATAGATGTCAGAAGGTCCAACGCTCCAAGCGCGATCGCTCAGCGTGAATCATTATGTTTCTTTCTCCATCTACGTGTCGATAGGATTTGAACTTTTTGGTAACTGGAGTACAACATGACGAGTTCAGAAACAAAGTAAGTAAATTTTGCGCATCAAGCTTATTCATTTACCATGCAGCTCTTACGTTAAAAACATTATTATCTAACATTAGAACATAATTTTTAACCCCTTCAACGTCCTGAGCATTGAAAGTTGAGGTAGGTAGAAAGGTCTAGTATAATGATCGTGTTTTAATAGCAGAAGCCTAATTTTTTTCTTTTATTCCCATTGTTTTTATCATTATTGCAAAAAATCTACTGAATCTTAAAAAATACTTTGAAATGAAAAACAAAACTAAAAAAAAAAAAAATGCATTTTACGCATTTACTTAGTCAAATTCTTTTATTTCGTGAATTTTTTTTTGTCTGATGTATGAAAAAAAAAAAAAAAAAAAAAAAAAATTGATAAGTGAAAACACGATTGAGCTTGACAAGGGTATTTATGCAGTGCTGCTCTCTTAAACAGAAACTTCTGCTAAAAAAGAATTAGTACCTGAACTATACAAAGCTTTATCGTCTTAGCAATAACAGCTTCATTTTTATTCATAAACGCGAGAAAACCTCGCGCTTCAAGCGCGTTGGCCCAGTGCCAAACGTCTTGCTTGTTTTTTTATCTATCATGTCGATAGGTCATGAACCTTTTTCTAACTGGTATTATTTTATAATTCTTTTTTTTAAATTTTTTTCCTAGGCATTAGACTGGTAGTATATTATTAAATATATCTCGCGTGTGTAAAAAAAAGATTAATGCCATTGCTGGTTCTACAGGACTCTCTTATTTCCTTTTTCTATATCCACTTTAAATGCTGCAATAGGTTGAAGAAAGTCATATCGATTCACTATAAAATAATTATAATAACACTTCAAATTTCGTTATACATTTACAACAACTGTTCAAAGTAACCTCCGTTGTCTTTGACAACCAAGTTTGCTCTTTAAACAATACTGTTGACAGATCTTTGCGCCATTCCTCTTGCTCGCACCTTATTAAATGCCTGGACTATCCTCTGTCTGCAGTTCTCAGCGTCTATAAGTTCAGTTTTGTAAACTGTTACCTTGACGCAACCCCACAGAAAATAGTCAAGTGGGTTTAGGTCAGGAGAACGAGCTGGTCACGCTATTGGACCTCCTTGACCTATCCACCTTTCCGGGAATGTGTCGTTCAGGTACCTCATGACATAACGCGTAAGATGGGCTGGGGCTCCATCATGCTGGTAAATGAGTTTCAATTGTGTCGCAAGTGGGACATCCTCTAAAAGCCCAGGCAACTGATTTTGTAAAAAATCGAGATACACTACACCGTTTAGCCAAGAAGGACAAAATACGGGACCAATCTACAAATAAAGTAAATTGTCGACGAAAGAACTTATGATGACATCTCTGATATTGATTGACCATGCTATTCCTAGTGAATGTAAAATTATCAGTCCACAAGATCGTGTTGACAAAATGAGCATCAGTGTGTGCTTGGGCCAAAAAACTGCCACAAAAATTTACATGGTTCTGGTGATTCCGGTTCAACAACTCTTGCACACTCCAATAGTGGTATGGATGCTTTCCAGTATTCGCTATTACAGCGTGCACTGTACTAAGAGTGACATTCAGCTGACGTCCGACACCACGAACTGATGTTTGAAGGATATTCTTAAACATGTCCTCAATCAACTCTTCCATTTCTGGCACTAAAACATAACGTGGGCGACCAGCATCTCCAAAAAATAGCAAACCACTGACCAATTCCATAAAACGACGGTGGAAAGCACCCATCGTTTCCAGAATTGGGTGACTACGAAGAGGACAACGAGCCTGGTATTGGCCAGCAGCTTCTTCAAGATTTCCACCAAAATAAAAAAATAAACCATCTGCGTGTACTCCTTGAATGCGCAGTTTTGCACAGCCCAAATTCACATGACACTTACAAACGGACACAATAGACTAAGGGAACCTTCTTGCGTGAAATGAGAAATACGATGACGATAAATTTTTTACGAAAAACAATGTCCTTATAAAACTAGCAGATTCTCAAGAAAGCTATTTTTGTAAACAAGTCAGTCTGATCTGCATGAACATGAAAGCCCACTTAGACACTATTTTGAATACAGGCAGTTCATGTACCAAATAAAAAAAATTAACATACGATGGATTCGACCATGAGATATAAGAACCCAGAGATAAACATCTAACCAATGTTGCTAAGTCATGCTCTTCATTAAAGAACATGAAGTACAATTATAACTATTTTCTAAATAACAAACATTATATTATTATTAACTAAAATCCTTTTTTTCAATGGATAATGAAACAATTTTTTTATTGAAGAAGTAAGAACTAAAAAAAATAGAAATTTTTGCGAATCAAACACACATATCATGCTGGATCTCGTCACATATTTAGACTTTTTATGCTTGTGACGTTTTAAGGGTTGGGACAAATTATGTTTTAGTGTTTAAAAATTATCGTTAATACGTAAAAGCTTTATGTTAAGTAAACTAAATCGATGTGCAGAATTTACTTACTTTGTTTTTTAAATCGTCATGTGGTACTCCAGTTATTGAAAGGTTCAAGACCTGTCGACATGCAGATAGAAAAACAAGCATTATGTTTCGCATTAAGCCAACGCACTGTAAGTGCGAGATTTTCTCGCGTTTGTAAATTGAGCTGTTGTTTCTTAGACGACAGAGCTTTGTATGGATTAAATACTAATCCTTTTTTAGTAGAAGTTTCTACTTTAGAAAGCAGCGCTGCATAAATGCCCTTGTCGCGCTCAATCGTTTCTGTATTTATTAATTCTTTTTGTTATTTTCGTACATCAGACAAAAGTAAATTGACGCATTAAAAAAATTAAACAAAGTAGATTCATAAAATGTGCTTTTCCTTTTCTAACAGTTTTTTTTTCATCTTAAAGTAGTTTTTAAAATTCAGTAAATTTTTTTTAAAGATAAAAAAAGAAAGTAAAAAAAAAAAAAAATGGAGCTTCTGCTATTTAAACACAATAACCATGCTGGGCCTTTCCTCCTACTTTTACTTTAAATGCTTAAGACGTTGGAGGATTTAAAAATAATTATGTTTGAATGTTAGATAATAACGCTTTCAACGTAAGAGCTTTGCGATAAATAAACAAGCTTGATGTGCGGGATTTTCTTGTTTTTCTTCTAAAACATCACATATGGCACCTCAGGAACTGAGAGCTTCAAGACCTATCGACACGTAGTTGAAGAACAAGCATAATGATTCACGCCAAGCGATTGCGGTTCGATCGTGTGATTTTATCGCGTTCAAAAATTGAGCTGTTATTCCTTAGTTGAAAGGGCTTTCAAAGGATTCTAAGCTTATCTTTTATTCTAAAGGTTTTTGTGTTAGAGAGATGTGCTGCATAAACGCACTTTACGAGTTTAATCGTGTTTTTATTAATTAAACTTACATTTTTTGTACAGAAGACTCTAAAATTTAACAATTTTAAAAAATTTTAATAAGTTAATGCGTGTAATGCCTGGTTCTTTTTTTTTAATTTTTGATACTATCTTATAAGAGTTACAAAATTTGATTTTTGTTACCTTGCAGACAGTAAAAAAAAATTTTTTATAAAGCTTTACTATAAATAGATAAGCTCGATGCCCAAAATTTTCTTGTTCCTTTTTGCTTTATTCGTCATGTTGTACTCCAGTTACCAAGAGCTGCTTCAGAAAGCTGCGCTGCATTAACGCACTTAAAGTCCTTAATCGTGTTGTTATTTATTAATTTTTTTTGTTATTTTTGTACATTACACGAAAAAGTTTTACGAAATAAAGAAAATTGTACCAACTACATGTGACGCACATTTATTTTTTTTTTTTGTCTTCTCATTCTCAAAATAGTTTTAAAATTTATTAGTTTTTGTTTTTCAATTAATAAGAAAAAAGTGAAGATAAATATAAATTGGGGCTTCTGCTATTTAGACACTATTACCATGTTGGACCTTTCCGCCTTCCTTAACTTGTAACGCTGAAGACGTTGTAGGGGTTAGAATTTATTGTGCTTTAGTATTAGATGATTACACTATAAAAGTTTTGCAATAAGTAAACAAGCTCAATAAGCAAAATTTCCTTGCTTCATTTTTCAAACGTGTTATGTTGTACTACGGTTACCAAAAGATTTAATACCTGTCCATACGTAGTTAATGATTCGCACTGAGCATTTAGGCTAAGAGCGTAAGACCTTTTCGTATCTATTAATTTTAATGTGTTTTTTTGGGTGATAAAACTTTTTATAAATTTCAAACTAATTCCTTCTTAGTAAAATTTTTAGTTTCAAAGAGCTGTGCTACATTCTTGCACTTGACGTGCTAAAACTTAAGTTCATTTATTGTTTTTTTTTTTCTGTAAATTGGACGAAAAACTTTCTGAGATGAAAAATGTATAATCCTGTTCTGCCTATTCTATGTTTCTAAAAAATTGTAGGATATTGCTAAATGAACGCATTTGTTGCTTGTGATTTGTTTCCCATTTTTTCTAATATGGTACTGAAATTAAAGTGTAAAAAAAAGTACCGTATTAATGACCTTGACGCAAATACTCTTTTCTATTTTTTTTTTGGATTTAGATAAGGTTATGGAAGATTCAGAAAACTCACATCGAATTGTTTAATTTTACATCTTTATGACTCTTTAGGAGTTTATAATAAATACAATTTTGATATTTTATTACCGTTTTTAAAGGGTAGAGGATTTGTGCTCAGTAAGCGTGCTTAATTTGTAAGACTACTTCTTTTTTCTTAACGTTATTTTTTTTGGTACTACAGTATACAAAAAATTAAAATCTTAACTCTAAGTAGTTTAACGTTAAAAGATAAAGAGTTTTACTGAATATTCGAGCTCAACGCATGAGACCCTCTTTAACTCTGATTTTTTTATCAGGCATGTTCAAAAAAATTCGAATTAAATTAATATTTAACTTCTTTTTGTGAAATTCATTGAGAAAAAAATACGCTTTGAATAAGCGCAGCTGATATGCGTAATCATTTTTTAAAATTCAGATCTCTGGTTAAAATACTTCGGCCTTGCTATTTAAATTTTGGGCTGGTATGGTAACTGATCATATCTTGTGATCACAATGTTTAGGCCCCACTTGCTGAGGCTAAGTGGTCTTTGATGGGAGGCATTGATCGGAGATTGAATCAACGATATCTCGTTAGCTATCCATCGAATCCAAATTTTGTGTAAAACTATTTTTAAGCTTTTGATGAGCCTTGTCTCGTAGTATAGTTTTCCGGGCTTAAAATCGGAGCCCCTGTACAATTACACACATTTTTTATTATTATTTGTATCATAATCGTAATATTGTTTGACTTTTACAAGTTGTCAGTATTAAATGGCTAAGAGTTAATTAAGTGATCTTCCGGTGGTGGTAGTTAAGGTAAGGACATATTTCAATTATCGTAAGCACATCCTTTTATAGACTTTTTCTCATTGTTTTGATTTTTTTTTTCCTTGAAAGGTGATCTTTATCTTTTGAATTTGTCTTTATTTTAATATGCTGTGTACGCATCATCTCATTATCCCTTATATCTTTAGGTGAAAGTCTCAGTAGCTGATACGTGGTAGTATCGAATTTTAATGCACTTTTTCTAATGCCTGACTGTCCTTTAAGATGTCAGTTATTATATACATATATTTCAGTTATATATACATATAGTTTAAATTTTACTTGATAGTTATCTGATAATTTCTTAAGTGTTTTTTTTGACACAATTTTTATTTGTGGCCTTTGAAAAAAATTTAGTTGGAGCCTATGCAACGTATCTAGTTGCCCTTTACAAGTTTGGCGTTCTAGCTTTGTTCGCTTGTCTGGCTCATCATAGGAAGTAATCGTTAATGTGACCTCCTTTTTCATATTTTGTCCATTGAGTCTGAAAGCTAAATTTATATTGGTTGTGCCCTGCGATAGAATCTGTTGGCAGCACATTTATATAACCATGACCATCTCTCTTGTGCTCTTTGGTAACTTCATATAACTCTTGTCAAGGTAAATCCAAGTTCTTATCTTCATCCTTTTAATTTAATTTTATAACAGTGCGTGTAGTTCCTTATTGGATACGCATAGTCTGTAAAAAACTACTTGTAATATACCCCCTAACGGGGATTTCTGTACAATATAATGTATATTTCCTTTCACCATGCATAGTAAGTGTGTATCTTTTTTCCTTTTAAGCTTAGTCATTTATCTTCACAGACAACTGCTTTAATTTTGTATTATGCTATGTGATCAAGGATTTTTTCTCTCTATGTTATAGGTGTGCCAACTTATTTAGTTTGTAACTTTCCCTACTTTTTGATTGCGTTTCACATTTTCACGTTATTTCTTGTTGCTTGCAATGGCTTTGTGCTCACGACATAGCACAAGTCTTCAATATTTTATGATGTTCCTTACCTACCTCAAGTTTGATTTATCATTTATTATTGGTTGAGGCTCAACAATTGTGCATTTCCCTGAACATCCTGCGAATTTCAATCAGCGATGGTAATGCAGTCAGCATTAGTGCAATAGCCTTGTATCACGTATGTAATTGTGAAATAGAATTGTGTAATAGCATTTGCATGCCGGATCATGCATACACAAGTAGGTAGTTTTATCGATTGTGTTATGATTGTCTATTGAAAAAACAATGTAGCAGCAAGTGCTCATTATAGAAAGCAGCTTCTTTGATCAGATTTATCAACTGATGACATTCGTAGAAGTCAAACGCAAATTAAGTTTATAACCTAAAAAGTTTGATGTGAACATTTTTTGTAACATTGATAGGTCAGCTTTTGTTTAAATTATGTGAAGTATAAATATAATTTTAAATGAAAAGTTTATTATATATTGATTTATTAGGCATTAGGTGTCCCGTGCACGTAAGAATCGTGCACATAATTATTATACACAAAAAATTGTACACAAATCGTTTTTCACATAATAATTTGTAATGAAAAATAACGGACACAAAATACATAATGCACATAACGTTTATGCACAAAACAATACATGAACAGATTGTGTACTAATTATTGTTCACAACGTATAAAATTTAAAAAAAAAATATTTCAACGAGTCACAGTATTTTGTGCACAGTATTTCGTGCACATTATTTTGTGCACATAATTTTGTGCATAAAAAAATTAATGGAATAAATTTATCGTGCACATTATTTTGTATACAAAAAAATGTTTAAATCAGCTGTAATTAATAATAGATCCCGTGATGATGTATGTCATTTTTTTCAAAATGAGCCATCTGTTGGGAGTATAAGGTTGAAGGGAAGGGCTGGCGCCACTAGTAACTTTTATGTGTCTTATGGGCTGTAAGGGAAAATTCGTCAATGAAATTGGCGACAAGAACTATTTTCTTCTATAAGATATAACATGGGCTGTGGACAGCACCAGTCATGCACCTGGCCTATTGTAACGTGACTTAACCTTTTACAAATTTAGTTAGTTATACGGTACGGCCCCAGGGCATCATCTGAAATTATTCCAGATGTCCTAATCCTACTGAATTGGCGCTATCGTTCCGGGCGCCATATTGATATATTGATTGTCGATGCTATAGCTCCGTTCAGTACGATAGGGACGCCAGACCAGTGGCTATATGGCGCAACCCACAAATACCCAGATAACTCCATAGAAATTAATATAAAATATATTCATAAATTAACCAAAAGCTATTTAATCCAATAACCAAAAGCGAACAGTAACATAAGTGCCAATCACCCAATGACCCGGGGCGCTTACTGGCTACTCTATTAATTAATAAACAATTAATTGGTAACTAAAGCTTTTATCACCAAATGACCCGGGGCGTTTACTGGCTTCTCTATTCATTAATAAATGTTAATTGATAACACAAGCTCCCATCACCTGATGACCTGGGGAGCTTACTGGCTACTCTATTAATTAATAAAAAAAATAATTGATAACTAAAGAGCCTATCACCTGATGACCCGGAGCACTTACTGGCCACTTCAATAAATAAAAAAATATGAATAATAAACAATATCACAAACGCCAATCACTAGGCAACTCGGGGCGCCTACTGGTCACTTTATTAGTTAAAAAATGGCAATCAATAACTAAAGCGTTAATCATCTGGTGACCCGGGGCACTTACTGGCCACTTAATTAAATAAAACCTTGTTTTGTCTGGTGATTGGTGCTTGTGTTGTTAAAATAATAGAGTAGCCAGTAAGCGGTTCGGATTATCGGATGATTATGGCGCTTGTGTTATTATTAAATACTTTATTATTTATAGAACGGCTAGCAAGCGCCCTGGGTTATTAGGTGATTGGCGCTTGTGTTGTTATTCGCTTTGGGTTATTGGATTAAGTAGCTTTTGGTTAATTAATGAATATATTTTATATTAAGTTCTATGGCGTTATCTGGGTATTTGTGTGTTGCGCCATATAGCCACTATTCTGGCTTCCCTATCGTACTGAACAAAGTTGTAGCATCGACAATCGATATATCGATATGGCGCCCAAAACGATTGCGCCAATTCAGTAGCATTAGGACATCTGGAATAATTTCAGATGATGCCCTGATTCTGACGGACGTCAAACGCGTGCGAACGCGATCGGACGCGTCTATGTGGACGCTGCCTAAGCTCTTGGTCAAAAAGAATGCGTGTTTACTTGACAAAACATCTGAGCACGGAGCGCCCAGATCGCTCAGAACGTTCTAAGCACGATAATCTAACAAACCTATTATTTTGACATGGACTCAGATAGAGTGTAACTAAATATTTTGATTTCTTCGGAAAATGAGATTAGCCCATTTCAAGGCACCCATATTCGCCTAACTATATTTATTTTAAAAAAATCTATTGAGATATATTTAACTTTTTACTTGTGTACAACTACACTGGCTAATCGTACTTAAACTGAACAATTTTTATTTACATCAGCAAACACCAGTACGTTTCCAAATGATAATGGTAGTTTAACATTTACTCAATAATGAATTAAATCTCCTTTCATTGCATTGACTTAATTACAAAAAGATTGTAAGGTACGGATACAAGTAAAAAACAACTTTCCTTTCATTTTCAAACATAGATCATACAGTTAACTTGTGTTATAAGAAAAGCTCTAAGCTTATTTAATAAAATAAATCGACTTTTATGGGTTGGATAAAAATTCAAATAAAAATGATAGATTTACTTGAAATTGTGGGTTTCACTGTATCACATAAAATAACAATTAAGAATAGATCAACATCATGCGTTCTTGGAGTAATCAAGTAAACTATTCACCATGGATTTACCTAAACTTAACAAAGAATATATTGATATTTATCTCAAAAACAACAAATTAATTTGCTTCACTTTTATCAAATATCTAAATTCTAGTAGCATAATGACAGTACCTAAACATGGCAGATATAGCATTTTCAGCGCACACATATCTCCAAAACAAGTACAACTAAATTTATTTTTTCACTTTTACCTAAGCATAAAACCAAAGTACTTTCATCGCATAAACTGAAAGATTTATATATGTTACTTTCAGAGCTTGTCGACAGATTAGAAATGGCCTCTCTACGTCTTCTGAAGAACTGAAACGTCTCATTTCTAGGCAATTAATCATTTCATAATAACTTGGATTTGTGTGTCAGCATGCCCCAGTAGCCTTAAACATCGTAAAATACCAATCACTTTACTTCGCAAGGACAAATAAAAAAAGTAAAAGGAATCAAATTTTAAAAATAAAATTATATATGTTGATTGAGATAGTACATTTGTTCTTTAAGTAAACTTCAAGTTTCATTATTAAAAAAAATATTGAGGTCTCAAAGTAATCTTTATTTTCTATGTGTCTTAATGATCAGAAGAAAAACTATGTATTTGTGCGGTGTTATGGACTTGTCGGTTTCAATGTACTGGATACTAACTGGATGTGTATGCCATTTGAAGAGATCCATGAGAGAGTAGCTTACTTTTGCTGCATACTACTGTTTCTGGCAAACTTATGAAAATCACCATAACTTATTAGCAAGGCTGGAAATAAAGATCTGCCCATGCAATACAAGTTTACCTGTCCAATGACCCCGTGACTTTTACTACATAGCCAGTTAACAGATTGAAAATACCTCAGGCAGGCAGTCATTTTACAATGAAGTTAAGTTTTCTATGCAAACGACCTTGCACCTGACAGAAAAATGACAATTCGTTACTCAAATTAACTATGTAAGTATATAAGCCAAATTCTGTACTTAAATTGAGGTAGATGAGAGAGCAGTCCACCTGCCTTACAAAAAACATGAAAGCTAAATCTCAGGAAATTTTCAATCTGTTAAATGGCTATGTAGTAAAATTCACTGGGTCATTGGACAGGTAAACTTGTATCGCATGGGCAGATCTTCATTTCCAGCCTTGCTAATAAGTTATGGTGATTTTCATAAGTTTGCCAGAAACAGTAGTATGCAGCAAAAAAAAGCTACTCTCTCATGGATCTCTTCAAATGGCATACACATCCAGTTAGTATCCAGTACATTGAAACCGACAAGTCCATCACACCGCACAAATACATGGTTTTTCTTCTGATTATAGCCAATTAGTGTTCTTTGCATGGTCAAAAAAAAAAAAATAAGTAGAATCAAATTTAAAAAGTAAAATTACATATGTTAATAAAGATAGTTCATGTGTTCTTCAAGTAAACTCCAAGTTTCATTATAAAAAAAAATATTGAGGTCTCAAAGTAATCTTTATTCTCTATGTGTCTTTATGATTAGAAGAAAAACCATGTATTTGTGCGGTGTTATGGACTTGTCGGTTTCAATGTACTGGATACTAACTGGATGTGTATGCCATTTGAAGAGATCCATGAGAGAGTAGCTTACTTTTGCTGCATACTACTGTTTCTGGCAAATTTATGAAAATCACCATAACTTATTAGCAAGGCTGGAAATGAAGATCTGCCCATGCGATACAAGTTTACCTGTCCAATGACCCCGTGACTTTTTCTACATAGCCAGT
This sequence comes from Copidosoma floridanum, assembly GCF_036245765.1. Taxonomy (NCBI): domain Eukaryota; kingdom Metazoa; phylum Arthropoda; class Insecta; order Hymenoptera; family Encyrtidae; genus Copidosoma; species Copidosoma floridanum. The sequence continues at coordinate 10,712,459 of NW_028321897.1, read as the reverse complement.
TAACAGATTGAAAATTTTCTGAGATTTAGCTTTCATGTTTTTTGTAAGGCAGGTGGACTGCTCTCTCATCTACCTGAATTTGTGTATAGAATTTGGCTTATATACTTACATAGTTAATTTTAGAAACGAATTGTCATTTTTCTGTAAGGTGCAAGGTTGTTTGCATAGAAAACTTAACTTCATTGTAAAATGACTGCTTGCCTGAGGTATTTTCAATCTGTTAACTGGCTATGTAGTAAAAGTCACTGGGTCATTGGACAGGTAAACTTGTATCGCATGGGCAGATCTTCATTTCCAGCCTTGCTAATAAGTTATGGTGATTTTCATAAGTTTGCCAGAAACAGTAGTATGCAGCAAAAGTAAGCTACTCTCTCATGGATCTCTTCAAATGGCATACTCATCCAGTTAGTATCCAGTACATTGAAACCGACAAGTCCATCATACCGCACAAATACATGGTTTTTCTTCTGATCATAAAGACACATAGAGAATAAAGATTACTTTGAGACCTCAATATTTTTTTTAATACTTAAACTTGGAGTTTACTTAAAAAATAAATGTACGAACTCTATCAACATATATAATTTTATTTTCAACATTTGATTTCTTTTACTTTTTTTATTTGTCCTTGCGAAGTAAAGTGATTGGCATTTTACGATGTTTAAAGCTACTGGGGCATGCTGACACACAAATCCAAGTTATTATGAAATTAATAATTGCCTAGAAATGAGACGTTTAAGTTCTTCAGAAGACGTAGAGAGGCCATTTCTAATCTGTCGACAAGCTCTAAAAGTAAAATATATAAATCTTTCAGTTTATGCGATGAAAGTACTTTGGTTTCATGCTTAGGTAAAAGTGAAAAAATAAATTCAGTTGTACTTGTTTTGGAGATATGTGTGCGCTGAAAATGACATATCTGCCATGTCTAGGTACTGTCATCATGCCACTAGAATTTGGATACAGAATAGAAGTATTTCTACTAGTTAAAATTGTAATGGTGCCATCATACGCGTACTATGTCAGTATACTTAGTTTTTGTTTTTAAAAACTGCAGCTTAAAGCTAAGTAACTGTTTGTTAAGAATGAGATGTCTACGACTTTTAAATTCATAATTTACATACGTTGTAGTAAAGAATTTTCCACAAACGCCTTATACGATTATTTTTCTATTATAGAATAATATTATGAATGTTGATCATGGAATACATTTTCATTCGAAGAGTAATGCGATTTGAAAAAAAGTTGTCAGACGATTCTAAACATATAAGGGGAAGTATAATTATGATATAAACAAACTGGTAAGTCATAATGACATAAGTTTTGCAATATAACTACAAATAGATATATATATATACAAATATCAATTTTGTTTGTATTAAGTTATCACTTTCCGGTTAAGTATAGTTAGAACGTAGCATTGACACTAATAATTGTAGTGCAATTGTCTTACAGAGCTAATTAATAAAATAAAATTCCATATTATTTTCGTAGCTATTCTGAGAAAAGGTAGGATTGGAGCCATAGCTGTAATATATATAATAATATGTTGGTCAGTGGGAATCTGCATTATCAATCAGTAGAATATTAGAAATTATACTGCTTTTTCTAATTTTTTGGGTTTTGCATTTTTAAGGATCAATCATACCTTTTTCTGTTTTGCACTAACCTGTGGTTGCTGCTCGGGTTCTGGAGGAATCTGCCCATTCGGTAACTCATGGTGATTTATGTCTTGTACATGAGCATTCGGTAGTTGCCGATCCATTTGTGGATGATGTGGCATTCCCGGAACTGCATGCTGCTGCTGTTGATCCAGCCACAGCAGCCGCTGAGCTCAAAGCTGTTCCATACTGTCTCAGCGGCGAGGTGCAAACTTGTATCTGATGGAATGTACACATTCACACGCGGTATTATTACAATAATGCATAGGCAGACTGATTCAATTGAGCATGCTTTGGCAAAAACGTTTAACACGTGAGCACTACGCATATAGTTTTTTTACACAAAATATGTGTCTAGACGTAGACCACAAGTGGTAATAAAAATACAATTACTATGTAAATCACGTAGTTTGGCATGCTTTACTAAGAACTTATCGCGTTTTATTAAAGCATAGAACTGCGTGAGAATATTACCATATTCCAATACTTACTTTACCTTAACAAAAGTGTTTTTATGAAAAATTGTTGCACGAGAAAAAATTTCGTTGAACGATTTGATGTCCTTAGGCTATCGGCAATTCACCGTCCGGTGCGTGTTAAGGCTTGCACTGCATGCTGCTGCTGTTGTTCTAGCCACAGCAGCCAATGGGCTCGAAGCTGTTGAATACTGTCTCAGCGTCGAGTGCAGATTTGTATGTCATGAAATGTACTGAAACCTCACGAGTATTGTTTCAAGAATAATTACATGCGGTATTATTATAATAATGTATAGGCACACTGATGCAATGCAGCATGCTTTAGTAAAACGTGTAATACGTAAGCTCCACGCGTATAGTTTATCAAACAAAATAATATGTGATAATACGAATAAACGTATAATTGTCATGGCGCATGCTTTAGTAATAACGTATATGTGATCCCCAAGAGAGTAATGTTTAACGAAAAAAGTCACACGTGCTACTAAAAACTGTAAAACACAACTTGATGTAATGGCCACCTTGTAGTAAAAACGTATGGCACACGTATAACGTATATAACGAATACATTGTAAGTAACGTAGTTTTGCATGCTTTACTAAGAATCTATCGCATTTTATTAAACAATACAATTTCGTGAGACAATATTACAATTATCCAATACTTACTTACTTGCTCTACCTTTGTATCGGCATTCGTATAAAAAACTTCTTGCAATGAAAGGCACACGAGACGTACTTTTCTGTTTGATGTATCACAAGAAAATATTTCGTTGAACGATCTAACGTTCTTCGGCTATCAACTTCGCGGCTACCGTCCGGTGCGTGTTAAAGGTTGTAGTACAAAATTTGGAAAAGTAGTGGAAGAAAGATAGTAATAGGTTTGTTCGAGTTTACAATGTGGGGTAGTGTTTCAAACTACCGAGACTTTCCACACATTCTATTGTGCAGTATTGTATTCTCTCTCTCTGTCTCCCTCTGACGACCGATAGGGGGTATGAGCAGTCCCGACAAGAAAGTGTTCCGAAGGCTAAGACCAGGGCCTGGCCAGATTTACATCGATGTCAGGGCCTGGGAAGGATTAAATGTAGAGTTTATCACACGGTGTAATGAGGTTGACCGCAGGCTATGATCTGGGCCTGGCCAGGGTGTATGTATGTTTATATCAATGTGTATGCGTATACATGCATCTACTGTACACTCGTAAAGTGAACAGAGTTAACAGAGGAAACTGTATAAAGAGTAAGTTAAGCATAAATTATGAAATTATATGTACTTTTCGATAAAGATAGTGAGCATGTCTCTCTAAAGCTACTTCACTTTAATATATACAAAAAAAATAAGTACTTGTAAATAAAAAATAAATCGTATACGTGATTTATCGCTCTTGTATATGTAGTCAATATTACTTTATTGAACACTTTTTAGTAACATATAATATTTACTTTTTGGAAACATACAAGAAAATATGGCTTATTTTTTACAAAGCGAAGTTTTACGAAAGTATGTAATTGTATATACTTATAAATATGTGTATGCATATATATGTTGCGCCTCGCAAGTTATATACCTATATATGAATTCCAACATCAGGGCCTGGCCATGCCCCTTCGCTGAATTTATACAGTATTCTAATTTTTGATCTAAAAAACCAAATTCAACAACGGTATATATTTTTATAAAAGGAGTACCAGGTAACTAAAAGCGTTGTAATCATGTGGCAATCAATGAAAACAAGTAGATTGTTTTGCAGGTGAAAATTGGATACATTTGAAATCAAGCAACTATTTAAATAAAGCTAGTTTTCGTAAATATTTATTTTCTTACGATTTTATTAAAAATTCCAGTATGTGTTCTTGAAGGTATGTATATTAAAATAGTTGAAATTTCAAAATGCCTAATCTTACCTTTTTCAAGATATTAGCGTCGAAGATAAATTTTTAAACAGAGAAAGTATGGGCAAAATCTTCGAGTATAAGACTTATTTTAGTTATTATTAACTTATTAGACACTTTAAACTAGTCAAAGAAATCTCAAGTTAGTCTCTAGTTTGTGTCAAATAAAACTGTAATCAACCGATAAGTTTTATACTCATCCTTAAAAAGACACAAAAAATAATCAAGTTAGTCGAAAAAAAGCTCACACAAGTTCTTTGTCAAAAAAGTCTCAAGTTTACTACATTAAAGTCTCAAGTACTTAAGCTATACGTTTTTCTCCAACAAGTACTTTTTAAGTTTTTTGATTATTTAAAAATAGTCTTTTATAGATCTAACGTTTTTAGTAGGAAATTATATCATTTTTTGATTTATTTATTTGATTTTATTGAATCGCTCGTATATAAAATTATGGAAACCTTTTGTTTGTTTTACTGTCTCACGTTTGTCTCAATCTAATAATACTATTAAACTAATACTACAATCTAATAAATACGCAGTTATTCTCTATTGAAAAAAACCATGTTATCTTTTCACATGATAAAATATGTGGTTTTACCATATGGTTTTTAGTCATTTACCACATGGTTTTGTCTCAAATAACCCCATGGTTATTAAAAATTAAATAGTTTCTTGAAAAACCATGTAGTTATTAAAAACATAACCATGTGGTAAATGACTAAAAACTATATAGTGAAACCGTGTATTTTACCATGCGGTAAAATCATATGGTTTTTTTAAATAGAGTTTTCTAATACCACACTTTGTGGCAGTTTTCCAAGTATTCTGTAGTCTCACAGTATCGATTCGAGGTTATGATTAGAGTTAAGCTAGAATTCTACGGAGTTCTGAATTTTGATGATCTAAAAAACGTCAACGACTTTATTTATAATTAATGATGGAATGACACGTGACTGAAACCTTGGTAATCGTATTGTAATCCATGAAAACAAGTAGATTGTTTTGCGGGTGAAAATTGGTTGTATTTAAAATGTAGCCATTATTTAAATTAAGGTAGTTTTCGGAAATAGTAGTTTTCATGGGATGAGCGCCATGCCTCAGGGACTATTTTACGAGGGACGTAAGTTAGCCACGGTGCGGTGGCACTTACGAAGCGAATCTTATTTTTCCTGCCGAGGGTACACCAGCCTCTCAAAAACGCCCGAGGTAGGAAAAATTTATTTTCCCCCTTTCGGGTGGAAAGTAAGGGCAGAAAATACTTTCAGTGCCTTTTTCATGGGTGGAAAGTAGAAACATAGGGTTAGGCAAAAAAGAAAAAGGGGTAAATTTTGTTATTCATGCTGCACATGATAAATATATAAAATGGTTGAGATCTATAAACACTTCATCCAATAACTGATTGATGTATAAAATTCATAGATCCCTATATTATATAGTTGTATTTACAAAAGTGAGTCTCAGCTTCCCCTCGCTTCCCCTCAGCTACCCCCCGGCTCCCCCTCAATTCACATAGTTATTTGCTTGTGTTAACGTAGTTTTTGATTCAATTATTTCAAATCAAGCAACCCCCGCTCCCTTCAAGAAATAATTTTTTTTTTTTTATAATATAGTGCTCTACGTCCGGCTCCTTTAATAAGGGCACTACTATGGGCACTTAGCACTGGGGAAAGGGACAAGGAAAGGGATGGGAGGCCTCCCATTACTGGGAGGGGGGTAGGGGGAAATTAGGCAATTTTTGCTGCGAGAAGGTTGCCTAGACCCTCCTCGAGGAGCATTGCGTGGTGAAAAAGCACATGTGAGACTGACAGAGGTACTTGCCCGAAAGTCGCACTGGCCGGGAGTCGAACCATGGTCTCCTGCGTGCCAATACACGACCTAGCCGACCGAGCCACCGCGCGCTCTTTCCAAGAAATAAATATATGTATAGAGTATTTTACCCTCTCTGGATGTTAAAAAATATATGCAATTTGGTATCCAAGTTGCACCTCGTTTTTTATGGTTTTTCGAAGGCACTGCACACCTTTTAATTATTGCTTGATTCTGTTAATGTAAACTCACTTTCAGCCTGCATTTATAATTACACGTGTAATGTTGTTATTTTTGTCTGCTTAACTATATCAGTAGAACCGAGCTACAATCAGTGAGTGGCGACACCAGCACTATTAACCAAACAAACACTGCTTGTTCCATTTTTTAAAATACAAAAACTGAAATTGCAAGACTTAAAAAAAAATTAATTATTATTATCAATAAAAAATAATTTATATAAAATAATATAAAAATTAGTTTTGACACAATCTGTTAGTGGAGAGTTGGCGCGCGCAGTGCATAGGGGGGCGTAAGCCCTACTAGTATATAGATGTGAGACGCCACACATATACTTTTTTTTTCGTGTAAAATTTATTACAAAAAAATAAATTTGTTCAATAAGGGAGTATCAATTATGTTCGTTTTTGATCTGGCATCCAAATTTTAAGCATGGCAGCCGATGCTAAGTTTTATTAATGGGCAGCATTGTGCTCAGCTGGTCTCTTTCAGATTCCATGTGTATGTGTGTATACGCACACACACGCGCGCGCGCGCGCGCACGCGCTCGCATTTAAATCATAGTGCCGTTCATACGGATATACAAGGTCCACTACTTAGGGCACTCATTACTTCAGAAAAAGACAAGAAAAGAGATAGGAGAACTCTTATTAAGTAGAAGGTAGGGGGAAAATAGGCAATTTTGTTTCGATATGGTCGCCCAACCCCTTTACGATGAACATTGCGCAGAGATAAAGTACCGAAAAATATTTAGAGGTATTTGCTCGAACAAGTCACACTGTTCGGGAATCGAACCGTAGTCTCCCGTGTGCCGACCCGCAACCTAGCCGACTGACTATTTTTTTTTAGAATTTTAGAATTTTTTAAAAATACACCTAAATTCCCGAAAAATCCACGTAGAAAATGGCTGGATTTCCGAAACAAAACCCACCTGGAAATTTGTAAAAGGTTAATTCACGTTACAGTAGGCCAGGTGCATGACTGGTGCTGTCCACAGCCCATGTTATATCTTATAGAAGAAAATAGTTCTAGTCGCCAATTTCATTGACGAATTTTCCCTTACAGCCCATAAGACACATAAAAGTTACTAGTGGCGCCAGCCCTTTCCTTCAATCTTATACACCCAACAGATGGCTCATTTTTAAAAAAATGACATACATCATCACGGGATCTATTAATGATTACAGCTCATTCAAACATTTTTTTGTATACAAAATAATGTGCACGATAAATTTATTCCATTAATTTTTTTATGCACAAAATTATGTGCACAAAATAATGTGCACGAAATACTGTGCACAAAATACTGTGACTCGTTGAAATATTTTTTTTTTTAATTTTATACGTTGTGAACAATAATTAGTACACAATCTGTTCATGTATTGTTTTGTGCATAAACGTTATGTGCATTATGTATTTTGTGTCCGTTATTTTTCATTACAAATTATTATGTGAATAACGATTTGTGTACAATTTTTTGTGTATAATAATTATGTTCACGATTCTTACGTGCACGGGACACCTAATGCCATTTATTAGATAATCTTTTTTGTTAGGAACAGGTTTTTACTTCTAATGAGGTACGTTCGTTACTATTGGGCACAAAAAGCATGACTACTGGGATGCCTTTGAAGAAGTAAGAAATTATACAAATGTTCTAATTTTTGCAAAATGTGTAAAATATGATTCAGTTTGTCAGACAAGACAAAGTGGCTTTAAAAAAGCAAAAGTAAGTTTGAGAGCTTACCAAAGATATAATTCGCTTTTATAAGTCTTTTACCGTTTTTTCTCTATAATGTCTTGTAGTTATTTATCTACTCTAGTATGCGTGTAATTATTTATAGTTTGCTTTTCTTACTACTTAAATAAGCCTACTATATAAACTTTAAAGTGCAAGTATATTATTTCCCAATCTTATGATACCAAATTGTCGTTATGTATGCATCTAGAATAATTATTTTTATTCAAAGAATCATGCAAAGGGCTTAGCTCCCAACAAAATAATAGCTCAAATGTGAAAAACCAATCAAATTTAAAGAATTTGAACAGAAGCAATAACTAACTAATGGAGTTTAAGGATCCTTTAACTCTTCCAAGACCAAGTTCAATAATTAATAATCTGCTTAATTTAGAGAGAAAAATGCACCATTCACTACTTAAAGTAAGTACCAATGGATTTTATTGAGTAAACAACGGAAAAATCGTTTTTAAAAGTGCTTGTTTACAAGTTCAAGTGTGAAAATGAATGTGTTAAATGTACAATTTACTTAAAAATAGTAATATCTTGCATTTCTGTATGCATACTATTAAATCATCCTGTCAGTAATGTCTTTTTTCCTGAAAAAATGAGTTATTATTAGTTTATCTGGTGTAGGCACTAGTAAACTTAATAAACCTTGTTTTTAGTTCTCTATACTGACGATTTTTATTTTTCTTAAAAAAGCTTATATAATTATGTCTCTTTTCTTGCTATTTATTACGAGTACTTCTTTATAAAAAAAAGTATTCTGTTGGTCATTCAAGAAAATCAATTATTTTTGTGCATGACTACTGAATGTGCTCTATAAATTTTAAGTAAAACAAAATAAATGACCATAAATAGACTTTATGTGAACATTTAACATTATAGTAATCAGAGTTGCATTGAATTTGTATAGAAAATTTTTTCAATCTCAAATTTCATGCATAATTGTGCAGTCTGCTTCATAAATGTAGCCACTCGTTTTATTGTTGCTTAATTGTCTTCCATTAAAAATTTGTATTTGGTCTTAGACATTTTTAACTTTTATTAATATTTATAAATAGGGCTATGTAGTAGACAAGTTAATAAGGCATCTTTGATGACTTAATAGCATGCTCTAATTCTTATAACTATTTTGTAAGCTGTTCGTCTTGCATGTTGTTTTCTTTTATTCAAACAGACTGTTGCTGTGCAAGCTCCTGTGGAAAAAGAAAACAGCTATCTTGACAATGTAATCTCATTACTAAAATTTTTTCTTTTAAACGGCTTGGAATTAAAAGTAATACGTAATCTCATCACCATAAAACTCTTTCAAGAAATTGACAAAAACTTCAAATAACCTGACTGAGGAGTAAGAAGAAACAATCTAGAGGCATCCTGGATCTGCCATGATTCAAGAAAACCAAACAAAAGACGATCTGAAGGTACTAATAATAAAAGTTTTTGGAATCTATGGTGTATTATTCTGTCCAACTTTTTTGTGCAATGAGGATAAAACTGCCAAACCTTCTCATGTAAATTGTATTGTTTTTAATAAAAAAGTTGACATGTCATCAAAAATAAATACTTTTCTGGATGACTTCGTTTAAAACTTATTGAAATACTTTAACGTCAGTGTTTGATTCGTTTTTTATAAAGCATTGATAAACATACAAAAACAAAGAAGTGTTAAAATACAGAAGAAAGATAACGAAGTTATTGTAATTACATATCTCCGGATTTGCAAACTTAATGCAGTATTTGAGAACTCAGACGTGCTAGAATTTTATTTAGTCTTTCAGACTTACCTTAACTTACCAAATTTTAAGAGCCATTAACCACTTTAAAAAATGACCGTCTATTACAAAATATGAAGATTTAATATGGCATGGAAGAGTTATTTCTATTACTTAGTAGTGATTGTATTATTAATGACTTAGCGTATGCTACCATGCTTTGTAATATACGACAACCAAGTATAAAAGATGTTTATTTAGCTTGCAATTTTTTTTACGTTATTTATAGAGGCCATGCATTTTTAGGATATCAAAATTCGTTTGACAAGTTCGAAAATATTGTGTGGGAGACTTTACCTACGTATGCGTTTGACGCACTGGGTTATTATGTAGAAAAAAACAGATTTGTACAATGGTCATATTTAAAAGAGCAACAAACAGATAATGTCAGATTTTGGAGCATTACCAAAGCTGATCACAAAAGTTAAGGTAATTACTGTTTGGAGTTACTAAGTATCCGTGCAACAACACCACAAATTAATATGAAACAAACGCTTAAGAAATTCTCTATGACCATGGTCCAAAGTGACAGATTTTTTCATAAATCTTTACTTTTTAGTAGTACTACAAAGTTCCAATTAAAAATGTGTTTAAAGTGGTCTAGACACGAAGTATAAAGAGTTACTAAGTTCCTTAAAGATGCTGTGATCATTTTATCGTCTTCAGATTTTATCCTAATATAACTATTTCACGGTATGAAGCAATCAGTCCCAAAAATAAGTACTATTCAAATATTCATTGTTATTTTATAGTAATTTTTTTTTGTTACGTAATTCTATTTACTTACACAACGTGTTGTTCTTAAAAGAAAAAAACTTAAGTATTGAAATATCGGGTTGTGTGAATTAAAGAATCAGATTCAAAACCTCTTTAGATAGAGGTATTTAAACTCTGTAGTAGCGTTGAAAAACCTTATTATCTTAAAACAAATTTACCAAATTCATAAATAAATACAACGGTAAAATAAAAAACCTATAAGGGACTAACACTATAAGAGGATTATAATTTTAACCGTAAGTGCTAGTTATCGTTTAATATTGAAATATTTTTTTGTAATAATAAGTGTATGTCTCGACATACAAATTCGCCGAGAAAATGTAATTGCTTATAAATTTACTATGAGTCTTATCATTATGTAAACTTTAAATTAACGCTACTTCTTAAAACATTGTTAGTACCTATAAGTAAAATTCTTTTTTTGATTATGTAGAATATAACTATTTGTGATAGTTTAATACATGATACCCAATAATAATTAGCAATTTATTCTTCAATTAAATTTATAACCTTAGCACTTGGACAAGTCAGACTGTTCTATGTCAATCGAAGTAATAAAGAAGTTAAGTCGATTAAACACCTTGATCATTTATTAAAAACAAGTTTTTTTTATAATTTATGTTTACCTGCTTGCTAAAAATTATTTACTTTATACGTTGGTTTTGATAAGACGCGTTATATTGTACGTAGCAATGTAACGATCATTTATAATAAGCGTCATATCTGTGTACTTCGCTAATAAGTTAACTGAAGAGAATAAAAGCCATATGCTGATTCTTGTATGTTCCTAAGCCATTCCTTTGTAATAAATTTTATTATTGATTTCAGATAAGAATAAAGTTCTTTCTATTTAAAAAACGTTTGTATGAAGTTTTTACTAGAACTTTGTTATCTTCTTTGACTTTTAATAATAAATGATGATACCAACAAGTTTTTATAAAAATAATAATTTATAATAACATTGTGGGGCTCGTGTTTTTTTACAATTATACGTATTGTTCACTGACAATAGAGAAATCATAACAAATTTAAGTTCTGCGTAAATGAATGATTTAAATACATACAAAAAAAAAGTAATGTTTTGAATCACCATGAAGAAAGATTTTAATCCAGATTTTCTTTAACCTAAATTACCCCCCCTCGTTCACTGCTTGTATAATTTTTCACCTTTTTTTAACAGTCTACGATTTATCTTTGCTAAAATAATAGTAGTTCTAAAGTACTTTTGCGAATTAATATAGTAAGGGTCATATGTATTGGACTGACATACAATTGCAAAGAAGTAAGAGTACATACGATTTTGAATGTAAAACTATAAAGCTACATCCGCTGCTACATTTTTTTAAATCTATTGACTATACTTTTTTTTTGTATAAAATAAAACTGAGAATAGAGAACTTGCATGTTTCCAATATATTTTCTTGCCAGTTGTGAATGGTGCACCTACAACATGTGTGAGACAATTTTTTTTCAATGGTATTATAAGTTTATCATATTTAATCAAAGTTTTTGGTCACATTTAAATCAATATCCCGTGACATGACGTTGGGTATTTCAAATATTCTAGGGGAACGCTAATTTTGTACAGGTATGCAGAAATAAGTATCTTTAACACCATGAATCATCACCTATCTTCATTGGAGCACGTTCACGCGGAACCAGCCACCCAGTGCTAGCAGCATGTTTTTTCAGTGAAACGTGCTCTATTAAACTCGCTCACAAGCGATAAAAAAAAGCTATAAAAAAAATAAAATTACACTAATCGATAGGTTTTGACCTGATCTTTCTGATAATGATATCTGTTTTTTCTAAAAAAAGTTTTTTAGCGGTGAAAATCAAGTTTAAAGTTTAGGTCAATTTTTCTCAAAGTATGTACTTTTTTTTTTTTTTCTTATATAGACCCATCGGGTGGGAGAGCTAAATATGTAGGAATAGTAAGTTGATAAAAACTGCGGTGCGTGGTCTCACACAGTGTGGAGCACAAGAAGCGGGCAAACCACTGCAGCTGGTGGGTGATACACATTTTCATACTCGCTCGTAATCAAAGGAAGCAAGCTAAAAAACATTTTAAATACGTAAATCTACATATTTTTAGCTGCTTTATTAATTACTTTGTCTGTTTTTTGTAGCAAAACCTTTTTTTTTAGTAGAAATGTAAATAACAGCCGAAAGATGAATATTCCCTAAAATTTTTTTTTTCACTTTACCTATAATTTTATAAAAAAATAAATTGTCAAAGAATAATATTGAATGATAAATGAAATAAAGACTAAGAATTTTAATATTTCTTTTGTTTATTACAATTATCATCGTTTTTTACGAGAAACAGATTTTCTTACAATCATAAACTTTTTACTAGATGTACTTTTTTACAGTCATCTTTTTAAATTTATTTTTTGTTTCTGATTTATTTTCAGCTGACTTATTCACTTTTGCGTCATATAGTATTATTACGGATCAAAACAGCGTTTAAAACTTATACTTATAGCACACTGTAATAGCGAACACAAAAAAAAATATTTTATCTCGATTTTTCCGAAACTTATACTTAAAAGACTATACATAACTTAACATTAACCCAATTACTTTTAATAACTTTTTAAAACTTACGATGGTAACTGTAGTTAATGTATATTTGAAATACCAATTGATTAGAGATTATGTTGGCGTGAAAAAACAAAAAAAACAGTAAGAGGCGATGAAACCATCATTGTAAATCACAGTAAATATGATATAAGTAAAATTGTCATAAATTTATAAATAACAATAACAACAGTAGGTGTTTTTTTTACTCACCTTTTTTTTTACTCAAAAGAAGGGTTTGCGACAAAAAACAGACTAAATATGGCATAAAGTAGTTAAAAATCAGTAGGTTTTCGTTTTTTAAATATGTTTTTTAGCTTGCTTCCTTCGAGTTAAGTGAGTATGAGAATGTGTATCACCCACCAGCTGCAGCGGCTAGCCCGCTTCGTGTGCGCAGCAGCGTGGGAGACCACGTGCTGCTGTCTTTATTTACTTACTATTTTCACACTTTTGGCTCTTCCACACTGTAAATTTAAGAAGATGTAGCTTATAAGTTGCTTTTTTGATTGGTCTATAAAAGAAAAAAAAATATATATATATATACTGTAAGGAAAATTGACCTTAACTTAAAACTTGATTTTTACCGCTAAAAAAATAAAAAAAAAAATATTACTGTTAGAAAGAGTAAGACAAAACCCATTGATTTGTTTCTTTGAATTTTTTTATAGATATTTTCCATTGTTTGTGAACGAGTTAAATAGAGCCCATTCTACTAAAAAAATGTGCTGCAAGGAATGAATGGCTGGTTTTACATGGACGTGCTCATAGTTATGGTCACTTATTGAAAGTTATATAACCTGAAAACATATCTCAATTACTTTTGGTAGATTTCATGTCTTCACTAGAAGAATTCTAGTAATTTATAGTTAACTATTTCAAGTAATTTGCTTTGGTCCGCTCATCATCAGTGCCATCAAGTGGTTGTTTGTTTGTATCTGAACTCGTAATGAACACACTGAATCGTACAGGCTGACACAGCCAAAAATCAGTTTTTTATGGACTACAGTGGTATTATTGCTTTTTTGGCAATTATTAGATAATATCAGAAGTGTAAGAGTATTATATAAACATAACTTCGTGTTTTGTAGAGAAATAAAGCAAAATTAAAGTAAGTGACATTTATGTAGCAGTGCTTAAAGCCATTAGCTAAGTCCAGTTAACCTTAGAAAGTCATAACAATAGTAACTTTTAAAAACGGAATAATAAACATTGTTGTACGTGTTCGCGTATTGCTAGACATTGTAAAGTGTCTAAAAATTTAATAGTGACAGTGATCTTTTAAGAAGTTATACATTCATTTTATTATAAATAAAACATATTTATAATATTTAAAAACAAATACTCAAAAATAAGCAGTTTTCTCCTAGAATTCAATAAAGATCGAGTTGTTTAATGTTGAATTTATAAGTAATACATTCAAAACTGGTATTGTGTATTAATATCACTCAAAATTGAAAAAAATAAGAGCATTAGAGCCATCAAAGTTGTATGGACATCAAAATTTTTCAATTTCAAGTTCGTCAAGAAGTCCTGTAGATGAGTTGTTTATTACATTATGAGTTCAGATATTGATGATAGATAACGTTAATATTTAGAAAATAAATTTCGAAACAAGTCAAACTTCCTTGACTTCAACGATTTAATTATTCATTTTTTAGTATTTCTATGCAATATTAAACAAACAGTCAAACACAAAACTGTATTTAATTAAACCTAAAATGAAATAAAAGTATGTCTGATTTATCGTTTTGTTCGTACTTTTATTATCTATCTACGATCAACAAATAAAGAAGTATGATATGCAGTTCTAGTAGTATAACGTTAACACATTCATAAGCAATTAAAAGGTTGTCATAACAAGAATAACATTGCAAAAAGCACATTTAACTAACCAGTAAAAAAAGGGAGAGAAGATCTAAAATTTCTTACAACGTACCTGACGTTTTTGCCGTTTGTGAATTACCGTATTTTTGTTTTTGAAAACTTTTAAGGTTCTTCTATTACTTTGTTTCACTATTTTCAAGACATGTCGATTTCTAATATTTTCTTAACAATTCAACAAACATACTACCACTACCCAAAAATAATAAAAAATCAACAATCTTTAAGAGTATTGAGTAGTTTAAATGTACTAACCTAACAGAAGTTTGTATTGTTAATATACAAATAACTTCGAATTTGAGTGATAATAGATTAGTTGGCTAACTTGCAAGTCTTAATCGTCGGAGATACGGCTGATCAAGTGGGGCACGGGTTCGAACCTTGGTCGGTGCAACTCTTGGAGAAGTCTTTTAACAAGTTGTTTCCTTCCAATATTTGTTCCCAAGCTTTGCGGTTGGTCCTGCGTCATGCCACAGGGTGACGTGGGGGGGTCCTACCTCATGGACGCCCTTGGTAGGTATGGAACCAGTTAGGGAAGTTATAGATCATAGAGATGGAGAAAGGAAGAGACGCTACCACAAAACGACCTGGAAATAATGTTTTCTGGGCATATCGAATGGCTGAAGACCTTGGGGAAAAAGTGCGGGTACTTGGGGTAGAAAAGAAGGGTAAAAGGGGTTAAATGAAAAAAAGGAGGGATAAGGGTTACGGCAAAGTTGGGTACTGGGGGTTAAGGACTTAGGATCAACACCCTTCTCACTAGGGTGGTAGAGGGTACCTGTAAAAATCAACTAAAATAGTGTTAGGATGAAAGATAAAATGAGACATAAAAAAAAAAATTTTTATTCATATAAAATCTTGTATTCTTATTTTGTATTCATTAGTGCCAGTGTACAACATTACAGGATACATTATAGGATACATAATAAGATACATCATAAGTCAGACGTACATTTCACATTGTTATAATTAACATTTATTACTAACTAAACATAAATATCAAATTACTTATTGTAAGGTTTGTATACATAATAATAAAAAGATTTTAGAATTACTTTATATCAGGGGTATAATAGACTGCAAAGTGAGATATTACGAGAACGTCTCACAGGTTCAGAAAATACGCATTATTTTATAGAAGACTTACACTATTTATATTATACAATAGTGATTAGGAAATGCTTACTAATTTTATCGTATTTTTAATGTTAAAATATAGAAATCAAGCGTGCACTTATAACTGAAAAATATCTGAAAATTGAAAATATTCCTTGCACTTTTATTAATACTGACGAATCTTCTTGACTACACTGATTTTGTAACAAATTGTTACTTATTTTTAACTAACAAACCACAGCAGTTTAAATGATTATATTGCTGCATGTAAGGTTTTTTTTTCAATACGTGTATTGGGGTGATCAAGGTTATTTTCAAAAAAATAGCGTTTTGGTCTATATTTGTGGTTACGTACGAGGCGTATAATTTTTTATTTTGTTTTCTACTGAAACCACCATGAAGTACTTTACTATGTGGAACATAACGCTAAACAGTTCTCTTGGACTTATGTTTTAAAAAGTAAGAGACATTTGAGATTAAGGTTACCAAACTTCCAACGAGAAAATTGTAAGACAGCCATGTAATCCTCAATCTTAGAAGAGAGCACAATCCTATTTTTATGCTATTGTTCCTTAATAACGTGCAGTTTTGGTTATAATAATTGGTTGAAAGTTATCTCATATGTGAAAAAGATGGGACAAATTAATACAGAGCAATATAAAAGTAAATGAAGTTCAGCAAATATTAGGATTGGTTTGTACACAGTGAGAAACATATAAAAGATGTTAAACTTACATGATTGAATAGAAGTGAAAAAGATAGCAGTTTGTAAATGGCTCTTGACTCACGGAGAACATAAAGTAAGCACCGAGCTCTTACAAAGTATATTATGAGTTTGTTATTGTCATAAGGCTGTAATATGTTGTTCAGTGTGTGCGTTGACATTTATTAACTGACTGACTCATCTAAAACATCCTAAATAATCAAGTATATTTCCAGTCAAATCTAAATTGAAAAAATTAGTAAGGTTATCGTTCTATAGGCGTTTTATGCGTTAGTAACAATTCCAGATTGTCAACCTAATGAAAAAGTGCGATGGTACTAAATTTTATTTGTTACTTCCCTGTTCCGTCAAAAAGGGGACGTTACAGTTTTTGTTCACCGAGATTCAAATACGCCCTGGAAGCGTAGGAAAGAGGACGCTGGTCAGAGTAGCTAGCAGTGCTGGCGGAAAAAGGGGAGAAATGTTGGAAAAGACGCGGGCGGGTGATAGAAAAAACGGTTAGAATAGTGCGAAAAGAGGTCAGACGTTCGTGGGAGAAAGCATAACTTGGGTAGCAGCAAACAGTGACTTCAAAAACACCACGAGGCTTCGACAACGCAAGAGTCTGAGTTGAATCACCAGGCTCCCTGTAAATGGGTCTACTCTTGTTTAAGGTATTTAGTCATTAGAATAATAATAAGCTTGTAAAATATAGGCCTCGTAAAGGAGGCAGAGAAATTCACGAGCACGCGTAAACTGCTTAGTGATGTTGTGTACCAAAATTTAGTTCTCACGCATAACATGCGGCCAGTGTATATCTGTTTGTAGTTTTCTTTGTACAGGAATTCCTGATTGTGCGTGGAAGTGCAACCATTACTTGTGTTGGGATTGTGTAAGATCGCGTCTTGGTGGAAATTAGAATTTCACGTAGCTATTGGTATTGTTGGGAAAAAAGGCGTCGTGGGTACGGTTGTGTAAATGTGATGGGCGAGGACGGTTGCCAGGTTCAAGTCAATTATAAAAGAACAAGTGATGGGGGATCAGATAGTTGATAAAGGATGAAAGCATCGGGTATCAAATAATTTTTTGGTGAGTGACGTGTTTATATATGGCGATAGGATACTATTGGTAATAGTAGGCTATGATTAGGTAAAAGCGTGTATGTGTGTGAACGCGCTTTTTATTTTTTCTTTCTTTTGAAGAGCGTCGCTATGGTTGCGAGTATGTGCGCGTATGAGGAAAAATGACTTGCGATTAATTTTACTAATAAAGTCTACTCTTGTTGAAGATAACTTTGAGGTTACCAGCCTACATTCTGAGGAATCAAATTATTGTTTCTTTCATGTCATGGCCCAACGTGGTCAAAATGTATCTGTGATTTAAAGAGACAATCAACATAGTTGAAAAAATAAACAAGCACACAAATTACCCAAATGGACCAATAGCAATAATGTATCGGACAACAATTAACGTAATTGTCAATCAATATTTTTTCGTATACGTATAAGGTTAAATTGATATTTTGTAACGATGATCGATCTTTCTTCCATGTGCTTAATTTAATGTATTAATATGTTATGTTTACGTTCTCTTTTTTTTTATAAGTCAATTGTGTTTGATTTCATTGTTTTTTTTTATAAAAAGGTAATTTAATTTGCAAAAAGAGAGAATTAATCTGTCACATGTAACGTTTTGTTCTGAATATAAAGGGGTCTTCTGTCAGATTTTTCCCTTAAATAAATAATTCATTATCCATTTGCATGTCATGCATGCTCTAATATACAGAAATTAAAGACAATTAAAATTCGATTAAATCAAGTGGTCAAAATCCATCTTCAATTCTACAGACGTAGAATTGAGATAATTAGCATAATTAATCGGAACACAATGGAATATTTAAAAATAAGATAACTGACAAATATAATCTGTGTCCAATTTTACTAGAACTATTCCTTGGTAATCTGTTACGACTCACTGAGAATTGCTACGTGCAAAATGTCACCCTTTATTTTACTCCCATTAACGTACTTTCAATCCCCTCCACATGGCACAACATCATAACAAAGCACGTTCTGAATTTTATAAGCTTTGTTTTATTTTTTTCTTACCAGTTCTGAAAAAAAAGAGCAACATATTCAAACTTGATTTAAAATTCCAACCTTTTGCATACAAACTAAAACCGTTTTCCACTCTGCTATGAGCGGTCTCGATTAAAGGAGTTTAGTTGCTTGTACTTATGGTGTTATGATTCAACTTGATTAATAAATATACAGTAAATGAGAATTTGTATAAACAATAAGTTATACATAAGTTCCCATAGTAAGCAGTTGATTTAATGAGCTAATTATTTTAGTCAAATGTTTTTTTCGAAAACCAAAAACTAGTACACATTAGCAGAGCAACTGTCCAATGCATTGATAAATATCACTTGACTCATGAATAATTTGTTAGTTTTACAATTAAAAAATTGTTTGTTATATAATTTAAACAAATTTTTTAAAATTTAAAATATTTTTTTGTACTCTACTATGTAACAACTGATTTCTATTGTGTTTTACTCTTTCACAATTTTTCTATTTGTTATTGAAGTGATGTTTTTGAGTAAGGGAGTACTTTATATAGTTACTGGAAGAATAGCTTAGAGAAGTGAGAGGAGTGCAAGTATGTGCCACAAAGCTGGCAATTATTTTTCTCATGTGGATTTACTCACACAAATGCCATTCAAATCTTATACTTTGGATTTTTTATATGGACTAGAAAAAAATGCATAAGTGTCCGTGTCAGATATAAGCATGATAATGTAGATGTAATTACCACTTGTTACAATGGCTTCAAGTTAAACATTTTTATCTACTTAATATATACTTTATAATTTATTAAATAATAAATTGTTAACTAAAATCAGACCCATCTCAGGTGCCTGTATACTTCTCTGACGATAACTACACCACCTTCCTACACAATATCTTTTCATATAAGATATCTTTATACGCAGAATTACATTGAGTGCAATATAATTACATAGAAATATAGCTTTATACTTCGGTACTCATGCACTCACATGCCCTGTCTACTGGTTTTTAATTTGATCCTACTTTAAAATATGTGTATATTGATGAGTTGAACGATCGTTGAAGATATCAAGGCAATTTTTCAACGATAGGCTGGGTACATTAATAATTTAAAACAGTTAAAGGGGCTCCAGCGAGAACTGATACAAACCCAAAAATAATTGTGTCAATTTGTATCACTGCTGTAAGTGCGAGCACCATCATGCATGTATTAGCACAACTGTTAAAATTGTATGCTAATATAAGTTCAATACAATTACTTGATGAATAGTTTACGGAATATCTTAATTTTTTGCAGGGTCACCTATATTATGCAAGGTACCATCTGAAAGCTAAGACTTTTTTTATAAAACAGTTACTATCCTATGTGGTACTCCTACATTAAATAAAAAAAATTCATATGTAATTATTTTGTTTTATAAAAGGTTGTATATAATGTGTGAACTTTAAGAGAAAATACTTTAATATTGTCAACGGTTAGAGGGGTAAATAAAAACATCGCTGGATTAAGTGGGTTTTCGTCTATCAATAAAACTCCCTACGACCTTTTAACTTCTCCCACTGGAATCTTTTTAAGCTTTTTCTGCATTAGTTATGTTCTTCCCTGAATTTGCGTTTGTTTATACTACGAGCTGTTTTCAGTTATGGATAATAGACTTATTATAATTCCAAGTATCGTGATGCAACACGTTGTTGTTCAGAGCGTTCTCAATAGAAAAATGTTCTCTGACAGTCGATAACAACAGGACCAAATAACTAGAGCGTCACATGAAGGTAACAAATATACGCATACGAATATTTAAATTCTTTTGAAAAACTAATTGTTCAATACATCATTGAAAAACTTAAATGTTTAAAATAGCCTTTTTGTCAGTTGATTTCTTCAATTATCTTAACAAATATCAAGGACCAATTTGTGAGAAAGGGCTTCCCTATCATGTAAATTCTGAGCCTTTACTTATATATGTAAGTTTAATAAATTAAAAAAATACCTTGAATTTTTAACTTCTGTTTTGCATTTTCTATTTTTAGTTGTGATATCAGAAAAAGAAATAAAACTTTTACGAATGCAGTATAATTGGCGTTATAAGATGTATTATCTTAAAAGAAACTTAAAAAAAAGGCGTATTTTATATAGGAATATAGTATTACCAAAAGCTAGTTACTAAAATCTATGAAAAAAATCTGGGTAATCCTATTATTATCAAGCTATCAGTCTTAAAAAAAAAAAAAAAAAAACATTATTTACATCATGTCTTAGAACAAGTTTTAGAACATTTTTTCTGCTTATGTGTCAATAAGACCTTGAATTCTGTACGAAATGAGACTTAAAAAACTGTTATTATTCTTAGTACTGAGGTTCTGCTACTAAAATTGCCTGGGCGCACACGCTTGCGAATACACACACACATACGTATTTATTTGTTACACAAAAATTAGTCTACAACCACCTTCACCCCCGCTCATCTCCCCGTAAAGTTGTTAAATGACTTTCGAGAATTTTCTTCAAACATGGTAAGAGTTCTCACATTTTTCCCTTATTAAAACCCAATAAAAAACATCCTGTTTTTACAGGCCGCCCTTCCCCACTCCCTTTCCCCCTCATAGTTTTGCGGTCCGGTCCCTTCTCAGGTGACCAAGAAGAATTCAACAAATCTTCTATTTATATTAAGTTTTAATTATTTAGTTTTACACATATTTTATTCAATCACTTACATAATGAGTAACGATAAATATGCTGATTACAAGTATATATGATAAAAACTGTAATAAAAAAATTTCAGTTCGTTGATAAAAGATAGTATTATATAGTCCATGCAACTGGACACTATTAACAGAGCACAGTGGTTAAGTCAAGGACACCCAAACCTTTATTAAGTTAAATAAAAAGATATTTTTCGATAAACTATCTTCCTTGCCGTACTGATCGTTTGATAACCAAAAGTCACTTCATCCAATATGCTGGCCAGGTGCTGGCTCTCTTTTGAAAAGTTATCTCATTAATAAAACTATAGGGTATTTTATTTATTAAGACATTCTAGCCTTACACTATTATACAGGGCGTTCCGATTTTGAGCCCGGAAAACTATACCACGAGATACAGCTCATAAAAAGCTCTCGCAAAGCTTTTTACAAAATTTTGATTCGATGAATAATCAACGAGATATTGTTAATTTAATAATTGATAAATTCCTCTAATCACAGAGCAATTAGCCTCAGGAGGTGGGACCTAAGCATTGTAGAGGAGCAACTACGCATAGCTACCCTCTTTTACGAAGAAGGTGGTAATAGGTATGCCAGGAGGTAAGGTTGCCAACTGCAGAGATTTGATCAGTTACCGTACCAGCGCTAAATTCAAACAGGAGGGCCGAGGTATTTTAACCGGAGATCTGATTTTTAAGCAATAATTACGCACGTTCACAACGCTTATTCAGTGCATATTTTTTCTCAGTAAATTTCACAAAGAAGCAATTCAATTCAAATTTTTTTGAACATGCATCGCCTGATAAAAAAAAAACTAGAATGTGAGAGGCTCTCATGCGTTGAGCTGGAATACTCAGTAAAACTCTTGATCTTTTAACGTTGAACAACTTGGAGATAAAACTTTAGTTTTTTGTATCCTGTAAAAGAAGCTTATTTCACGCATTTACTTGGTCAAATTTTTTTATTTCATGAAACTTTTGAGTCTGATTTACGAAAGAAAAAAATAAAAAAAATAATGAATAAAATTACAATTAAGAAAGACCTGTGCGTTCATGGGACACACCTCTCTAACGTTTAACATTTTACTAAAAAAAGATCAGCATTTAATTTATACAAAGCTCTATTGTCTAAAAAATGATAAGTAAACTTAGAAACGCAAAAAAATCTCACGCGTTAAGCGCGATAGCTCAGCGCAAATAATGATGCTTGTTTTTTAATCAGCGTGTCAATAGGTCTTGAACCTTTTGGTCACTGAAGTACCACATGACGAATAAATGGAAAAAAGCTTAAAAATACCGTGCATCGGGGTAGTTCATTTATCTAAAATCTTTTTAATCTAGAGCTTTGATTATCGAATTTTAAAACATAACTATTCTTATGGCATCAAACGTTATAAGCACTAAAAGTTTAAGTATGCAAAAAGGTCCAACAAGATGGGAGTAATTGACTGGCAGAAGCCCCAATTTTTATTTTGGTTTTCTTTTTCTTTTTTTTTTATCTTTAAAAAAAAATTTACAAAATTTTATAACTACTTAAAAATAAAAGAAAAAAAAAAAAAAGAAGAAGAAGCCCATTCAACGCTATTAGTTTGTCAAATTGTATGCATTTTGTCAAACTTTATTGTCTAAAAAAAGATCAGCATGTAATCCATACGAAGCTCTATCGTCTAAAAAATTACAAGTAAATTTAAAAACACAAAAAAATCTCACGCGTTCAGCGCGATGGCTCAGCGCGAATGATGATGTTTGTTTTTGAATCTGCGTGTCGATGGGTCTTGAACCTAATATCAATTAGAGGACTCCAAGAACAGTGAAAATGATACGAAGAATTAATAAACTCCAAGGGCTCACTGTTCAGTCTCTTATTCAGTTAACAAAGTTTTGAGTTTACTTAAGGCAGTCCTTTTAAGTCTCTGAGTTAAATCAATTATAATGAAAATAAATATCACGACAGCTACCATAAACTACAAGTGTAAACAATTAAAGAGAATAAATGAACTTACAAATTATGAAGAGCAACGTCCACTTAATATTAAATAATATCTATATCTGCTCTAATATAACAGACTGGCTTTTATGCTGTCTGAATATAATCTAAAGTAGGACTAGGTACATGTAAGTAAAGACACATGGATATCGAAAGATTGTGTACATGTAGATAACGGCGCAAATTCAAACACATGATAAAACTCTATTTGTATTTTTAATTATTTTAAACAATGTTTGATATTATGTTGATTGACTGTACTTAAATTATTTATGTCAGTAATCTTATTAACACTATTTAACTTACTGATACATACCATTTCTGATATTAAACGTCTGTAATAACAAATTTCTTGGTCGAGTACTTGTACTGAATCAAAGTTGAAAGTGTGGCCATAATCTCTCATATGTGTATACCCTACAGACGAATCTTTCTCGTTTATATAATAGCGTTTATGTTCTTTTGTTCGAGTATCAACAGTTTTACTAGTTTTTCCCACAGTAATGTTTATCACAATTTTTACACTTAAAACCGTAAACGGACACACTTTGTCGGTGGTGTCAACGCTATCTTTTCCTAAATTATTGATTGTAACTCTTAAATTAAACCTCTGGGTCACTGGAATATCACATAACAAATAAATGAAAAAGAGCTTAAAAATACCGTACATCAGGGTAGTTCATTTATCAAAAATCTTTTAAATCTAGAGCTTTGATTAACTAACTTTAAAACATAACTATTTTAATAGCCTCCAACGTTATAAGCACTAAAAGTTTAAGTAGGTGAAAAGGTCCAACAAAATAGGAGTAATTAACTGGCAGAAGCCCCAATTTTTGTTTTTGTTTTTTTTCTTTTTTTTTTATCTATGAAAAAAATTTGCAACATTTTAAAACTACTTTAAAATAAAATAAAAGTGTAAAAAAAGAAATATTAGTTGGTCAAATTTTATGCATTTTGTCAAACTTTATCATCTAAAAAAAGACCAGCATTTAATCCATACAAAGCTCTATCGTCTAAAAAATCACAACTAAATGTAGAAACGCAAAAAAATCTCACGCGTTAAGCGCGACGGCTCAGCGTAAATAAGTATGCTTGTTTTTCGATCAGCGTGTCCATAGGACTTAAGCCTTTTGGTCACTAAAGTACCACATGACCAATGAATAGAAAAAAGCTTAAAAATACCGTGCATCGCGGTAGTTTATTTATCAAAAATCTTTTTAATCTAGAGCCTTGATTATCTGAATTTAAAACATAACTATTCTTATGCCCTCCAACATTATAACCACAAAGAGTTCAAGTAGGCGAAAAGGTCCAACATGATGGGAGTAATTGACGGGCAAAAGCCCCAATTTTTATTTTTGTTTCCTTTTTCTTTTTTTTATCTATGGAAAAAAATTTACAAAATTTTGAAACTACTTTAAAAACAAAATAAACGTGTAAAAAAAAGATGCATATTTCACGCTATTAGTTAGTCAAATTTTATGCATTTTGTAAAACTTTATAGTTTTACTCAGTTCAATTAAAAAAAATTAGTAAATAAAAACAAGATTAAACGTGTCAAGTGCGCTTATGCAGCACACCTCTCTAACGTTAAAGATTTTACTAAAAAAGAATCAGCATTAAATCCATACAAAGCTCTATCGTCTGAAAAATTACAAGTAAATTTAAAAACGCAAAAAAATCTCACGCGATAAGCGCGATTGCTCACCAGTGACCAAGGGTTCAAGACCTATCAACACGTGGATGAAGAAACAAGAATAATTATTCGTGCTGAGCTATCGCACTTAACGGTTGAGATTTTTTTGCGTTTCTAAATTTACTTGTGATTTTTCAGAAAATAATGCTTCGTATGGATTTAATGCTGATCCTTTTTTAGACGATAATGTTTGCCATAATGCAATAAATTTCACCAATTAATAGCGTGAAATGGGCTTTTTCTTTTTTCACACTTTAATTTTATTTTAGAGTAGTTTCAAAATTTTGTAAATTTTTTTCATAAATAAAAAAAAAAAAAAATTAAAAATTGGGGCTTCTGCCACTTAATAACTCTCACTATGTTGGACCTTTCCGCCTACTCAAACTTTTAGTGCTTATAACGTTGGAGGGCATAAGAATAGTTATGTTATCGAATGAGATAATCAAATAATCAAAGATTTTCTTGCATTTTTAAATTTACTTGTCATTTTACAGACGATAGAGCTTTATATGGATTAAATGCTTATCCTTTTTTACTAAAATCTTACACGTTAGAGCGGTATGATACATAAACGCACTTGACGCATTTAATCTTATTTTCTATTATTATTCTATAAAGATTAAGGAAATAAATAAATTAGACTAAATAAATGCATGAGATGCGCTTTTCTCTTTTAAAAATTTCATTTTTATTTCAAAGGAGTTTTAAAATTTAGGAGATGTTGCTTCATAGATTAAAAAAAAATTAAACAAAAATAAAAATTGGGGCTTCTGCTTATCTAAGACGCTCACAGTGCTGAACCTTACCGCCTACTTTAACTTTCAATGCGAAGAACGTTGGAGAGATGGAGAATAATAATGTCGTCATCTTAGATAATAATGCGATTAACGTAAGAGTTTTGCGATAAATAAACAAGCTCGATGCGAGGTATTTTTAAGCTTTTTTTTATTTATTCGTCATGTGGTACTCCAGTGATCAAAAGGTTTAAGACCTATTGACACGCAGATTAAAAAACAAGCATAATCATAAGCGCTGAGCTATCACGCTTAACGCGTGAGATTTCTTTACGTTTCTAAATTAACTTGTAATTTTTCAGACGATAGAGCTTTGTACGGATGAAATTGCTGATTCTTTTTTAGACAATAAGGTTTGACAAAATGCATAAAATTTGACCAACTAATAGCGTGACATCGACTTCTCCTTTTTTCACACTTTTATTTTATTTTAAAGTAGTTTCAAAATTTTGTAATTTTTTTTTCATGGATAAAACAAAAAAAAAAAATGGAACAAAAATAAGAATTAAGGCATCTGCCAGTCAATTACTTCCATCATGTTTGACCTTTTCGCCTACTTAAACTTTTAGTGCTTATAACGTTCGTGGGCATAAGAATAGTTATGTTTTAAAATTAGATAATCAAGGCTCTAGATTTAGAAGATTTTTGATAAATGAACTACCTCGATGCATGATATTTTTAAGCTTTTTTACATTTATTCGTCATGTGGTACTTCAGTGACTGAACGGTTTAAGACCTCTCGACACGCTGATTGAAAAACAAGCATCGTCATTCGCGCTGAGCTATCGCGCTTAACACATGAGATTTTTTTGCGTTTCTAAATTTACTTGTAATTTTTCAGACGATAGAGCTTTGTATGAATTTAATGCTGATCCTTCTTTAGTAAAATCTTACACGTTAAAGAGGTGTGCCCCATAAACGCACAGGTCTTGCCTAATTGTAATTTTATTTATTATTTTTCATTTTTTTATTTCCATAAATCCGACTAAAAAATTTGATGAAATAAAAAAATTTGACCAAATAAACGCGTGAAATGAGCTTCTTCTACAGTATACAAAAAATTTAAATTTTATCTCTAAGTAGTTTAACGTTAAAAGATCAAAAGTTTCACTAAGTATTCAAGCTCAACGCATGAGAGCCTCTCACATTTTGGTTTTTTTTTATCAGGCAATGCATGTTCAAAAAAATTTGAATTGAATTGTTCCGCTGTGAAATTTACTGAAAAAAAAAATATGCAGTGATTAAGCGTAGTGGACGTGCGTAATTATTTATCATAAATCAGAGCTCCGGTTAAAATACTTCGGCCTTGCTATTGGAATTTTGCGCTGGTACGGTAACTAATCAAATCTCTGCAGTCGGTAACCTTTTTTCGTGGCATACCTTTTACCACCTTCTCTGTAAAAGAGTTTAGCTATGCGTAGTCACCCCTCCACAATGCTTAGACCTCACCTCCTGATGCTAAGTTCTCTGTGATTGGAGGAATTGAGTGATTATTAAATTAACAATATCTCGTTAATTATCCATCGAATCAAAATTTTGTAAATAGCTTTTCGAGAGCTTTCGATGAGCTTTATCTCGTAGTATAGTTTCTAGGCTTAAAATCAGAGCACCCTATATAATTAATAGATTATATTTTACAAATCTTATGTAACATGTGCTTAGTTTAAAAATATACTTAGAAACTCAAGTCCGGTCGAGATTAGAATTCGAAAAAAAAATCTTCTCTTTTTAATTTGAAAAAATCGTTGTCAACGTACAAAATCTGACAGTGTATAAATGTGTTTTTTTGAATTTTTTTGATACTGAAATTTCAAAGTGACCTTATATTCTTTTTACAGTTGTTCAATTTTCATTATTGTTAGGATATATTTAAAATAAAACCATAAAGTCTTTGGAAATTCTACAGGGATGGAAAACTGATAACGTTCATGCAGAAATTTATGGAGATGGTATAAATAGCTGCCTAAACAAAGTAATTCTAAGAACTCGTGAGGAACTTTTGTATATTTTTAATGATAAAACTTTAAATTTTATTTTAGGAAACGGACATATTTCCTACAGCACAGATTATGCAAAATATAAAGGAAGTGATCACACTCATAAAAATATAAACATATGTTTTTCTATAAGAACATTAAGTAATATACATAAAGAATTAATTACACATGTTTTTAATTTAATAGTAGATCCTATTGTTATGTTGATAAGAAACTTAAGTATGTTCAATGAATCGTGCAATGGCACTAGACAACGTATAACAAAATTATTGAACTATCATTAAGAAGCAGACATAATTACTGGTGAAGAATGTGGTAACAAAATTTTCATTGAAAGAATTAAGTTAAATAATGGTTATATTTCATCTTTACAATTTTATACATACAGAAAAGAGTTGCTAATACTTCTAAATATTTACGTGACAATCACTAAATTGCAAAGTCAAAGTTCTTATAAAGGAAGATTTTACTGCAAAAGACCTTTTTTTTCTCATAGTCAACTATACGTATTAATATAAAGATGTAAGAATCCTTAGAAAGTGTATTTATTTTAAATAATTGGAAGAAACAAGCAAGTATTGAAAATATTGTATGGCAAAAAGTTTTTGATCGTTAGCAATTTTATTGTTAGTTTGTAAGTTCTTACATTAAAAAGAATAGAGATACTCGCATTACAAAATTCTTCAGGCATATCGTAACTATATTATTTATTTTGAAAATCTTGAATATTAATAGAAAACTAATTTTACAAAATTGTAAAACAGGACAGACTTAAGCTTTGTACTAGGAATTTCTGATTACAGAATATTATTATTATATTTTTAAACCCTGATTTAATGTTGATAAAAACTTCATAGTTTAATTTTCTGTGTCAAATACTGTATAGCCGAAATCTAATTATAACATCTAATATTAGTGATTGGGTACTTTTATTTATTCTCTTATATACAAATGTACATTTTTTTTACAAAAAGCATTTATAATTGAATCTTTATCTTCGAATACTTTTGTTCCAAGTATATGTTGTATAAGATATTTAATTTAAGTATTTCAAGTGTATTGAAAAATTAGAAACATCATTAAGAAAAGTAGAACAAACTGAGTAACACTCAGTTTTAAGTTTCCAATTATTCTTGAGGGGTTGGAGAACAGGGTGGTGAAGCCCCATTTCGATGTATAGATACATATATTCATGTAAGGTGACTTATGAGGACTATACGTGCTGTACAAATGTATACTTATAACATGAAGAAATCGTGAGAATAGTCTGCGTAAGTACGATTTTGTATTCATAATAACCTTTTTGTACATAATTATCTCCACACAAGTCACCATTGATAAATGAACCATTCATAAGAAAAAATATTATCTTCGCAACTATTAATCATAGGGCCACATTTTTTTTTAAGTAGCTCAAAACCTATGACAAAATGTTATGATGACTATTGATGAATACTTTTTTTTCTATATTTGAATTTTGAATTGTTTTGGCATTAATTCCAAACTTTTTTAAACATTTTTTACGATGTATTTCAGTTTTTATTATTTGGTCTTATTATCGCTAAAATGGTAATTAATCTGTTGTTTAACAATCAGTATGACAAACATTATTTAATTTTAAAAGAATAAAAAATACGTATATGTGTGTGTGTGTTATTTTTATTCTTTTAATATTGATTAATTATTTTGGTGGATGGGCACTCAAGGCCACCCTTTGAAAAGTTAGCTACAAGTGTCGCAGTGCTACCAACATAGTTTAACGAGGGAAATTTAAAATTACGAACGTAGAAAATTAAAATTTTATAAATCAGTATGTATGTGGTTGAAAGATAATCTGTTAATGTTTTATAGAATTTGTTTGTTTTTTTACAGCTTGACCAAACTAGTATAGCTCGTGAGGGCGCTATTTCCAAACTTTAAAAGAATTTATAGTTAATTATTAAAATTTTTAATATCCGCAATTAAATTAGTTGTTGCTAATGCAGGCGACTTTTTTCTGCTAAGCTTTCAAGTTCCAACTTGTCATTTTCACTTCGTTTGGCTAGTGATGTGTTGGTAAGTTTTGCTTGTCAGACTTTGTGTTTTATTATGATTCTTTTGCGTGATTCATTCCTAAAGGAGTTAAAACAAACTCCTTTAGAAGTAATTGAAAAATGACAGGGTCATGGATTACTTGATCAATCTGCAATTTGTTCGCATTGTGGCATTGAGATGTATATGTGTAGAAAAAGTATTTGATATATGAATATATACATACATACATACATACACACACACACATATATATATATATATATGGAGATGCAGAAAATGGAAAGCCTTGTGATCATTGCGTAGAAACTCCTGGTTTAAATTCCCATTTAAGTATCCCTGATATTATTTAGCTTACGTATGTGTGGTCTTATCAGTTCTCTTAACAACATATCATGAGAGAACTTGAAATATAAAATAATACATGTATCAATTGCTGTAATTTTTGTCATTAAGTGTGTGTTACAATTTTATCAACTCTTAGTGCCACATAACAAATTAAAAGTATAGAAAAAGTTGTTGAGATTGACGAATCTAAGTTTGCCAACCGTAAATACAGCCGAGGTAAGCAAGTAGATGGGCAATGAGCTTTTCGTGGCGTTGAAAGAGGTCACAACAAGTTTTTTTTTTAGTGTAACTAATAGATTAGCAAGTACCTTGGTGCCCTTCATTAGAAAACATATTAAGCCTGATACTACAATCATTAGTGATTGTTGAAAAGCTTATGATTGTTTGGGCAAAGAGGGTTACCAGCATTTGACTGTTATTCATTTAGTTACATTAAAAGATGAAGACACTTGAGCTTGTATTAATACGATAAATGGATATGGACAGCTATCAAACGTATGTTCCCAACAGCTAACATAAGCAAGAATTACTTTAATTCTTACTTAGCTGTTTTTATGTACTTCCAAATGAGAGCAGAAGCTTCATGTATTGTTAAACAATTTTTACAAGACGTTGCTTCTGTTTATTCACCACATGACTTTTACAATCATTTTAGGAAGACTTTTTCAGGACCAATATTAAAAATCTAAAAATAACTTTTTCTAGCAAAGACATCTAAGTTTACCACGTTTACAATTTTGAATTTTCCGCACCACGATGTAGTGGCAACACTGCAGAAACTATAGCTAACTTCTCAAAGGATGTCCTAAACTGCAATTTCACCATTATTTTGATATTGATTGTCAAAAAACAGATGAAGAACAATGGAAGGGACGTCATCACTTGCAAATTTTCTGATATAAGTAGAAAAATCATTACTATTCTAAATGCTGTTATGCAAGAACGGCCAGCAACTTATGAGTACACTGTAAAATTGTTAAAAAAAAAATATTTATTATTTAGAGAGTTACAATAAAACTGTAAGGGAATGTTATCTAAACTCTTGAATTAGTTAGAAAAAAATTTATTTTATTTTATTTTATTTGTAGAAAAACAGCACCTATAATAGGCACCTACTCCCAACGTTGTATAACTGACACCAATCATGTTATTCCATTCATTTTTAACATTGAAGCGTACCTGGTTTTCAGATACGTTTTGATATAGTATAATTTACCAGAAATTATTAAAATATCAATTGTAGATGATAAAGTACATGGGAACATAATGTAAAATCATTAGTGTAACATATCAAAATAAAAATGATAGCGATCTTCCAATTATATCTTGTTATGAACAAATGACTTCTCAAAATAACTATTAATCGTATCAATTTAAAATTGAAAGCATTTATTAATGCTAGTACAAAGCACAATTTTCATTTTTTTGAGACGTGTTTGTTTGAGGAGGTTATTAGTTATGAACAATCCAAAAATATGCTAATTTAAGTGGTTTTTTAAACTTTGTGGGCAAACGGAATGACCTATTAATTACTAGATAATAATTAAAATCCTATGGTGTTTAAATGATGTTCCAAAAAAATAAAGCAATTTCTAAAAACGAATATTTAAAATCTAGGTAAACTTTATATGAAAACATTTGTTTTCCTGCAGTATCTATGAGCTCTTGAAACGGGATCTAAAACAGAAATTCCTCTTATACTATCTACCTACGATAGTTAGGTGTAGTTTTTGTAAATATTTTAGTATTTGATAACTAAACAGTTATAAATAATATATTCTGAGACAATACACCATAAAGAATATGGAGGCTGGCCAACATACGACTGCGCTTTCATTGAATCTTCTCATAATATAAAAACAACTTTCTACTGCCTAAACGCTAATTACATCTGTAACGTCACGCTTACATCTATCACATACGCTTCTACCCATAGTTCTAGTACATTTTATTATCTTAATTATAATTGTATCTAGAAAACAAGGAAAAACTATCCTGTAGTATCGCTTTTTTGACTAGACTTGTAGTAGTAGCATATGACAGTGAATGTCCCCTTAGTTCGTTCATCACACATAGGCTTTTTTCACAGATAATATTTAAATATCAAACGCTTATTTTTGAAGCATTAACGATACCCATCAAATTTTAAGCTCGTTTGACTGTACTATTATTTTATGTTTGTTTTGTATAAAAAAATCGATATTTAATGTGTAACCTTTTGAAAAAGTGATGGTTCGTAGCATGATTTGTAGAAATTTCTCAATTTTTTAAATACAAGAAATTACTTTTGGATAAAGTTACAAAGTTTTTAAATAGACCCACAAGTTAGTCTTCAAATGAATTTAGAGAAAGAAGATGTAGTGTTCGTAGATGTATATATGTGAACACAAAACAACATTTTTAAATTTTCTAAAATTTTAAAAAAATATGAAAAAAATGTATAAGCGATCAATTATTGTGAAAGAAACTAGTTTATTTAAAAAAAAAATATTTATAAATACATTAGTAAGCTAATCTGCTAAGCTACACTTATTTCAAAATTTTTTGAAAAATCGATTAGAAAAGAATATTAGTCGCAAATAAATATATAACATAACAGTTACAGTTAACATCGTTACAGTCTGTTACGATCGTCTTAACGATATAGACTGAGCCTGATGAGGTTGGCGTTAAGACCAACGAAACGTTGCTCAAACTAACACCTGACTTTGTAGTTTTTATTCTCACTCCTAAATTAGCTCTTACTGATCGTGTGCTTATGCACTTAACCTCAAGAAATCATGGAAATAATTGGGAGCAGAACAGCACGTTCAACAAACACCGTAATTATTGTCATTGTTGTTTCTATTAGAATAGTTTTTTTTTGTAATTATTTCTTTTCTCCTCTTTGCAATTGTCTTAAATATAAGGGACTCTATCATAGTTTTATTGCTTTCTACCAAAATTTTTGTCGTTTCGACACCACTGGTAATGTTCATTGCACGCCACGTTTTAGTTATATTCACCTTCTTCTTCTAATTTTTTTTGCTTCCTTATCAATGTGAGGACTTTTTGTGATTTGCATTCCTTTTTTTGTATCCAACCATAACTTCTGGGACCAGATATGTCTCCCATGCTCTTGGCAATATAAACACTATTTTCACGCTGTTGGCTTGCAGTAATCAAACCATAAATTTCACCTGAAGCCAAAATATTTTGAAACCAAACTTTTGTCACATGTAATGCACGCATTGTTTTCCTTCATAAGAAAGCAATATTCTGAAATATGATGGACAAGCATTAGTAAAGACAGAATGAACTATGATAAACAAGCATTGGTTAACACATAATGCGTTATTGCAAGAGTTGAATCGTTCGTAACGAACACGAATTATATGCTTAAAATATGCAAAGTTATAAACCACACGTTATATTCATTCAGAAAATATTATCATCAAAAATCTGTAATATTATCATTGCAAATACGTTACGTTTTTATTCATAATTTCGCGTATATTAGTTTTTACAGCAAATTTTTATGGAAAAAACGTATTAAAATTCCGAAAACCGGTTAATCCCTAAAAATAGTAAAATTTTAGATTATTACGCAATTGTACATTTACAGGATAAAATACAACTTCATACGTTATGACAATGCTTATTAATATAGTTTCAGTCTAGTAACAATATTATAACACTCTGTATTCGTATAAATTTCACGGTGTGGAATTAGTCAAATACAATTGTGCTACAGAACTAAAAAGAGAAAGCAACATGTAAATGAGTAGAGTCTCCAACATTACGAACGAACATTACCACAACGAAATAAATGTGTACAAGGCGTATGCGTAAGCACACACTAGGTTCGGATAGGGTGATTGGGAAGACACAATAAAAGCACAATAAAATTAAACAGCATAAAAATAACAACTTTTAATGTCACTCACAGGCCAAGAAAACACAGTTATTATTCACAAAAATTGTAAAGGTCAAATTTATACCGGAGAAAATAAATACTGTCTATATTCTTAAAGCAACGAACTATTAAAATATATAAAGGCGAAGAATGTAGAAAGAAAAGAGTCAAGTTGAATAACACGATATGTAAACACGCACTTGCTTTGAGCTTGCAACAGATTTTGAAAGTTACTCGAAATAAATGTGAAACTGAAAGCACTGATAGAGTATAACTGATCGAACTATTAAATAACTATAAATCACTGTCTGTTAAAAAATGCACAATTACTGTCTGTGGAAATACACTAGAGTTTCACTGAGTCTTGCTGTTGATAATCACTGGTAGTTCGATGAGATTAACTATTTGAGCTGGTCTGTAAATTATGCAATGAGCAACTTAAACAAAGCACTTAGTGCACTGCACTGCACAACTGAGTTTTGTCTACTGTATAGTGAAAGTTAATCAGAAGATTTACACTAGCATTTAAGGTGATGTATGCACCTTTGAATGCTAGAGTTTGGCAACGTAACTTAAGAGAGTCTTTCTTCAACGAGAGCTGAGTATAATCTGGCGCTTACAGTATACAAAGCTTGCCGCGTGAATACGCACACACACACCTGCAGCGCACCAAGTCGACCAAGCGCAAACGCACAGAGCGTTGAGCCGACAGAGACTACAAATGTACACAATGTACACAAAAGCTGGGCCTACTGTCGGTCGCGCTCATTTCCAACACCAACCGTTACAAAAATTAAAGGTTACCTACAAACCACAAACGTAGGCATGGGAAATACTTTAATTGGAAAAATGTATTTATTTCTAAATCATACTACATTTATTAACACTTAACATAACCTTATCATTTCTGTTAATATTTTTATGCTAAAAATAATTATTTATATGACTTCTAATATTATTATTATTTATACATATATATAAAGCTACATACTTAAATTTATTACATGTATATATTGTTACGGAACAGGTTATTTTAAGGTAATTAATAATTAGATTTAAAAGTCTGAAATATTGTAGTGAATTGCTTCGCCCAAAAGGCGGAGCAGAAGCTTCAGTCCCTCAACTAAGGATTTGCGAAACCTAACGCTCTGCCACGACCGTTGCCAAAAAATCGGCTGTATTCATTGCACTTTCAGATTCACTCCGTTGTGTTGTCAGTTGTACATCGGTTGGCCAACATAGGGGCGCTAACTTTACTGAACCTAGTGACATTCGTGACACCTTCCCAGTTACTAGGTCATCGTCCCCGATGACACCTTTTGCTACGTCACCTGCTGGGTATTGCTTTTTCTAATTCGATAGCTGTTTAATAGTCTTTTCTCACATACATCTTGGTGTAACTTGACAGATTTTTCCTATTGTAGCATCGTTTTCAAACTGTCTTCTCACCTTAATATCGTTTTGTGACAAAGTAGCTGCATCAGTGTACTGACTGACCATGAGACGTTGTTTTTATCGGCCACCAGAGGTAATGCAGATATCTTCCGAGTCGATGATGAATGTATCTGGCGCACATGCGAGTTAATTTGGCGCGATTTACTCACTTAACCACCTCAGGCGATATCCCAATCTACATTTTACCTAACAAGCTTCAGGTATTCTTGTATAGGTAATTCTAATTTATGAAACAAATAGAATAAAGGGTCCAAATTATTATAATGTAATGCTTTACCAAGAAGGTGGAGCAGGAGCTTAAGCCCGTCAACTAAAGATTCAGAAAACTTTACTCTCACCACTCAGCCACAACTGCCACCCAGAGCGACTGTATTGATAGCACTTTTAAGAGGCACTATTGTGTCGTTAGTTGAACGTCATATGAGTGTGCCAACACATGGGCAGTGGCTTGACTGAACTAAGCCACGTCCGTGGATATATGTATAATAGGGTGTGCGCTCATGTGTGTGTGTATGTGCACGCGCAAGTGCGTGCACTCACGTACAAATACGAAGTGATATTTATTCGTTGAGTGTCTACAAATATATGATATATAGTCTTAGCATAACTTATACGAAAGGTGAGTTGACTAAAATAATCATTATCAATAAGAATCAGTTGGTGCTAGAATGATGAGTATCCATAATAAATCAGATATAATGTTATAAGCAAGAATAAAAACCCTTTAAGTGAGATAATTAATAAATATTTTATAAGAAATTTTTATTTTGGATTCCTTATTCCATTCCTTTATTTTACACAGCTAATAAGATTAGTGAACCAAATTATAAAAATAATTGTATACTCTGGTAAACATAAATCAATGAGTAAATAAAAAAAGTATTCGATAAATAAGGGACACTGTTTTTGATACATAACAACATATTTTGCACTGTATTAAGAAGTTATTATTTTATTAATTTCAAAGCTATACTATGCTTTGTCAAAGAAGTTTTCTTTACAGAAAGTCTTCACAATCAGGCAACAAAAATTAAATTTAAGGTAAAAAAACGTTTACTTGATAACAATGATGGGTTATGAATTCAATGTAGTGCCAACAACAAAAATAAAGATGTATTTAAAAAGCAACTTTTAATTAACTATGTTATTTTTCTGTTTTCAAGTTTTTTTGTAAAAAATTAAAATTCGAAATGTGACCGTTGCTGCATCTTATCCTTTTAACAAAGGAAACACAAGTTTTAAAATAAATTCACAGTCATACTCTAGTATAAAATATGATGGGAAGTGAGAATGAATGAAAAATTAAAATATAAGTAAATTGAATAATATTTTGACACAGTCTTGGTGATGACTGTTTATTTCGAAATTAATTTACATAGTTAAATATTTTGCCGTCTCTCTGACAGCCTCTTCAGAATTATCATTCCATGCAGGTGCCGAGACAACATGCCTCATAGACAACCATGGCGCATATTACTCCGTCAACATGTCACAACTCTTCATGTAGTTGTAATAACAGTCAAGCTATTAGAATTTTTTTTCTTCTTATAAGTGACAAACATAAGAATCTTTTTGGTAAAAACATACTTAGAGCGTGCTGACAAGTAAAACACAAAAGCCTATCAAGATCGGCACACACACTATTCACACAACTAATATGTGTATCACTATAGGATGAAGACAACATTTGTGGAAAAAAATCTGTTTGCTACTTTTCTGCTGTAAGGACGTATTATTGAGATAAAAGGTTGGTTACACTGCAGCAGCAATTAAAAAAGGAAAAAATCATTAGAAACTTCGACAGCTACCTTCAGAGTTATTATGTTTACCTAGCGGTAAAGACTACCCTTTGTTAAAGGGGGATAGTCGAGATTAAAAGATAATGTCAACATTAACTACAGTCTTAAGCTTGATGCCTTCCATATCAATTTTGTCATAAGACCATTGCTTGAACATGGAAAAGCGCATGAAGTTTTCCCT
The DNA here is from genome assembly GCF_036245765.1 of Copidosoma floridanum. NCBI lineage: Eukaryota > Metazoa > Arthropoda > Insecta > Hymenoptera > Encyrtidae > Copidosoma > Copidosoma floridanum. The sequence continues at coordinate 10,674,852 of NW_028321897.1, read as the reverse complement.
TCCATTGCTAAAGACTCTAAAGAGGTTTGCGTTATGCTCCGATTACTTTAACCTGTATAATATTTGAAACAACGTTCAGTGCCTTTAGGCTTATGTTGGTAAATGACACTGCCTTAGGTAAATCTTCATTATTCTACTTGCAATCGCTCAAGATATTTTTGTTTATGTGTATCGCTTTACTTAATTAAATAAATGAAACTGTTAATCGATCAACAGATGCTATTGCTGCATCTACTTTTTACTATCTTTGACTTCTTTCCTGCTTTCGACTTTTTCTTCTTCATTCTCTGTTCTAACAAGTATACAAGTGCAGACTATTGTGTGAGACAGTGGTTAATGATATATAATTAAGAAACATTACCATTATAATATATGACCATTTGTTGCGTGATGGACTCACGAGTGTAATCAGAGTTGTTTGCAGAAATCATTTGTTTATACGAGTTTTTTACAGCGTCTCTTGATTTTAAATTTTCATTCTTCAAAAATGTTAACCAACGTTATCATATTTCTATTTGATTCACCTTTTTTTGGACAAAATATTTTTTTTTAAAGTTTTCATTGTTATTAGCTTAGTACTTGGTATGAAGAATAATAAAACTAGAACGATTCATCGCAAAAATTAAAAACGTACGATATTTGAAAAGACGTGCTCACTTTTATTGTAATTTTTTTTTCTCGTGATAGAGAGAAATGTAAAATTAAAAGTAAGTCATTGATTGTAATCTTAAGGATTACTTAAGGTTTTCGCAACATTCAGTTTTTGTTTTCATTTAAAATGTATAGTTACCGTATCAACGAGGATAGTAAAAATATTGCCTCACTTATACTACTACTTACATGTAAAGAAAGATTGCAAAATATGAATTGTCTGTAGCACTTTCAGTGCTTTGAATGTTGGTAATATATTAGACTTATTGTACCTTGTTACCTTTCTAAAATATTTAAGGCTTGTTAATATACAGCTATATTGTAATCTTGGTAATAAATTACAATTTTCTTTCAAGGCCTGTGACAAGTGTTAAATCAGTATACAATTATTGTCGTACTACTAACTTAGATAATCAGTTACTTTCTTCTACTAAAAAGGTTATGTGGAAGATGATTTTCTCTATTCTCAAGGTTGTAAGAAACTGATAGTTTTTTTTTTCTTACTATTAAATAATAAAATTAGCGATAAATTCTTAAGTTTCTTACAAAAAATTAATTTGATAGAAATGTATTGAGTAAAATCATTAGATAACTGTCAAAAATATTTTGATTGCATTTTTATAACAGTACTTGGTTTAGTCTACAATATTTTAATAATAATAGTACCATAGATCACCATAGTTAAACAACACTTAAAGCAGTCCCAAACTAGACGGCCGAAGCTCGACACGAGGCCCTGGCCAGGCAGTCTGGGAAGGCCCTTACCAGTATGGTAATATGGCAAAAGCATTGCCAAAACCTGATGTCGTAGTACATATATAGATGTATAACCTTCAAGAAGACATATATGGGTAATTCTTTTACAAACCGAACACCTTTCTGACCGACCCATTTTTTATTTGGCTGAAACTTTTTTTACATGTTCTACATTGAAAAAAAAAAGATACCTGTTCGAGGATTTTTTTTTTTAATTTTTTTTTTACGAGTTACAGAGGGTTGAAAATTGAAGATTTTCGTGATTTTCGCCTTGGAGATACATTTTCAAAAATTCATAACTCCGGTTCTTTTAAGGCTACGGAAATTTTTTTTTTTTCATTTTGAAGATAATAAAGTGAATTTTAAGAATAAAATTAATCTGAAAAAACTTTTAAAAAATTTCATATTGTTATAAACAATTTAAATGTTTAAACCAATTTTTAACAACAAAACCCACCACTTAGGGTTTTTTAAATATAACCATCGTATTCTACGTCAAATTTTACATTGAAAATGATTTTTTAATTTATGGAGAAACGATTATTACTATTGCAAAAAAATTAAATAAACTATCGCGATACTTGATGTCATCTTCCCAAGTTGCAAAATACCCGTTTTCGTTTCGATTATTATCTAATATATATTATATGTGGTGTTTAGAAATTGTATATATAATGTTATTATTATTTAATAATTATTTAAATATTATTTGTTTTTTGGGATTCTGTCCAGAGTGTCCTGGAGTTACAAATATTATTGAGCAATTGGAAATTAACTTCGAAGAAAAATTTATTGAAACTGTTAATTATAAACAATGGGTAACAAATGATAGAACTTCTTTACAAACGTTAACATCTACTGTAGACGAATATTTACAATTTTTAAATAGCGGTTTGAATAAATTGTTGCAACATTCTTTTTCAGTCAACAAACAAAGAGACTTTATGAATCTTCAAAAAAATGAATTGAAGAAAAATGAATGTATTGTAATTTGCGACTTTTCCGAAAACTATGCATTTGTTATTCAAAACTCAGTTCAAGGTATACATTGGAATAATGATCAAGTTACAATCCATCCATTTTCTATTTACTACAAAGATGACAAAGATGAATTAAAAAATAAAAGTTTTGTTTCCATGTCTGAATGCTTACGTCACGACACTGTTGCTGTACATTTATTCCAAAGACAACTTATAAAATTTTTCAAAACAAATTTAAAATGTATAAATAAAATTATATACTTTTCGGACGGGGCAAAAGGACAATATAAAAACAAAAAAAATTTTATTAATTTGACACATCATTTAAAAGATTTCGAAATGGCAGCTGAGTGGCACTTTTTCCCGACATCACACGGTAAAGGACCGTGTGACGGATTAGGTGGAACTCTAAAGCGACTTGCTGCTAGAGCAAGTCTTCAAAGAGTTAATAATCCGATACGTACACCAAAAGAATTATTTGACTGGGCTACAGAAGCTTTACCTAGTATAACGTGTTGCTATTCAACCAATGACGAGTACAAAGAAGAGGAAAAACGATTAATTACACGTTTTGAAAAAGCCGTTATGATCAAAGGAACATTAAAGTATCATTGTATGATTCCCATTTCACTTCAAGAATTGGAAGCAAAGCAGTTCTCTTTGAGTGAAAAAAAAAATATCGTAAAAATTTTTAAATGAAAAATTAATTTTACATTTATAGTAAATATTTACACTATTATGATATTAGAATAAAAAAATGTTGACATAGAATGAAACTAATTTGAAATATCAAATACATCTCTTTTGTATAAAATAATATAATTGTTTTTTTATTTTTTCCCGATTGCTTATGAAACTTTATTTATTAATAAATAATATTGTTTATTTGAAAATTTTAAACATAATATATATATAAAACATCATATATACTATTGTTTGTGAAATGATTCAGAGAACAACGGTATACAATGAGAATATCATATGTAATTTGCAACTTGGGAAGATGACATCAAGTATCGCGATCGTTTATTTAATTTTTTTGCAATAGTAATAATCGTTTCTCCATAAATTAAAAAATCATTTTCGATGTAAAATTTGACGTAGAATACGATGGTTATATTTAAAAAACCCTAAGTGGTGGGTTTTGTTGTTAAAAATTGGTTTAAACATTTAAATTGTTTATAACAATATGAAATTTTTTATAAATTTTTTCGGATTGATTTTATTCTTAAAATTCACTTTATTATCTTCAAAATGAAAGAAAAAAAATTTCCGTAGCTTTAAAAGAACCGGAGTTATGAATTTTTGAAAATGTATCTCCAAGGCGAAAATCACGAAAATCTTCAATTTTCAACCCTCTGTAACTCGTAAAAAAAAAATAAAAAAAAAAAATCCTCGAACAAGTATCTTCTTTTTTTCAATGTAGAACATGTAAAAAAAGTTTCAGCCAAATCAAAAATGGGTCGGTCATTTTTTGCTCGATTTCGTACGGTTTGTAAAAGAATTACCCATATACATGCACATACCTGTGTAGATGTATACATACGCACATACTTACATTAATGATTGATAAAGTGTGATTAGGAACAGTTCGATGATCTGCAAAGTATTTCTAAGCTTGTAGCTAACAATCAAAAAATTGAGACTTATCAAAAATTCTGTCATTTTCTTGCATTTTCTTAAGAATTGAACATTGTAAACATAAATACACTTACCAGAATCACGATTGTGTGTTATACTGTAACACACACATATATATATATATATATATATTAACTATCGTACAACTATCCTGGCCAGGGCCTAATTATAGTCTCGGGTAAGGCTCATTACACCACGTCAATAACTCTACATTTAAGCCTGCCCAGGCCCTGGCATAAATGCAAAGATTGCCTGGCCAAGCCCTAGTCTGAGCCTTGAGATAAAATTCTTGTAGGGTGAAATTCGCCGAGAATAGAATAAACAAGCCGTCTTTATAGTAGAATAGAATTAGATTTTTGAAAAGTTAAATTGCTATTAGCACGAAGAAAATCAAGGTGGTAGTTTTTCAGTTTCTGAATACATATAAATAGTTTAAGACTGCAAATTGTGTCAGCTAATGGCCCAAAAAAATGGTAAATGTAGTAAAAAATGGTTTTTCGCGTCTAGAAAAAAACTATAGAGTCGGACAAAAAATTTGTACTGTTGAAAAAGATTCGCAATTTTAAGACAAAGAAAATAAGTTTCAGAGAAATAAAATTGGCCCAGCCATTTTTTTACAATTTTGCAAATAAAGCTCTTTTGAATCGTTTTTTTTTTAATTTACTACTTACGTTTATTAATATTTTATTTTCTTAAAACATATTTTTCTTGTCTTGAATTGCGAATTTCTTTCAACAGTAGAACATTTTTGATCGACTCTCTAGTTTTTTGCCATGATAGTTATTTCTGAAAATAAACCATGCTTTTCTAATAGTTCTATCCTACCACCAAGAGACTAACTATTTCCAAGAATATATATATGCACACTTTATAGACCAGCAGCTTAGGAACAAAGATGGTCAATAACCTAAACCAGCCACCACCCTTACCAGAATTAAATAACTTTATAACTCATAGAAATCTACAATATTTTTGTTTAAAATGACCTTTCCGTGCCGCTCTTTTAGGGCTTATTTTAATCTCGGTTCTTTGTTTATTAGATAAGATAAATTCAAATTCTTTACTAACTCACAGTAACACCTGAAAACACTGCCAACTTCTTACACTTATTTAAACTTAATGAAAAGTGTTGCCTCATATACAGTGAGAATGAAAGTATAATTTGAGATAGTGCATTTTTCATATTCATTTGAAATAGGACGTTTTTCTATATTAATTTGGCTGTAATACTTTTGGTGTAGTGCTAATATAGATTACATACATAGTAAAAGCGACAAACTTATAAACTACGTTTACCAACACTGTCATGAGAGCTTAGGGTTAAGCATGCTATACTCGTAGTTAGACATACTGGAGGGATCATGGGTTCAAATGAGCATGCTGTAAAACTACTGATCTGATTTTCATAACTAATAGAATTTTTTTCAAGTGTCTAGACCTTCAGGGGCTTCTTTTTCGCATTTAAACCAACGCCTGTTCAGCTCATCACGTAAAAGTCACTGTCAGTTGTAAAAAGGTCAGTACAGAGAGTTTTAAATAAATTTTTGTAAAATATTTTTCCATTAAACTAGATAAAAGGTATGCTTAAGACAATCGCTGTGTCCTGTAAACAGTATCCAGTGGGATGGATAACTTAGTCCTCTAAGATTAACTTTGTAAGGGATCTGCATGAAAGCCTTGCACAACATGCAGTCAGAGAAAAAAAAGTAAAATTCAAAGGGTCTCTAATATGGCAAAAGCTGAAAAAAATCTTAAAAATAAAAATATCACTATCAACACTGTTCGCAAAAAAAATATAACAGCTTATAAAATTAAAGTAAACTTTAGGTTGCCTTGAAAAAATTATTTTATAACTCTTATGTATTCAACAGTATGTCAGGGTTTTGCCTTGTGTGTTTACATATTCTGTTGACAATCGTATAAATAATTAAATTTCTAGCAACTCCTTGTTATGTTATAGTACAAAATGTATATAAAATTTATTTTCTTTGTTATATGCTTTTAAAAATGTGAGTTACTGTGTATCCAAAATAAATGATAATAGTTTTCTTGTTTTAAATGAAATGCTTCGTCATCTAGAGTTAAATTCAGGATTTATTAATAAGGAAAAGACATGATGGTTTCAAAGATTTTTATTTAGACCATTTTTTTTATTTTTCTTAGAAACATTATTTAAAAAAAATTAGAATTTGCATGGTCGTAACAATCATCAAAAATGGATGTTTATAGCATATATATTATAAGAGACGTATATCATTTTGTTTCGATGCTTCACTTTTTTTCCGTGTAATAATCAAAACGAACACATGATAGTAAGAAAATTTACAAATGAAAGTTTCATAATGAACAGGGATGGTTATAAGCGTTTTATTATCAAAAATTAGTACTATCCAAATTTTAAAAATAGTTTTAATTATTATGATTTAATGTCTGAATCTGAAATGAAAATTAAATTATAATATACTAATTTTTTTGATATTTATGAAACGTATATTTTGGTTTTTGATGTAACTTCAAAGATTTGGTTTTATTTTGGTTCGAAAACATGTTGTTTTGGTGTTTTATGCAAACTAACAGGGTCATCAAATTTAGTGCATCACAAAATTCTCAGTTTTGAGAATAAAAAGCAATACAGCCCTTATCTTCAGGTATATTGAACAATTCTTCGGCCAATGGAGTATTATTAACTTTTAGGGTCTCACGATTGGGAATGTTGAGAAAGTAAGGATTCAAATTTTGAATTAAGTCCTTTCTTGATTTTTGTAAGTGGTAAGAAATTGATAAAATACTTTGGTATTCAAAGAGATAAGCCAATTGTTCATGTAAAATTGCAGTACGAATTTTACACAAAAGATAGCTACATCTTTTGATTCACAGTTCTTAAGTTCTTAGCGAATTCACATATTTTATTGAATTTACTTTTTTCAAATTAGAAAAAAGACTTAAAAGGCCCATCAGCCATACTCTCAAGTGTATTGATATCGAATGTACTACCTACATTTATATTTTGGTTCTGATAGTATTCAAACATGATATCGCTTACAAACTTTCGCTCCATTGGTGATACTTCTTTAAATATTCGTTTCACTAAAGGCCAATAATCGACATCATTGAGATGCTCAGAGCACATATGGGCATTAGGCTCAACAAAGAACTTCTAATTTATTAAAACGAGCTCATATTTATTTCTAGGGACAGCAATTAATTTTGATGGGTTCTTACACCCAGATGTACATCGATTACTTAAGCTTAAGCTGTTTCTATAAATGGACAGATCTGACAACATAGAGTAAGTTTGAATGCCAGGATTTTTTTTAACACAGCCGTAGCACAGTCTGCATATTTTGCTGTCCACAGAAATTGTTTCTATAGCTTCAAGTTTTCCTTTTCTAGTATTATAAATAGTTCTTAAATTATCGATAGCCATAGAATTCAGATTGTTGATACAAAAAAATTTCTCATCCTTTGATTTATTTTTATGCTCACAGCCAAGACATGTCAAAGAGTAAGGCATTTTTTTAAATGAATCGTAGACTGCAAATAATGTAAAAACATATTGGAAAGATAAATTGAAAGGATAATTAGTTAATAACGCAAAAAAAGACAAAAGTCTTTGACTATAGTACCTGCATATATAGTTAGTGCTTATTAGTAGTATAATTTATACATGTTGACAGGCTAGCTTTAGTTACTGTAAGTATATATCTTGGTGGCCCATAAGATCAACTGCCATATGAAAGAAAATTATGGATCTTAATAAATACACATTTCTGCATAAAATTATTCTTAAAGTCAGATATAGAGAAGCTGAGACTCAAATCATCTAAAATACTAGTTATTGACTTTAACTCAAAAGGATTTTGAATAAGAACATTAAGGTCTATATACAGCAAATTAAAGAGGTGACAAAATGAATACTAATGACAAAATTAAGTCCTGCACACAAGGAATCAACGAGACACATTCCTCGACCTATAAAATATTCATTAAAAATCAAGTTTATCTTGAGCTGTGATAATTGCAATCATTTGCTTTCAATGAATCTATAATTAATTGTACATTAGTATTATCTACTATACGTAATTGCAAAAGTTGCAGCCATGAGAATCAGTGTTTGAATCTAGTGTATTCTAGATTTGGGAATTTCATTCAGATTCAACCTTTAAATGACCTTGAACCATCCGTTAAGAAGGTCATCTGACCTCAGATTCAGAATTAGTGATCCAAAAAACATTATAATATAGTGGTATAGTGGTTTGGTAAGCTACACGAAAACACTTTTTATTTTGTGAAACTCACTGTAAACCTGATTTATACGGTCATAAGTAATACTTCAATATCTTCTACCTCCTATGTCTAAGAAACCAAAGCTGATCCCCTCCTTAAAATTTACCAGGTGCATGTTCAAACGATGAATAATGATTTGATATATAATTTGGGATGATTCTCAAGGTTCGAGGGTCGTGCTATAATACGAATAGCAGTTCACACTGAATATCAGTTAACAATAATTTTTGGAAAAAATAGTATTGACCAAGCAATCCTTAACTGTGCAACGACACTTACTGCTTACTTGGATTTAAATAAGGAGGAAGAGCTTAAAAAACTTATAAAGTACGTTGACATTTTACAATATTATATTTTCAATAATTAAACTAAATAATAAAAAGACCGTAAGAATAATAAAATTAATGTTGCTAGGGGATGACTCGTCATTGTATCTTCAAAAGATCAAGGACGTTTTTTTAAAGTCAATGTTATACCACGTCATACGTGCAACATCGTTTGAAGATTTGCAAAATTTAAAGGAAATGCTGTGTAGTTACTACAAAGATGCAGGAATAAACATGAGATTAATTGAACACAACCTCTGAATTTCCTAAATTTTTTGACCGAGCCCGCAAAATTATCTTACCTTTTCAGTCAAAAAAATTTTTCAAGTAGCTTGTTATGTTCAAAAATATTCAGAGTAACAATGTATGCACTCAATTAAATAATTATTTTACCGAAAATTTTTCTGACAGAAAGGTTACTATAAAAATTCAAGGTGATCTATGATCTGTTGGCAAGATGCGAGAAATAAATAAATACACAAAAGTTGTATTTGAATTTTTTAATATTGGTTTATCTATGTGCAACGTTTCGCTGACCATATATGTCAGCCTCATTAGGTTACAAGATTAAAAATTAAAAACACATTAAGTCATTTGGTAAAACTCACACACAAAAATACAATAAACTTAAGATATGAGTTATTACCACAGATACGTAAGAACTCATACGTATATTGACTTAATCGTCACCTATCAAACCATTAACTGACAATAAATTACACACCAAGCCAGTGCTTAAATAGGCGAAGCAATAAAGGTAGACCGTACATGTCCCGATCGAGTTCATCACCCTTTACTGTTGCATTGGACACTCCTATTGATGTTGCGTCTGAATGCACCGTTACGGTTCACGAAGCACAGGAAATCATTGAACATATTTAAGTAACGTAACAAAAACAGAAATTTGTTAACAAATTATTTAAATTTTGATTATGTAAAACACATCTCAATAATACATGTATTATTATAATATTATGGTAGTAAGCTATTTCATTTCTTAATAGTCATTTTCTTTAAATTTGTTATTGAAAAGGTGAATGACGTCGTATAACCATTATGCTTTACTAAAATATGTGATGTATTGAATTTTTGAATCAGACAATATTACTATGACAGCGTGAGATTATCGAGGGTTTCTGCTTTTAATATTACTGCTTTATGTATTCACCAAAAAATATGAAACATCAGCATGAGTTAATTTCTAAGTGAAATGATGGACTGTCACAGGAACGTGGTAGCCACATACATTGCAGAGGTGGAAATTGAGAAAGTACAATGAGTGTGAAAAACAGACATGCAAACGCGCGTGCAGACAAACATACGTTCAGTAGAGCTACTATTACTAAAATGATGACCTTACATGAGTACAACGAGGAGTACAAATCATATAAATTCTTATGTTAATCTTTAAGTGAAAAAGTAAGGAAAAAAAGTATACGTACCATGGCCAGAAAGTTGAGCTACTATTGACTTCGCTTTACCAGCCTTACCTTTAGCTCTGCTGACAGTGAAGCGTGATCAGTAATAGGCCCAGTTTCTGGTTCAGGTTCGCTATATACTATACAATATTTAAAACTATTTTTTTTTTTAAAATAAGGATTTTAAATGTAATTATCGTAGCTTAAGAATAAAAGATTACTCTTTCGTAACCGAACATACAAGAACTCATACAAAAAAATGTTATACATGTCACTATCGCGAAAAAATAATAAAAGATAAAAAAAATTTGACATAACATTTAAACGAGCACAAATTGGAGAAAATACGTTCATGTGACAACTGCAAAAACAGTTACAAAAGAGTAATTCACCTAAAATGGTACCACCACCTAAGACATGAAAAAGACTTCCAATAATAATTGTCGACAATGTGAAAGAGGACTTTTAAAAAAACATTCTGTAAAAAAAAATTTACACTAATACAAAATTGTAGAAGTCAGCATTAAACAATACAGTGTCTGAATTAAATAAACGCAATTAAGTAAATGTATGAAACTGTCTTAGAATATTCCCGTTTATGTATTATCAAAGATCTTATTTATGTATGTCTTATTTGATTTTTAGATAAAATCGCCTTTATTCTTAGGTCAATAAGATCTTATAATGTATGAGAAGCATTATTATTATTCCTTTATGAATTAAAGAAAATTTATAGCATGTTAAGACAATTTTGTTGTTTTATATATTTGTAAAATGTTATAGATAAGAAGGGGGTTTAGAAGCAGTTGGGCAAGGAAAAAGAGTATAACATGGTAAGAAATAGGTTAAAACTGTGTGAGCCAGTGTGAAAAAGGGTGTGACAGAGTGAGGCAGTTTCAGATAGTCAGATGAAGGTGAAAAATAACAGAAAAATAAGGTAAATCATGGGTAGTATGGACTCCCCAAAAGACACAAAAGATCAATAAGTTAAGTCTTTAATTTAATTGTTTAGCTAAAGGATCAATTAGTTATAATTTATAAATATAAGACGTACTTAAAAAAAGCTAGTACTGTCATGTGACTATACTAATTATCAGCCTGGTTTTTAATTTTAAAGAATATGTAAAATGATAAAGTTTGAGAGAAAAAAAAAGACCAGTTTAGTGAGAATTTCATCTATGATAGACATAATCGTGCTTTTTTACATAAATCAAGTTTTTGAATTGCGAGATAAGTCTTGTAAATGGTTAAGTTATTTGATTCCTATTCATATTTGGTCACAGAAAAAAAAATTTTTAAGCAAATTGCATTTCGTACAAAAATGTCAAAAATACCGATTTAGTAAGATTTAAAAATTATATTAGAAAAAGAGATTGAATCATCTTTATTTGTGAGACTTGTGGCTTAGAAAAATAATTTCCATACAGTTCCTTGATATGTTACTTAATTCCTCTTTCTGTTTCTATCACTTCTGTTACAATGCATTAAAACAGTCAAAGAACACACAGCCTGAGTCTGTGATATCCCAAAATAATTAAATTGCATACCTAGTGCTGTCAAGTAATGCAGTACAAGTGCGTAAGTCTAAGAAACCGAGAAAAATGAGTCATAAACCAAGGTCATCAACATCCCTAACGCTGCAACATGCTGCACAAGTTCTGTATCTTCATCAAACAGTAAATTTTTTTTTGTCTTATTTTGGTAATTTTTTAAACATTTTTATTTTATAGTAAATAAGTAAAAAAAAAAGATTTTTTTTTACTGTGTTAAAATAAATGTCTTGTCTCCCGTTTAATGCCCATTTATATTAACACAAATAATGAGCATTTATATCCACTAAAATATTTTGTCCTTGTACCTGTAGGTAAAAAAAAAAGAATTCATCATTTTTAATTTTTGCTTTGGTTCATTGCTTGTCATAAAATTTATTTACGCTTATATTGTCATATATTCTTACCAATATTTTTTTCAATACATGATAATTGATTATTAACAGATTTAAAATTAATAAAATTCTTTGACGCAATTTCAATGAACCAACCGTTTCATGCACCAATCGATGAAGCACTAGAGTGGTTAGAGGAATCCGAGTATCCGCAAAATTTAACAGCAGAAGAAGCAACAACAGCAGCAACGCTAACAGCTGCAGCAGCAATACTACCACTATTTTTAGCAGTAACGTTAACAACAGTAATAGCAGCAGCAGCAATAATGCTATCATTAACAGCAGCATTAGAAACACTTCCACCAACAGTGCTTGCACCAACAGCAGTAATGCTACTAACAACAGTAATGCAGCGGTAGCGGTAATAGCAGCAATGCTACCAATGGCAGCTGCCAAAACGCTATATTCTACAGTAGCAGCAGCAGCAGTATCTTATGTACCTTCACCTTGAGAAAGCCATATAATCTCGTAGTTCATGCAACAACTACCACCACCACCACCACCACCCCTACAATCACCACCACTTCAAACCCCATCACCACCTTCACCTACAATACCATTAGTGTCTCAGCTCACTCCAACACCAGCAACAGCATACACAACGCCACGAAAGCCAGTACTATGATTGCGAGTGGTAAAGGATAAAGTAATCAACAAAGGTAGAAGATTTGAAATGAAGCCCCTTTTTAAAAAAAGTCTTGTGGTAAATAAACAAGAGGAAAAAAGAATAAACAATGAAACAGAAAATAAAGGAGAAGATTAAAATAAAAGAGAAAAAAAATAAAGAAAAGATAGGAATAAGAGATTATAGAGAACAAGTATTATTACTAAATGAGAAGTAGAAAAAAAACATTGAGATTCATAATCGACGTCAACTTAGAATCATGAAAAACAGGACAAGGGCTAAGACGAGAAAAATAACAAAACAAAAATGAACTAGGCAGTTAGAGACATTGGCCTTGAAAAAGGAAAAAGACCGTAAGATTGCAATCAAAAAGAAGCATTTAGAAAAAGGAACGCTCCAAAGACAGCTTAACGAGGTGCCTTTATCAGCCAAAAAAAAGCAAATTTTAAAAGATGCAAGTAGCTCGTATGTATCAAAGCCTTTTCATTTGGAGTAGAGCTTCTTTCGGAGCTTACTATGTAATGTAGCTATTAAAAATATTTTGTAATCTTACGTAATTAAAGTATGAATAACAATGTTAATATTTGGTAACGTTAATAGTTGCTTATATTTAATCGTCATACAATTGTTTGTATAATAAGAAATCAAAATTAAAGTTACAATTATTAAAAATTTTTATAACACATATAGTTGCTTATATTTAATCGTCATACAATTGTTTGTATAATAAGAAATCAAAATTAAAGTTACAATTAATAAAAATTTTTATAACACATGCTTTTCATGTCAAAAAAAAAAAAGCCGCTTGCTGGTTTGTTGACAAGGAGTGTTCTTTGCTGTTTTGTTTAAAAGCACTGTTTGCAACTCAACACAAGGCTTATAGTATTCTACCACAACGCAAAGCCCTCTTATACTGACCAATAATGTCTTTCGATCTTCCTCCTTTTCCCTGTTACTATAAAACTAATGCAACTCTATATATAGTCCCTTAATCTCACTTTCCTATTACTTAACCTCCTAAGTAGTTTGAAGACAAACCTTACCATCTCTACGGCACAGTGATTAAAATATGCAGCTGAGAAAATTAAATTAAAAAACTTAATTTTTTTTCAAAAGATAAGCCTCTGGTAAAAAAGCTAATGGGTATAAACTGCGCACTTTTTAAACAAGCTAAAAATTTCAGTCAACTATCAGTTTTAACTACACTTGATAAACAGAAACTACAGGCCACAATAGTATTTATACGAACTTCTACGAACATAGTGCCTCAAAATTCAGATTTATTTTAAAATAAACAAAACATTACTGAAATAGTTCAAGGTGCAGGAATAAAAACTGTAGCACTCAGTAAGACGAAGAGTTCTGGATTTAAAAGAAAATGTAATTCTCATAAAAATCTATCGCTTACTTAAAAAAAGACGTAAATTGTTCTTTTGGTAATCAAATAAATACTGCACTTATTACACGCTTCGAACTGTTAGACCCTTAAAAATTTTTTAGAAGTTGTTGAAGTACAGTTTTTTAAAATATGTTCTACAAATTTTGAAGGATCACGAAAGTTCAAAAGTAAAAACTATACTAGCTTTTAAATTTTCAATGATTAAAAAAAAATTTAGAAGGTTTTGACCTAAAATATTTTAACAATCAATCTCATGCAATTTATCAAACAACAGATTTAAATAAGTGGTTGGATGAAAATGTGCGACAGCCAATAGATAAAGAATAAGAAGATTTTCAAGAAATAGAATCTGGTTGGGGCTTGTGCTACTTACTTGACCCAGTTGTTAATATGAATTAATGCAGTCCTCTGAAAAGAAGTACTTACATTACACTTTCAGACTGTATGAAAAATAAAAAACTTTGCATTAATGTAACAGACAATGACCAGCAATATTTCAATTAGGCTATCTTGTCAGCATTGTATCCAGTGCAAAAAAAAACATCTCCTGTTTTTAACTAAATTCTAAATACAAATAAGTATAATTTTTATGGTATTGAAAATCTAGTAGATAAAAAAGTATTGCCAAGCTTAAAAAGCAACATTACATCTTAATTGATCGATATTAAAAAAAAAAAAAAAAGTTCTATCAATAATGCTGTACCAAGTCATCTGACAAGTGAAAAAAACAAGAAAAGCATGTGAATCTTTTGGTCATTAAAAGCTTCTGCATAGAAAAAAATTAAATGGTAAAACATAATGTCAATGAAGAATATAAATTTAATGAGGTTTGAATAAAAATTTTCTATTTTACTTCTATGCATTGAATAGAGCATTTTCTATTTTACTTCTATGCATTTTATTGTAAACTTGACATCTACGATTTTTTCTTTCAGGCTTGCCTTAAGAATTTCAGTTTTTAAGAAATTCTACTTTTTTGCTTAATGTCATGTTTTTTAGTTTCATAGCAGTTGATAAATGTTTTCAACCATGATAGGTTGTAATTAAATCTGGCAGTAAATAAATTTATTTGTAGTTACTTACTAAACTATATTTAACCCACATTTGAATTTAAAATATGAATAATCTCTTTTTTTTATATAATGTGTAAAAACTTCTATTACAAAATGCTTTACCTCTATTGGTACCTGAATAATTTAATAATTTTCCTGAAATAGGCACCGATTTTACTGCTTCTGTGACGTCATGCCCAGTTTTTTGTTAAGTCGTACGGCCTATGCATAATAAATCTTACCATATACTACAATCATTATATGTTAATGAGCTTTAATTATAGATAATAGCTTACCATTTTTTATGCAACAATTGTATTTCATTCTTTCAATGTGGATGGTTACATCAAGCTCGTTTGTGAAGATCCTTTACTTCAATGGTTTTCTTATGATTCATACTTGTTGGTGTCTGGTGTGTAAATGAAAAAAAGATCACAATTTCATGTGATGTATACATTTTCTCTAATTATCTTCTAAATAAATCACAAAAGCGTAAGATAATATCCATTTTTTAAGTATCTCTTACAGTTCTTAAATTTTCTACTTTCCGAAAAAATAAGTAATTTCAATTCCTGAACATGGCTTTGAGCTCATATTGCTTATTACCTAACACTCCTTTTTACCTCTGAGAATATCTAAGATTTATAGTATTCCTTAGCTTTATTGTTTTTCCAACATTCCACGACTACTATCTTTCTAGATATATTGACCATCAGCAGTAACTGTGTATCTGATATCGGGAGAATCTTGGCTGCTGCGATCAGTCTAGCTTAGCTGACGTCAAACAAGTCAATGCCTTTCGTGATACTGACTGAAATTTGCCTACGACCTGAAATATCTACCATTTTTATTGTATTTTTCTATTAATTAATATTATCTTATTATTACGTCTTAGGTTTTCTATCAATTATTTAGAGATAACTAAGCAAAAATAATCAACCAGCTCATTTGGATCATCCCATGGTACATTATTTACTTGCTGCATTGTAGGTAAACCAGAATTGTTGTGAGGTTACAATAATTTTTTCTTGTAGTCGATGAAATAAATCATCATAGCTTTATTGTTTTATTATTTGTAAGCTTTATTTGTCTAAGAAGCTCAATTCTTGCTAAATTTCTTTTAATGTACACTAAACTTTATCTGAAGTACAGTATATTTACTCAAATTGTTCCAAGTAAGGCCAGTTGTATAAGAATATTTTTTTGCAAGTTGCTCGATTAATCCAACAGTTATAGTAGCCCATAAATAGTAGCTCATTTATTTCGGTTCCACAGCTGACCACTCCGCATTAATTAACGTTAAAAATTGGTGCTTTAGGCAAATGAACATTTCGAGAAAAATTAAAGCTCTACGTTACCACCAGTTTTTGAGTAACAAGTTTTAGCAAGTCTGTGCACAGCATAAAAAAAAAAATTGTGGCAATGTGTGATCAGTCTATCATGCAATAAGCTGAGACTTTGAGTTTGCTTCTTAGAATATATTTTTTATTTTACAAGTGAACTGTGATGCACCTTATATTTATTTAATGACTAAAAAATGGAAAAAAAGGACTATTACCATCTGTGCCAACTATTCAAATTTTAGATAAATTAATTAAATTTGATCTATTTGACGGCATGACTTTGATAAAAAAAGGCAATTTAGTATGTCAACTCGTCTGTGACTCATTAAATAAATTAATCAACCCCAACAACTTGTATTTTCCAGTACGACAAGACCGTCACAACTTTAAAACTAAGTAATGTAATGATAGGTATTTAAGAGGAATGTTAACAGATAGTCGTAAGAAAATCGAAAGTAAGAAAGATTCTGAAAGTGACAGTTGTAGTGATTTTGAACCACTTTGTGAAAAGCAAAAAACCAGCAAGAATAATAGAACTCAGTTCAAACTAAGAATCTCAGAGAAAGTAAAAAAAAATATTGAGCCCATCAGTGTTGTTTATAAAGATAAGAGACAGTCTGAGAGATAACAATTAAGCTGGACACATGATATTGTTGATGCAATTTATGATTAACAAAAAATTCAATGCTTATTCTCATTCAAACGACATCTTGTTAATGATATGAATGGTTACATAAAAATTGAAGGTGAATGTAAAGAGTGTGGTGTGCCAATAAATCTTTTATGTAGTGACAAACCATCTGGTTAAGACGATGTCATTTTAATTGTGAATACAGTTGACACAAAAAACGTAAGTCACAACAAAAAGAGAGGACTAACTGGGAAATAGAGATCGCAGGTAAAAAAAGAACCTTTACACATGAAACCAAAGTAATGGAGACAACAACAAGCCACCAAAAAGATTGATCATGGCGATCCTGAGCCTCCTGATATGAGTAATCTGCCCTTACTTCGGAAGGCACGACAAGAAGTTAGGAATGAAGAATTGGGTTTGCTAAAAGGATCAGGTGTCTTTGAGTCATTGTCAAGTATCAAAGCGAGAGTTCAGTACACAAAATTTATGAAGGACATTGGTTACAATAAGTTTTATCTTTTTTACTGGTCTTCTGAACAAACCGCATTACACACCGACATTGTCAACTTCTTTGATAATCCTATGACTCTAGATGCTACGGGCTCCATTGCACTTTAAATACAGAGAGGAAATAACATGCCCTCTCCAGATATCTACCTATTAGTTTTAAGCATTCATACTGGTTGAATAACTGAGTGAAAAAAGGAGCCAAGACTTCTAAATGTGTCAATATTGACTTGGGTCGTGTTATTTCATATTCTATCTCTTTGTGTTTTTTACAATGTGTCATTTATTTCATACAATAAAAGTTGCTTGAAGATCTTGATGGATAAAAAAAATTATTCAGGTTTATACACAAATAGGAACGGATGTAGCTCATTTGTTGACCAATGTATAACATCGGCCTTGCTTTTCTGGCAACATAGATTATAAAGTAAAGCTTTTGTTTAAGAAAATAGTTGGTTTCATGTTGACACTATTAAATTTTAGAATTTTTAATGATTATTTTGAGAATATGCTTGCATAAGCTTTAAGCATAAATTACTCAATAGCCACAAAGAAGGTTTACGAGTCTATTATTTCTTGTATTAACACTTTTAAGAACAAAGATAGAACTTTAGACCCAACCAATAGCACTAATGTAAGAGAAAAAGAGATATTAGAAAATTCTGTGAAAAATAAAAGTATTATGAAAACGTACATTAATTTACTTCGAGTCAAATTTTTCGATAACATAAAATACTAGTGACTGTATTTTTTTCCAAAAAAATGATTATTATATACCTGATTTTCAGCAGTGACTTATGACACTGTGCGAAGAGTTTCCAAGTTGGACCAAAGTCATAAATTCGTATTTTGAAAATCCACACGACGTTGCAACATCTGTACTAGCTGTAAAATACTTAGGGCAAATTAAAGGTGCCTTCAAAGAAGATGGCACATGTGGGAGAGATGAAAAATTTTCAATAAGACACATGGATTTTCATAGACGCAGATACAAGAATTGCTAGAGCTAAATGTATGAATTTAGTGCCAAATAAAAATGTTAAAACTAAAATGTAAAAATGTTAAATTTAAGTCAAAAAATTGAAATTAAAACTTACATTTGCATGGAGTTGAAAGATGGAGAAACAATTTTTTCAAGATGCAGGATGATGATTCTATTAAAGTAAGTGCTGAGGAAAGCTTAAACATGCCAAGTTGTCAATTACAAAATGAAGAAAACACTGAATAAAAGCTTAATCAATTAACTCCGTCGGATCAGTCATTAAGTCTTTCATCCTTTACATTCACCAGCTTGCAGTGCCCTTATTAAAGAAGCCGGATGTAGAGCACTATTATATATAAAAAAAAAGCTACATATCGGATCGCACAGCCAAAGCAAGTGACGACACGAGTTTTTCTCTTTTGACTGCAACCGAATACATCGTATGTTTATAGAACTAATTTTTCCATCCGTTTTTTTTCTTCTTTCCCTTCTTTTGATATTTATTTTGAATTTCAGTATTATTTGGAAAAAAAGAAATTTTAGCTATTTTTTTAAGGATAGCAGTTCAGTTATAATCCCTAATTTATTATTTTTTCTCATAGTTGTTATGAAACGTTAAACAGGCTCCAGAGTTGATTACTGAACATAAGTGGCTTTCAGATTCCTAAGGATCAAAGTTTCGGTAACTTAGTTAATTAATGCTTATGCCACCGCTCGAATTGTTCTGCTATCACGGATCAATTCCAACTTTCTGACAATTTTTTTTTGAATGCAGTTCATCGTTCTGGTAAAATCTCTTTGATTCATGTTATATTTAAATCCATAAACAATATCCACTTTTTAAAAATTTTTTTTTATTTATTTTTTTTTTTTAACAACATTTGTCAGCTTTCAACTATGCTGAAATACACTCCGAGGAGAATAAATTCACCCAGTTGCAGCAGTCACCAAAGCAAATCATGTCTACTGCCTTTGTTGGACAACAGCCTCAATTCAGCATCTTCCTTCAGATAAAACTACTCCTCAAAACAATATTGTGTTGGGCCAAACTCTGATTTAATCAAGTCTAAAGAAGTATGTGGAATAGCAGGTACGACAGCAGCTGTATTTTCATATGATTGTTTATACGACACCCAACTGCTTCGTTTGACGTTGACCTTTTGCTTTTTTTTTGTAGTTTGCTTGCAGCCATACGACTGTCATCAAAATAAAAACGGTAAACACAAGTTTAAAAGGGTACACACAATAAATAATACTTACCCAAACAAGCCTACGATGCAGACATGGCTCAATGGATGTTATGTTATGTTCTGGTGTAAGTTAATATTAATGGATGAGTTCTTGGTTACAATCTCTGGCTAACTGTTAAAAAGAAATTAGTATCATGGCTACTCTTACTGATGCCATAAAAAGTTTTTGTTTATTGCAATATTAGAAAAAAACTAATGGAATAGATTCTTGTTTGGGTGTAGAAGGTTAAAGAGGTTGTTGAAGTAATTAATTTATCGTTGTATATATTTTAGAGCGCACATGCAGTCTATACAGCAAATGAACGATATAATCAATTCCATGTTTGCCAATCCTTTTGGAATGATGGCTGGCCCACCTGCAATAATGGCAGGCCAAAGTCAAAACAGACACATTTAAATGCCAAGAATGCAAATAATGCCGCCTGGCTTTCCATCCACAGTAATAAACTATAAAAGAAATGTTCTTAGATTTGGTGAGTTTTTATATTTTCATTGACGAGTAATTTTCATAATTGTATGTTACTTATTGTACTGATGACTAAAATTTTTTAGCAAAACACCAATTCCTATCCAAATTGCCATTCCTTCACCAGTAGTTCAATGATGACCATGACAACTTGTCCTGATGGCAGGCTTCAACTTTATTCAGAGTCTGAGTCATTGCGAACTGGACCAGGAGGTGTTAAACAAATTTAAAAAAAGTATTAGCAACTCACGCACTGGAACACGAAAACTAGCAATTGGACATCACATTGGCGGAAGAGCACATATAATTGAACGTGAAAACAATGAGTATACCGGGGATCAAGAAAAGTGCCAAGATTTCATTGACCTTGACGTAGGTAGACAAATTACATTTTTCATTACTTGCCCTTTCCTATCAGTAACGTGGAGTGATTCTAAATTATTGCTTTTTTTTAGAGATAGCCATAACATTTAATCAGAAATGGCAATTAACATCTAGATCGCGATTGGGAGCCATTAGAAATTCTCCTCACAGGTCTTCGTGTAATAGAGCTCAGGCAAAAAGGAAGCTGGCTTTGTCAAGTACAAATCCAAGGTGAATAGTCAAGTGGCATGTTAAGTACAGTTCTCGTACCAATATGAAATTATTCAAGGAATACACACTGTTAATTAAATGCAACTCATAATAAGAATATTGCTTGTAAAGTACATTATTCCTGTAGACGTATTTAAAATTTTTTTAAATCATTATCTTGCTTCGCAGATTTAAGAAATTAATGAGGAAGCGAGGTGGAAAACAAAATTTCTAAAATATCAATATTATACCATTAAATATCAACATTGAAATGGAATCTAAAGATGTATGTGGAATAGCAGGTACGACATCAGCTATATTTTCATATGATTGTTCATCCAACACCCAACTATTTAGTTTAATGTTAACCTGTTGCTTTTTTTTCGTAGTTTTCTTGCGGCTATACGACTTTGTTCCAAACACAAGTTTATGGCTGAGATCGTTTTAGCCCCAGTCAAAGATCCAGAGGAGGAAAGAGATCGAGACGTTAATTAGTGTGAGCAGGTGTACCTTAGCTAACCTACCTATGTAGTCGGCTGTGGAAGTGTTTCAAAACTGTGTTTTATATTTTTGCAGTGTCACTAATTTAAGATCGACGTGGGCTTAAATTTTTGAAACAGTTGCGAAAAATGAGTACAACAACAAGTGGATAAATGCCATCTGCCAACTCTGCAGGCTCCAGGTGACTATCAGCAGTCCCAAGTGATTCAGGATGCTCAAGGCAGATACTGCGGACCAATCTCTTTCTACTGGTGAGTACTTAGTTGACAACTCTGCTGAAGCCTCTAATGCCTAGTTACAACTTCTTGAACCTCGATGGTATGAACGAGAAAGTAAAGCTAAGCGCGCTGCCAAAGCCCTCCGCGACAGTCGATCTGCTCAACATCCCAAAATCTCGATAACCAAAGTAAATCTCGTCTATTGCCTACAGCCGGATATAAATCACAGTTTAGCTTCCTTTCTTCGAAAAACTTCTATTAGACACCACCGCCGCAGCAGCAGCAACTAACAGTGGAGGCTTATCTTAAGTGATCAATATGTGGCTTTAACTCGAAGAATTACAACTCTTGGGAATAATCACAGTCACCCCAGGTGTTTTCGTATTATCGTATACAAAGTATTGCTTCACTGTCGTCGACCGTTTGCTTGGGCAGCAATTCTCTGATAAAAAAACTTTATTTTAATTATTGTATAGTTATTGTGCTGTAATGCAATGCAATTTATAATTTATATTTGTATTCATTACCTGAAAAATAAGCATGTAAACAAATTAAAAGAATCAATAATTTTTCTATTGAAATATCAAGTTTTTAATGAATGTAGTTGAACGATTCAAGAATACGAAGTTACAAATGTATGTATGGTTATTCTTAACAATAATTTTCCATTTATGTGTAAAGTGCCATAAAAATTAAAATTTCGTTGGTGTAATTTCACTTGAAATGCATTTATTATGTAGGTGTGTGTGAGTTTGCATATACTTATCCACAAAAACTTTGTGGTTCTATAAGCTTACACAGCATACTAATAAAATTGCCAACAAACTAGGTACATAGATAAATTGAATTGATTAAATGTCTTTTTCACAACAAATGGGAGCGTGCTAATTTCTTCAATTGTTACATTGTCATGATTTACCACCCACGTCTTGAATGTAGAATATTTGTCATTTTTTTCATCAATAGCTGGGCAATAGCAAGCATTGACAGTCTATTTTAAACTTTTCTATTTTTAAGCATAATTTACTTTTTTCGTAAAAAATAATTATTAAAATGCTGTATGCTACTTTGTTATGACATATTTGCAGCACAGTGTCTCTCACACATTTTCTTTCACTTACAATCTACAATGCAGCCGACAGCCAGTATATGTGACGTTAAAAGTTCCTAGAATCTCCTTAGAACCATACACTGCAGAGCATATGTGAACGAACAGATTTTTACAAATAATTACAATATAAAAGTACTATTAAACTACAGAGCTGTTCTTTATATCACAAGAGCAGTTTTTGACAACCGAATTTATTACGAAAAATGTAGTATAATCAGAGATAAAGGTGTTTAAAGTGTCTTATACTACTGGATACTTTAATTTAAAATAATCAAATGAATAAAAGGGAGCAGTCTTTGTAATTGACACTATACGAAACAGCAGTTCTTACGACATCGATTTGATGAATTTGTTTATTGGAGCTTCAATATTTTGCAGACCAGGGTGGCATTGGTCTTGAGATTTGATGCAGAGTGTGAGTGTATCGAAGGAGCCATCTTGACATTCAAGAGTTCGAGTTCAATTTAGCAATATCTTTGTTGGTTTTTAAGGTTAATTAAATTAAATTTTAGTTTTTAAAAGTAGGTACTGGGATTAGAATGCACGAGCCTACTTTTTAAACCTTTAACTTTGAGCATAGTGCATAAAGATAAGAGGAAAGGTGGCAGTAAAATAAGGGAGCTCATACTCTTTTAGTTTATAATAACGACACCATTATGTAAATTTGCATCAACAGCTGATTCTTCAGTTACGTATGAACCTTAATTTTATAATACTATGAGCACAATTAACACAGTTGCATTACTTAATGCTTAAAAATCGTCAAACATTTGCCATATTGGCAGTCATGCCGAACACGTACAACAAATATACGATTTACAGATTAGAACTAACTTTTGATTGTACGACCATTGCTTGCCACGTTTTAAGTAAAGCCAAACATCAGTCGTTTTTTATATCGAAGCTACGCAAAGTGAATGTCAAACTGTGCTCTGAGCTGTTTTATTTATTATCTTGTTGCATTGATGTACCAATCGATAAAGAAGTCTATGAAATACTATGATGACACCGTAATCTGCGATTGCAGATGAACGGAATATTAAGGCTATTCTTAATAATGCGTTAGGGTCACATAGTCTTCTGTGGGAAACTCATGATATTATATTGCGCAACATTTGGGTGTTGCATTATTTAAAGGAGCTTTATAACACTACGTATTATATGTAGCACTGGTAATATGGGACTTTATTTAACTGTTTAATCATCTTAAGGACCTTTTTGAGGTGACATTGATTTAATTTTTGTAATTTCCTGAAGTCAAAACACATAAGAACAGAAACAAAGATTATTAACTGTTTTACTAGCATGCATCGTTATCTGACTGGATCAAATAAATGTTATGATATATCTATTTTCTATTACACTTACATGCACAAGAGTTGTAACATGATGTTAAGTCTTAGCAGTGGCGCTAGCATTGCCACTATTTGAAGTGTATGACCGAACGCTCAAAAAAGTGAGCTTATAAAATACGATGAAGGAACTGACTTTAAACTTTACCTAACGTCTAAGTTCACACCTAAGCAACACCAGGGATCTTGAGGGCATGCTAGTTCAGCGTAAGGCCTTAAGTACGTGAAAGGGTAAAACGAGCGCATGCCAAAGGCTATTGTGATTATGCGGGAGTACATAGAAGGGATGGTTGAACTGTGGGCTGAAAATAGAGTGCAGGGGAGTGGGACACTGAGGTGGGATGACAAACTCTAGAACCTCCAGAGTACTGATGGTGTAATAGACAAACTTAAGTGTGGCATGTAATGTGATCTTAGATAGATGTCACTATTGGGCGTGTTATTTTATTTTAATGCACCAAGGAAAATTGTGAGATTTTCAAGCGTTCCAACTTTAATTTTACTGTCTTGATAAAATTACGACTTGAGACTTTGAAAACGGGGTGATACGGCTCATAGTCCAGGCGCCAGGGGGTTTTCCATAGCCTTTTAAAGTCTATGGCTTCACCAAGGTTTTTTAATCAAGTTTTATCCTCTAAATTAGAATTTTAAGGGTGGAATCTTAAGAAACCACGCAAAAAATGTTACTAACAATTTTCATTAATAAATTTTAAAATTACGTTTTTTCTTATTAAAAAACTTTTTCCTGATTCTTTGGCATATTTCAAACATAAAACCAATTGGAACGTATAAACTCAAGCCCCAGAGTTTTCAAGTAAAAATTTCTGAAGTTATAAATTTTTTAATCGAAAACTGTGGAGTGTAGGTATAAACTTTTAAATAAGTTTTTTGTTAAAAACATGTCGAAAAATGAGAAAAAAATTTTTTGACCTAGGAAAACTGTCATTTGGAAGTTTATTTATAAAAAGGGTTAAGAACATTTTGTTTGCATAGTTTCTCAAGGTGACACCAGTACTATTTTTCCAGACACTCTGATAGATATATGTCATAAGGCTGGCTGCGAGAGCGGGGGCGTGGCCGGGGTCCTATTTTGGCAGATGCCACGTGATCCTGCGTGGGTAGCCAGTATGCGCGGCAGAGGACGCGCGGTGGCCCCGCGTTATTTCAATATTATTACCAACGCTGCTTGGCCGGTAACAATTTTTTTCTTTTTTTTTATTTTGTTTTTTTGGAGGAGGAAAATTACGGGTTAGTATAAGGAGCAGGTGGTGGGTGGGGTTTTTCAAATAAATTAAAAAATACATTTTATAGATACATTATATAAAAATAAACAGAACGTTTGGATATCTTACAATATTAGTACAATATTATAATATTACAATGACGATGATGTAAATACCAACTTGATATTACCTACTTGTTTGCGATCCATCTGACGATGTATATTATAGTGAAGCCATATGACGATGTTTTCGATACATGACGAGCTTACCAGTTTTAGTGAATCGTCTTCGTACCTCACGACACCCTTTTTCACATTCCTTGTCGTCACAGTTGATTTCTTCAATATATCCACTTCGAAGACGGAGGTGGTGACTCTGTTTCATCAAACCAACTTTCTATGTTTGATGGCCTATGTCCGAGTGTATTAAGTTAAATTTATAAGTGTATTGCTTACGCAGCAACAGTTCAAAAAATGCCAGCATACCCATATGATCCTCAGGTACTCCGGCTTTTATAGCTTTTTTAGTGAGGTGATATGCTGCACATAGTGATCCTCTTACGGTCTTATGTTTCGAGCATATTGGTTCCGATCCATAACTCAAGTTATTACAGTATCGATCTTCATATGGAAACTTCACTCTCACATCACACCTGTGCATCTCCTCGAACTTGAGCCTGAAGGAAACAAAATCATTCCACTTTGTTTTCCTTCCGATTTCTTCGATTAACATTTCCAGACGATATCCATAGTCCTGTACGTTCTTATACTTTAGATATTTCTCCATTTTTGCGTTGAGATATGTAGCTATATTAATCAACAACCAATTAAAATCATAGTGTATTGAATAGATAGCATAATCTATTATCTCATGACAAAAGATCACGATTTTTGTAACAAACATAAAGTAAACTAGCACCAAATCGAAAAACATTTTGACCGATTGTTCGACCACTGGCTGATAGTTTTGAAAATAGACTAAAACCTAGTGTAGAGTAAGTCGGGTCAGAGAAACCCAAGAGCTATGGAATACATATACATTTCTAGCAATCACTTCATTACTCATAAGTCTACAGGGATTGGAAAAATGCATCGGCTTGAAGTTAAATATCGGTTAAAGTCAAAGAAGTCTACTTGGTGCTTACGTTTCTCAATAACATTTTGTGTAAAAATTTCGAAAATTAAAAATGTAATTTTAAGTTATTTATTTTTATCAAAGTACATCGTAAGACAATCAGTAGGAGTGGGTGGTTAGACGGGTTTTTAAAATAAAAACCATCTTAAAATGTATCATATACATATATTTTTTATAAAAACTCACATTGTCGAATTAAGCTTCCATATAAATTTTAATAATGTACTTTTCTATGGTTGCACTTAGATTTACTAGTTTGAGTACATATGTTGCTTTCAATACGATTATTTCTATAATTCCTACGTCTAGCTATACGATTAAAAAAAGTTACAGCTATTTTATCATTTATAAGAGTATTTGTTGAAAAAAATAATCAATACATGCCTAAAGGATAGTTGTTACACATAAAAAATAAAAAATTGATACAGTAATTTCCGCAAACGATGGAATTAATATTTTGAAGCTGTTGTACATTCCAATGGTAAGTAATACAGCTTCTTTTAAGTCCATCAATATGATAAGAGATCGTGGGTGGCATGCCATAGCTGTCAAAGTACACTCCATTATCTTTAATATCAACATATATAGCTACCCGATGCGAGCCAGGTTTGGAACTTTCGTCGGTATTAAGTATGAGAGCGCACGGTCTCGTCCAAACAAAAGGTAACTGGTCAGCGGGGAATACGCCGACCGTCGCTGCAGGTATATTGCAAGGAGCTCTACGCAGTTGCAACGAGTCCATAATAACAGATGTATAAATTCTTATGAGTTGAAATCTACAACTACTTGACGATTTGAATCTTTTTTTCAATATGTTGTCAAATTCAGCATACAAAATGCAATTTATGGTTTTCGTGAGAGCTGTCTCGAAACGCACCTCTATTCGTACTGTACCATTTTTTACTAAATTCCAATGACCTGCAAAATGTGATGAGAGATCAGGTGTAAGATCGAATGCAAACAGGCAATACCCATTGAGATAGTTTTTTCTGTGAACACTGTTTCCCTCGTTCATGTAGTAGATCCCGGTGCCCGAAAATAAAGTATGGTATGCTTCCACGTACATAGGTGTGTTACCTGTAAAAGTCGGTTGCAGCGCTTAACTAGGGACTTGTACACCATTAACGTATAACGACAAAAAATTCATAGAATAATTTTAAAAGTTGAATGGATTCATCTTTCAATCCCCGTTGAAGACTTTGTTGTGAACAAAACCTTAAATGATTCTTTTCGGAAGTTGTCCAAGAATAACGTTATCCAAACAGTCACCGTTTATACCGCTATGTAAGGTAAAAGATTTGACTTTGACGTGCGTAATTAGATACTTTGCCGTAGTGTTAACCAAAGTTTTTGCGTGCGCGATCAAAACTGTAGGGCTAACTTCCACTCACCGAACGAGAAGCGTAGCCTCGGTAATGCTGATAGAATAATTTTTCGTTGAGGCATCTACGAGCAAAAAGCATTTTTTTAACGTATTAGACGCAAACGAACTTTGACGCCATTTAATGATAATTTATCCTGATTGAATACGTTGCAGTGTTAATGACCCATTAAGTCTATGGTCTTTCCGTCTTTCAAATATTTTTGACGTTTAGTAAGAGCTCAGTTTTTTTTCGAGCCGGGTAATTCATCCATTTCACCAGCAACATCTGTTTCCCAAAGATTTGTTGACAAATGCGATGATTTTGCTGCAGGGCCGTAATTTAAAAGCGTTTGAATGTATGCTCTGTAAGGGTAAGCATTATTTGGGGGAGTCACGAGTTTTTGATTAAAATATACGTCAACTTGGTTGAATATCAAGTGTAAAAAATTGTTTACTGGAGCTACAAGCGCATCCCCATCCTTGTCGTAAGCTGTCAATTTGACATTCACTCTCAGCATGGTATGGGCCAAGTCGATGTAATCCTCGTTTTGAGAACTCAAAACGAACTCTATTTGACTCTCGTCGCTTAACGATGAAAAAGGTTTGTAATGCACCCATCGGTTAGCTTCTAATGCTGTCTGCGTGAGAGGAATGAAAAATAAATCCAATTCGCTCTTTAAGCAAGGGTCTGTGTGACTATGTAGGAAAGACATGATTATCCAAAAATATCTACTGGTTTTGATTTTTATTTTTTACTGCCTTTCTTTTAGTTTTACGAACAACTCTTTTTTTTACCTTTCTGTTTGATTTTTTTTTTCTTACTATTTTTTTTATTTTTCTTACGCGTACCTATTTTTCGCTTGACTTTTCTCGAACGACTTTTTTTCTTTTATTCTGCAGCGTTTAAGGAGTTGCTTACACCACTGCTTCTACGCCGAGACTGTGCTCTTTTCTTATATGGTAAAGCATTATATACCGATCCTTCCATCAGCTGCACAATTTTTTCTGTAGCTTTACGTTTTAAATTTTTACCAGATTCGTTTATCCGATTCTTGGATGCGTGTTTAAATGGAATATTGCTTTCCCCTATTTCGTCAAATATATTCACTCCCGCTCGTAAAGCTTCTTTCCCAACGGCACGAGTACCTCTGACTATGTAGAGCATAGCACTCTGAAATAGTCCAGTGAAAAAAGAGCCTAATCCATGTCCTCTCTGTCTATATGACCCCGCGAACACATGCTTGACTCCTTTTCCACCCCCGTGCTGTGTGTGATACCTCTCGTAAAAAACCATTTTGTAACGATTCGCTTAAAAGAAAACTTTCCTTAAATGTAACACCACGGTCAGTGTCCCAAACTCAAATGATATTGGTTTACCAAATTGATCTCTTATATCTATATCAATTGTATAATATCTATTATTGAAAAAAGGGTACGTAGGCTGCTGGAGTATATCTCTTGACAATTGTGCTTCCAAAATTAATTTCTTGAGCAGCTAAATTTACTATTTTCAGCAGGGGTGCAAACGTATCACCAACTGTACTTGATTCACATATATTAGAATAGATAAAAAGTTGATCGGGTACCACTCTTGATAAGCTTGCTGGTTGTTTACCGTAAGACAATAGCCTGTAATCCTCTTTTATTTCGGCACGGTCACGCTCAATCTCGGTCAGTCCTTCCTCAAACCCAATAACGCGTTTTACTACAGTTAATACAGCCGGAGTTTTTCCACATGTTTTTGTACGTCCTGATCCTATTATTGGAAATCCAATAAATACAAATCCGCCTCGATGATCATAAATTAGCTGCTGACATTTCTTATCTTTATGATAGTATTCCAACCATTTTTTATTTATTTCCTCGCATAAACTATGTACAGAGTCGTAGGTGCCGTGCTGAATAAAACACTTTTTTTCTTCACCAGGATCGCTTATTACTGCCTCTTCTCGTCGTACATGCAAAATAGTGAACGGTACGTGAATCTCGGAAATTCCTACCTCTCATTTACCACTTAGCTCGATCTCTTTCGGTAACTCAGTAAAAAAATTTGTTGTAGTATTGTTCGGAAAATATATCATACTACTATTGCTAGGTAGAATTACAGTAAACTCTTTATGATGCATTTTTTTTTAAATCGTTCGAATTTATCCTCGAGTTAGGTTTCTCAGGGTATTCTGCTCAACTAACAAAGTAATGTTTGTTTTTTCCTTTTTCTCTTGTTTTCAAGATCTTGTCAATTTTATGATCTTGCTTCGAGACACGCTCTTTGTAAACAGGGTTAAGTTCTTAAGAGTAAAAAAATCCTTCAATTTTTTTATCATATAAATCACTGAGCTCATATACATGTAAATTTTGTCTTTTTAAAATTTGAGTAATTTTAAATATCTCTTCACTCCATGTTTCTACTGCACCTTTTTCAAACACATTTTTATCACGGCTTATGCGTACATAATCACCTACTTTATAATTATATTTACTTTGACTGAGCCATTGTTTTGTTCGAGGTTGTCTCGAATTGACTAAATTTTGTCGTGCTATATGTGCGTTATATACTGTTACACTGCTTGGCGCTAACTTTGTTGTAGAGTGGGGGGTATTATTGTAACCACTAATTGAATCTTGTATAACGTCTATGTAACGGTATGAATTTTTGTATGTAAAACATCTGTACATACGCTCTTTAAACGTTCGAACGACACGCTCTACTACGGCCGCCTTAACATCAGGGTTTTTGGCAACTCAAAATTTTATAGCATTGTCTTTCAAAAAGCGCTGAAATTCACTGCCTAAAAATTTAGTTTCTCGATCCGTTTGTATCATAAAGGGCGAGCGAGATTAACTATTTTCAAGAATTTTTCTAAAAAACCTGATGTTACATTACGGCAACTTTTAACTTTTAAAGGTTGCATCCATACAAATTTGCTTAATACATTAATTACAATTAAAATAAAAGACACTTCGTCGTTGTAGTTTTTTAGTGACGTCAGTTAAATGAGATCTGCTTCCCACAATTCATCTCTAGCATTAACATCGTAAAACAACCGTGGAAACTTTCGCCGAATAGATTTGTGTAAAGTATAAGCATCATGTTTTTGCAGCCACTCTTTGATTTTCTTGGGGTGATTTTGTTTTTATTTACTCTTATTGAATTGTAGACCCCAGATAATGCAGTTTAATGGTTAGAGGTCAAATATTGTTTCTCTAGCACATTCATTATTTATTAATATCGTAACCAGCTTTTAACACCGCTTGATTTTGGTGTAAATGAATGTACTACATGCTTATCATCATTAGATTTGTTTTCGTGTACAGTTTTTTCCAAAGGCGATAAAAAAGTCTCGGGTTCAAACGTTTCTTCGTCTTCTCCGAGCGACTTTATATTACTGGTCCCATCGGACAGCAAGCTTGAACTGTCGCGATCTACGATTTTTAAGAGGTCTGTATTTTACACGAGTTCTTGAGGAGTGTTTATCTCCCGAAGTACTTTAGCAAAAATTTTTTTCCTCACCGATTTAACAATTTTCCTTCGCCTTGCAGCACCCTTTATTTAATTGATAATATTCGACCCATCAATTTTTTTACCTTTATAAATTACTGTACCTGAACTATCCCAATTAATGTTGTTTTTGTATCCTTTTCAATGTTTTAAAAGCAGCATAGATTTTTGTTGGTACACTTTAGGTACAGTACTGCCAATCGTTTCTTTGCTCATTCCATAATCATCTGTAGTAGTAGTAATATTTTTAACTTCGTTTTCAGCAATCTGCATTGGCTCACGCTTTTTATCGATAAAGTATAAATACCTGTGTAAGACTCTCAAGTATTACTTCAATTTATCGTATTCTTGGCTATACGAATTTGAATCTAGAATTTTTTTCATTGAGTCGTCTAATCGACTCAAGTAGTCTCCGGCTGTCTGTGTGGTTTGTAAAATAGAATGTGTGAAAAAATTATTTGCAGCTGTAGGAGTAGAAGGACCGGGGTTTCCCCCTACGGTAGTGCTTTCTCTTTTTATTCTTTCGAGTTGGTCTTTAGACAGTAAAATCATTTTTTTCCCTCTTTCCATTTTATTGTTTTTACAATATTCTTGATAATATTTCACTTAGAATAGGTTGTAATACTAACCGTAAAAAACCGTTACCTTTTTGAACTATAATTTTCCTCTTTTTTTTTACGAATTTTTACCTGGACTTCTCGCAAACAGTTGTCTTAAAACACTTTGTAAAATTTTTTTTTTGACTGTTTTTCAGAGAAACATCACCTTTGAGAATGTTTAAAACACACTCGCACAAGCAGTTTATTAATTTTCTGTCTCCTTTTTTTAATAATGCAGCTCTCTGTTCTCTATTGAGATGAGCGAGAGCTTCTAATATTGCAAATGTACTTTCTTTCAAAAGAAGCTTCACGAGCCTCGTCTACACGACGAAGGGGTTGTTTGAAACGTCCGTTTTTCGATGTTGATGGCTTCATTGTCAAAAGAAAACTGAAAACTATGCGTTACTACAAACTATTTTATCTGTTAATTTAACCTAAATGCGCGAAAGCACTCGTTGCATATTTTGGCAGGTGAACATATTGATACTTGTCGTCGGGGAATATACACGCACAAAATCTTAACTCATCCAAAGTGTCCTGTTTGCAATCAATCATAAGGGAACCATGACCTTTAGCCATTGCATCTTGATAGGCCTCTTGCACAAATTTCGGATCTTCAGGATATATCTGTCTCGCTAAATGTTGTATCTGCGCGCGATCGCGAGGATTTTTAAATACGACAATATACGACGCGTTCAGACTTATGTCTCGCGAATGAGTTGACTTGTCAAAAATATTTTGCGTTATAAACATTACACTAACATTTTTATGGTGACTCCCTTTTGTAAAAAGATCTACCACAACATGATTCGATGATTCACGCATCAGATCGTCGATGATTAAAAGTTTTTTAAGATGAGGATCGTTTAAATAATCAGAAGGTTTTGGCAACCCCTCGTGAAATTTGATTTGTCGTCCGTTTTTAAAAAAATTCTCACTTTTATAACCATCCTGCCACTCTGCATAATAAAATAAAATACGGTAAAATGTAACACTTGCCATTTGTTTTATATTATTTAGAAATCTTTCAACAAAAACTGTTTTTCCACAACCAGTTGGACCGCAAATTATGCTTGTCCACAGATGTAACCAACGGATACCCATTATGACAAATTAGAACGAAGTTCTTTATGTCACGTTACTCGGGGGGCTGGAATTTTAAAACCAAAAGATTTTTTTTTTTTTTATTAGAAATCTCTTCCTCTCAAGTTTCTCCCTCTACCCCGTCCCCTACTTTTCTCTTCACACTTCCCCTCTCCTCACTATATTTGTATATCTGCCAATCGTGCCGTGTTACTCTTCTGCAAACCTTTACCCACCATTTTCTCTCACACTCCCAAGCAATTAATTTTTTAACAAATTTTAATTTTATTTAAATTTTAATTTTTATCAAAGAGATTTGAACCCTCGACCTCCTGCATATAAGTCCTGTACCTTACCCACTCTGCTACGAGCGCTACCGGCTATAGAAATTCGGTTTCTTGTACTTATCGTGTGGTTCGTAACTATAATATTCTCTTTTTATATGCATTCACTGATACTACATTTAATTTATGATAAATTATGTATTTGTTTTCTAAATAATACATCTAAAAAAAAAAAAAAAAAAGAAAAAAAGAAATTTAATTAGCATAAATATGGTTATGTAGATAAGATATAATAAGGCGCGTTATTACGCATTAAATATTTGTATTTTTTGCATTTGATGCACAAAATACCAACCGATTTTCATTAAACCTGAGGTTTTTTTGGTATTACAGTAATGCTTATAATTACTGTTATAAATAAAAAAAAGTAATGAAATTAAATTTGAAAAAATGAAACGAAATATAAAAAAGTAAAATATAAAAAAAAATTATAATGAAATTAAATAAAATTTGAACAAATGAAATGTTATATTAAAAATAATGAAATGAAATATGTAGAAAGAAATGAAATAGAGGAAATACAAAAGAATGAATATAAATAGAAAAATAGAAAAAAAGAAATAAAGGAAATACAAAAAAATGGAAAAAAAAAAAAATGAAATTAAATATAAAAAAAAAGGAATGATAAATGAAAAAAAAAAAAATGAAAAAAAAAAGAATAATTATGCCCCTTTGAAAAATATCTTAAAAATGATCATGCTATGAGTAAAAAAGATGAGTTAAAAAGATGAAAGAAGCAAGTGACTCACCTTTCTCAACTAAAACCATCATCGTTTTTCTTCCACAGCATTAGTATATAATATGTTTTAAATATTAAAATTTTACAAGAAAATATATAATTAGGGAAAAATAATAAAAGTTCTACATTCATGTTGGGAAGAACTCTATTTATTAAAAATTAAAAAAAAAACATTATTACAACATGTTTTGTGTTTGTGTTTTACAAGTGTATACCGACAGATGCACACCAGTCATTTTGACAATTGTCATCTTGTATCGCTATTACATAAATATCTGTTTTTTTTATTTGTATTTATTATGAATGAAATTTCAGCAATTGTAATGTTCTCAAATTCTTGAATATTGTCGTTATATTTTGTAGAGCCATGATAATTTATAATTCTTAATGCTTGAAAATAGCCTATAAATTTAACATGAAATGTGATATCGGAAGCTGTTTTCATGATGTACATTTTTTGATACAATTGTCTATAAGTGGATGTCTGCTTTTTATTTTTTAATTCTATCAACGTATCGAATAATGAGTTCCACGATAAGCCTTGCAACGTCTGGCGAAAAGTTGGAAAACGAATACATTCAGAAAATTTACAAAAATTTTCAAAATATGAACATTTTGATGAAGAGAAGTATGTTTTAATAGTACGCATGAGATCAATAACAAACAAATCAAAGTATCAAATTAGTTTAATCAAGTAATTTTCATATTCATAAAAACAATTTTTTAGAACTCATTTTCCAATAATCTTAGTCTACGTCTATGTTTAACTACGTCAATCCATCGGTTATAATATGTTCTTTTTATCAAATGACCGTTGCAACATTTATGAATCACACCGTCATCACGTTGCTCTTCATCCAAACGTCTAACTTTATGAAACTGAATTCTTCTAATTCGATTTGTATTGATTAGATAAAAGAGTTCTGCTGTTCTAATATTTAAGAAAATATGCGCATCTAATAATCTATTATACGGTACAGTATTTAACTGATCGTTGGGTTCCAAATTTTCAACGGGTTTTTGAAGCCTCCATATGACGGTTCACTCGTTAAAATACCCCAACACTCTTATATATTCAAAGGTCATCTCAATAAAATTAAGCTTCAATAGATTTTCGTACATTTTGTGATACGCTTAAACTTCTCCATCTGCTTTGAGTTTAACAAGCGTATGTAAAAGGGAGTGCCATGCTAATCCTTTTAAAGAGGATTTATAGGGTGGATAATACTTGCACGTTGGCACACGACAACAGTACCGATGGCAATCACAATTTCCGTCAGCACAGACTTTTTTGATTGCGCGCACTGTATCTTTAACAAAAATAATTTATTCATTTTATTTTATTTTTTCTCATAACCAAAAGGATACGATAAGGTTTCCAAAATAAACCGCCCCTTTTTTAAAACCATCGCACATGTTTTTTCTTCATTACGCGTTACCACTTCATGTATGTTGGACTTTCTAATCATCGTATTTTTAATTTTTATTGTGTTATCTGATGCGACATTATTTTCATTCCATCGATCAACCATAGTTACAATAGAATCAAAATTTATTTTTAATGAATTTTTGTTATTCAATTTAATACCCTTTACTTTGCATACATCATGAAACCCCCTCAGCAGCTGTACGCACACGGTACGCATAAAATTTAGGACCTTCTGAAACAAAGGTCTCTATGTGCAATCCCTCACCATACACCTCTAATTCATCTGTTAACTGTCCTAATAACGAACCGGTAGGTGGTTGATATTCACTGACATTTTCATCATTACTTGTAAATATTACTAAGTCTGTATCATAATACAAAACTCTTCTATCGCGTTTTTCCAAATATGAGTAAAGTTTTAAATATGCTTGAGCTGTCGTATATGCAGCTACAGCAACGTTTGTACATGGAGAGGAAAGTGCCACTTTCTCTTTATATCGCCACGTTGCATACATAATACTATCATTCACCAGTAGACAATTTTCTACATACTTCTTACTATCGCATAATATGTTTAGTAACTCTTCATAATCATTAACTATACTAGTTTGAGGTAAATTTCCCCTTTGACCGAATTTCCCCCAAAACGAATTTAAACATAATTTTGCTACAGAACGCAGACCCGAATTTTTTTTAATGTTACAGATGTCTAATTTAATACCTTCTTTATGTTCATAATTATTGATATATTCTTATTTATCTTCTTCCGTCTTAACCGTACTGGGCAACCCACTTGCTTCTTGCTTAATTGTTAGAAAAGTGTCTAAATACTTTGTAAATAAGCCACCACTTTGAGAAGTCTGATCTTATTTAGCAACTTCATATTGCCAAATGACATTAATTTTTAATAATTTATACCCTAGTTCTAGAGCTTTATTTATTTTGACGGATACCCATGTACGGGAGAAAGCCCTATCTGACACTGAATCGTGTTTACATTCTTCCTGAGAGGATGTTACCATACACGTGCGACACAATCCAAAAAGTGAACGACTATTCATTTTTGTTAGAAGTATAGGGTAAAATAAATTTCGCGGTGGTAAAATTGTGCATTTTACTAAACCTTCGACTTTTTCTTGAAAATTTTCAAAGTTTTTTCCTGATAATTCTAAACAGTCATTTCCAGTATAAATTTTTGGATGTTTAAGTGGAAACGTGCCTGTCTTATAAATGTAAGGGTATAGTGAGCAAACGTCCAAATATTTTATCCTTTGATTATTTTCAATCGTATAATGTGTGACAATATTCCCTGTACGACCACCGTAAAAAGCATCTCGAGGGTTTATAGTGCAGATTTCCGCAATTGGGTGATTTTTTATATAGTCTTAATACTCGTTATTATTTTTTATAAATTTGTCAAAATCATGCTCCCACATCTCAATCACTTCGTAACCGTATTCTTTTATTTTAAAACTTGTTTTCATAGTATTTTCGTATTGTTTGGTGAAAGTTTCATTATTGTTCAATTTTTGATATCGATCGTTAGGAAAACAACGAATACAACCATGAAAATAACACCCATGAAACTGAAACAAGGTTCCTTTTGGATTCATTGTTTCTACTTGAGGTTTTAAATAACCATCAACGAGAAGACCTTCTATTAAACGATATTCTGGCGATCTACCTGCATGGATGATCTCTTCATTCCTTATTTTTTTTCCCACAAAAGCCAGTGGATGCATTTTTCAGAAAACTGCCCTGCGTGTGTATACCCAGTTGCTAGAATGATCCCAATTGTATCTTTTTTTAAAAATTCTTTTCTGTATAGTGTGGAACACGCACTTGCTATTGTTACGCTTTCAACACAGGGGTCTACTTTTCTGACTTGTATGAAAATTTTTCGAAAAGCAGTGCAAGCTTCACGTTATATTTTAATATCTTGCACACAATACTCAACAAGTTCTTTTTTAAAGTCAAACTGCGTGTTTACGTCTATAGTTACTTTATGGTACCATTCTAAAAACTTTGCGCGATTGCGGGTGTTTATTGAATCTGGTGCATAGGAGCGAGAATCTGGAAAAGGACCTTTATAATTTTTATCGCTCGTAACAAATAAATGTGGAAAATACCCTTTTTTTATATTTCCTGCAAGACTAAACGTTTTGGGTAAATCAGACAATTTCATGGGTAAGTAATTGAAACTATCTATAAACTTAGTTTTTCCTAACGACATAAAAATAATATTACGCCCATTAGGAATAATCTCAAGAGTACCTTTTATGTTATCTACAATATATTTTAATATAAATTGACCATCAAAAACCTTAAAGTTATGAGCTATACAGATAAATGAAGTGAAATTTTTACTTTTAAATCTTACTACAAAATCAACAAAGTTTTTAAGACACTCTTCACCCTCGAAAATGATCTGTTTAATACCACCGAAAGGACAAATCGCGTGGGATATCTCTTCTATATCGTCTATACACGAATCGTATCGTACTTGCAGCACGCAAAGGATCCGTATGTGTACACATGTGTTGGATGTATCATGTAATTCTTTCTCTTGTCGCGTTTCAAAGTCGTAAAAAATGAAAAAAATTTTTTTTAGCATTTAAATTATTCTTTAACGTAATAGATTGTATACTACAAAGCGTGTTAAACTTATAAACGCTTTTACACTCTTTGCAATATTTCTTCCGCATTTATGCTTACCTTTAGCTAAGCTTATGAGCTTGGCACATAAATTACAAATTTTAACTACATCGTATATGCTTCTTGTCGCTCTTTTGTGATTTTTTGTACGTGCAAATGACCCTTTTATCTTATGATTATTATAACATTGATCTCCGTAAAATTCTCTCCTACAATCAGTGCAAGATTTTTTTAACGTATCGTTGGTGTTATTACGATTTGGCGACCCATTGCATGCAGGGCAAACCGATTTACAAACATGCTTACCCACACGCTTGTAATTTTTATTGCATGTTGCAAGAAAATACATTCATCTTACGGTTAATACATTTTTAATTAAATTGTAATGCACTATGTCCTCATAATGCATGATGTTTATAAATGATGTGCAATATACTGCTCCGTCATTAGCACCATCGTATATAAAAGCTGTGTCATCACCAAAAGACTCATATTCAAATATCCGAATATATATATTATGTTGTTCACAATATCGCTGAAATTTAGGAAACTCTACATATCCATACCGTTGTTCGTTATTTATTTCAATGTCACACTCTTGCATTAATTTAATAGCTTCCGACTTTTGTTCATTTTTGATTTTAATTTTTTTCCATTGTTGGGGCCAATCTGACGAACAATTTTTCGCGGTTAAAACTTTACCACATACAAGAGCCCTAGCTAAACATAGATTATCTCTATTATTTAGAGATACACAAAAACGCCTTTTTTACTCAAACTATTTATTATATCTTCCTGTGCACCCCACCCTTGAGGGAGTTTGACGTATGTAACCTCAACTAATAGAGTTTTCACGATGTTGATTATTCGTTTGCTTTGTTCAATTTTTTTGCATAGACCCCAGATATCTTGAAAATTTATTTGATTAATAAGTTTGTAATAGATACCCGCCGACCCCTCAGTCAACGCATCTGAGTGGAAATCTACCCCTACAAGATAATTACTAGAGTAATTTTTTTTAATAACAGTTATAAATTCTTAAAAAGCGTTCTTGATCCAATCTAAAGTATTCGCAGGTTTGGAAGGGTTGGTAATTTTAAATATTATCGCGCGACAAGTGGTTTCAAACGATTTTACAAATTTTTTTTTATCGCTTTCCAAAGTAATATAATTTGTACCTATTAACGTGTCCGGTTCATCCTCTGTTTGCACGGCGACGCTTGCAACACCTCTTCCTTGTTGATGATAAGGGGGTTGCTCCTGCTGTTGTTCGATATAAGCACTATCAATCCCATCAACTCTATCTGTAAAATAAAAATATGTTACAATTATAATTAAAATGTTATACATTGTGTTTAAGAAACTCGAATATTAAATTTATTAGTTACCTGCAGGGGTGTAACGCATCATAGTTAACCCCGACGGACCGGGCATCGGTTCGGATACCTCCTCCTGTTGGCGGTCAGTTTCGCTCTCTACGTAATATTTTGAAATGAATATAATTTTGAAAGTTAAAATGGATGATAGAAAAAAGACGTGTACGTAAAGATTTTAATTTACCTGAAGATATTTTTAACTTCTTGTAAGAGAGGCCCGTACCTGATGGTCCAGGCGTACCATCATCTAAGGGGTCCTCCTGCTTTCTTTTAAGTGCACCATCAACGTTTGAAAGATTTTCGGAATCTTTAAAACATATGTTGGCAACTAAAACAGGATTTCGTTTAATTTTACCGATCATGCAAAATTTGTAAGTATAAAAAACTTTGAAAAAATACAATACAATACATTACTTACCAAGTTTATCGTACGCCTTATAAATTTCCTTTGACATCCTGATGTTCCTAGCGTTAGACGGTAGACACTCTACCACTGCTTGGATGGCTATGGGACTACGAATTAGATACAGAGGGTACAACGCAACCGCGTGCACCCCCGCCAGGTAAATGGTAAAAAGCTCCTGTAATACTCTCATTAATTCGTTAACGAAGTATGTAGGTAGCATGTTACTAAACCATTTGTCGGTGTACACCATACGTGCATCTTCCGACACGATGGTCGCGTATCACACACGCGAACGGACAACCTCAAATAAAGCACTGACCATAGATGCTTCCATTTTTTCTTTTACTTTTTTTATTAACGCAAAGAAAAAAAACTAAGAAAAATTTCTGTAGCTAACCAAAAAACTAAAGCAACGCCACAGTAAAAACACACTGTTACAAAAATTTAAACAAGTTTAAATAAATGCAAGAAATACACTGTATTTAACTTTCAAGTAAATTGAGGAAGACCTCGGACGAATTGTAACGTGGAAAGTTATTGTAACGTATCAGCAAGATGTGATTTGGCTAAGAGTGTCGGATAAGGACTGATTTTCTTCTACGTTTTCTTTTCTTCCTTAGCTACTTCTATACTTTCTCCCCTTTGTTCGAAGTTTTAGAGAGATTATGATAAAAGTATAAGGTATACACAGTCAGATAGGTCCACTCAAGTCATAGCCTGGGAAACTCTACAGATATGACGTCAAATTTAACTACCGGGGGGACAATCACGCACTTTCACCACTGTTTCTTATAGTTCTTCATGTTTTAAAAAAGATTAAAATTATTGTAGCTGAGGGACAATAAATATGTTGCAACTAAGGGACAATTGCATATTTTCCACCATCGTCCCTTCTTCTCTTTTATATTTTGGAAAAGAGTGAGGAAAAACCTTACATTTGTTCGCGAATACTTCTCAGATGACTAAAAGAAAGACAAAATATAGGTTTGAGCTCACGTTCAAGCATGTTTTAGCAGGTTTTTCCGTAGCAGTGTACGTGATAAACATAAATGTTGTACTATCTATAGGACGTCCTTATGAATCATTTATCGACAAAAAATTTGAGAGGGAGAGTGCAGCAGAAATAAAAAATTTTAGCATTAGAGTATACCTTTCTATAAGACTGTCAGTCATCTTCACGGTATCGATAACGACGGCTACAAAGGTAACACTTACCCTGTTTGCAAACGTGCATTTCTTTAAATTTTTAAGTGACGTAAAACAACACGAGTGATTCAAATTTGACTACGTTACATTGATCTGTACAATGGATCTATTCAAACAGAAATAAAAATATTTTTTAACGCGTGATAGTGACAAGCCAGGATCCAATTTCGTGAATTTTGATGAAAATACAAGAGACAGTGAAAGTGCTATCATATCAACTGCAAAGGTATAACTGTATTCGTATCCACTCAACAAGATGGCTACGAAAAAATCGTCGTTGGGCTTCACTATTATATACATCGTCAGTGTTTTGAGCCTTTGTTGCAGTTTTCAAAATGTCAGTTTACAGGAGGTGTAATTATAAATGCATATGTATGAAGTGAACTTAAAGATCATTTTGCTTTTATAAATGATTATTTTACTCATAAAAACACCCGTCAGATGGATTGCATACAAGTAGGTAATGTCGAGTTGGTATTCACATCATCTTACGGAAAGAAATCAGTTATTTTTGATAAAAATGAAATCAGTGACGGAGAAGATGCTGATAGGGGAAAAAAAACGTACGATTCAACTATTGCTATGCAGCACTGGACATTTTTAGGACTCGCTGAATCTGTCATGTGTGTGGATGAAAGACTTCGCCAAATCGAAAGTGTAGCAACGTTAGCTACTAAGTGTAACGAATTTATAGTGAACAAGTTAATTGTTTTGTAAAAAAGTATGACTGAAACAAATAAAACCACTGTATCAAATTTGAAAAAGCTGATAAAGGAACACTTTTTATATTTACGAAAAAATTTCAAAGAAAATCTCTACTCTACGATCGATAATTTCTTTTTAGAAAATAACTTCGTCATGGTATTTTCAGAGTTAACAACGTACTGTCTAGAGATTTTTCGAAATGACATAAATATTAAATTAAATAGAATTAATTATGAATATTGTAACATTGTAATATTGTAACATTGTAATATTGTAATATTGTAATAATATTGTAAGATATTCGAACATTCTGTTTATTTTTATATAATATATGTATAAACTATATTTTTAAATTCATTTAAAAAACTTCACCCACCACCCACTCCTTATACTAACCCTTACGAAGAGCGGTCAAGAATTAGAACAAATTTTCGAATTTTGCAATTTTCAAATTCTGTCACGCTTACCAATCGGCACAGTTGGAACTTGGACGCCTTAATTCTTCCTCCTCCAAAAAAAAAAAAAAAAAAAAAATTGTTGCCGGCCAAGCAGCGTCGGTAATAATATTTAAATTACACGGGTCCACCGCGTGCCCTCTTCCGTGCATACTGGCTAGCCACGCAGGATCACGTAGCATCTGCCAAAATAGGACCCCAGCCACGCCCCCGCTGTCACCGCCAGCCGTATGACATATATCTATGAGAGTGTCTGGAAAAATAGTACCCTCACTACTGACACCTTCAAAGTTCTCATTCAGGAGATAAAACTGTATTAAAAAAACCTTGGTAAAGCCACATACCTCAAAAAGCTGCAGTAAACCCTTTTGCGCCCGGAGTTTTGGTGCCAGAGGTATGATAAGCGCATACAGAAATTTTCTAAAAACATTTATTAAGCTGTTTATAACGTCATGTAAATGCTTTAAAACAGTACAAACTTCTCAAAGCTTGTAAGAGATGCACTGCTGTCAAGTTTTTTTGTTTATTTATAGAGTTTCTCTAAAGTCTGGGAATTTTATTTACTTTTATCCCTTATTAAACCTTATATTCACATACACGTTGCTAAATTGGTTATAAGTTAATGCATATAAGTAGAATTTATATACCCAAAGCTATACAGATTAGTTGCCAGATAACTAAAAGGGACTTGATATCACTCGACAGTCACAGTATATTTTGTGCGTTTAATACTTCGAATACGACTTAGCATTGAACATCTTTCTCAAATATTCATCTCTATTATGTAATACACGTACTTTAGACTTTTTCTAATCGTACCGATTCGTATGACAAAATAGTATATCTATCTTGTCCACTTTACATACATTCAAGCATCTTTGGAAATTAAGTCTAATAACACTAGCAAATTTTGTTCACTCTAAATGCAGACTATGATTAGACTTAGTCTTATATCTAGCATAGTTGCTCATTCACGATGTGGATGAAAATTATTACTAGATAAATTGCTGTTAGCCGTATGAATGTGTGCGTATGTGATCAGAAAATTAAATGTTTGACACTATCACTCTTATTGTTGAGTACACGTTTATTTTCAATATCTTGCGTATACGCTATCTTGATTCCTTACAGTTAAGAGAACAATGTAATATGAGCTTAAATAAAGCAAGATCAGATCAAGTAAGTAAATACGAAAGCAGCAAGTGCGTATCGACAGACTGA
The DNA here is from genome assembly GCF_036245765.1 of Copidosoma floridanum. Lineage (NCBI taxonomy): Eukaryota > Metazoa > Arthropoda > Insecta > Hymenoptera > Encyrtidae > Copidosoma > Copidosoma floridanum. The sequence goes on along the minus strand of NW_028321897.1, from coordinate 10,631,398 downwards.
CCATGCCAGAATGAATCAAGCTGTACGTTTTTAATGCTGCAGTGCAGCGTTGCAGGGTCTTGACTCCTTGCTACTACGCATGCGCTGAAATTAAGTTACAAGTACTAAATATATATATATATATATATATATATATATATATATATATATATCTTACACTCCCTTCCGTTTGTATTCTAATTTACCAAAATAATATCAAATAACAAAAAGAAAGAGAACCCTAGTTTATTGAAAATAATTTAAGTTAATAATTAGCTGAAGATGAAGATCGTCTCGGCTTCTAGATCACTCATTTAACTGGTTGCGACGATCTAAAACATACAGAGAGAAACATTAATTTACATACCTATTGTCATTATCTATCTATTTTTAATTTATTACTGTTACTATCTTACATTCAAATTTTACTATCATGCCATTCATTACTTGTTTATATTTAAAATTTCTTTTGTTACTTTTTTATGCAGTTAAAACAGCAGGGATTTTCTTTAAATATCTGCTAGCTGTTCCTTGGATGGAATCTATCAAACAGTTATATTTTTTTTGTTTTTTTTTTTCTGGTTACACATTCTTTAGCATAATGGGCTATAATTTCAGTCATGCCTCTTAATCGTCTACTACTATCTGTCTTAGGACTTAATCTGGCATCCTTATTATCAGACCGGAGATCCACAGACATTTAAGTGCCAGACATAATAGAACTTATAGAGTGCTCTAGTCCAATCAACTCTTGACTTGCATCACATATCGCCACATATTCAGCCTTATAGGTTGAAATAGCTATGTAATTCTGTTTTCTCGTCTTACAAGACAACTGTATCTCGATAGAACCTTAACAGATATCTACCCGTTGTTATTAAGCCTTTTCAGTCTGCCAAACATGCATCTAAACAGGCTTTCAATCCATCTTTGTAGCCTCTGTAGGTTAATCCTAGAGTCCTGGTGTGTTATAGGTATTAAAATACCAGCTTGACCATTCTATAATTAATTTCATTTAGGCAAATTTGTCGTCTATTTAGCACATTCACTGAGAATGATATCTAATCCAATTGTATTGGCCGTATGTAGTAAGCTACGAACTGCCTCTCTGCATGGCACACATTTTCTTTTGTTTTTGTTATATCTAACGCTTCAGCATCTTCGGACTCTTCTCTATCTTTTCATTGTCTGTTCAATATTTGATTCGTCACCATTAGTGCTCTTTTAGGTTTTGACTAATTGAATCCAAATCTTTGTAATATTCTTTCGACGCATGTTATTTGTGTAAGTGTAGTTGTAACACACTTTTAATCTCTTTCTACTGTGATATAAAGGAAAGGGCACACCTTACCAAGATCTGATATCTCAAACTTAGACTGCAGACCAATTTTAATTCTCTTTAGTGTACTCACAAAATAACTTACGATCATAATATTGTCTTCATATATAATCAAGATCACAAAGTTATTTTTTTCTCTCTATGCGTAAAGGCAAGGTTCACTGGTGTGTTATTGTAGTTCTAGTTTTAATGCAGCCACGCAAGAACACTTGTTCCATCTCTTTGAGCAGAGACCATAAAGGGCTTTTTATTAATTACATTCTTTATTTTTTTTAAGTTTATCTTTATAAAGAAGACTTTCCGGAATCTACATGTATATCTCTTCTTTGAATAAACCATTCAAGAAAGCTGTCTTAACATCTAGTTTACCAGTTTCCTAAATAAATTTATAAGTAGTTAATATTACCGATCTCACAAAAGCCAACCCAGATACAGAAACATAAGTCCCATGCAAGTTATACTTATTTTTATCGTTCAATCCACGAATCACCAACCTAGTTTTAAGCTCCATGTTTTCCATCGTTGTCCATCTTCTTCAGGACTCATCTGGAGTCCTTAATATTCAGCTTGCTTTCTTTGACATTCATAGTTGGTCTATCAACAGTTTTTCATATTTGATTTTTATGCATGGATTTGAATTCTTCGTGAATTGCCCTTACGTTTTCTTGAATAAACTCTTTATTCTTCTTTGGTCATTCTTGTTTTCTCTTGACTCCTTGTTCTCTCTTCATTCCTAATATTACTTCAAGACTATCATTACCAAACCTAATGAGCTATTCATCTTGTTTAAGATTAATCTTATCATCATTTTAGTTTGCTATTTTAATTTTCTTGCAGATATCTCTGAATGCAAGTCTTTCATGAAATTTTACATCCCAACTCTCACATAATTTTTCATCCTTCAAAAATGAAGCCAACGGTAGTGTAGCCAACCCGTACTACTCTTATTCCTTGTGGACTTAATTAGGTTTCAGTGCTCCTTTGTATCTTAATAAATGCTACAAAATCAAATCTTATTTAATTTATATCTATTTTTCTGTTAGGAGTAAACTTTCCTAAGGGGGCTATTATTTTGTTAGACCAGTGCTTTAAGGAGTGTCTCGACGGGCCAGTGGAAGCTAAGCTTCCAATCTCTGAAGAACCTGTTTGACCTCCCGTAAACTCTGTTCATTGATTAGTTCTTAAATAGCACATTTTTGCATCAAAGCCTAGTAGATTTCGTGTACTGGTTGCAAATTTGTCCAGAAAACTTACTGATCACTTTATACTTTCAAAGGGTGTGCCATTGTTAATATTGAGAAGTTGTCTGTGTATACTGTTATAAATTTTTATTCCTTAGGATAAGGTGCCGGACTTATTGATCTCATTGTATCAGCATGGACTATCTCAAGTGGTTCCAAAGCCCTCTCTCTTCTTGTGGTAAAAAGCAATCTTCAAATCTCAGAAATTTGACATACCCGTCATGATGCAATGAAGTTATCGAACCCAGACTTATTCAAATCTTTTTTGTCCAGAAACTTTCTTTGCAATGACTTTAGATATTTCACCAACGAACTCCAAAATTCTGTATGTTAGAGCATGGCTGTGTTGATTCTTTTGAATGTCTTATACTCTTTTGTAAAAGGACTTTAAACCTCTGAAATCTGACCAGTTATTATTTCTTCAGTGTCATTCATTTTTTTATTTTTAATCATTTTTTCAAACTCATTTTGCTAAGCAGTATCTAGACAATCGCTTTCAGATCCGTTGTTTGAGACTCTGTGGCAGCTCTTACTGTAACTGGTTCTGACTCGCCGTCAGCTCCCGGGTGGACGCTGATGACACGGCTGATCGGCCATCGGCCGCTGGACTGCAGAAGTGTAGCGTCGAGGAGGACGACCACATCGCCGACGATAAAGTTCCGGCGAGGAGTAGTCCATTTTGACCGCTGTTGGAGTGTATTGAGGTATTCTCGGCTCCAGCGGGACCAAAACTGGGCGCGGACCCCCCGAACGAGCTCCCAGTGGGCGAGCGCATCCAAGCTCTCCACAGGGGGGCCAGGCACAACGATGGAGTTAAGAGGGCCACCGACGAGGAAGTGCCCTGGGGTGAGAATATCGAAGTCTCCAGTGTCTCCAGATAGCGGTGTCAGTGGTCGGCTATTCAAGACCATCTCGATGCCAACGAGCACCGTGGAAAATTTCTCGTAGGTGAGATGGCGTGACCCTATGACGCGCCGGAGGTGACTTTTGGTTGACTTGACGGCGGCCTCCCACAAGCCACCGAAGTAAGGAGCACCTCGTGGAATAAACTTCCAAGCAATTCCTTGATCGGCAAGAGAGCTCGCGACCAATCCCCAGTCCAGCTCGGCTGTCAGCAAGGCATCGCGCAGCTTAACATCAGCGTGGCTGAAGCAAGTCGTGTTGTCGCTCCATATCTCGCCGGGCCGACCAGCGAATTGGTAGAGGGCGCCCAAGAAGGACGCAGCTGAGAGATCGCCGACCAGCTACAGGTGCAGGGCCTTGGTGGCGAGGCACACAAAAACGGCGATGTAGTCTTTCGGGGTCCTCGTCCTCTGGCAGAGAGAAAATGGAAAGGGCCGGCGTAGTCCACTCCGGTGCAGGCAAAAGCACGAGAAGGGGAGACTCGAGACGATGGCAGTGGGGCCATGAGTAGAGTCGCCGGTCGCGCTCGCAGCCGGATGCAGATGACGCACCTGCGGAGGTGAGCCTTGATCCGCTGGGGCCCACCGAGTAGCCAAACGTGCTTACAGACGACGGCACTGGTGACACGGTATCCACCGTGCAGTGCCCGAGAGTGCGCCCAGGCGATGACCATGGAAGCGAGGGAAGAGGCGCCGCTGAGGATCGGCGGGTGCCGCTCCTCGTTGGTCAGCGGCGAATGCTCGAGCCGCCCGCCGACGCGCAGAATCCCGTCGTCATCGAGGAAGGCTGCTAACGGTACCAAGAGGTTCGTCTTCTGCAAACGTTCGCCCAGTCGAAGACACTGGAGTTCGTCCAAAAATGATCTCTCCTGGCTGAGGCGTACACACGCAAGAAAAGCGTCGTGGAGTTCGGTCGGCGTAAGAGGTGAAGCGACCGAAAGCACAGGGCCCCTGCCCAAGCGGATCCAGACGAATCGACGAATGCGTACGAGGAAGCTTAGTAGCATGCGTAAGTTGGAGAATTGCTCGAGGTAGCTGGCGTCGAGCTGCTGCACTACGCAGCAGATGGATGAATGCTGGTTCAGTGCGTGGAGCGGGTCTAGGGGCCACGAGTCGACGTCCTCGGCGAGCCAAGCGGGGCCCTCCCACCAAGTGTGCTGCGAGCGAAGGCCGGTCATGTCGGCACCTCTGGTCGCGAGGTTGGCTGGATTTGACTGGGTTGGCACTTATCGCCAGACGCTCGAAGGCAGGATTTCCTGGATTTGAGCAATAGAGTTGTCGATCAGCACGTTGTTGGTTGGCCTGTCTGAACGCAGCCAGTGCAGAACAATCTGTGAGTCGCACCATGCGTGACAGCGGTCGACAGGTACGCGTAGCTCGTCGGCAGCGGCCCGCAGGAGCTTGGCGGCAATCAGTGCGGCGCGGAGCTCGAGGCGCGGAATCCTCATGCGCGCGGATGTCTCTGGCGCCGGCTTGAGCGAGCGAATCGGCGAGAGCTTCGTCCAAGCCAGAAGAATGTGGCAGAGCGCCGGCCCAGCCCCGGGGGCAAGGCGAGAGTAGATAACAGGTGCCATCGCGCGGCGACTGGCGTCCGAAAAGCCGTGCAGGTGAAGCTCGGAAGAAGGCCCGACTCCGATCCAGCGTGGTAAGGTAAAGGTGGAGATGGCCTGGAGCTCGGCGGTAAATTCCGCCCATCGGTGAGTCATTGAGATCGGCGCAGGCTCGTCTCAGCCCAGTCTGGCGCGCCAGAGATTCTGGAGCAAGAGCTTGGCATTCAACACGATCGGCGCGAGCCAGCCGCATGGGTCAAACAGACCCGCGAGCGCCGCGAGCATCGTCCGCTTTGTGCTCTGCGGCTGGAGTGGTGGAGGCGTCAACTGAAAGCAGTGCGACGGTGGATCCTACTTGACCCCGAGCTCGCTGACGAGGCCTTCAGCGCTGAGCTGCTCCCAGGTTGGACGTAAGCGGACGTTCTCAGGCAGATCATTGAGCAGCTCGCGGACATTGGCCACCCACTTCCGCAGGGGAAAGCCGCCGGTCTTTATGAGCCTGCTCAGCTGGTCGTGGAGGCGCCGAGCCACGGTGACATTGTCCGCCCTGGAGAGAAAGTCATCGGTGTAGCGGTCACACAGGGCGGCTGACACAGCTTCGGGCCAGTTGTGGCCTTCGTCCTGGCATAGCTGTTGGAGGGTACGCAGCGACAGGTAAGGCGAGCACGATTCGCCGTAAGTCACAGTGAGCAGCTGGTAGTGGGTTGGAGGCTGGCTGGGATCGGCAGCCCAGACGATCCGCTGCAGGTCGACGTCACGGTAGTCGATCCAAATCTGCCGGAACATCATGCGGATGTCGCTGCAGAAGGCGATGCGGTGCCGCCGCCAGCGCATGAGCACCGATGGGAGCGCGGCTTGGAGTCTGGGTCCAGCGTGGAGGATGTCGTTCAAGCTGTGGCCACTAGAAGTCGGGTTGGACGCGTTGAAGACTACTCGGAGCTTGCGCCCGCAATCAGCATGCTGCCAGATGCCATGATGATGGATGTAGTTGACGGGCTCAGCTGTTGCTGCAAGCTCAGCGCTGGTGAGCAGGCGCATGTGGCCCATCGCGAGATAGTCAGCCATGAATCGACTATACTCCACAGCCATGTCGGGGCTTCGATGAAGCCGGCGTTGCAGGGCTGCCAAGGAGGCCTTGGCGCTCTGAAGACTGTTGCCAAGAAGAAGCGAACCGATGCCCTTCAGCGGGAGGCGCACGATGTACCGTCCGTCCGCGGCGCGTTGGTGGTCTGCGAACGCACGCTCGCACTCGATGTCCTCATCTGAGTGGCGGTGAGCCTGAGGAAGATCCTCCATCTCCCAGAACCGCTGTAGCAGAGCGGTTAGCTCGTTGTGCCAAGGTGGTGCCACGTCGGATTAAGCGGCTGCACAGACGGCCGACGTACCT